>NC_049207.1:34446708-35099332 GCF_013347855.1 Anguilla anguilla
AAAATAAGAAAATAAAATTAATGTACTGAGAATAGATACTAAGAAATAATAATAACAAATTAATAACTACAACAACAATAATAATATTCATAAAAATACATGTTTGAAACTGAAAAACTGATTTTTTTAAATAAATTTTTTATAGATGGCTGGAAAAGAAAGGAGTAGAAGCAAGGTGTGGAGTTATTTTGATTTCACACACTTAAAGATGGTGTTAATATATATATCTAATTTAATATCATCTTTTACTTTTTTTATCTAAAAAGTTCTTTGTGTGTTTATTTTTATTTTTATTTGTTTGCTTATAAGTTAAATGTTCTTAAATATAGAAACTTTAATAAAATATAAGTTTTTCAAATTGATTTGAAAATGTTGCACTTATAAATATCGGTCAAAACATCTGTAATTGGTGGGCTAGGACTCTCCAAAATCGGGATCGGCATCGGACCCAAAAATCTGGCATCGGTCGGGCTCTAGCTTGGACCCCTAATAATAATAATCCTAACAGATACAATAGGGTTCCACCAGCTTTGCTGCTTGGACTCCTAATAATAATAATAATAATAATCCTAACAGATACAATAGGGTTCCACCAGCTTCGCTGCTTGGACCCCTAATAATAATAATAATAATAATAATCCTAACAGATACAATAGGGTTCCACCAGCTTCGCTGCTTGGACCCCTAATAATAATAATCCTAACAGATACAATAGGGTTCCACCAGCTTCGCTGCTTGGACCCCTAATAATCCAAACAGATACAATAGGGTTCCACTAGCTTCACTGCTTGGACCTCTAATAATAATAATAATCCTAACAGAAACAATAGGGTTCCACCAGCTTCGCTGCTGGGACCCCTAATAATAATAATCCTAACAGATACAATAGGGTTCCACCAGCTTCGCTGCTTGGACCCCTAATAATAATAATCCTAACAGATACAATAGGGTTCCACCAGCTTCGCTGCTTGGACCCCTAATAATCCTAACAAATACAATAGGGTTCCACCAGCTTCGCTGCTTGGACCCCTAATAATAATCCTAACAAATACAATAGGGTTCCACTAGGTGGTTGCTAGGGTGTTGCTAGGGTGTTGCTAGGTGGTTGCTATGGAGTTCTAGGCGGTTGCTAGGGTGTTGCTAGGTGGTTGCTATGGAGTTCTAGGTGGTTGCTAGGGTGTTGCTAGGTGGTTGCTATGGAGTTCTAGGCGGTTGCTAGGGTGTTGCTAGGTGGTTGCTATGGAGTTCTAGGTTGTTGCTAGGGTGTTGCTAGGGGGTTGCTAGGGTATTCGAAGTGGTTGCTAGGATGTTGCTAGGTGGTTGCTATGGAGTTCTAGGTGGTTGCTATGGTGTTGCTAGGAGGTTGCTATGGAGTTCTAGGCCGTTGCTAGGGTGTTGCTAGGTGGTTGCTATGGAGTTCTAGGTGGTTGCTAGGGTGTTGCTAGGGTGTTGCTAGGTGGTTGCTATGGAGTTCTAGGCGGTTGCTAGGGTGTTGCTAGGTGGTTGCTATGGAGTTCTAGGTGGTTGCTAGGGTGTTGCTAGGCGGTTGCTATGGAGTTATAGGCGGTTGCTAGGGTGTTGCTAGGGTATTCTAGGTGGTTGCTAGGATGTTGCTAGGTGGTTGCTATGGAGTTATAGGTGGTTGCTAGGGTGTTTCTAGGGGGTTGCTAGGGTATTCTAAGTGGTTGCTAGGGTGTTGCTAGGTGGTTGCTATGGAGTTCTAGGTGGTTGCTAGGGTGTTGCTAGGTCGTTGCTATGGTGTTCCATGTGGTTGCTAGGGTGTTGCTAGGCAGTTGTTATGGTGTTCCAGATTGTTGCTAGGGTGTTGCTAGGTGGTTGCTATGGTGTTCTAGGTGGTTGCTAGGGTGTTGCTAGGCAGTTGTTATGGTGTTCCAGGTGGTTGCTAGGGTGTTGCTAGGTCGTTGCTATGGTGTTCCAGGTGGTTGCTAGGGTGTTGCTAGGCAGTTGTTATGGTGTTCCAGATTGTTGCTAGGGTGTTGCTAGGTGGTTGCTATGGTATTCCAGGTGGTTGCTAGGGTGTTGCTAAGTGGTTGCTATGGTGTTCTAGGTGGTTACTATGGTGTTGCTAGGTGGTTGCTATGGCATTATAGCCAGTTGCTAGGGTGTTGCTAGGCATTTGCTATGGTGTTCCAGGTGGTTGCTATGGAATTCTAGACGGTTGCTAGGGAGTTCTAGGCGGTTGTTATGGTGTTGCTAGGTTGTTGCTATGGAGTTAGAGCCGGTTGCTAGGATGTTGCTAGGGGTTGCTATGGAGTTCTAGGCGGTTGCTAGGTCTTTACTGAGTCCAATGTCGCCACCCATAGTTCTCTATGACAAACGGTTCAAAAGTTATGGAATATCAAACATCGGCCAATCAGGAAGGGGGGCGAGGCTGATCTACACCAATGGACAAGGGACTCTCTACCATGGCCAATGAGGCATTGCACAATTTGCGGGAATTTTTTCCCTATAGAGATGAATGGCAGAATGTTCAAATCTAGAGAGAGACCAGAGTACTGCTGCTAGAAGAGACCATTGTGACATCACAAGGGTGAGAAGACAGAGCATTGTGACATCACAATGGTGAACATTCCGCCATTCATTCTCTATGGGAAAAATTGCCCACAAAAATTCAAATTTTTCCAAAACCGTCCACTCAATCTTTACAAAAAGTAATATCACACCATTCCCGATCAAGCCGCTCGATTTGACATATTGCACGTGTATGTAACGCGAAAACTGTGGGAGGAGTAGCGGTCCAAAAATGCGTGGAATAAATAAAAATAATAATAATAACTAGACAATTCCTGCAGAAATTGTGAAGTGTGGTTGCCGCCAACGCAAAGTCGACTTTGTGCTGAACGGAGTGAACAGTGATAGGTAGTTGCTATGATGTCTGAGGCAGTTGCTAGGGTGTTGCTAGGTGGTTCTATGGAGTTCTAAGTGGTTTCATGGAATTCTAGGCGGTCGCTAGGGTGGTGCTAGGTGGTTGCTCTGGAGTTTCAGGTGGTTGCTATTGAGCTCCAGGTGGTTGCTAGGGCATTGCTAGGTGGTTGCTAGGGTATGCTCAGTGGTTGCTAGGATGTTGCTAGGTGGTTGCTATGGAGTTTTAGTCGGTTGCTAGGGTGTAGCTAGGCAGTTGTTATGGTGTTCCAGGTGGTTGCTAGGGTGTTGCTAGGTGGTTGCTATGGAGTTATAGCCGGTTGCTAGGGTGTTGCTAGGAATTTGCTATGGAGTTATAGGCAGTTGCTAGGGTGTTGCAAGGGTATTCTAGGTGGCTGCTAGGATGTTGCTAGGTGGTTGCTATGGAGTTATAGGCAGTTGCAAGGGTTTTGCTAGGCATTTGCTATGGAGTTATAGCTGGTTGCTAGGGTGTTGCTAGGCATTTGCTATGGTGTTCCAGGTGGTTGCTAGTGTGTTGTTAGGTGGTTGCTATGGAGTTTCAGGTGGTTGCTATTGAGCTCCAGGTGGTTGCTAGGGTATTCTAAGTGGTTGCTAGGATGTTGCTAGGTGGTTGCTGTGGAGTTCTAGGCCGTTGCTAGGGTGTTGCTAGGTGGTTGCTATGGAGTTCTAGGCGGTTGCTAGGGAGTTGCTAGGTGGTTGCTATGGAGTTCTAGGTGGTTGCTATGGTGTTGCTAGGTGGTTGCTATGGTGTTCCAAGTGGTTGCTAGGGTGTTGCTAGGCAGTTATGGTGTTCCAAGTGGTTGCTAGGGTGTTGCTAGGTGGTTGCTATGGTGTTCCAGGTGGTTGCTAGGGTGTTGCTAGGTGGTTGCTATGGAGTTCTAGGCGGTTGCTATGGTGTTGCTAGGTGGTTGCTATGAGTTCTAGGTGGTTGCTATGGAGTTCTAGGCAGTTGCTATGGTGTTGCTAGGTGGTTGCTATGGAGTTCTAGGCCGTTGCTAGGGTGTTGCTAGGTGGTTGCTATGGAGTTCTAGGCAGTTGCTATGGTGTTGCTAGGTGGTTGCTATGGAGTTCTAGGCCGTTGCTAGGGTGTTGCTAGGTGGTTGCTATGGAGTTCTAGGTGGTTGCTAGGGTGTTGCTAGGGGGTTGCTAGGGTATTCTAAGTGGTTTCTAGGATGTTGCTAGGTGGTTGCTATGGAGTTCCAGGCGGTTGCTATGGTGTTGCTAGGTGGTTGCTATGGAGTTCTATGCCGTTGCTAGGGTGTTGCTAGGTGGTTGCTATGGAGTTCTAGGTGGTTGCCAGGGTGTTGCTAGGGTGTTGCTAGGTGGTTGCTATGGAGTTCTAGGCGGTTGCTATGGTGTTGCTAGGTGGTTGCTATGGAGTTCTAGGCCGTTGCTAGGTGGTTGCTATGGAGTTCTAGGTGGTTGCTAGGGTGTTGCTAGGTGGTTGCTATGGAGTTCTAGGCGGTTGCTATGGTGTTGCTAGGTGGTTGCTATGAGTTCTAGGTGGTTGCTATGGAGTTCTAGGCCGTTGCTAGGGTGTTGCAAGGTGGTTGCTATGGAGTTCTAGGCCATTGCTAGGGTGTTGCTAGGTGGTTGCTATGGAGTTCTAGGTGGTTGCTAGGGTGTTGCTAGGGGGTTGCTAGGGTATTCAAAGTGGTTGCTAGGATGTTGCTAGGTGGTTGCTATGGAGTTCTAGGTGGTTGCTATGGTGTTGCTAGGTGGTTGCTATGGAGTTCTAGGCCGTTGCTAGGGTGTTGCTAGGTGGTTGCTATGAAGTTCTAGGCGGTTGCTATGGTGTTGCTAGGTGGTTGCTATGGAGTTCTAGGTGGTTGCTAGGGTGTTGCTAGGTGGTTGCTTGGGTGTTGCTAGGGGGTTGCTAGGGTATTCTAAGTGGTTGCTAGGATGTTGCTAAGTGGTTGCTATGGAGTTCTAGGCGGTTGCTATAGTGTTGCTAGGTGGTTGCTATGGAGTTCTAGGCCATTGCTAGGGTGTTGCTAGGTGGTTGCTATGGAGTTCTAGGTGGTTGCTAGGGTGTTGCTAGGTGGTTGCTATGGAGTTCTAGGCGGTTGCTAGGGTGTTGCTAGGTGGTTGCTATGGAGTTCTAGGTGGTTGCTAGGGTGTTGCTAGGGGGTTGCTAGGGTATTCAAAGTGGTTGCTAGGATGTTGCTAGGTGGTTGCTATGGAGTTCTAGGTGGTTGCTATGGTGTTGCTAGGTGGTTGCTATGGAGTTCTAGGCCGTTGCTAGGGTGTTGCTAGGTGGTTGCTATGAAGTTCTAGGCGGTTGCTATGGTGTTGCTAGGTGGTTGCTATGGAGTTCTAGGTGGTTGCTAGGGTGTTGCTAGGTGGTTGCTTGGGTGTTGCTAGGGGGTTGCTAGGGTATTCTAAGTGGTTGCTAGGATGTTGCTAAGTGGTTGCTATGGAGTTCTAGGCGGTTGCTATAGTGTTGCTAGGTGGTTGCTATGGAGTTCTAGGCCATTGCTAGGGTGTTGCTAGGTGGTTGCTATGGAGTTCTAGGTGGTTGCTAGGGTGTTGCTAGGTGGTTGCTATGGAGTTCTAGGCGGTTGCTAGGGTGTTGCTAGGTGGTTGCTATGGAGTTCTAGGTGGTTGCTAGGGTGTTGCTAGGGTATTCTAAGTGGTTGCTATGGAGTTCTAGGCGGTTGCTATGGTGTTGCTAGGTGGTTGCTATGGAGTTCTAGGCCGTTGCTAGGGTGTTGCTAGGTGGTTGCTATGGAGTTCTAGGTGGTTGCTAGGGTGTTGCTTGGTGGTTGCTATGGAGTTCTAGGCGGTTGCTATGGTGTTGCTAGGTGGTTGCTATGGAGTTCTAGGTGGTTGCTAGGGTGTTGCTAGGTCGTTGCTATGGTGTTCCTTGTGGTTGCTAGGGTGTTGCTAGGCAGTTGTTATGGTGTTCCAGATTGTTGCTAGGGTGTTGCTAGGTGGTTGCTATGGTGTTCCAGGTGGTTGCTAGGGTGTTGCTAGGTGGTTGCTAGGTTATTCTAAGTGGTTGCTAGGATGTTGCTAGGTGGTTGCTATGGAGTTATAGGCGGTTGCTAGGGTGTTGCTAGGCATTTGCTATGGTGTTCCAGGTGGTTGCTTTGGAATTCTAGATGGTTGCTAGGGTTTTCTAGCTGGTTGTTATGGGTTGCTAGGTCGTTGCTATGGAGTTAAAGCCGGTTGCTAGGATGTTGCTATGGAGTTATAGGCGGTTGCTAGGGTGTTGCTAGGCATTTGCTATGGTGTTCCAGGTGGTTGCTAGGGTGTTGCTAGGTGGTTGCTAGGGTATTTTAAGTGGTTGCTAGGATGTTGCTAGGTGGTTGCTATGGAGTTATAGGCGGTTGCTAGGGTGTTGCTAGGCATTTGCTATGGTGTTCCAGGTGGTTGCTATGGAATTCTAGATGGTTTCTAGGGTTTTCTAGCTGGTTGTTATGGGTTGCTAGGTCGTTGCTATGGAGTTAGTGCCGGTTGCTAGGATGTTGCTAGGGGTTTGCTATGGAGTTCTAGGCGGTTGCTAGGTCTTTACTAAGTCCAATGTCGCATCCCATAGTTCTCTATGACAAACGGTTCAAAAGTTATGGAATATCAAACATTGGCCAATCAGGAAGGAGGGCGAGGCTGATCTACACCAATGGACAAGGGCCTCTCGACCATGTCCAATGAGGCATTGCACAATTTTTGGGCAATTTTCCCCATAGAGATGAATGGCAGAATTTTCAAATCTAGAGAGAGACCAGAGTACTGCTGCCAGAAGACAGGGCATTGTGACATCACAAGGGTGAGAAGACAGAGCATTGTGACATCACAAAGGTGAACATTCCGCCATTCATTCTCTATGGGAAAAATTGCCCACAAAAATTCAAATTTTTCAAAAACCGTGCAACCAATCTTTCCACAAAGTAATAGCACACCATTCCCGATCAAGCCGCTCAATTTGACATATTGCACGTGTATGTGGTGCGAAAACTCTGGGAGGAGTAGCGGTCCAAAAAACGGGCGGAATAAATAATAAATAATAATAATATGTGCAATAATAATAGTGTAGTTGCCCTAAGGCAACCACACTAATAATATGTGCAATAATAATAGTGTAGTTGCCCTAAGGCAACCACACTAATAAATAAATAATATGTGCAATAATAATAGTGTAGTTGCCCTAAGGCAACCACACTAATAATATGTGAGATAATAGTAGTGTGATTGCCTAAGGCAACCACACTAACTAGACAATTCCTGCAGAAATTGTGAAGTGTGGTTGCCGCAAATGCACAGTCGACTTTGTACTGAACGGAGTGAACAGTTTCTGTAGTATAAGCAGAGACAGAGTATGCTATACATGCTATAACATCACGGCAACGACTTGATTTGCAACACACATATTCAGAGCTAAATTAACCCTTCATCAATACTTGAGATCAGCGATTTACTCACGGTATGCTGTGACCAGTGACAGAGAATCATAAAGCTAGCTGGCCAGTTCAGAGGGTCTGGGAAAAACCTTATATTTACACTGCGCAACCGCACCATTTTAAAAAGCAAGACTGGGCTAGGGAGATTAATTTGATTGACTTATGGTTTTACTTGAATTTCAGCTCATTTTTATCACACAACTGAAAACATTTAATTGGGCTGTAATTCAGAGTCTAATGTGTTATCTCTGAGACCAACTCAGACAGAGTAGCCTATTACATGTTAGCTGAGCCGAACTGACATATTATACATAGTTAGAAAGTTTATACTATTCATTTTAAATACAGCTTCTGTGAATAAGTATCGGCTGGTAGCCAGTAGTACTAGCTTCTGTTGTAACGAGGGGTACATCAACAGACAAGCGGAGTAGTGTACTGTAGCGTTGGGGTGAGAAAATGTTGCTGTCACTGTTACAAAGAATGCGCAATGCATCTACAATGAGACGAACCTTTCAAATACGATGGGATATAAAACGGCATTACAAAAGTAAAAGTTGACATATTACACATAGTTAGAAAGCTTATTCTATCACCTGTTGGATCGATGAAGTGTAGATCAAGCCAGTTTGTACTACAAAGTTAGAGAACACCCAACGCAGTATGTGTGATATTACAAGCTGACGTCTTTTTCTGGAGTAAGACCGGACCAGAAGCTGCTGCACACGTTTTGTTGACGGCGTTGTTGCACTTTTTAGTACAGTCTGGCTTGTTTGAGAATTTGTTTATTCAGTAGGTGAGAGCATAAGCTTTCTAACCAGGTATAACAGCACGTTTATTTTTGGTTTTTGAATATCGTTTTTTTAGGTCAACCGAAAGTATTCTCATCATCTCAATACATGTATGCGCTCTTTGTTAGCACTAGCATTGAAAGACGCTGGACCTAACGAAACGTCGTCAACGAATTTGCGTAATATCTTGTGAAATACTATTATTATTTAGGACTTCTGTGTATGCCTAAGCCATATGTTTGTTGATATAACTAGCTGACAGCGTTTTCATTTGTAATTTTGCATTTGGAATACCGTTTTTTATCGTGTTCACTTCCGCATACACCGATATGCTTAGTGATGGCTGGTGAGGACGTACAGCGGACCGCATCACGTGTGCAAAGCCGACCAATGCTGTAACTTCACCGTTCGCATATGAATGACGTCACCTTCTCCATTCATCTCTATGGGGAAAAATTGGGCATAAAAATTCATATTTCTCAAAAACAGTGCAGCGAAACTTTCCACAAAGTAATAGCACACGATTCCCAAAGAAGCCGGTCATTTTGACATATGGCACGTGTATGTGGTGTGAAAACTCTGGGAGGAGTAGCGGTCCAAAAAATGGGTGGAATAATAATAATAAATAAAGAATATGTGCGATAATAGTAGTGTGGTTGCCTTAAAGCAACCACACTAATAATATGTGCAATAATAGTAGTGTGATTGCCTAAGGCAACCACACTAATAATCCTAACAAATACAATAGGGTTCCACCAGCTTCGCTGCTTGGACCCCTAATAATAATAATCCTAACAAATATAATAGGGTTCCACCAGCTTCGCTGCTTGGACCCCTAATAATAATAATAATAATAATAATAATAATAATAATAATAATAATCGTAACAGATACAATAGGGTTCCACCAGCTTCGCTGCTTGGACCCCTAATAATAATAATAATCCTAACAGATACAATAGGGTTCCACCAGCTTCGCAGCTTGGACCCCTAACAATCCTAACAAATACAATAGGGTTCCACCAGCTTCGCTGCTTGGACTAGAGCCCGACCGATATATCGGTGTGGCCGATATATCGGCCATTATTTGACTTTTTTGACGACATCGGGATCGGCAGTTATGCCGCCGATGTGCCCCGATTTTTTAATAAGTATAATAAACAAAAAACAATGATTATTTATGTGTATTTGTCTGTTCGAACGTTGTAATTGCTATTTACTAGAATCATCCAGTAGAGGGAGCTCTAATACGAGTGTGAACTGCAGCAGCTGACGCGCTACTTCTCTAAAGACGTTTTATCTGAGATAATGATATTAGCTACTATATGATGCTGTGTAAATAGCCAACGCGTGATTGCAAGCGAGTGTGTCATCTAGTCACGCGTCATCGTAGCAAGCTAACCAGACAGTAAAAACGCAGATAAAACACTTCTATCATGGATCATTTTAAGCCATGTTATCTAGCTTTGTCGTGATAACATGAGAGAAGGATTGCTGTTGGAGAAGTGAATCAACCAACAGTTAGCGCGGGTAACCTGCACAAAAGCGCATTGTAGTTTTTTTCACGTATTTTATCTAACATTACACTTGATTCACTCTTTAGCTCCGCTAGATAATCTCTTACTCTTTGAGATCATGTAGTAGAAATAAAATAAAAAAATATTATTCATTTAACTTACTGAGAATATATAATAAGAAATAATGAGGCTGTGTCAATAGCTAATGCGTTATTGCGAGCGAGTGTGTCATCTAGTCACGCGTCAAAGCGCATTGTAGTTTTTTCACCGCCTAATTCTCATGGACAGGGACGCTCGCTAGATAGCCTTACTCTTTGAGATCATGTAGTAGGAATAAAATAAGAAAATAAAATTAATGTACTGAGAATAGATACTAAGAAATAATAATAACAAATTAATAACTACAACAACAATAATAATATTCATAAAAATACATGTTTGAAACTGAAAAACTGATTTTTTTAAATAAATTTTTTATAGATGGCTGGAAAAGAAAGGAGTAGAAGCAAGGTGTGGAGTTATTTTGATTTCACACACTTAAAGATGGTGTTAATATATATATCTAATTTAATATCATCTTTTACTTTTTTTATCTAAAAAGTTCTTTGTGTGTTTATTTTTATTTTTATTTGTTTGCTTATAAGTTAAATGTTCTTAAATATAGAAACTTTAATAAAATATAAGTTTTTCAAATTGATTTGAAAATGTTGCACTTATAAATATCGGTCAAAACATCTGTAATTGGTGGGCTAGGACTCTCCAAAATCGGGATCGGCATCGGACCCAAAAATCTGGCATCGGTCGGGCTCTAGCTTGGACCCCTAATAATAATAATCCTAACAGATACAATAGGGTTCCACCAGCTTTGCTGCTTGGACTCCTAATAATAATAATAATAATAATCCTAACAGATACAATAGGGTTCCACCAGCTTCGCTGCTTGGACCCCTAATAATAATAATAATAATAATAATCCTAACAGATACAATAGGGTTCCACCAGCTTCGCTGCTTGGACCCCTAATAATAATAATCCTAACAGATACAATAGGGTTCCACCAGCTTCGCTGCTTGGACCCCTAATAATCCAAACAGATACAATAGGGTTCCACTAGCTTCACTGCTTGGACCTCTAATAATAATAATAATCCTAACAGAAACAATAGGGTTCCACCAGCTTCGCTGCTGGGACCCCTAATAATAATAATCCTAACAGATACAATAGGGTTCCACCAGCTTCGCTGCTTGGACCCCTAATAATAATAATCCTAACAGATACAATAGGGTTCCACCAGCTTCGCTGCTTGGACCCCTAATAATCCTAACAAATACAATAGGGTTCCACCAGCTTCGCTGCTTGGACCCCTAATAATAATCCTAACAAATACAATAGGGTTCCACTAGGTGGTTGCTAGGGTGTTGCTAGGGTGTTGCTAGGTGGTTGCTATGGAGTTCTAGGCGGTTGCTAGGGTGTTGCTAGGTGGTTGCTATGGAGTTCTAGGTGGTTGCTAGGGTGTTGCTAGGCGGTTGCTATGGAGTTCTAGGCGGTTGCTAGGGTGTTGCTAGGTGGTTGCTATGGAGTTCTAGGTTGTTGCTAGGGTGTTGCTAGGGGGTTGCTAGGGTATTCGAAGTGGTTGCTAGGATGTTGCTAGGTGGTTGCTATGGAGTTCTAGGTGGTTGCTATGGTGTTGCTAGGAGGTTGCTATGGAGTTCTAGGCGGTTGCTAGGGTGTTGCTAGGTGGTTGCTATGGAGTTCTAGGTGGTTGCTAGGGTGTTGCTAGGGTGTTGCTAGGTGGTTGCTATGGAGTTCTAGGCGGTTGCTAGGGTGTTGCTAGGTGGTTGCTATGGAGTTCTAGGTGGTTGCTAGGGTGTTGCTAGGCGGTTGCTATGGAGTTATAGGCGGTTGCTAGGGTGTTGCTAGGGTATTCTAGGTGGTTGCTAGGATGTTGCTAGGTGGTTGCTATGGAGTTATAGGTGGTTGCTAGGGTGTTTCTAGGGGGTTGCTAGGGTATTCTAAGTGGTTGCTAGGGTGTTGCTAGGTGGTTGCTATGGAGTTCTAGGTGGTTGCTAGGGTGTTGCTAGGTCGTTGCTATGGTGTTCCATGTGGTTGCTAGGGTGTTGCTAGGCAGTTGTTATGGTGTTCCAGATTGTTGCTAGGGTGTTGCTAGGTGGTTGCTATGGTGTTCTAGGTGGTTGCTAGGGTGTTGCTAGGCGGTTGTTATGGTGTTCCAGGTGGTTGCTAGGGTGTTGCTAGGTCGTTGCTATGGTGTTCCATGTGGTTGCTAGGGTGTTGCTAGGCAGTTGTTATGGTGTTCCAGATTGTTGCTAGGGTGTTGCTAGGTGGTTGCTATGGTATTCCAGGTGGTTGCTAGGGTGTTGCTAAGTGGTTGCTATGGTGTTCTAGGTGGTTACTATGGTGTTGCTAGGTGGTTGCTATGGCATTATAGCCAGTTGCTAGGGTGTTGCTAGGCATTTGCTATGGTGTTCCAGGTGGTTGCTATGGAATTCTAGACGGTTGCTAGGGAGTTCTAGGCGGTTGTTATGGTGTTGCTAGGTTGTTGCTATGGAGTTAGAGCCGGTTGCTAGGATGTTGCTAGGGGTTGCTATGGAGTTCTAGGCGGTTGCTAGGTCTTTACTGAGTCCAATGTCGCCACCCATAGTTCTCTATGACAAACGGTTCAAAAGTTATGGAATATCAAACATCGGCCAATCAGGAAGGGGGGCGAGGCTGATCTACACCAATGGACAAGGGACTCTCTACCATGGCCAATGAGGCATTGCACAATTTGCGGGAATTTTTTCCCTATAGAGATGAATGGCAGAATGTTCAAATCTAGAGAGAGACCAGAGTACTGCTGCTAGAAGAGACCATTGTGACATCACAAGGGTGAGAAGACAGAGCATTGTGACATCACAATGGTGAACATTCCGCCATTCATTCTCTATGGGAAAAATTGCCCACAAAAATTCAAATTTTTCCAAAACCGTCCACTCAATCTTTCCAAAAAGTAATAGCACACCATTCCCGATCAAGCCGCTCGATTTGACATATTGCACGTGTATGTAACGCGAAAACTGTGGGAGGAGTAGCGGTCCAAAAATGCGTGGAATAAATAAAAATAATAATAATAACTAGACAATTCCTGCAGAAATTGTGAAGTGTGGTTGCCGCCAACGCAAAGTCGACTTTGTGCTGAACGGAGTGAACAGTGATAGGTAGTTGCTATGATGTCTGAGGCAGTTGCTAGGGTGTTGCTAGGTGGTTCTATGGAGTTCTAAGTGGTTTCATGGAATTCTAGGCGGTCGCTAGGGTGGTGCTAGGTGGTTGCTCTGGAGTTTCAGGTGGTTGCTATTGAGCTCCAGGTGGTTGCTAGGGCATTGCTAGGTGGTTGCTAGGGTATGCTCAGTGGTTGCTAGGATGTTGCTAGGTGGTTGCTATGGAGTTTTAGTCGGTTGCTAGGGTGTAGCTAGGCAGTTGTTATGGTGTTCCAGGTGGTTGCTAGGGTGTTGCTAGGTGGTTGCTATGGAGTTATAGCCGGTTGCTAGGGTGTTGCTAGGAATTTGCTATGGAGTTATAGGCAGTTGCTAGGGTGTTGCAAGGGTATTCTAGGTGGCTGCTAGGATGTTGCTAGGTGGTTGCTATGGAGTTATAGGCAGTTGCAAGGGTTTTGCTAGGCATTTGCTATGGAGTTATAGCTGGTTGCTAGGGTGTTGCTAGGCATTTGCTATGGTGTTCCAGGTGGTTGCTAGTGTGTTGTTAGGTGGTTGCTATGGAGTTTCAGGTGGTTGCTATTGAGCTCCAGGTGGTTGCTAGGGTATTCTAAGTGGTTGCTAGGATGTTGCTAGGTGGTTGCTGTGGAGTTCTAGGCCGTTGCTAGGGTGTTGCTAGGTGGTTGCTATGGAGTTCTAGGCGGTTGCTAGGGTGTTGCTAGGTGGTTGCTATGGAGTTCTAGGTGGTTGCTATGGTGTTGCTAGGTGGTTGCTATGGTGTTCCAAGTGGTTGCTAGGGTGTTGCTAGGCAGTTATGGTGTTCCAAGTGGTTGCTAGGGTGTTGCTAGGTGGTTGCTATGGTGTTCCAGGTGGTTGCTAGGGTGTTGCTAGGTGGTTGCTATGGAGTTCTAGGCGGTTGCTATGGTGTTGCTAGGTGGTTGCTATGAGTTCTAGGTGGTTGCTATGGAGTTCTAGGCAGTTGCTATGGTGTTGCTAGGTGGTTGCTATGGAGTTCTAGGCCGTTGCTAGGGTGTTGCTAGGTGGTTGCTATGGAGTTCTAGGCAGTTGCTATGGTGTTGCTAGGTGGTTGCTATGGAGTTCTAGGCCGTTGCTAGGGTGTTGCTAGGTGGTTGCTATGGAGTTCTAGGTGGTTGCTAGGGTGTTGCTAGGGGGTTGCTAGGGTATTCTAAGTGGTTTCTAGGGTGTTGCTAGGTGGTTGCTATGGAGTTCCAGGCGGTTGCTATGGTGTTGCTAGGTGGTTGCTATGGAGTTCTATGCCGTTGCTAGGGTGTTGCTAGGTGGTTGCTATGGAGTTCTAGGTGGTTGCCAGGGTGTTGCTAGGGTGTTGCTAGGTGGTTGCTATGGAGTTCTAGGCGGTTGCTATGGTGTTGCTAGGTGGTTGCTATGGAGTTCTAGGCCGTTGCTAGGTGGTTGCTATGGAGTTCTAGGTGGTTGCTAGGGTGTTGCTAGGTGGTTGCTATGGAGTTCTAGGCGGTTGCTATGGTGTTGCTAGGTGGTTGCTATGAGTTCTAGGTGGTTGCTATGGAGTTCTAGGCAGTTGCTATGGTGTTGCTAGGTGGTTGCTATGGAGTTCTAGGCCGTTGCTAGGGTGTTGCTAGGTGGTTGCTATGGAGTTCTAGGCAGTTGCTATGGTGTTGCTAGGTGGTTGCTATGGAGTTCTAGGCCGTTGCTAGGGTGTTGCTAGGTGGTTGCTATGGAGTTCTAGGTGGTTGCTAGGGTGTTGCTAGGGGGTTGCTAGGGTATTCTAAGTGGTTGCTAGGATGTTGCTAGGTGGTTGCTATGGAGTTCCAGGCGGTTGCTATGGTGTTGCTAGGTGGTTGCTATGGAGTTCTATGCCGTTGCTAGGGTGTTGCTAGGTGGTTGCTATGGAGTTCTAGGTGGTTGCCAGGGTGTTGCTAGGGTGTTGCTAGGTGGTTGTTATGGAGTTCAAGGTGGTTGCTATGGTGTTGCTAGGTGGTTGCTATGGAGTTCTAGGCGGTTGCTATGGTGTTGCTAGGTGGTTGCTATGGAGTTCTAGGCCGTTGCTAGGTGGTTGCTATGGAGTTCTAGGTGGTTGCTAGGGTGTTGCTAGGTGGTTGCTATGGAGTTCTAGGCGGTTGCTATGGTGTTGCTAGGTGGTTTCTATGGAGTTCTAGGCGGTTGCTAGGGTGTTGCTAGGTGGTTGCTATGGAGTTCTAGGTGGTTGCTAGGGTGTTGCTAGGGGGTTGCTAGGGTATTCTAAGTGGTTTCTAGGATGTTGCTAGGTGGTTGCTATGGAGTTCTAGGCGGTTGCTATGGTGTTGCTAGGTGGTTGCTATGGAGTTCTAGGTGGTTGTTAGGGTGTTGCTAGGGGGTTGCTAGGGTATTCTAAGTGGTTGCTAGGATGTTGCTAGGTGGTTGCTATGGAGTTCTAGGCGGTTGCTAGGGTGTTGCTAGGTGGTTGCTATGGAGTTCTAGGTGGTTGCTAGGGTGTTGCTAGGGGGTTGCTAGGGTATTCAAAGTGGTTGCTAGGATGTTGCTAGGTGGTTGCTATGGAGTTCTAGGTGGTTGCTATGGTGTTGCTAGGTGGTTGCTATGGAGTTCTAGGCCGTTGCTAGGGTGTTGCTAGGTGGTTGCTATGAAGTTCTAGGCGGTTGCTATGGTGTTGCTAGGTGGTTGCTATGGAGTTCTAGGTGGTTGCTAGGGTGTTGCTAGGTGGTTGCTTGGGTGTTGCTAGGGGGTTGCTAGGGTATTCTAAGTGGTTGCTAGGATGTTGCTAAGTGGTTGCTATGGAGTTCTAGGCGGTTGCTATAGTGTTGCTAGGTGGTTGCTATGGAGTTCTAGGCCATTGCTAGGGTGTTACTAGGTGGTTGCTATGGAGTTCTAGGTGGTTGCTAGGGTGTTGCTAGGTGGTTGCTATGGAGTTCTAGGCGGTTGCTAGGGTGTTGCTAGGTGGTTGCTATGGAGTTCTAGGTGGTTGCTAGGGTGTTGCTAGGGTATTCTAAGTGGTTGCTATGGAGTTCTAGGCGGTTGCTATGGTGTTGCTAGGTGGTTGCTATGGAGTTCTAGGCCGTTGCTAGGGTGTTGCTAGGTGGTTGCTATGGAGTTCTAGGTGGTTGCTAGGGTGTTGCTTGGTGGTTGCTATGGAGTTCTAGGCGGTTGCTATGGTGTTGCTAGGTGGTTGCTATGGAGTTCTAGGTGGTTGCTAGGGTGTTGCTAGGTCGTTGCTATGGTGTTCCTTGTGGTTGCTAGGGTGTTGCTAGGCAGTTGTTATGGTGTTCCAGATTGTTGCTAGGGTGTTGCTAGGTGGTTGCTATGGTGTTCCAGGTGGTTGCTAGGGTGTTGCTAGGTGGTTGCTAGGTTATTCTAAGTGGTTGCTAGGATGTTGCTAGGTGGTTGCTATGGAGTTATAGGCGGTTGCTAGGGTGTTGCTAGGCATTTGCTATGGTGTTCCAGGTGGTTGCTTTGGAATTCTAGATGGTTGCTAGGGTTTTCTAGCTGGTTGTTATGGGTTGCTAGGTCGTTGCTATGGAGTTAAAGCCGGTTGCTAGGATGTTGCTATGGAGTTATAGGCGGTTGCTAGGGTGTTGCTAGGCATTTGCTATGGTGTTCCAGGTGGTTGCTAGGGTGTTGCTAGGTGGTTGCTAGGGTATTCTAAGTGGTTGCTAGGATGTTGCTAGGTGGTTGCTATGGAGTTATAGGCGGTTGCTAGGGTGTTGCTAGGCATTTGCTATGGTGTTCCAGGTGGTTGCTATGGAATTCTAGATGGTTTCTAGGGTTTTCTAGCTGGTTGTTATGGGTTGCTAGGTCGTTGCTATGGAGTTAGTGCCGGTTGCTAGGATGTTGCTAGGGGTTTGCTATGGAGTTCTAGGCGGTTGCTAGGTCTTTACTAAGTCCAATGTCGCATCCCATAGTTCTCTATGACAAACGGTTCAAAAGTTATGGAATATCAAACATTGGCCAATCAGGAAGGAGGGCGAGGCTGATCTACACCAATGGACAAGGGCCTCTCGACCATGTCCAATGAGGCATTGCACAATTTTTGGGCAATTTTCCCCATAGAGATGAATGGCAGAATTTTCAAATCTAGAGAGAGACCAGAGTACTGCTGCCAGAAGACAGGGCATTGTGACATCACAAGGGTGAGAAGACAGAGCATTGTGACATCACAAAGGTGAACATTCCGCCATTCATTCTCTATGGGAAAAATTGCCCACAAAAATTCAAATTTTTCAAAAACCGTGCAACCAATCTTTCCACAAAGTAATAGCACACCATTCCCGATCAAGCCGCTCAATTTGACATATTGCACGTGTATGTGGTGCGAAAACTCTGGGAGGAGTAGCGGTCCAAAAAACGGGCGGAATAAATAATAAATAATAATAATATGTGCAATAATAATAGTGTAGTTGCCCTAAGGCAACCACACTAATAATATGTGCAATAATAATAGTGTAGTTGCCCTAAGGCAACCACACTAATAAATAAATAATATGTGCAATAATAATAGTGTAGTTGCCCTAAGGCAACCACACTAATAATATGTGAGATAATAGTAGTGTGATTGCCTAAGGCAACCACACTAACTAGACAATTCCTGCAGAAATTGTGAAGTGTGGTTGCCGCAAATGCACAGTCGACTTTGTACTGAACGGAGTGAACAGTTTCTGTAGTATAAGCAGAGACAGAGTATGCTATACATGCTATAACATCACGGCAACGACTTGATTTGCAACACACATATTCAGAGCTAAATTAACCCTTCATCAATACTTGAGATCAGCGATTTACTCACGGTATGCTGTGACCAGTGACAGAGAATCATAAAGCTAGCTGGCCAGTTCAGAGGGTCTGGGAAAAACCTTATATTTACACTGCGCAACCGCACCATTTTAAAAAGCAAGACTGGGCTAGGGAGATTAATTTGATTGACTTATGGTTTTACTTGAATTTCAGCTCATTTTTATCACACAACTGAAAACATTTAATTGGGCTGTAATTCAGAGTCTAATGTGTTATCTCTGAGACCAACTCAGACAGAGTAGCCTATTACATGTTAGCTGAGCCGAACTGACATATTATACATAGTTAGAAAGTTTATACTATTCATTTTAAATACAGCTTCTGTGAATAAGTATCGGCTGGTAGCCAGTAGTACTAGCTTCTGTTGTAACGAGGGGTACATCAACAGACAAGCGGAGTAGTGTACTGTAGCGTTGGGGTGAGAAAATGTTGCTGTCACTGTTACAAAGAATGCGCAATGCATCTACAATGAGACGAACCTTTCAAATACGATGGGATATAAAACGGCATTACAAAAGTAAAAGTTGACATATTACACATAGTTAGAAAGCTTATTCTATCACCTGTTGGATCGATGAAGTGTAGATCAAGCCAGTTTGTACTACAAAGTTAGAGAACACCCAACGCAGTATGTGTGATATTACAAGCTGACGTCTTTTTCTGGAGTAAGACCGGACCAGAAGCTGCTGCACACGTTTTGTTGACGGCGTTGTTGCACTTTTTAGTACAGTCTGGCTTGTTTGAGAATTTGTTTATTCAGTAGGTGAGAGCATAAGCTTTCTAACCAGGTATAACAGCACGTTTATTTTTGGTTTTTGAATATCGTTTTTTTAGGTCAACCGAAAGTATTCTCATCATCTCAATACATGTATGCGCTCTTTGTTAGCACTAGCATTGAAAGACGCTGGACCTAACGAAACGTCGTCAACGAATTTGCGTAATATCTTGTGAAATACTATTATTATTTAGGACTTCTGTGTATGCCTAAGCCATATGTTTGTTGATATAACTAGCTGACAGCGTTTTCATTTGTAATTTTGCATTTGGAATACCGTTTTTTATCGTGTTCACTTCCGCATACACCGATATGCTTAGTGATGGCTGGTGAGGACGTACAGCGGACCGCATCACGTGTGCAAAGCCGACCAATGCTGTAACTTCACCGTTCGCATATGAATGACGTCACCTTCTCCATTCATCTCTATGGGGAAAAATTGGGCATAAAAATTCATATTTCTCAAAAACAGTGCAGCGAAACTTTCCACAAAGTAATAGCACACGATTCCCAAAGAAGCCGGTCATTTTGACATATGGCACGTGTATGTGGTGTGAAAACTCTGGGAGGAGTAGCGGTCCAAAAAATGGGTGGAATAATAATAATAAATAAAGAATATGTGCGATAATAGTAGTGTGGTTGCCTTAAAGCAACCACACTAATAATATGTGCAATAATAGTAGTGTGATTGCCTAAGGCAACCACACTAATAATCCTAACAAATACAATAGGGTTCCACCAGCTTCGCTGCTTGGACCCCTAATAATAATAATCCTAACAAATATAATAGGGTTCCACCAGCTTCGCTGCTTGGACCCCTAATAATAATAATAATAATAATAATAATAATAATAATAATAATAATCGTAACAGATACAATAGGGTTCCACCAGCTTCGCTGCTTGGACCCCTAATAATAATAATAATCCTAACAGATACAATAGGGTTCCACCAGCTTCGCAGCTTGGACCCCTAACAATCCTAACAAATACAATAGGGTTCCACCAGCTTCGCTGCTTGGACTAGAGCCCGACCGATATATCGGTGTGGCCGATATATCGGCCATTATTTGACTTTTTTGACGACATCGGGATCGGCAGTTATGCCGCCGATGTGCCCCGATTTTTTAATAAGTATAATAAACAAAAAACAATGATTATTTATGTGTATTTGTCTGTTCGAACGTTGTAATTGCTATTTACTAGAATCATCCAGTAGAGGGAGCTCTAATACGAGTGTGAACTGCAGCAGCTGACGCGCTACTTCTCTAAAGACGTTTTATCTGAGATAATGATATTAGCTACTATATGATGCTGTGTAAATAGCCAACGCGTGATTGCAAGCGAGTGTGTCATCTAGTCACGCGTCATCGTAGCAAGCTAACCAGACAGTAAAAACGCAGATAAAACACTTCTATCATGGATCATTTTAAGCCATGTTATCTAGCTTTGTCGTGATAACATGAGAGAAGGATTGCTGTTGGAGAAGTGAATCAACCAACAGTTAGCGCGGGTAACCTGCACAAAAGCGCATTGTAGTTTTTTTCACGTATTTTATCTAACATTACACTTGATTCACTCTTTAGCTCCGCTAGATAATCTCTTACTCTTTGAGATCATGTAGTAGAAATAAAATAAAAAAATATTATTCATTTAACTTACTGAGAATATATAATAAGAAATAATGAGGCTGTGTCAATAGCTAATGCGTTATTGCGAGCGAGTGTGTCATCTAGTCACGCGTCAAAGCGCATTGTAGTTTTTTCACCGCCTAATTCTCATGGACAGGGACGCTCGCTAGATAGCCTTACTCTTTGAGATCATGTAGTAGGAATAAAATAAGAAAATAAAATTAATGTACTGAGAATAGATACTAAGAAATAATAATAACAAATTAATAACTACAACAACAATAATAATATTCATAAAAATACATGTTTGAAACTGAAAAACTGATTTTTTTAAATAAATTTTTTATAGATGGCTGGAAAAGAAAGGAGTAGAAGCAAGGTGTGGAGTTATTTTGATTTCACACACTTAAAGATGGTGTTAATATATATATCTAATTTAATATCATCTTTTACTTTTTTTATCTAAAAAGTTCTTTGTGTGTTTATTTTTATTTTTATTTGTTTGCTTATAAGTTAAATGTTCTTAAATATAGAAACTTTAATAAAATATAAGTTTTTCAAATTGATTTGAAAATGTTGCACTTATAAATATCGGTCAAAACATCTGTAATTGGTGGGCTAGGACTCTCCAAAATCGGGATCGGCATCGGACCCAAAAATCTGGCATCGGTCGGGCTCTAGCTTGGACCCCTAATAATAATAATCCTAACAGATACAATAGGGTTCCACCAGCTTTGCTGCTTGGACTCCTAATAATAATAATAATAATAATCCTAACAGATACAATAGGGTTCCACCAGCTTCGCTGCTTGGACCCCTAATAATAATAATAATAATAATAATCCTAACAGATACAATAGGGTTCCACCAGCTTCGCTGCTTGGACCCCTAATAATAATAATCCTAACAGATACAATAGGGTTCCACCAGCTTCGCTGCTTGGACCCCTAATAATCCAAACAGATACAATAGGGTTCCACTAGCTTCACTGCTTGGACCTCTAATAATAATAATAATCCTAACAGAAACAATAGGGTTCCACCAGCTTCGCTGCTGGGACCCCTAATAATAATAATCCTAACAGATACAATAGGGTTCCACCAGCTTCGCTGCTTGGACCCCTAATAATAATAATCCTAACAGATACAATAGGGTTCCACCAGCTTCGCTGCTTGGACCCCTAATAATCCTAACAAATACAATAGGGTTCCACCAGCTTCGCTGCTTGGACCCCTAATAATAATCCTAACAAATACAATAGGGTTCCACCAGCTTCGCTGCTTGGACCCCTAATAATAATCCTAACAGATACAATAGGGTTCCACCAGCTTTGCTGCTTGGACCCCTAATAATCCTAACAGATACAATAGGGTTCCACCAGCTTCGCTGCTTAGACCCCTAATAATCCTAACAGATACAATAGGGTTCCACCAGCTTCGCTGCTTGGACCCCTAATAATAATAATCCTAACAGATACAATAGGGTTCCACCAGCTTCGCTGCTTGGACCCCTAATAATCCTAACAGATACAATAGGGTTCCACCAGCTTCACTGCTTGGACCCCTAATGATCCTAACAGATACAATAGGGTTCCACCAGCTTCGCTGCTGGGACCCGTAATAATCCTAACAGATACAATAGGGTTCTACCAGCTTCGCTGCTTGGACCCCTAAATATTGTAGTAGCCACCACTAACGTTACATATTTTAGAACTAGAAGGCATTTCTTTCCCTTCAAAACTTTGGGTTATAGCTATGAACCTTGAGCCCCTGTCTAGCGAAAGTAATGTTAGAGCGAGAGCACATTATCGACCACCCGAGGGGCGGGACGTGTATCGACCACCTGAACTGCTAGTGCATTTACTTCGTAATTTATTAGAGATAAATCGTTACCTATTAAAATGTAAGTCCTGTAAAAATACACATAATAAACCGTCTAAATGTGAAAAACCAACTACATACATATATATTTAGTTATATTAATACAGCCTTATTTACTATATCAACTTTAAATCAAGCAACACACTCAGAATTATCTCATCGCGACCCATTAAACCCAATGGTGCAGACGTTGCTTCATAATTTAAAACTGCTTTCTCAACGGCTATTTTGCGTCCTGCGACTTGGGTTACAACTGTGAATATGTACGTATTCCTGTACGTGCAGACAGCGAACACCCTTTCATATTAACCTCAAATACGCAAGACAGGACACTTATACAGTATGCTAGCAAATTGACGTCAAGTTCCATTCATTTATATGGGGTGGTCAATACAGGTCTCCTTAGCAACCAAAAGCTAGTGCTGGGACACCTCTGACTTATTAGCTGGCATTGAAAAAAAATTGCGAAAGTACTGAACAAATAACCACTGGAGGATAACAAGGACATTTTTTCCTACATAACTAGGTACAGGTTGTTAGTGATATTTCACCTACTTCATATATATATATATATATATATATATATATATTTTTTTTTTTACACCTTTACACTCAGTTTAAGGTGTTGCAAGCATCACATTTCTAGTAGAATAGGGGAAACATAGTAAAATATAATGCTGATGCACATCTACATATTGTTTTAACACAAAACCTAAAGACTATGAGTACTATGAATTGGCAAAAATCAACTCATAAAAAGTATAATCAGAGCAAGTGTTATAAATGACAACTCTACTTATCATGTCACATTGAATTGTTGCGCTGTCTGAATGCAAGGTTATTTTTTCTTAAATTATGATCTTCTCAGTTCCCTCGAGTTATACATTTCTGATGGCTAATTCACAAGCTAAAGCTATTATTAATCATACTACTTCAGCCTCACTGATATAAATGGATCTATAGCTGACTAGCAATGAACCTAGCTATGCAGGACACAGCTGAGTAGCCTAGTTTGTTAAGTAATAGAAGACAATTGGGATAGGTAAAGAAGAGATGAGAAAATCAGAGAATGATTCATATTGCATTAAAGTGCAATTATGAAATAAAAAGGTTTTCCATAAATATACGTATGTCTGAAATTCAATATAGATGTTGGCTTACCTTTTTATTGATTCACTGGTGAAATAAAAAGGGCAGATTTTCATTCTTACTCGTATTGATTCGGAGAAACTCGTCACGAGAAGTCCGTCATTCGTTGCATAACGACAAATTTGTGGGATGGAAATTCGTAGAATGGACACAAAGTGGTTGTGATAGGCCTACTTATGGTGTCCCGGTGCAAACAGAGTGTCTTGTCTCTCAAAAGAAAACAAAAACTGTAGCCTAATGTTTGCCAGAGAATTGGAGAAAATAGCCATATTTAATCTCACTGCTTGGCTGATTTTATTATTTATTTTCAAAATATACCTTTCAAGAGTAAAAATGCTAATCAACCATAGCTCCAGATTTAACATGCTATGTAGTTCATTTTATGAACTACATATCATGTTAAATCATCTTAGCTCAGTAAATCAACAATTTTAAATGTTTAGTTAATCAAGTACTTAATTAGGACCAAGTACAGTTGAGGCCAAAAGTTTACATGCACCTAGGCTAAAGACATTCAAACTCAATTTTTCAGAACTCCTGTTCAGAACACATTTCATGTTACCATACATTTCCTACTTTATTTTGATAAGCGGTCATTTCAAAATGATAGCAAAGAGACATATTTATTTAGGCTAAGCTTTTATGTACTATATCAGATTTTCAGTGGGTCAAAAGTTTACATACACATTCTTAGTATTTTTTTATGGCATTGCCTTTTAATTGCTTAACTTGAATCATACACTTGGGATAGCCTTCTACAAGCTTCTCACAATACTTTGCTGGAATTTTTGCCCATTCCTCCTGACAAAACTGGTGTAACTCAGTCAGGTTTGTGGGCCTCCTTGATCTGACAAGCAGGTCAGGGCTTTGTGATGGTCACTCCAATACTTTCCCTTTGTTGTCTTCAAGCCATTTGGTTGGAACTTTGGAGGTATGCTTAGGATCACTGTCCTACTGGAAGACCCAGTTGCGACCAAATTTTAACTTTCTAGCTGATGTCCTGAGGTATTGCTTCAGTATTTCTAGATAACCCTCCTTCCTCACGCCATCTATTTTCTGAAGTGCACCAGTCCCTTTTCCAGCAAAACGCTCCCACAACATGATGCTGCCACCCCCATGCTTCACAGTTGGGATGGTGTTCTTCGGATTAAAAGCCTCACCCTTTTTCCTCCATACATAGCACTGATCATTATGGCCAAACAGTTAAATTTTTGTTTCTTCTGACCAGAGAACCCTCCTCCAAAAGGCTAGGTCTTCATCCTGGTGATCACCTGCAACCTTCATTCTAGCTTTTTTATGCCGGTCTTGGAGTGGGGGTTTTTTCCTTGCCTGACAGCCTTTCAGGCCATGGCGATGTAGGATTCTCTTAATGGTGGATGTAGATACTTTGGTTCCTGATGCCTTCAACTCCTTCACCAGTTCCTTTGTGGTTGTCTTGGGGTTCAGTTGAACCTTTCGGACCAAAGTTCGTTCAGCCCTGGGAGTTAATTAATTTTTGCCTCCTTCCTGAACGATGCAGTGTCTGTATGGTCCCAATATTTTTATATTTGCATACAATAGTTTGTACAGATGCTCGTGGTACCTTCAGTTGTTTGGAAATTGCTCCAAAGGAAGAATCGGACATATGGATGTCCACAGTTTGAGGAGTTGCTTGGATTTTCCCATGGTATCAAGGGCCAAAAGGCAGTGGCTCTAAAGGTAGGCCCTTAAATACAGCCATAGGTGCCAATTAACTCCAAATTAACTCCTAATTATGACAATTGGCCAATAAAAAGACTCTAAAAAGTAATTACATCAATTTCTGGAATCTTTCAGACTGCTTAAAGAGAACTTGGTTTATGTAAACTTTTTACTCACTGGAATTCTGATATAATGAATTAAAGCTGAAATAAATCTGTCTCTAATCAATTGTTTGATTAGAGACAGATTTGGTGTATGTAAACTTTTGACCCACTGGAATTCTGATATAGTGAATTAAAGTCGGACTGAAATTGCTTCGCTTATATTTTGTACTACCCTTGGCGGTAAAATAGGCAGTGTCAGCTGTATTATCAAATCATTTACAATTTATAATTTTTTGTTTTGAATTATAAAAATTGGTGTTTTAAAAATCACTGTGCCACCTACAAAGTAAGTTTCTTATATTATTAGCCTATATTTAGATGTATAATTACTGAGTGTATGAATTACCTGAGTTACAAGGAGGATAGCTAACAGCTACATTCGCTAATGTTAGCTGGCATAGCTGAAAAGCAATCTTAGCACCAACATAATTATCACACGAAATATAAAGCAACAATTCAGGAAAGCAGAATATTATTTATCTAACTAGCTACGGAGATTTGTTGACTTTGTGCAATATGACAACTCATTTAGCTTTACAGGCTTTTCCGCAGCGCCAAGCCGAATGAACGTAAAAACACATAGGCTATCAGATTCAGAATGAATATAAAAACAACCGCGAGAGTTCTATGCGCTGACAAAAAATAAATAAATAAATAAACGGAGAGGTGGTTTTATGGTTTTAAACACTCCACGCTATGATGACATTATAAATATAAGTGGGTGATTGACGAACATTTTTATGCATGGTAAGGTTTGATCTAAATGCATTTACAGAATATAGCGTACCAAATATGGTATTTGCGGGTCAGGCACTCTTCACGGTAAGAATAAATTTTAGGATATCGCTTCCGATTTTGCTTGCGTCGAAAGTGCTGTGATGGAAACAGCGATAGATTTACCTGCTAGCCACATCTGTCCAAAATGTAAACAAGATAGCAGTTTTCACAGTTGGGAACATTTTTATGACAACGTTAGCCAGCGAAGCTAGTTAGTTGACGTTACTTAAAGATACCTCGACTGAACTAATGTTAGTATTTAACGTGGCTTGGTCAACAAAGTTGACCAGCGGTTTTCATCAGAAAAAGACGTTATGTGTGAACCTATCATTTAAAACCATTTAAAAACCATTTTGCTATGGTATAGAATATAAATAATGATACAGTATTTCAAATTTCAGTCCGACTTTCAAGCTGAAATAAATCTGTCTCTAATCAACTGTTTTAACACTACTCTGATGTGAACAAAGTAGATGCCCTAATTGACTTGCCAAAAGAAATGTATGGTAACATGAAATGTGCAGAGTTGTGACAAACTTTGAATATCTTTCACCTACGTATATGTAAACTTTCGGCCTCAACTGTACTTAATTCTCTTAATTGTATCTTCTCTTTTTTATTCTTGTTCCATCACTAATCAGTTAACCGCAGTCAGTACCATTTTGTGTAATGTCCCATTTTTATGATAGAAATAACAAAGTATTTTTCCTTGCACTACATTTGTATTGGAAAGAATTTTAAATCTGACAGATCTTACTCTGAAAATGTATCTTTGCCAAGACTATTTTTACTAAAGTTAAAATTCCACCCACTTAATTTTCTCAATTTCTCAACAATAATTGTTCTACAATGGTTCTGCCACTTGCAGTGAGGAGCACAGCCAAAGTCTGTGACGTCCCCTGATACACCAGCCCAAGAGCCAATGACTATTTCTCACAGCAAATGCCTGTACCAGAGACACCCTGTTTGGAGAGGATGTCCGCACTGTCGCCGTTGACCAATAAGCCAACTCTTCTGTTTTCTTCCCAGGATAATAAAAATGAGGTTGACAAACTGCAACCCATTTTCAGAGTTAGACCAGAAGTGATCTAACAATGTAAACACATCTAGCTTCTTAGTTCCTCTTTTGCTCCAGTAAATGGATAGGGTTCCCATGCTTCCCCAGTCCACACCTCACACCTGTATAGCCTTGGAAGGTGGCCATTGTTCACATATTACAGAAAGAGACACTGGTGGAGGGGACACTATACACATTCAAGGGCCACCAAAAGCCCAGAAATTCTGTTGGTCACCCTGAATTACCAAGTCAACTTACATCCAAAAGTTTATTTGATTAGCATGCAGATACAGAAGGTGAATTAATCCCTGTATATAGGTGAGAACATTAGTACTGAATCACAGCTTGAGTAGAAACAAGACAGAGAAATGGCGGAGGAGTTGGGAAATGGGGAGGGACAGGGGTGGAGGGGAGGTGCAGAGCAGGAGTTAATCAAGTGCAGTGACACATCAAGAAGCAGTAAGAACATAAACGTTTATGCCTGGGCACACTAATCATTCTCACCCAAAGCTGGCCATTGGGGATAGCGCACTGCAAAACAAGTCACCTACATGCGTGGGTCCAATAACATCACACACATATTACTACTGAGCAGAGGGGCTTGGTTTTGTCAGGAATCCTGCCTGATTCTCTTTGTGTTCCGGTTTTAGTTTTGTTTATTTCTTATTTTCTAGTGTTTATTTATTTTTATTTTCAGTTTACTTTGTTTTCGCTTGCGGTTGTGTTTTCTGTGTTCGTGTGCTTGGGTGTGCGTTTGTTATTGTTTTTCCCCCTTAGGTTCCTGGTTCCTGCCCACGCCCCGCCCCAGTTCCGCCGGTTCCTCATCTGCAATCAAGCCTCCACTCACCATCGTCACCTGCGCCCCATCTTCACTCATTAGCGTTTGCTATTTAGCTTCTGTGCTCACCTTTTGTTTTTCCAGATCGTGCCTCTGATTTTTCTGAGTAGCCTTTCAAGCCTTGTCTAGTGTTTTTTGTCCTTCCTGGTTTTCAACTTTTGCTTGTTCTTTTCCGACCTCGAGATTAGCCTGCCCGTCCTGTTTCTAGTCTTGGTATTTTTGACCCTCGCCTGTTTATTCGACCTGCTCCCGGTTCCCGTTTTTGTACCTCTGCCTTGTCTTATTGATTGCCCGGATTTTGACCCCTGCCTGTACTTTGACTAAGAGACTGCTTCTGATTCTGTGCTTGGAAAATAAATCGCATCTTCCACTATCTCTGGTCCGCTTCTGAGTCCTACCCCAGACCCTGACAGGTTTCCCGTTCAAATCTGGAACAGAAATTTACCTCATTGCCTCACTTGGGAATAAACCGACAAACAAGATGACAACTTTGGACCATAATCCAAGCTCATCTGAGAGTTTTGACCAGTGAAATGGCTTTCCCACTTATAATCCCGAAGGTCGCGCCGTAAGCGCCACGCCTGTCCTGGATTCGCGCTCGTAGCCGTGACCTCATCTGTCGCTTTCGGAGTACGCCGGATGAGCGGACTCTCTCCTCCTGAAATGCTCCACGGACCGTGGGGGGGGGGGGGGGGGGGGGGGGGTGGATGGGGGAATGGGGACTCCACGTGCGGCTTCTCCCCCGACTGACCAGAGGGGCGCCAGAGAGCAATGAGCTGTGGACCTGTCCTGCTGACTGTAGCCCCTCCCCCTCTTTGTGTCTGTGATGCTACAGCCGGTTATGCGCCTGCCCCCCAATAGTTACTCTTTCTTTAAAATGCAATGTCATGCAAGACTAATCGCACAAGGTGATTATAACACTTAAGAAGCGCAAGGTTATGTTCACATCAGCATTTTATTAATAAAAAAACACATGCCGTTAAAAAACAAACTCAAAGTAAATCCTTAATGCCGACACAAATATACAGTAATCATTCGATTATGTAACCGCTCCAATAAATAAATATTTCCAGTGTGAACTCCTGTCTGTGTTTAGTACGGTGCTACAATACTGCATTATCACAAAATTAAAACAGGAAAGTCCATGAAACAAACCTTTGAAGGATAACTCCCAGACCTATTAGTTCAAACCATATCTGACTAGCTATAGCCAATAATTTCCCAGACCTTCTGGTCCTTACAGCAAGTCACCACCCAATGTAATTTACAGTATACAGTTAGACACTATGCTGCAGCAGTTTACAGTTGCATTCTGGGTATAAGGAAGTGACCCAATCAGAGAGGGAAAATTTTGCCATGTTCTGATAGAACAAATGTGGCCCAACTATAGCTGTGGCATTCCCAAAGCCCGGCTTGGTGGCCTGTGGGCCTTGAAGCAGGTCCTTATGCTCTGGTGGAGGTCACCATGGTACATTGCTCTGCCATTTTTTATTAATTGAATATACACTCCAGGGCCACTGGTTGTACATAACTTACATTCTGACATCTTATTAATGGACTAAAGCACCTTTATGAAGCTGGCATTTTGCTGAATCAATCAACATAAAGTGCTTTGCTCAAGGATACAATGGATATGCACCTGTGAAGGGAATCTTGGAGATCCAGGAATGATCCCATCGCCCTGACCTCTGGTCCACACACACACCGCATACAGATTGGAGTGCTATGTTGATATTCCCACAGATTCTTTGTCTGAAGGGAAATAAGACAAGAACCATGATACAGTATCTCTGTCTACTTAGGTCTTCTACACCTCACTGATGACATGACAAAGGTCCGTCCCTCAACCACTTCTAAATTATTAATTATATGATTCTAATTGAAATGGCGATACTCAAGTCGTGTTCTGCACTGCATGATTGCTAACTAGACTCCCTGCAGCTCAGGACATGCCACTGAATGTAGTGAGACATTAAGTAGTCAGAGTCATACTAAAATTCATATGATCAAAATGTGTCCATACTGAAAATAAAAACATTACACCACTTTGCAGGGTGACACTGCTTTTGATATGCTTATTTATTCAATCGTTATTCATATATGTTATTTATTTTTTTATAAATCTACAAAAAGCCAAGATATCAAACAGCCTACTGTATGTCAGCCCTCCTTGAGTTTCTCATGATCTTCAATGTAGGGGTGGCTTGGATTCAAATCAGCAAGTGTAATGGCAAGATTATTCTTTACATGTCTTTTACATGTGCTTTATTAATTGTATTCTGTTAATACAGAATAGATAAGTTATTAAATCACAGAAGATTAATATCCTTTGATATGATGTGGATCAGTAGAAACAAAAACAAAATGTCCCCAAATAAAACAAACATCTGGAAAAAGGAATCAAGAGATGAATTTCACTCAGTAAAAATTGTTGTGGGAAGCACTTCTTTACAATGCAAAAGAAGAAATGAGGAGATAACAGCTTGGCCAGATGGTGTTGTATCATGCATAATTGAAAAGTGGAGAGATTAAAAACAAGCATGGGATAGAAGAGGAGATGAGGCACAGTCCCCATTCTAAAGGTGAAGCCACACTGTACACGGCGACACCGCCTGGTACCACTCCTGCATCCCACAATTGGCCGCTTGTGGGCGTGTGTGTTTGTTGTGTTTACCGGTTGTGTTTGTTAACTGTTCTGTTTGTTAAATGTTGACCGGGTTTAATGTTGTGTGTCATGTTCACTGCCCAGTCTGAATAAAAATAATTTTTGCAGTAACCTAGATCTGAAAGAGTTAGTCAGCTGCCTAGCTAGGCTGTCTAATGTCTAGCTAGTGAGTAACAAACAACAACAAAAATATTGTCTTGCTAATTAGCCAGGTAATGCCCTCAAAGTTATATCTGGTTAGCTAGGTAGGTGGCTGGTAGAAACAATCACGAACAACTAGCAACTAATACATTAGCAAGAATAGCTGATGACATTCTGGTGGTCGGGTGTGGTGATATGGATGCAGAAGCCGAACTGGACCATGACAACAACTTGTGTGCTCTCATGGAGCGATGCAGGGCTGTGATGCTCAGACTGAGTGAGCACAAGCTGCAGTTCAAGCTCAAAGCTGTGCATTTCCATGGTCACATACTGTCCTCGGATGGACTGAGAACACGGGCTGTGTTGGAGATGCCAACACCCACGGATGTGAAAGCTGTGCATCGCGTCATTGGGTTCGTAACATACCTTGAAAAATTCCTGCCAAAGCTTTCAGAGATCTCTCAGCCACTCCGCAGGCTCCTGGATAAGGGCACTGAATGGCATTGGTTTCCCAAACATGATGATGCAGTGCGTGAAATAAAGCAGATGGTCTCTAGCACACCTGTTCTCAAATATTACGACATCACAAAGCCTATTACGATCCAGAGCAACGCTAGCAAGACCGGACTGGGGTGCTGCTTGTTGCAAGGGGGCAGCCCGTGGCTTTCACCTCGAGAGCACTGACACAGACAGAGCAAAACTACGCCCAAATTGAGAAAGAGTGCTTGAGCATAGTTTTTGCCTGCCAGAGATTCCACCAATACTTATATGGCAGGGAAACAGTCACCGCAGAAACGGACCACAAACTGTTAATTGCTATCTTAACTCTCTGGGGTCTAAGGGTAAAATGAGGCACACTGGTGATTGTGCGATGCTCTGACATTTGTGTAAAATTCATCAACTTTATATACAGTGATTACAAAGTGTTTCATATCTTTGTTTTCAGCACAAACTCAGCTACAACAATATGGCAGCAGTAAGTATGAATATGCATTGGGTAGGAATACCTGCCAGCTAAGTAGGCTATTCACACCTGGCCGCATGCCTCCCCACCACTAAGACAAAGACTCAGTGAGCCATTTAGAAGACAGAAACAAAGACAACTTTTGATTTTAGAACATTTATTGAAGTAAACTGCATGGAAGATGAGATGAGACTGGTGTACTCTTGCAACGTCTGCCTGGCCTCTTAGCTAGTGGTGAACTAGGCCGTGTTTCCTGATCAACATCTCTGCAAATATAATAAAAACAAAATTGTTAGGAAATGTGAAATCAAATCAAACTTTATTTATATAGCACATTTCCTTCAAAAGGTGAAAATTAAATGTGCTTTACAAAAAAGGGACAAACCACTAACTAATGAAAACAAAATTTATGAAATGTGACATCATATACAAACAAAGAACCAAACAAACACAACCAGACGCAGAGAGGTAGCCTATAATTTTGAGAAGCAATGGTTAGAATCATTCGTAGTGTGGGAATTTACAAGCGTGCATATTTACAAATAATGCAAGCTATCAACGAAAAAACATTAGCTTAACTAAATAAACAGTGATATTCCAACTAAACTACACGCAACTCATCAATAACAATGCCTCAATCTGAACTAGGCTAGGTCTGTTTAGCTAAGTGGTTATTTTATTGCTATTTCCCGAACTTACTTAGAGTATGCTAATATCGATTGTGCAAGGACATCAGTTTTAGAATCCTAGCCACGCCACTACACGCCAGGCATGAGCTATTTATTATGAATATGATTGAAAAACATACAGTCTACCTGATACTTCTAACACAACCAGACGCAGAGAGCCTAGCCTATTTGAGATGCAATAGTTCGAATCGTTCGTAGTGTGGGAATTTACAAACGCGCACATTGCTGGATATTCCTACAAACACATAGATACGTTGCAATACAGTACACATATTTACCAATATGATCATAAGAAATATACTTACGCATGAAGTTGATCCTCAGCTGGATCAGTTCGCTGTTCGAAATGACACCGCTCTTCATCAGTGTCGGCTTCCGGACGGACCATTTTCCAAAATTAAACAAAATGTTCACCTCAAAAGAAGTGAATTAGGCGACACTCTGTGACATTCTATCTCGCTTTCGCAGACTTGGCATTTCTCACATGGATCTCGCATCGCCCCTCCTTTAGTCTCCTTCTATGGAGAGTAATTATAATGTTGTTAACATGTGAATGCGATTTGGGCGGACTTCCTGTTGAGCGAAATTCACATAGTAATGAGTAAAGTTTAGCAAAGCATACATGATCTAATTAATCAAATTTGGAACATTTAAAACAATTTATATTATTTGCCAATGGGCGCATTGGAAAGTCGCGATTCTAAGGTTTCTGTCAATGTTTTTGTTGCGTCTGTATGATAACAGCACGTGAAGTTAATCATCCAAATAGAAACGAAAGTTAATTTCATCTTGTCGAGCTCCGCCGGCGGAGCTCTCAACCCCAGAGGGTTAAATGTCTCCTGGGTATGTTGCTGCAGCTGCAAAGTTACAATCTCAATGTTGTGTACAAGCCAGGGCCCGAAATGTATGTCAGTGATACTTTAAGCAGGGCTACTCCACTGTGCCACGGGTCTGACACCAGATTGTGTGCAACATGCAGTGTGTACCATGGACAGCACTCAGAAAGAGTACTCACAGCCGGACCAAGCACAGCACCTGGATGTTACAGCCTTCAGACTCCACCAAATTGCGAAACACACATAAACGGATTATGTACTTCAAGAGCTAAAATCTGTGATCCTCGGTGGGCGGCCTGATTTCAAGGAGGACACCCTATTGGCAGTGCAGGAATACTGGCCCTTTAGGGATGAGCTGAACTCATCCCTAAAAACTGGTTGCTGTACAGAGGGCAGTGCGTCGTTATTCCAAAGGCCTTGAGAGCAGAACTGCTTAAACGCATACACACTAGCCACATCGGTGGGGAGGCATGTTACAGACGCGCCAGGGATCCGCTTTTCTGGCCAAACATGAAAGCTGAGATAAAATACTTCGTGGCGAACTGCTCCGCTTGCAATGAATACGCACGAGCCCAGCAGAAGGAATCTATTTTCCACCAAGTCATTTTGAGGGCCGGTTCAGAGCCGGTGCCTAATCGCAAACCAGTTCTTTGGTTTTTGACAGCAAAAGAACCGGCTCTCGGCCAGGTAAACTGGATCCAAAGCAGCACCAACACTTGGCTGGTCTACAACCAAGAACCACTTAAATCAGGGGCTGGGGGTGGGATTATCGTGACCAACCAAGACCAACTAAAACTTTGTGTCCACCAGGTAGAGTGAGAGCACCTATTATCGACCACCTTTGTTCGACATATAGGAAAACGTAAACGGATTTGCAACTATATATGAAATAGGCAAAATATCAGTAACAACCTGTACCTAGTTATGTAGAAAAAAATGTCCTTGTTATCCTCCAGTAGTTATTTTTTCAGTACTTTCGCAATTTTTTCTGTGCCGGCAAATAAGTCAGAGGTGGTCCTCTGCAATTGCCTTTGGAGATTGTTGTTGGGGTGTGCCAACATGAGGAAGACAGCAGTGTTGATGCAAATTAAGCTGGCCGTCATAAGGCTCAGAAATGAAAATCAATCAATCAGGAACACTGCAAAAACCCTGGGCGTGCCCAAGTCAACAGTTTGGTTAATCATTAACAAGAAAAAAACAACTGGTGAACTCAATTATGTCAAAAGACCCGGTAGACAGAGGAAGATTACTGTAGTGGATGACCGGAGAATACTCTCTATGGTGAAGAAAACCCCCCTGACAACAGCCTAACAAATCAAAAACACTCTCCTGGATGCAGGTGTAGATGTGTCAAAGTCTACCATACGTAGAAGACTACACCAGCAGAGGGTAAACTACAAGATGCAAACCACTGATAAGCCTGAAGAATAGAAAGGCGAGATTTCAGTTTGCTAAAAAGCACCTAAAAGAGCACCAAGAGTTTTGGAACAAAGTCTTGTGGACAGGTGAGACAAAGATTAACATAGTGATGGAAAGAGGAAAGTGTGGAGAAAAAAAGGAAATGCCCATGATCCAAAGCATACCACCTCATCCGTGAAACATGGTGGAGGGGGTGTTATGGCTTGGACCTGTATAGCTGCCAGTGGAACGTGGTCACTTGTCTTCATCAATGATATGACTGCAGACAGAAGTAGAACAATGAATTCTGAAGTCTACAGAAATATTTTATCTGTTCAGATAAAACCAAATGCCTCCAAACTCATTGGACGGCACTTCATCATGCAACAAGACAATGACCCGAAACACGCTGCTAGAGCATCAAAGGGGTTTTTGACGGAATCCTTGACTGGCCGAGTCAATCACCGGATCTGAATCCAACTGAACATATATTTCACATGCTGAAGAGGAGACTGAAGGCAAAAAGTCCCCGAAACAAGCAGGAACTGAAAATGTTCTTATCATCGCATTCACTTACGCATTCACTCTGTGGTAGCAGTAAAAGACGCTGCACCTAACGAAACGTTGTCAACGATTTTTCGTAATTTCTTGGAAAATACTATTATTATTGAGGACTTCTGGGCATAGCTAAGCCATATGTTTGCTGATAAACCTAGCTGACATCGTTTTCTGGAGCAAAACAGAAATGAATAGAACAATATAATTGATTTACTGTCTCTGTCTCCATCTACTGAACATAGATAAGATTTCATCATTGCTATGTAAGTATTACTTCTCAAAATATTTTGGTTATATATGTTATTTTTGAAATTGAGTGTCTAAATAGGTTAGTGGTATTATATAATGTGGATATTTCACACTGTAATGTAAGCGTTAGTTAGTAGTGTAATAGTTTTTCTGAAGCATGCAACAGTGAGAGTTGGAACATTGCCAAAATGTGGTGGACGGTTGAAAACTGTTTTCATGTCGTCCCATCCCCATAGAAGAAAACATGAGAGTACAGAGTACAGAAATACATGCAAGAGTTAATTATTACACATTTAGGTACTGTACCGCATCGTGTGACAATATTTTTGCATTCATTTTTTAATCTGAGAGCAATGTTTCATCTTAAACCTTCATAAGGGGCTCATTTATATGCTTTATAATGGACAAAAAGCATTTTATTCAATTTTGGTGAGATTTTGGATATGTTTCTGGACCCCTAGATAATTTAGACCACTGTACTGACGGAAAGCTTGTAATTCCCACTTGAAAATGATGCAACAGTGAGTTTCTTGAGTCAAAACAGTTGATTTGTAGTGAAATATATAAATATGTTGTGATTTACAGCAATGCCTAATTTCAACATTTTGGATACATTTGGAGATGCTGGGAACACTGCTTAGTTTTTGCTTCATACACCCATAGTAGTTCTACATATCCACCCTTAGATTTTATGAACTTGTGGTCAAGAAGTTTTTGATCCAGGACATGTATAGTTTAACCTGCTGTATATATGCAATCTCTCAGTATTTCATTGCAAACTAAAAAAGTAAAAATTCATTTTTGATTTTTTGTCTAGACAATTGCATTTGTGGCACTTTATTTCTTCCAAAATTATGAATATAAAGTAATCTGCGTTAGTATTGTATGGTAAAAATGGTAAAAGTGTCTTGCTTCATTTAAGCCATTTTTCAAATCTCTGTGGTGTTCACATCTGGAGTTATAAAGCTTTAAATAGGGTACCCCCTAAATGGGCAAGGATTGGCAAGATTTGGCTTGTGCGCTAAGGGATTAACCCAGTTTGCCCCTACTACCCTGCAGCAATTATTGGATACTGTATCTCATTTGTGGATTTGCTCCTGTCCTCTGGATGCCACTCTGTCTGGGTTCCTTAAAGAAGTCCTGGATATCTTAGCCCCCACCTTACTTGACATCATTAATGCATCTTTATACAATGGCTTGGCTGAATACTCGATTTTGATTGGTCCAAGGGTGGGCACTAATTCTCAGTAAAGGGATACCTCAGCCTTTTAACAGTTCTAAAATCAATGCGCTACAAAATCCAGCATTCTGTTGAAACAGCAACAGCAGTTAAAACAGCAACATAATTTTTTCGATTATGAATTGTTGTTACGTCCCCTCCCCTTCAAAGTCCAATTTTGCAATTGATGGCAATGTTGAATCACAGTTCTAGTTACTGGCTTCATTTAGGGTTGCCAACCATCCCGCAAAATACTGAATCGTCCCTTATTTGGACAATAGAATAGGTGTTTTTAGGCTACAGGACACATTTTCTTCTGTATCTTTTTTAACGATTGCGTTTATAGCAACTGCTGTTTTGAATATAATTCATAGTTAGCTAGCTAGCTAGCCAGGATAAAAAGCATGCTGTGAGACCATTTTGACCTTAAACCCAGCTGAATTTTAATATTGGCTAGGTGACAAGGTAGCTGGCATTCAAACCCGGTTTCAGAGGGTCTTGAAAAACGCTATGTCTACACTGCATGACCGCACCATTTTAAAAAGCTAGGGAGATTCATTTGATTGAGTTATGGTTTCATGCAGTTTTCTTAAATAATGTAATCACAAAAATGATCAAAATTGGTGCTAATTGTATGGTATAAAATGAGAAGGAACTATTTTTTCTTGATAGAATCATTGTATTCATAGAATTACCGACCGAGGTTTTTGCATAACAACGGTCCAAATAGAACTACCAACCAGAGTTTTGCTTGACGCCGGTAAAATAATATGCCCAAACGGCCACGGAAGAATATTTCAATTTCAGGTCATTAAGTTGATAAAAATCAATAAATATTAAAGTAACCATATAGTCATTGCTGGTAACCCGTTGTATAAGTGGGCGACATAGCTCAGGAGGTAAGACCGATTGTCTGGCAGTCGGAGGGTTGCCGGTTCAAACCCCGCCCTGGGCATGTCGAAGTGTCCTTGAGCAAGACACCTAACCCCTAACTGCTCTGGCGAATGAGAGGCATCAATTGTAAAGCGCTTTGGATAAAAGTGCTATATAAATGCAGTCCATTTACCATTTACCATTAAGTGGAATAAACCCCTCCGGGCTGTCCCGTTGTTGGAAAATAATGTACTTCGGTGGTGGTTAAGCATCACCACCCCCCGTCATACATTATTTTCCAATAACGGGACAGCCCGCTGTGGTTTATTCCTTACATGACCTCTGGTTGTGTTCCTGATTTTTTAAAAGTAAGCTACAGTTCAGTCTCCCCTAAAAAAAACCTCAGGTGCATTCCAATCACTTTTTTGCCTCCTTGCTTCCATTCCTTGTGTAATTTCCTAGTATGGAGAGGCAAACGGGTCAAAAATATGTTGAATTGTCTGGAATAATGCGTATTTGATATCAACAATAATAGTGAGGTTAACTGTAAGACTATTTTTAAAGCAAAACAGAAAACAAGTAATGGAGATTTCAGTTTATAAGGCGAGGACTTCAGTACAGATCAATACCTTTAGCTGAGAGCTGAGCACGTTATGTACGAGTGAGAAATTAAGATTTCAAGGGAGCATAGAGGGGCTGGTCCACAGTAATATTAATTAGTATTAATGCAGACTTATGTTTGTTGACTAGTATTTAAGATAATTATTTGGGGTGTGAATAATAGTGACATCTTTTTGCAGAAAAAGATTAAACAATGGCTCATTAACTGTACTGTTTACTGTATACAGCTTTCTCTGCTAACTTATTAAGGTTGTGACTTCTGGACGAGACTGTAAGAACATACAGGGGAAATAAAACTGAATGAGGCTTAATCAACTAAAAATAAATTAATACAACTGCAAGCAGCAATACACAAAGTCCAAGCACACAGCCAATATTAAGCCACTTAAAGTGACAATCTCAAACATTTCAGTTTCGTTCTCTATGGCGGTGCCAATGGCGAGAAGCGGTAATTGCAGGTGTGTTTTTGGACCTCACTTCCCATAGATCCAACCGGATCCAACCAGTGTCGCCTGTGTGACGTCAGTCAGTTGGCACGCCAACTGTAACACTTACTATTTACTGAATAAAAAAACGGTTGTTACAAAAGTAACGTTATGTACATACTCATTCGTTGTCTAACATTAGGCTAACTCAAGATGTCTTTACACTGCCGAGCCGGGTTAAAATGCCGTAGCAAACCTGGGGTAGAATTAGTGATGATCAATTTCTGCAAACGTTCCTTATTCACCTTTCACCCAGTATGAACATCTTTACACTGCAGAGAAGAATTTGCGGGATTCGCTGTGGCTCGTGCAATATGTATCTCGTGCACAATAAGCAGTCTTTTTTTGTGAATGATTGTTGTGTGGTATTTTTGAAACAACTGCCTTGCAAAATGTTACCCCTGGTGTTTCTGGTTTTGCTAGCTAAACTGTTCGAGAATAAAGCTGAGCTGGGTCTTAAATTAGCAATCAGAACAAGAAGAATAAAACAAAAACAAAGGAGATAAAGGCTGAAGGAACATATGAGGAAGTGTAATAAAATAATAACAATGCTAATCCATACTGCCCTATTCTTTTATTTAGTTTTCTCCTGCATGACGTCTTCAGAAATCAGACCCGGCTCTGCTCCACATACCCCGGCTTTATTCCGATCATTATAATATATTGATGAACTCGATGGCAATGTAAATAACGGTAACGTTAAGACCAGTTCAGATCAATGATTCGCAACGAGGCGAAACGGTTTTAGAATGTTGCAGAGAAAATTGCAGCGGTGTGAACTGGCTAGTAGCAGAGCCGTTGCCTGCCCTGAGGTTTTAAAAGACCGTCCTTGTCAAATCGCCAAGTGCAGTTTTAGAACGTTTACAATCAGACGTCTTGGAATTTTGCAAGTTGCACCCAGTCTCGTTGCGAATCATCTGAACTGGCCTTAAGTTAGCTACACTGCAACGTTGCAACAAGGTAGCATTGCATTCGAGAGACGGTTTGCAAAGTCGGTACCGGTCGGTAGCGTTAGCTAGCGTTTTTTATAATTGTTAGCCGACATTAGATTGTGTTAAGTAGATTAGCTAGCTAGCTAACGCAACGTTACCTGATATGAGAGATGGATACTGTGCGCAACGTTGTCTAAACTAATGTTGTCTTTCTTGACATGGTCCAGTAGCTAGCATTAGCTGTGCAAATAGCTATGTAATTTAGTAAAGTTACATTGTCATTAAATGTAATAAATTAAATGTCTACATCAACAAATAATATGATCTCTCATGTTACACAAAAACTTTTTAGGGTTCCATAACTCCCCCAACACCCCCTTTCTCTGTTATTGTAACGCATGCAGACACCGGAAAAAACAGTACGCCGCTCACACACAAGTGAGTTGAAGAGCGAGCCTGTTGCGTTAGTTCCGCCTACCCTCTCTGGCGGACCAACCACTGATGGGTGATGAAAAACGCGTCACTAACTGCGCCGCTTGTGATTTTTTCCCGGGAATGTTGCCACAGACACCAGACACAAGTTTTTTAATCATGAATTATGATAATAATAATAGTATAAATTAATATAAAAATAGGCTCAATCACCATTGTGTTACCCAATGCAGCGATAGATAGTGACTTAAAAGATATTTATTTTAATGAAAATCTTCAAGATTATTACTTTAAACAGGTAGTATATAGTGCCCTCATGAGTAAAACCAAATGTCACTGCACTGATACGAGATGTCAACAAACAGTATTTTGAATATGTTATCATATTATATAATTATATTCATTCTCAAGCTGTAAAGAGAAAGTTTTAATTAGCCTAACAGCATTTGTATGCATATATGTTGACCATGCATAGTAACATATTCAATTTTAGGTCTTATGTTGACATCTTATTGGTCTTTGTAGTACTTGTAATGCTTATGAACTCGATTTGGGCCTAAATGACCACTCTGTACATTATTTTTTTACTTACAACAATAAATGTTGAACACTTTCACATACTTCCCAAAGCAACCACACACATTTGCAAAGCAATCTGAACTATTTACACTCAACCCCTATCAAATTAATGTTCCTACACTATACTTCATTGCAGTTTGTGTTGAAAACAGTTCTGTTTTCCATTAAGATACTGACCTCACATTTCTGACAAGCTTCACATTGTCTGTTGATGAGCCATACCCACATCAAAATTTACTGGCTAATTTTTTGAACATAGAAACTTTATATAAATTTTAAAGATTTTCCATAGTAGATGCTGCATGCCAAGTCTCTTGCAATTCTATCAAACCAACAAGGATAGATTTTGAAGGTTTTTCACAAAATTCTAAATTGTGTAAATTATGGGGAAATTATGGTTTATTGAGGCCATTTTTTGAAATGTATAGGGATATACTGTAAAGCTCATGACAGCAGTTCAAAGAGAGTGAGAAATATCCTTGTTAAAATACTCTAAGGATTTATATATTTATTTTTATTATTTTTATTTTTTTTATTTAGTAAGCGAAAACAAACAAAACGAAAGGGTGAAGGCGGAAACAAAATAAAATGACCTAATCAAACCAGAACAAAACAGAAAAAGAGGAAAGAAAACCCATAATCAAACAAAGAGAAAGAGAAAAAAATAAAAATAAAAATAATAATAATAATAATAATAATAATAATAAATAAATAAATTTAATGTATGTATATATAGTGGTTATCAATGCTATTAGCACGCGCACCCGCCAGGCTTCCCCTCCCCACGCACACACACCCGACAACCCCTCACCCACCCCCCCCCCCCCCACCCCTGCCTACCCCACAGCACAACCGCCACCCCCCTCAACACAACACCACCGGAGCCGATCGCAAGCCTGCCTCCAACTCCACCACCTCCAGCTGCTTGGGCTTCATTGCCTGAGGTATTCTCAAGTTGCTATGGGGGGGACCCTGAAGAGTGGGAGCCTAGAGTCACTGGAGCCTGCGTAATTCCTGGCTTCCCAAGGGTCGGGCCGGCCTTCACAGTAGCCTGGGTATAGCCGGGTCCCCCAGTGGTCGGGTGGGGTGTCACGGGAGCCTGAGTGATTCCTGTCTTCCCAGGGGTCGGGCAGGGCTTCACAGGAGCCTGGGTGTAGCTGGGTTCCCCAAAGGTCAGGCAGGGAGTCACGGGAGCCTGGGTGTAGCCGGGTCCCCAAAAAATCAAGCAGGGAGTCACGGGAGCCTGGGTGTAGCCGAGTTCCCCAAAGCCAGGTAGGAAGTCACGGGAGCCTGGGTGTAGCCAGGTCGCCCCAAGGTTGGGCAGGGAGTCATGGGGACCTGGGTGAAGCCGGGTCCCCGGAAGGTCGGGCAGGGAGTCACGGGAGCGTGGTTGTTGCAGGGTCCCCCAAAGCCAGGTAGGAAGTCACGGGAGCCTGGGTGTGGCCGGGTCGCCCAAAGGTTGGGCAGGGAGTCATGGGGGCCTGGGTGAAGCCGGGTCCCCGGAAGGTCGGGCGGGGAGTCTGGGGAGATAAACGGGGAAAATCTGGGGCTCTCTTTCGATCTTCAGGTAGATCTCCCCCGAGTTCGCAATCAGCCCCGAGCAGGGTGCGCCAGAGGGGGCGGGGGCCGCACCGCGGAGGGGGAGGGGGAGGAAGACGCCGAGTGAGCGAGCGAGAGGGAACGCCCGGCAGGCGCGCGCGCCCGCAGCACCCACAACCACCACTGCCATGTCCTCCAAAACTCTTGATAACAACAAAACAGTAATGAAAGTAATAACAATAATAGCAACAAAAGGAACAATAACAGCAACAACAGTACAAATAATAAGTAATAATGATATTGTTACAAGAAGTGATAAGAGCAGGTTATAGGGAGAGTGCATGAGGACAACAAAACAACAAAAAAAAAAGAAAGAGGGAAGTGATAGATTAGCGAATGCTGGAATGCTGTGATGCCTGTATGTGTGCAAGTGTATGTCAGATTCTAAATTTGGTAGGGATTGTGGTGTAGTTATAATGGCGGATATGTGTATTTGAGTGACGGTGAGCATGTTTATTGTGGATGGTGGACAGGCAAAAAGGGGTGATGAGTGAAGTCAGTGTGGGAATTAAGAATTTAGGGTATTAATGAATGGATTCCCGATTATGTCACAGTCAGCAGTTTGTTTTTTAATGGAGGCAGATAATTTTTCCATTGATATGTATTCGATTAGTAGATTTTTCCAAAGTGCAATATTGATTTTTTTTCCTTGATTTCCAGTTCATGAGGATAGTTTTCTTGGCGATGATTAGGGCTATGGGGAGTATTCTACTGGATGTGTTGTTTAGGTTGATGTTGGATGTGTCTCCTAGTAAGCAGAGTGGAGGGGATAGTGGGATGTGGCAGCCTAAAAGAAGAGAGAGGTTGTCAGTGATGTCCCGCCAGAATTGTTTGATTGGTGTGCAGTCCCATGTGGCATGCATATAGCCGTCTGTGGTGTTTTGTGTGCAGTGCGGACAAATTTCAGAATCTATAAAGCCCATTTTAAACATCCTTTTCCCTGTGTAATGTACTCTATGAATAATCTTGTATTGTATGAGTTGTATGTTTGTGTTGGTGGATATAGAGAAGATGTTTTTGCAGATTTGAGTCCAGAAGTCGGCACCGGGGATGATCTGTAGGTCTTGTTCCCATTTATTTGAAGGGATGGATATTGTTAAATCGGATGTGGAAATTGTCTTGTAGAATTTGGATAGTAGTTTTTTATTAGTAGTGATGTTGATCAGATCTGATGTTAATGGGGGAAGATCTAAGTTAGATGATTTAATGTTGATTTTGGTCTGAATAGAAGATTTAATCTGGAGAAATTCTAAAAAGTGATTCTGCCCAATGCCGTACTTCTGGACCAAATGAGAGAATGAGACCAGAGTGTTATTATGGAAGATATGTTTGAGGTGCGTGATACCTTTACTAATCCAGAAAGGGAAGTTTAGTGGTTTTCTGTTAACTAAGAAATCAGGATTGTTCCAGATGGGAGTGTGTTTTGTGGCTGAGAATGTGGTGTTAGTTATTTGATGAAATTTCCACCAGGCTGTCAGAGTTGTAGCTATGGTAGGGTTTTTGAAACAAGGATGGTGTGCAATGGAGCGACTTATGAATGGTAAGTCTGATATATGGATTTCATTACATGTTTGTTCTATGTCTGTCCAGGAGTTGTCGGATTGATTTGGATTGGTCCATTTATGAATGTATTGGAGTTGGTGGGCAATGAAGTAATGGAGAAAATTTGGTGCTTAAAGACCTCCCTTGGTTTTGGATTTTTGTAAAGTGGCTAGTTTGATTCTAGGTGTTTTGTTTTTCCAGTAGAATTTTGTGATGATGGAGTCTAGGGATTTGAACCAGGAGGGTGGGGGCTTGATGGGGATCACTGAGAATAGGTAGTTTATCATGGGTAGTATTTTGATTGTGGCAATTCTGCCTATGAGGGATATTGGTAGATTCATCCAGCGCTGAAGGTTGTCCTCTACTGTTTTGAAAAGTGGGTTGAAGTTGAGATTAACTAACTCTGACAGCCTAGGGGAAATGTTGACTCCTAAATATGTGATATTACCAGTGTGCAGAGGAAGAGGTGGTGTTTGGACTGCCACATCCCAGCTCTAAGGATTTATTAATTACTGTAGCGCCACCTATTGGCCAATTCTCAGCAAACGTTACATGCTGGTACATGCTTACCAATAGTACAAATGACCAATTTTCATAGTGATTAGACCTCATTAACACGGTGATGGTGGCCATGTTTTCTGAAGATTCATGTATGGACTGTATGGATATTCTAACACAAAACACAAGTTCTCCCCAGCCAACTACTTGCTCAATGAACCAGATATATTTTACCTGCATTCTTGAAGAGGTGTTATCAGTCCTTGATTGCAGATGTAATGGAAAATGAAGTCCACATATAAAGTTAAATACAACTTTTTGCAGCTGATAGCTGCTGTACTTTAATTCTCTCAAGCCCACGGGCTTTCTTTGGTCGTTCCACATAGCTCCTGCTCAGTAATCGGATAGTCCAGAGGGCTCTGGTATTATCTGATTAATAATTCCGGTCGGTTCATTTTTCCACATAGCTGTCTGTTCTGATTGCCTATCTTTTACAGTTTAGTCATAGTCTTACAAAATATTCTCTCCAGAAACACTTCTCTCTCTCCCTCCCTCTCAATTTCCCACCCCCTGTCCTTCAGCTTCTCTCTGTCCCCTTACACTCTGTCTTCCTCACTACCTCTCTATGTGCCGTCCCCTCCCCCCCCACCCCCACCCCCCCCCCACGCACACATATACCTTATCACTCAACCCCCCTTACATCCTTTCTCCCTCCGCTCTCTCTTTGGGTATGGTAGTACACAGGAATCCCAGACAAGAATCAGGATGATAGTCCTACTCCTGCATTTCATCCAACCATTGTCAAACTGTCTTGTGCACATTCACCTCTTTGCTTCATAATGATCCACCTGTCTTCATAATTTTATAGCTACACTAGTCAGTTAAATTATAATCACACATCTCAGAACTGTAGGACTGCTTCGGCTATATTTGGGGATGATTGGATGGCCCAACGGATGGATGGACGGACAGACAGACAGACAAAGTGAGTGTAGGAGAGCAACAAATTGCTCATCCATGAATTGGACATTCATACACATGCACATACATACACATACACACGCACCTGCACCAGCACGCACACACATACACACACATGCAAAATGTAGGCCAAATTAGAAATCAGCATATAAATACAGCTCACAATATAGGGAGCGGTGCGGAAAGGAATGCGCGATGTTGATCTGGCCATCTGTGTAATTACTCCTGTGTAATGTCTATATTATACTTGGGCTCATAAGCTCTATATTATATATTCAGGCTCTTAAATTCCGCATCCATTAATACTTTCCCTGGGATTCATTTTTCATTCCTTAAGCACCTTTGCCTGCTCAGATTAGCTGTGTGCATGAAATAATAAATAAAAAAGAATGACCACTGTATTTATTGACCACCACCAAGATTTCCTAAATTCTCTCAGAATTCTGGAAGTTCTCTGTGGTCCCACAAAAGGCAGCCAAATCAGCACTTGGCACAGCTTCTTCATGCCAACTGACTGCATCTGAGCAGAGCATGTGCCCAAGCAGTGATTTCATAGAGGCAAACCTGCCAGAGAAAATGTTCCTGCAACACAATGCTGTGGGAGCAGTTATGGTCAGATCAATGCTGCACCATTCCTTTTTACACCACTCCCCATCATCACCCTGGAGGACAGAGGCTGCAGAAATGCACTCCACTCCACTGTCCCTCAATCTTTGTCCAAGGCACAACTTTCCTTTACACCTCATTCATGAGAACTGTCTTACTGTCACACCGGGTGAAACTGAAAACAGCAGATATCACAGTATGACACACATGTGAGGAATTTCCTTTTGTCCCCTTCCAAAATGCACTAGAATCATTGCACAACAAATGCCGATGTCCTGGCCACACATGTAGTGCATCGTACACATCTGATTGAACCTTGGAATATGGAGTGATCTACAGGAAGTAAAAAAATGGAAACCAGATAGTATTCCAACAATGAGGGGAAGTGATGCTTCTGCAATGTGTGGACATGTTTTTACTCATGTGGCTTAGGTACACTTATACCCTGAAAAGGCATAATCACCACCTCCTTTTTCTCACTTTCTGAAAGTTCATCCATGTTTGCTTTCAGTGCATCTATTGGCTGGGTTCTCACTAAAATACTCAAATATAACTGTTAAGTCAGTCTGTTTTACCAATCCAACCCATGGTTTGCAGTTTGCTTTCCAAAACTAATGTAATGAGCTAGAAAACACAATCATGTTTGGCGATCTGTCCTTTGTTTACAATCAAGTGAGGTATTTGAAGACAGGAGTATATACACAGCAGTCATGAGAAAATTGCACCAGGAAATTTGGTTCACTGGAATCCTTTGCAGCCAGCAAGCAAAAACAGAGCAAAGTTGTGCAGTTTTTCTCCACTGTTTGAATGGAATGGGTGTTGGCAGTGCTATAATGGTAAGAATAAGGGTTGAAGATACAGCAACAATATTAACAAAGCATGTCAGATAATATAATCAACATCACATTACCTTTAGGGAATATTATGGCTATTTTCTTGAGTGAAGCTACTGTGCAGGAACTGTTGATTCAATCATTTCAGTTAAAAATATAAAATTGTTTTCAGGAATTTAATACCTCCAACTGAGGGCGGAATAATAAAATATTTGTCATATTGAAAACATTGAGAGGAGGATCAACTGGATTCCTTTGTGATATTAGCGATACTCAAACAGTACTTTTATGGCCAGGTGTTTTTACGATTTTAAAAAAGGCTTGCTAAAGAGGCTAACTGGGAATTCATGACACCAAGTGACAGTCTTAACCCAATTTTTTCCTATAGAGTACAGTATTTTCAAGATGACAATGCCCCTTTCACAAGTGAACACCCAATGCTTTGAGAAGCATATTTATCCCGTGTGTCATGACCTCCACAATCACCAAATTTGAACCCAGGGATATCTTTTAAGGGATATCTTGGCAAGATATTTTTGCACATCCATCAACTTCAAGTGAATTTACTGATTTTCTTGCGGAATGCTAATGTCATATTCCTCCTGCACAAGTCTACCCATGTAGACTCTGGCATATACAAGCATGGCCAATGTTATTATTTCGATCAGGGGTTTTCAAACTTGGGGGCTGCTGTTGGGGTACAGACATTGATCTCAAAACCTAATGTGAGCTGAATCCTCAGTGTTAGTATGCGTTATACAGTGTAGGCCTATAATTGAAAATAACCTTAAAAATCATAAAGACTTTGGGTCGTCAGTAGTCTGGATGAACGCATTTACTTTCTGGGGCAAAACGGAGGAGTCGCCTGCCGCTGGGTGCCAGCTTCCCTATTGGTGAATCAAACTATCTGTCTCAGTGTAAAGCCGCTTTTCCACCGTAGGGCCGAACCGTTACCAGGGCCACTCCGTGCCGTTCCGCGCTGCTTAGTACTCGTGGGAGCGGTTACCGTTTCTGTTTCCACCGTCGGGCTGCTAAAACCAGGACTAGGAAGTATCTAGTGAGGACAGCAAGTGACGCGGTGAATCAGCGACGGCGTCCCATTGTGAATGTAATATGCGCCAGTTGTTGTCGTCGCTCCCCATACTGTTTTGTTTTTGTTATGTTATGTTTCGTTGGCTGACGAAACAGACGAGGATTCTGTGTATTTTGATCTGTTTTTGGTTTTTCTTTTTAGCGTATCCTCCACTGACCATCACTGTTGCATGCATTCAAAAAACAACTAACTAACGCTTACATTACAGTGTGAAATATCCACATTATATAACACCACTAACCTATTTAACCCCTTAGCGCACAAGCCAAATCTTGTCAATCCTTGCCCATTTAGGGGGTACCCTATTTAAAGCTTTATAACTCCAGATGTGAACACCACATGGACTTGAAAAATGACTTAAATGAAGCAACATTTGTACAATTTACAATACAAACGCAGATTAATTTATATTCCTAATTTTGGAAGAAATAAAGTGCCACAACTGCAATTGTTTTGACAAAAAATCTAAAATGAATTTGCACTTTTTAAGTTTGCAATGAAATACTGAGAGATTGCATATAGCCTATACAGCAGGTTAAACTATACATGTGCTAGATAAAAAATGTCTTGACCACAAGTTCATAAAATCTAAGGGTGGATATGTAGAACTACTATAGATGTATGAAGCAAAAACTAAGCAGTGTACCCAGCGTCTCCAAATCTATCCAAAATGTCTAAATTATGCATTGCTGTAAATCACAACATATTCACGTATTTCACTACAAATCAACTGTTTTGACTCAAGAAAATCACTGTTGCATAATTTTCCAAGTGGGAATTACAAGCTTTCAGTCAGTACAGTGGTCTAAAATATCTAGGGGTCCAGAAGCATACCCGAAATCTCACCAAAATTGAATAAAATGCTTTTTGTCGATTATAAAACATATAAATGAGCCCCTTATGAAGGTTTAAGATGAAACATTGCTATCAGATTAAAAAAATAATGCAAAAATATTATCACACAATGCGGTACAGTACATAAATGTGTAAATGCGATGCTAAGAATATTTTCGGTTACGCTGACCTATAAAACGCTATTCCAAAAGCAAAATTAGACATGTTATACATCGTTAGAAAGCTTATACTCTCACCTACTGACTAAATGAATTGTCAATCAAGCCAGACTGTCCTAAAAATGGCAACAACATCGTAAACGATACGTGTGGTATTATGCACAGCCATTTTGAATGTACCCAGGCATCACAAATGCGTGAAATATATTTCATAAACGGATTGTCCAAGACAATATATGACCACTCGGGCTCTAAAGGGACTTCTCTATGCGTAAAACCAATGGTAAGGTTATGTAGCCTATTTATTCAATAAAGGACTAGTCCCAGATATTGACTGTAGAATGACATGGTATCATTTTTAAAAACTTTGTCCCGTTTATTTCGTTATTCAGTGAGCAGCGTTTTCACTGCTGTATATCTTATCTCATAAAAAACACGTTTTCAACATACAAAAATGCCAAGTTACTCAAAAGTATTGATATCAAAATGACGATAGCCTATATTGTTTGTAGTACCGTAACTTGGCGTCATTTTGATATCAATACTTTTGAGTAACTTGGAATTTTTGTATGTTGAAAACGTGTTTTTTATGAGATATCATTTCTTTTTGCAAAGCGTTTTATTATGAGAGTGAGAAATGCGAAGTGACCCTGTAAGAAACGGTTGTGGATTATGGCTATCGTTGTGTGAATTTGTATACAGTCTGATGAGCGTGTACCGTTCAGCAGTTTCGGTTTGCTATATATGTAAAACAGTGGCTGTGAGAAAGGGTGCAGTGGCGTAAGCGTAAACGCATCAGAAACGCAGATGAAATATGGCCAGTGTATGTACTCACGGATTTGACGTCCATCCAACGAGCCTTGACTGACAAAAGAATCAGCAAGCCCATAGAATTATAACTCCCTAGGTCGCAACTTGTGTAGCCTTCTGTCCTGCTCCGTTGTGTGTTATTTCGTGGAGATGCACTTTTAGTGTTTGTAAGGTTTATAAGGCATTTTGATAGGCTTATCTGCAGGTAGGAATCCTCTTCGCTGTTTTGCTAAACTAGAACCGGAAAACTTGATAGTGGAGAATAGGAGCAGACGCATATGTCCCAGCAGGCTTTGCATATGAGAAAATAACAACAGTGTGAGAGAAATTAGGATGAAATTATGAAATTGCGTAGTTGAAACAGTATGTTTTTAGCAGAATGGGCATGTAGGTGAAGGTTGACATGATCACGGAGTATAGTGCGAAGTAAATGGAGTAACCATGAGCGAGCTTATATTCCTTATCGAACGGTATATATAACAGTCGCTATAAAGCGTCAGCCGTCAAAGTGGAGGGTTAAGTTACGTGTGAAATCTATTGCACTGCTGTGTTTTTTTCACGTTCAGTACTAGTAGTTATAATTATGAGTGAATCATGATTTTAAATGTAATGTTTTAATGGGGAGTTGCAGAACGTACATACGTAGTAATTGTTTGTATGTGGCTAGATAGAGAACAGGGCGAGGTAACATGAATGTAGAAACGTGGCGTTTGCTGATAAGAAGGTTTTGTACGGTAGCCAAGTGAAGAAATGTAGTTAGTAGAAATGGCACAGCGGTGAACTGGTGTAACTTTTTAATAAAAGGAATACATTCGCCGTTATGAAATGCATATGGGTGACCATGAGTGAGTTTTGGTAAAGCAAATATAAGCGTAAGAGAACGTTAGTGTAAAAGAGGAAATTATCTGCCTGAGGACGAGGCGGGATTCAATCGTTCAACCGGAGGTTTACCAGTCTGTCACTTTGTTAGGGCAGCACCATGACATAGCTATGCAATGCAATGAAATATCATTAGCAAACCTGTCCGTGATTTTAAAGAACACAGGCGAGTAAGCACAGAAGAGCTCCCGTTGAATCCATATGGCTTTGCAATATTGTAGCCGGTTAACAATTGAACGTGCAGACGGTACGTCATAATACAGTGTATACGTTCGGGGAACGGCTGGTAGATATGGTGCAAAAGCAATAATTGAGAAGTAGTAGACAATTATTAGTGAGGGTAAAAGCAGGTTAAAGAACCACGTTCCTAGCTGGGTTTGAACCTAGGACCCTGTGTTCCCAAGACTGTAACCTTACCCACTAGGCCACAGGCTAGCTGTTTGTACTGAAAATGTTTCAGAGTAAAAAGGTATGGGTATTTTGCGTGTGTATGCAAGTTTTTCATTGGGTCGTGTAGGTGAAGATTTGGCGGGTGTCGGTAAAATGTCCAATGGGGAGACATGTTATTAGTGGGATAGGCGGCAGGAAAAATAAGAATGAGAAGAAGAAGAAGAAGAAGAAGAAAGAGAAGAAGAAGGAGAAAACGCAAAGTCCCCTTAGTTTGGGGCTTTATTGTGTGGAGTTGTTTATGAAATCTGTCTGTTGAAATGGGGTCAGAATGTACAGAATTTAATGTTTTTAAGGGCTGAGTGTCTGTGGCTGTTGTGGTTATTTCTGTGGGGAACCCTGAAAAGTGCCAAACTCTCGGTGCTGTATAGGTAACTTGGCGGGATGGCATACCTGCCATCCCAATGGCTATTGTAGGGTTTATCTTGTTGCTATGATGGAATACGATTTTTGATTGCCATTTTTATTTATATTAGCTCCTCCACTGACCTAGCTTACGGAAGAGGACGTGAAGAGACTGTATGTGGAGTCACAAAACTGACGTAATGTGAAACCAATCAGTGAATACGTCATTAAGCCTGCCCACCCGAACGGTTCTGCTGCACTGAGCATGGTTGTCTAACCGTGCCAAAAATATTGTGCCGGGCACGGTTTGTAATCGTTCCGCGCCAAACCGTTTCCAGGTGGAAACACCATTGGAACCATTCCTCTCCATGCTCAGAACCATTCGGCCCTGCAGTGGAAAAGGGGCTTAAGTCCCGACTGAAACACACCAGTGAAACGGACAAAGCTATCGAGCTAACCCAAATTATCTGCTAAAAACAGAATTATGGACAAATTCGAAGAAGACTTTAAATTCTGTTATATCAGAGACTTGCCAAATACATGGCGTGACTTTGCTGAAGGACCTTCAGCGCGTATGTTTGGATACGCTGTTATCGAACAGAGATTTGCTCGCTTGCTTGCCTACAGGATTTGGCAAAAGTTTAATATTTCAAGCGTGGCCAACGGTATGCAGTTTGCTATCAAATAAATACAAAGAAAAATGGCCAGAAGAAGCAATGGTTTTGATTGTTTGCCCGTTACAAAACAGTGATGGAGGAGCAAGTGGAATTGTTGAACCAAAAACGAATTAAATAAATAAATTTATCACCGATAAATAAATTGTGTTTGTTTCTTTTATTATCGAAACTCAAAACGCAGACTCTGCATATCTCGGTGATAAACTTTGATGGTGTGGTCGGTGCTCTGACGTTAACGTTAGCCATTTTCCCCAAATAGTGGCGAACTGACGCGGGTCTGTGGAAACGTTTGCCTGTGGTAATGTTTTTCCGGTGCATGTTTCAGACCACGCCTGGCCAAAACATACTAGGGCTGTCAAAAAATATTTGAAGTTCGAAAACTATTCTAAAATCTTTTTTTATTTTTTTTAAGTTCGAACCTAAATTTGAGTATTCAAAAATTAGTTTTGGGTCCGGCGTTTTGTAATTAACATAAATATAGCTCTAATTTCATGCGGCGAATCATGTTCATGCATGCAAAGTTCATTTCCTGTGCTAACGTTATTGGTCAGCTAACAATTTAGGCTAAGTAATGTTCCCATGGCAGGCTATGTTTCCTTTCTGTTCTGAAGATTTTGATAAACTTGAATGATGAAAGAAGTTAAACAAACTAAATAGAGTAAGTAATTTATGTTGTTTTAGGCTACAGGTATTAGCCGTTTGAATAGTTTTTGTGTTAAGAAATAAACAGTATTTCCTATAAACAATCATTTCCCTATTATTGTGATTAATAAATGCCGAGTTGTGGAAAATTACATCCATGAGAAAGTGCTTTATTCATTTGCGCATTAGGCTATAGAAACTGCAGGGGGCTCATTTATAAAATGAACTTGCGTGCATACGTCAAGTGAAGACCTGACGTCGAGCCACAACGGGGGCGACTTGGCTCAGGAGGTAAGAGCGATTGTCTGGCAGTCGGAGGGTTGCCGGTTCAAACCCCGGCCTGGGCGTGTCAAAGTGTCCTTGAGCAAGACACCTAACCCCTAACTGCTCTGGCGAATGAGAGGCATCAATTGTAAAGCGCTTTGGATAAAAGCGCTATATAAATGCAGTCCATTTACCATTTACCAACCATTTCCACGGTCAAATCGATTCATGTTGAAATTTTATAAATCACCACTTTGACGTGATTTTCTATGTACGCGCCACACAGTTGATCTAAAAATACGTTTTGTAAATGAGGCCCCAGATGTAGTAACCTAGTATGAAAGTTCACCGATGTCCTCTATTCTACTGCCCGTGTGTGGAAAATAACGCGCAGGCCAGTTTAGAGGGAGCGTCACGTGCATATTGCACCCAACAAAACAGCTTATTTTTTCTGAATTATAGGCAAATGATATTCGAATATATTCGAACGCTAACTAATTACAAAAGCTAATATGGCACTTTTGACAGCCTTAAAACATACAGTCTATGGGCCAAAATTGTCACCCGCCCCTCTGCACTCTGATTGGTTATGCCTAGAACGTCAAGGCATCGGCCTTGCGAGGCTAGGTCGTCAGTGTCACTGCAAAACCTTTTGTCCACTGCAATAAAGGTTGCCTTCTGCTTCTGGTCAGTTCCGGTTGACCTATAATTGGATAAAACGCTATGACATTTAAACTTAAGTAGCGTACATTGTTGGGCGCATGCGTACATGAGTTACTGATACGCTCGTTCACTTAAGGCCAATTCATGGTCCAGATGTAGCATACACGGACCGGACTGGGGTCCATGTGGTCAAAATGACGAAATAGCGGACCTCAGCGTATGTCCGCCTGGGCATTTCCGTGCAAAGCTCAATTTTTGTGAGCGCATACCTAGCATTAGCGTACCGGTGTCCCACAAATCAAGGCTCAGTATGAAACTGTTTCACATCGACATCCATTTCATGTGGCACCGGAAACATGCGGTGATGCGGAATCATATACCGTATAAAAATATGGACAAAGTGCTTTGTGACGTCACCCACTGATTTGCTATGGTTATCGTGCATTCGGACGGTCCTTGTCAACTCCTGAAGTCGGAAATTAATCACGTGACCAAGTCATATTTACGAGGTGTTTGCGTTTGGGCGGTCATAGCAACTGGTAAATTTATCACGTGAACAATACGTATGTCCGCTGGGGATGTAAAGGAGGTGGACCAATGAGATCACCCACTGTTGGTCACATGATAAATTTCCAGTGAAAAAAAAAAAGTTATTGATCATATTTCAATGTTACAATACATTGTATAGAAAAATATATATTACAGTTGATCACATTGAAAGATCATTTTAACATCTTAATATTCATACATGAAACAATATCAGAATAAATTTCCAGTTGTCCACCACGTGTTGAAAGCAGGTGAGGTCAGTGAAACGTCACAACTCGTAAACTCGGGTATCATGGTGCTTGCCCGAGTTCACCACTGGCGTTAACCACTTGGTCGGCCGTTCGAGTGCAACTTCCAGGTGGTAAACTCGGAAATAACCGACTTTACGAGTTGACGAGGACCGACCAAATGCACCATTAGTGCTTACTGGTGCATGAAGCCCAAACTAGGGCGCAGCCACATTGCCCGTTGCAACCAACACAAGCACAGTGGAGCGAAAGAGCGGAGTCCACGACTACAGGAAAATCCACTCCGACTACCTTACATGGTAATTAGACACGCCCACGTCTGGACAACAAGCATGGCCTTGCAACCACAGAACCATACTGTCATAACATTTCAAAAAAGTAAATTGTACAAGATACGTTTAGTGTTAAGATATTTACATAGATAAAATAGATAAAATAGATCACTAGCTAACTAGCTAGCTATTTATATAGACAGATAGAAAACAGAACTCTAGATAGCTAGACAGATATATCACGAGATAGCTAGCTAGCAAGTTAGCCAGACAGACAGATAGATCGATAGCGAGACAGTAAGCTTGCTCCCCCTAGCTAAGTAAATCCCGCTAGCTTGTCTTCTTAAAGAAGCTTCAAAACTGCTTACAAATCTGATTTCACCAACAACATATAGAAATTACAAAAGACAAGACTTTATGAGAATCAACTGAAACCCTGAAATGGTCAGAAATCGCGTTTTGACATAGAACCTTGTTTATCTGAAAATGTCTCAAATCTATTAACCAACAGAACTGGAGAGAAGAATCCTTAGAATAGCGGTTAGTACAGTTGAATGCAGCACACAACATGTTTGGACCTTGGACTTTTAAATGGTGAGATCGTATGTAGCTAGCTAATTGGAATAAAACGACACAGCATCACACCTGCCGCTGAAGCACTCTGCCTGGCTGCGAGGATGGGGAAATCCTTATATGGTCATACGGTAGTAGGACAAGCCACATTGCACACACTGAAATTAACTCAGATTTGGGAATTTTGGGAGAATTATTTTAAAAAATCAGACCCATGGGAGACATTACCAGGGATTGGATTAACAAGTTAAACCATCATTTCCTGTGTAAAAAATTTATTGACTTTATATTTCCTCAGAGAGAATTGGCCTCTTTTCAGGCTTTCCCCATTGACTTAACATTGGGTGGGCGGGGTTTCAGGTTCTTTTTGCAACCAGGCGTTGCAGTTCACGCAGTAGCCACTGGGGTAAAAGGCTTCACGCATAGAGGGGAGTTGTTGCCCCTTGTGTGGAATATACAAAACAGACATGGAGTCTACATTTGAAGAGAGACTTGCTGAAGAGGTTAGAAGGTACAGGCACCTATACGATTCATCCCAACGGGATTATAAAGATTTACAGAAGAACAACAATTCATGGAGAGAAATAAGCACAACGCTGGGCAAGGACGAGGCCATGTTGTTTACAGTCTGTAACTTCCGGCAGAAAAGGAAAACGACGCGCAAAGATTGTGGGAAATGTAGGGCTTGGGTATGCGGTGGTACGACTGGACTATGAAAGGGCAAACGACTGCGGACTGTCCGTCCGCACAGCGTATGCGCCCTGTACTTATAGACTATGTAAAAGCCTTAAGCCTGTATGTAGCGTATTAGCTAGCTAATATGGTGGCTCTGTAGCTAGCTGCTAACTTGCAGGTGCTAAAGCCACATTAAATTCAGCTCAATTCATATTGCAGAAATTTCATACTTGTGTAATGTTCACGGTTTGAATGCACTGTGAAGATTCGGTTTTGCTTCTGTTTTTAAGATTGTAAGATATGCCTTTACTAGGGAGGCCAAACCTGTTCTGGCGATCTTTCAGAAAACATATTTTGACAGTTTATTCTTTATGCATAATGTCATAAATGCAACAGTATAGTCAAATAACAACATATAAATCACCAGAATATAACTGTTGTTTCCTATAATACGATTTCAAAAATTAGTGCAAAAAATTGTAATCACTGTCGTTGGAGGGTAACGCATCATCACCTGTGCGACTTTGAGGCTGGGGTTATCTGTTTTCCTTCAACAACATGAACCAATATTGTGTGGTATTCGTACAGTAAAACGAATATACTGTACACATTTACTGGAATGTATTGTTATGGGATGCGTCATTTATTGAAAAGTGTACACTCAAAACACAATACGTGCCAAAACGTCTCAGTTTCAAACGGGCCCCGTGGCTTCAAAATTCCATTGCAGTTGGGGACTGGGATCGACCAGGCTCATGTCCCCATTTTCACCCTAATAAAAAACATTTAGAATCAGAATCAGAAATAATACACTAACAGCAAGTTAAGCTGGCTATGGAATACTTTTTGTATCTGCTGGGGATTCGAAATCCAAAGACGACGCATGCCTCTTATTCATCGTAATTACAAAAAACACCCATTCGTAAAACTAAAATACTTTATACCACACTGTAGATAAGACCTTGTAGACCTTGCTGTTCAAACAAGTTTTCCTGGTGACTTAGCCACCAGAAACCATGCACACTGGCAACAGGTTATAGCTGGCTATGGAATACTATTCTATCTGCAGGGGATTCGGATTTCAGAGGGTTGCGCATGTCTCCTTTTCACCGTAATTACAAAAAACACCCATTTGTGAAACTCAAATGCTTTATACCACAATGTAGATAAGACCTTGACGAAGAAATAAATATTAAAACATCATTGTTCAATCGAGGTTTAGCTGTCTAGACATGCCAGAAAAAAATTTATTGGGGGGGGGGGGGGGAGTAGTGTAACCAAAAAAATAAGAAAAGTCATTGGACAGTGGCTTGTTAAGTTGGACAGACAAATTAAGTAGAACATGTCACATATACTTAATTGCTTGAAACATGTCTATAATTTCATTATGCAAATCCAACAATTTTATTTATTTAGTAAATTTATTTTATTTTATTGTCTGTGAATGTGTGTAGTACAGTTCTATATCTAGTGTTGGGCAGAGCTACTAACTTAACTAGTCTACATTTTCCAGTACCATGTGGGTAGTTTCTAGTTGTATTGGCATAAAAGTAAAATCGGCATAATTTGTGGACAAAGAAAATCCCAGTTTAGATTTAAAACACCATTGTCCATCGGACATGGAAAGCAAAACCTAAAATGGACCAGATCGTTTCACCACCAGTAGTGCCCTGCGCCAATTGTATTGACAAAGTTTATTACTATCACGTAAAAATATAAGCTGAATTGTATAGAAACCTGTATTGGCATAAAAGTAAACTCATTCCAACATTATCATATCTGGAAAAATCCCAGCTTTTACATTAACACCATTATCCGTTGGATATTTAAAGCGAAATTCCCCGCCTAAAATGAGCCTGATTTATTGTGTCACCACAACTGCACTGCCCCATTTAAAATGTAAGTTATCATGTTGCTATCACGTAATATTGGACATTTACGTGACCATACCATGAATGGGTTTTCAATCACATTTCACTCAAGCGTACCTGTCTGTCAGGCAGAAGCCTTAGGGAAATTTTTTTAATGACACGGCGATCTCCCAGCATGGCCTCTGCGATCGACCGATCGATCGTGATAAACGTACTGGGCACCCCAGCCGTACATAGTAGGCTACCAGAGCCATAAATACAGAGTTTGCCAGGCAAACAACTAATTAGAAATAGGCTAATGAATGAAAGATCAACAGGCTGAAGCTGCAACTACCATGACCCAGCCCACCCCTCCTCCCTCTATCACCGGTCCCAGCCAAGTCCAAAGTCCCTTCACGCTTGAAACTTACTGGGAGTGGAAGGATGAGAATAGCTAATTTTCTAGGTCCTCTATTCTGTTTGTTTTAACTTCTTTTACAGCCTTCCGCTGTAAAGAATATTGTCAATTATATTCATTTATTTTACATTTGTTGTTGTCAGTGAGATATGTTCTCACGGACCTATCACTATCAGAGACCCATGAATCCAGGAAAGAGCACTGGCCTAAGGCATAGAACACGTGGCTGCTGTAACATCACCCAACTGGCACCACAGAACAGAATGAACACAACCTTCTGTCCCCCCATATCTGACAGGACTGATGGCACTTAAACGCATGATTATGGCATCCTCTCCAGTGGACTTTAGGAATCATGCATGCATACACATATACTTTGATGATTTATTTATTGAAAAGCAGGCAAGCAGTATGCAAATACAAATGACCTCTATAGATAAAGATCTGGAACCACTGCAGTCAGTACGAGCATGTGTATATATGAGCTGTTTGGCATTTAAAAAACGTATCTCATTTCTTATAATTTTTGTATTATTCATTATTACCCTTTTTAGGTGGGTTAGACAATAGCCCCGTTTCCACCGCAGGAACTTTCCCCAGGAACTAGGAACCTTTTGAGGTCTAAATTAAGTTCCGAGGACTTAAAAAGGACAAAAAAGTCCCTGCTCGGGGGGTAGTACTTTACAAAAGTACCGGAACCTTTGGGGTGGGGCGCAAGCGCGAACATCTCTGATTAGTCGAGTACTCGCAGCATTTTATTTCAACCGGCATTTTAAAAAATCTGCAGCCGCAAATCCGATTTATTATATTCAAAATAATAACTTGTATTCAAACTTTTATGTTATGTGGTGCAGTAGCCTACTTTTGGTTATAGCCTACAGATGAGAAATTAAGATCGAGGATTATAGCATGTGTGCTCTTCTTTTCTTGCTTTAGCATTAAGTCTGTTTTATTAGCCTAAATATTAAGCATTCATGCTGGGACAGCATATTACGTACCGAAACATTCAAAGGGTATAATTCGGTTGCTGAATATTTTCATCCGGATTTTCTTTGTTAGCCCATTATAATTGACTCAAAACGCTTGACACAGTTATGTGAGGTAGCCTATGCGGTAGTTCTGCATAATTTACATCGGGGATACAGTAAAAGCAAACAGGTAAAAATAACCATCCGCACTTTTTGTCAACGTAAAATAACAGGTTAATTCTAGTAATCTAGGTCTCCTGGATACTCACAACAGGTAGTTAGCTTTGTTTGATGTTGTGTGATATACATTGGCTAAGTAGATAGATCGTTTTCTCATAAAATGTAGCCTAGTCGATAAAGTAGGCTAGCCAGGCTACTATTTTGAGACGTTAAAAAAAGTATTATTTCACTGAAAATGAACAGCACACTTGACAGTGATGTTCAATTATTATCAATTTATTATCCATTATTCCATACCGTACCCACTCTCCTCCCCAGAGACTCCTCGCTCATTGCATTCGCTACAGCAAGAGGAATGAACTAGTGTTGTGTCGTTTGCGAACGATTCGGGCTAGTGGGTTGTTTGCGAACAATTTGGGCGTACGTCAGTTCAGTGTACCTTCACATCTGTAGTACGTTCAGTGAACGAATAACTGAACTGATAGTCTGCGAACGATAGTCAGTCAGTGAACGACCAGTTCATGTTCGCGAATGAATAATTTCCAGTGAACGACCAGTTCATGTTCGCAAATGAATCGTTTCAGAAAGTGATTCAGTTCACTTCGTTCACCCAAAAGATTTGTTCTTTTGAATGAATCGTTCGCGAACGACACAACACTACTGAGAGATTGCATACATACAGCAGGTTAATGTCCTGGATCAAAAACTCCTTGACCACAAGTCTAAATCTAAAATCTAAGGGTGGATATGTAGAAGTACTGAAGTTCTATGAAGCAAAAACTAAGCAGTGTACCCAATGTCTCCAAATCTATCCAAAATGTCTAAATTATGCATCGCTGTAAATCACAACATATTCATGTATTTCACTACAAATCTACTGTTTTGACTCAAGAAACTCACTGTTGCATCATTTTCAAGTTGGAATTACAAGCTTTCCATCATTAAAGTGGTTATCAGTAAAATATCTAGGGGTCAGGAAACATATCCAAAATCTCTCCAAAAATGAATTAAATTATTTTTGTCCATTATAAAGCATATAAACGAGCCTCTTATGAAGGTTTAAGATGAAACATTGATATCAGATTAAAAAATAATGCAAAAACATTGTCACACAATGCAGTACAGTAAATATGTAGCCTAACAATTAGGCCTAACTCTCGTATGTATTTCTTTACTCTACAGTATGTAGTGTTTTCTTATATGGGCATGCGATGACAAGAAAACAATTTTCAACCGTCCACCGCGTTTTGGAAATGTTCCAACTCTCACGTCATAACTTGCATGCATCACAAGTACTACTAAACTACCAACGAACGCTTACATTACAGTGTGAAATATCCTCATTACAAAATACCACTAATCTATTTAAAGACACTCAATTTAAAAAATAACGTATATAACCAAAATATTTTGAGCAATAATACTTACATAGCGATGATGAAATCTTATCTGTGTTCAGTAGATAGAGACAGAGACAGTAAATCAATGATGCGGTTCTCTCCGCTTCTGTCTTACTCCAGGAAAGGATATCAGCTAGGTCTATCAGCAAACATATGGCTTAGCTATGCTCAGAAGTCCTCAATAATAATACTATTTTCAAGTCTCAAAAGCGACATCTCTACGCATAAAACCAATTGTAAGGTTGCATATTTATTTAAAATTTAGTCTCAGATGTTGACTGTAGTATGGTATAGCCTAATTTTTGAAAAGTTTGTCTTGTTTATTTCGTTATTCAGTGAGAATACGATTTTTGAGTGGTGAAAGAATATTTTTTATGAATGCCCAGATAGACAGTATTGTCCATTATGTCATGGGTGGGGGGTGTAGTTGCAGATGAGACTGCAGGGAGGGGGTGCTTGTTAAATGAACGACCAGAGGGACAAGAAAATAAAACAAAGCGTTTCTGTTTTCAACTCATACTTTGGCTGCAGGAGAAATTAATGTCTGAGTTGAACAATCTAGGCATGCCGGCATGCCGTCCACTAGGGGGTGTGCGCTAAGTGGTTAATACAATCATCTCCAGAACATATAGTGCCATGAAATAGTATTTGCTCCCTTCCTAATTTCGTCCATCATTGCATATTTGGCACACTGAATGGTTTCAGATCTTAATACAAAATGTAGCAATAGACAAATGGGAACCTGAGTAAACATTTATAACACCCATATCACCCATCTGAAAAAGTAACTGCCGCTTAAACTTAACTGGCTGCATCACCTTTAGCAGCAGTAACTGCAATCAAATGCTTATAATTTGATATCAGTCTTTCACATCGCTGTGGAGGAATTTTAGCCCATTCTTCTTTGCAGAACTGCTTTAATTCAAACAAATTGGTAGGTTTTTGAGCAAGAACTGCTCATTTCATGTCCTGCCACAGCATCTTTATAGGGTTCAGGTAACGACTTTGATTTAACCACGCAAAAACTTTAATTTTGTGTCTTCTCAGCCATTCATGTAGACTTGCTTTTGTGTTTTGGATCATTGTCTTGCTACATAACCCATGTATGCTTCAGCTTCAGCTCCAGCTCACAGACAGATGACCAGGCATTCTCCTTAAGAATTTTTCTGGCACAGAGCAGAATGCAGGGTTCCTTTAATAATGGTAAAACATCCAGGTCCAGAGGCAGCAAGGCTTCCCCACACCATAACTCTACCACCACTATGTTTAACTGTTGGTATCATGTTCTTACTGTGAAATGCTACATTTGCTTTACACAAAACATAATGGGACTCACCATGTGTCTGTGTGTATGAAGTTGTGAGACACCCACTCTTTGCATTTCCTGCCTTTTAATCCACTGTATCCATGTGTTTTCTGCACTCTGCTGAGGGTCTGAAGCCCTAGTCCTACAGGAACTCTTCAAATGACCAACACTCTTGAAACCATGAAACAGGTGGTTTCCCAGTGCACATGAAGCATGGTTGGACCTGGTATACCTGTGAGATACAGGTACTGCAATCCATGAAGAAGCGGTTATAAATGTCACAGCACATCCAAGACACTACCAGCAGCTGACTGACTTGACCACAGGCCAGTACCATCTGTCTGGCTGACAAGCCTGAAACAGCCAAATATGGGGATCCAATGTAATTTTTTTGACATATCTATTCATCTTATCTTTCATATTTTCTAATTTGACAGAAAGCCACACAACAACCACACCCTCCACCAATATGGCAAAGAATACAATGTGGTTGAAAATAGGCCTCACTAACTGCAGTGACTAGTTCTGCAAGTAAATAGCTGGAACTGAAGTGGAGTATCTCTGGGAACAGATGTACCCTGCGATCGTAAGGCACGTGCCCAATTTGTCAAGATGTTCCCACTCTGTGATCTGTTTGCGGCAAGCCTTTCCATGTGGTTTCTCAATGCATTGCACATGACCATCCTTCAGATACACGGTTTCAGAAATAAGAAATGGAAATTACAGAGCCCCACAGATGACTGAATTGTGATTACCAGGGAGAAGTACTGAATGTAACACAAGGGCACGTTTGAAAAGCTGAGGAGCATGGTAGATTTTTTTTCGTTTTGTTATTTTTGTTATTTATTTGTCTAGATTGGAAACTGTTAGGTGAGAGGGCCCCCAGGTCCAACCTCCAACTGCTGGGGGGCCTGACCCTCTCTTTTTGTTAATTTTATGATTTTGCCTACCAGCTGTCTTCTGTGTCTATGATTAATTATTTAAGTATTATCTTTTTTTTGTTTGTTGTTGTGGCTGTAAATAAATTCTAGCCCTGTTTGGGTAGTGAACACTGCAAAATTCTTTATTTTTTTTAAATGGGGTATTCTTGCGTTGCTGCCCTTGTGGGTCATAACAGACTCCAATACCTGTGCAGCTCAGCAGGTGAAACACAGAGAGAGATAAAGCAGCAACTGGCAATGCATGTTTTATCAGAACATGGGCTTGTCTGCACTCAACCAAACTGACAGAGCATGTTGCAAAATGGGCTTGGAATATGACCAAGTATTCCTCTTTGAATGAAAAACTAGAGTTGAAAACAGTTAAATTACAGATAACTTTTCAGCTGAAATGTCTTCCAGTTCAAGGGTATAAAGCAGCACCAATGAGCTGACTAACACTATTCACTGGTGTTGGAGTTAAAGTGTGAGGATGAATCATATATACTATAATTATATTTAGATATGTGTGTGCTTTATTAATAAAATTAATATTATATTACCTAATCAATAATATCTGTACTTGCAATAGAGAATCAATAGCCTACTGTAGTCTAGATCAGACGGTGCACAAACTGGATTGCGACCAAAGTTTGGGTCGCGGAATATATCTATTGAGTGGTGAAATCATTATGAGTTACCCCAGAATAGGGGTAGAATAAAAGGAACTGGTGCACTTCAGAAAATAGATGGCATCATGGGGAAGGATGATTATCTAGAAATACTGAAGCAACACCTCAAGACATCAGCTAGAAACTTAAAACTTGGTCACAACTGGGTCTTCCAGCAGGACAATGGGCCTCATTCACCAATATCTAGTTTTTTTAATTTATTTGTTCTTGAGAAAGGTCCTAAGAAAAGTCTACGTCAGATTCATGACGGGTTCTTAAACCGCAGAATTGTTCGCAACCGTGTTCTTATAATGATGAATCCCATTGTCCTCGTAAACTGAAAGCGCGTGCCAGTTGTTCCTAATTAGCATAGGTAAACACCCCGCCAATCCCCATAAAAGGGCATGAGACTGCAGGGCCGTGTGCACACTCAGAGATCACACACAGAAATTGAAAAGAAAAGTTGAGAGAGAAGTCAAGAATGCCGAAATGAAAATCTATAGACGGTGGAGCACCGGACTCCAAACATAAGAAAAACTTCAGTAGTTCTGAAGTGGAGGTACTGCTGCAGGAAATGAATAGCAAATGACCTGTCATATTTAGTAGCTTCAGTAGTGGATATAAAATAACATTAAAAAAAGATGCATGGGATGCTATTACTCGTTCAGTAAACGCTGTATCAGGAGAAGGTCGCACAACTGATGAAGTAGAAAAAAATGGTTTGATGTCAAATGTGAGGCGAGAAAAAAAATGCTGGTGGCAGTGGGCACAAGGAATTGCATGTTATGCATTCAAACAACAAAGCGCTTCCCGTCACATTAATACCACTAATTAAATCAACCGGCAGTAAACTGCATCGGTGAAACTAGCTGTTTCAACCCGTCGCTGCACAAAACACTGCACAAAAAATTTATTGCCAGTCATTTTGGTGTCACCCCCCTCTGATGGTGTCACCCGGTGCGGTCCGCACCCCCCTAGTGACGCCTCTGAATAAGTGTTCTCTTCTTCAACATGTCCATGTGTTTAAAAAGTGTTATCTAAGTGCTTAGTTTGTATTCAAAATTTAAACATTTGCTTTTGCAGTATAGACCAAACATTGCATAATTGAAACCCCCAAAAATAAAAGGTCACTACAATGGTTTGATTTTTATCATTTAGTTATGGATGAACTTCCGCTGAGGCAACCACCATCTGAGGCGGAACCTGGCACCTTAATGCTTTGTAAAATAATGAAAATAATTACGAAAAAAGATTAAAAATGATAAAAATATTATTGTAATTTAAATCCTATAATATTATACAACTGTAGAATTGAAGAAAATGCAATAACCAATTATTTTGCACAAACATGTCAGAACTCAAATGTGCGTAAGTGTGCTCTTGAGTGTGCGTAGATTCTGTTCTTACCTAAGAACAAATCCCAAATAAGAAAACATTGGTGAATGTCAGAATCTTCGTGAAAACTGTAAGTGGGTTTTAAGAAGAAAATTCTTCTTAAGAACGGTTGGTGAATGAGGCCCAATGATCCTAAGCATACTTCCAAAGTTGTTGGCTTAAAAACAACAAAGCGAAAGTATTGGAGTGGCCATCACAAAGCCCTGACCAGAATTCCACAGAAAATTTGTGGACTGAACTGAAAAAGCGTGTCCGAGCAAGGAGGCCCACAAACCTGACTGAGTTACACCAGTTCTGTCAGGAGGAATGGGAAAAAAATTCCAGGAAAGTATTGTGAGAAGTTTGTAGAAGGCTACCGTAACCGTTTGATTCAAGTCAAGCAATTAAAAGGCAATGCCACTAAATACTAACAAAGTGTATGTAAACTTTTGACCCAATCAAAATCTGATATAGTACATAAAAGCTGAAATAAATCAGCCTCTCAGCTATTATTTTGAAAAGACCTCTTATGGAAATAAAGTAGATACCCTAATTAACTTTACACAGGAAATGTATGGTAACATGAAATGTGTGGAGTTGTGAAAAACTGAGTTTGAATATCTTTAGCCAAGGTGTATGTAAACTTTTGGCCTCCACTGTATGTCTGATTAGTCAGTTACAAACATTTAAACCATCTTTGCACTGGCATATTCTACAACATTCAGCAATAGCGTATGGTAGATCTGTGAAACTTTCACAACTCAGTGGCTAGTATCTGATAATAGTGTAAAGAGAAATCTTGGTTGGACTCATATGATGAATAATTATGTCAGAGGTCACAGTTAGAACCTGGAGAAAACCATCTGGAGTGTAAACTTGAATTTGAACATTTATCCTCAAGGTATCCCTGTAGATACATGCCGCAATCATTTGGCATTTGAGTTCAGCAGTCAGTGCAGACATCAGACGATGCATTGTTTTTGATACTGCAATTCATTTTCAAATCACGGGCCAAAGATCACAATGGAGGGGCACTTAAAGACACAAAAACACAAATGATAATCTGAGACACAAACAAGGGAGAAACAGCTGCCAAAAAGCATAATGAGAAAAAGAACAATGAGAGGCGGTGTGATAACATTTATGATTTAACAGAGGCATTCGTCAGAGGATCACCAATTCATGCAGTTTAAAGAAGCATGCATGCTGTATTAAAACATTCAAGGTTGCGAAAAATCTCAGTGAATATAACAACTTTAATAAACTGAAATAGAAAACATGGTTCAGCTCACATATTTCTGAAGGCTGGTAGCACATTTATCCAATATTTAACTCAACATTTCTCACACCTCATTCAGAGTGATACATCAGAAGGCAATGAAGTAGAATTCAATGTCATGTGTGAAAGCAATCTTATGAGATATTCAAGTTCAACAGCCAAAAACAAACCCACAGTATGTACCACTCATCTAATCTTGGCATTAGGTGAGCCCAACCTCAGAACACCAGTCGGTATCCTCACTCTCAATACCACCTGACTCGGCCCCATATATTAAAGCTGAGCACGCTAACCATGCTATATTTGCTGGTATGGCTCTTGTTGTTAACAGCCTCCTTCCTGTTCTCTTTTTATTAAGATATTCATAGTGGTGGCACAACCTGCAGGTTAAATTAAATACACTGCACACATTCATCACACTTTGATTCAGTTCAAAGACTGTCTGAACCTGTGGCTGTTATTGAACTCTAGAAGCCACTACTACTTTACTAAGCTAACAGTCGCAGTGCAAAAGCATTTGCTATATGGCAACTCTCTTGTGGCCGCACATTCCAACACATCAATGATCAATATGCAAAGACTAGCCCTAATTACACAATCAAAGACATGGCATGCTTAAATGCCCAGATTATCAAAAAGTGGATACGGAGAAACCGGGCATATGTAGTGAGGCAACCACAAGAAAAAAAACTTATATTTACAGATCAGGAAATAGAGGTATGGTCAACAATGTACTAGAGATGGGGGGAAAATCGATTCAGTTACGAATCGCGATTCTTGTGTGTGACGATTTTTAAATCGCCACACTGCCTCCCAAATCGATATTTTGTCTGTACTTTAAGGCATTTTTTATTTTAATTATTTTATTTGAGGCGGAAAAAAATGTTTCCGCTTATAATCCTAAACAGATGGCGCAATGCAATCTATTCAAACAAATACGTTCGTGATTTCCTTCGGCTAGAAGCGCAGCTTCACGCGTAGTAGCTAGGTAGGAATACAAAGGCTATATTCAGAAACATCAAACATAAATAAACGACAATAGCCCTAAGATATGTCAATACAGCAGTGAAAACGCTGCTCACTGAATAACGAAATAAACAAGAAAAAGTTTTTAAAAATTATACCATGTCATTCTACAGTCAATATCTGGGACTAAATATTGAATAAATATACAAGCTTACCATTGGTTTTACATGTAGAGATGTCCCTTTTGAGACTGAGTGGTCATATATTGTCTTGGACAATCCGTCTGTGAAATATACACGCATTTGTCATGCCTGGGTACCTTCCAAAATAGCTGTGCGTAATACCACACGTGTTGATTATGGCATTGTCGCCCTTTTTAGTACGGTCTGGCTTGATTGACAATTCATTTATTCAGTAGTTGAGAGTATAAGCCTTCTAACAATGTAGCTATAACTAGAGCCTGACCGATGCCAGATTTTTGGGTCCGATGCCGATCCCGATTTTGGAGAACCCTAGCCCACCGATTACCGATGTTTTGACCGATATTTTGTCAAAATGTGCAACATTTTCAAATCAATTTGAAAAACTTATATTTTATCAAAGTTTCTATATTTGAGAACATTTAACTTATAAGCAAACAAATAAATAAAAATAAACACACAAAGAAGTTTTTGATAGATAAAAAAATGTAAAAGATGATATTAAATTATATATATATATTAACACCATCTTCAAGTGGTGTGAATTCAAAATAACTCCACACGTTGCTTTAATTCCTTTCTTTTCCAGCCATCTATAAAAAAATTATTTAAAAAAATCAGTTTTCCAGTTTCAAACATGTATTTTTATGAATATTATTATTATTGTTGTTGTTGTTATTAATTTGTTATTATTATTTCTTAGTATCTATTTTCAGTAAATGAATTATATTTTCTTATTTTATTCCTACTACATGATCTCAAAGAGTAAGACTTTATCTAGCGAGTTTCCCTGTCCATAAGAATTGGGTGGTGAAAAAAACTACAATGCGCTCTGACACGTGACTAGATGACACACACTCGCAAAATTAGCTGTTGACATAGCCTCATTATTTCTTATTATTTATTCTCAGTAAGTTAAATGAATTATATTTTCTTATTTTATTCCTACTACATGATCTCAAAGAGTAAGACTTTATCTAGCGGAGCTAATGAGTGAATCAAGTGTAACGTTAGATTGACTGGATGAAATACGTAACGTGAGGCTTGTCCATAAGAATTCGGTGGTGAAAAAAACTACAATGCGCTTTCGTGCAGGTTACCCGTGCTTGGTGTTGTGTTGGTTGATTCACTTCTCCAACAGCAATCCTTCTCTCATGTTATCACGACAAAGCTAGATAACATGGCTTAAAATGATCCACGTTAGAAGTGTTTTATCAGCATTTTTACTGTCTGGTTAGCTTGCTACGATGACGCGTGACTAGATGACACACTCGCTTGCAATAACGCGTTGGCTATTGACACAGCATCATATAGTAGCTAATATCATTATCTCAAATAAAAAAACAAACGTGTGATGCATTCAATCACCATTTTATTTTGGCTGGTTATTTATTTGAGAATACAGCGATGTCCTCTGGAAATGTAGATCCTACGCTGCTTATGTGCTCACTGCCACTTCATAAATTATTACAGAAGTAGCGCGTCAGCTGCTGCAATTCACACTTGTATTAGAGCTCCCTCTACTGGATAATTCTAGTAAATAGCAATTACAACGTTCGAACAGACAAGTACAGAAAAATAATCAATGTTTTTTTTGTTTATTATACTTATTTAAAAATAAGTATAATAATATACAGATATATAGATACAGATATATAAGATATATCGGATGATCTTATATACATAAGATGATGACAGTGGATGAATGGCACTGCAATGGGCCTCAGGATCTCATCACGATATCTCTGTGCATTCAAATTGCCATGGATAAAATGCACTTGAGTTCTCTGCCCATAGGATATGCCTGCCCATATCAACACCCCACCACCACTATTCACAACATTGACATCAGCAAAGTGCTCACCCACCCGATGCCATACACACTGCCTGCCATCTGCCCTGTATAGCTGAAACTGTGATTCATCAGTGAAGAGGACTGTTCTCCAGCGTGCCAGTGGCCATCGAAAGTGAGCTTTTGCCCACTCACGTCAATTGTGACACCGAACTCGGCAAAGAAGTCGGATGTGGCGGTCCTGGGTTGGCGTGGTTACACGTGGTCTGCAGTTGTGAGGCCTGTTGGACGAACTTCCAAAATCTCTGAAACGACTCTGGAGGCGGCTTATGGTCGAGAAATGAACACCCACTACTCTGTCAACAGCTCTATAGGACATTCCTGCAGTCAGCATGACAATTGCATGATCTCTTAACTCTTGAGGCATCAAGAGTGTGACATGGTGTTGAACAACAAAAAAATTCAACATATTAGGGTGGCCTTTTATTGATCCCATCATAAGGAACACCTGTGTAGTGATCATGGCTTTTAATCAGCATCTTTATATGCCACACCTGTGCAGGAGATGGATCATCATCTTGACAAAGAAGAAATGCTAGCTAACAGTGATATAAACAAATTGTGGGCAAAATTTGAGAGAAATAAGATCTTTGTGCACGTAGAACAAATATCTGAAGTATTATTTAAACAAATTAAAAATTTCTGCAAAAATAAGTGTTGCATTTATATTTTTGTTCACTGTAATTGGTCTGTGGGACAGGAGTTGCCATGGAGACTGTCGGGTGGGATGCTGCACCTGTTCTAGGAGCTACAACCAGGAGATGAGGGAAGCTGTTTATTTTTTTTTTTACCGCATATTTTAAAGCCTCATCATTATTTCAAACTGGTACTAATTTCTACATTGCTCACACAGGAAAAAGACCAGGTTTGAACGACTGAAGTGTAGGGAATAAATTCGACATACTGGACTGAACAATTTAACTCCCGTCTTTTAGACCACACCACAGCTGTCTCCATCTCTGTATACTGTGTTTGGACTCACCCCCATCATATACTGCAGTGGTGTAGCAGTTTGGATACTCAACATAATGAGAGTAATAAAAGTCTTGCTAGTTTAATTTCAAGGTGGAGCAATGCTGTTGTTGTCTTAAGGGAGTCATTACGCCATTAGAAATGTTCAAACCTAACAAAGAAGACCAGACATGGTTGAAACGTCGCTTGTTCCCATCAGAAAATAAATAAAATGCATTTCACATTTCTCAGCTATTGGCAGTGTGCAGGTATTTGTTTTGTTTTTCAGTATTATTACCTGTCACCTGTCAAGTATGATGGATGTGTCAATGCCTTTTTGAGATTATGATGTTATCATTCCACAGGTCACCATCATTTGTTACACCACCCCCTTTAGCAGTATGCAGTTATGACTACGTCCAACTCATGTAACTGAAACAACCGTTTATCGCCATTGTCATTTTTATGTTTATGACTTTGTCCTTACTACCAAGAATGGGATGTTATGAAGACCAAACAAGGAATTGATTTCTTACTTGCTAATTATAGCACATAATCAGTAAAACTTTGTGTATGGTTTAAATAACAGTCAAAAACTGAAGTGGCACATTTATATAGCTATATTGTTGGGCACATTGGTATGAGCAGTAGATGAAAAGTTGGCTGAAACAAGCAAAAAATAAAAATTATTAAAAATCTTTAAAAATCAATTTTAATTTGAGTAATTAAATTTCTTGGAATTCATAAATGCAATACTAAGCCCTCTTTTTAACAGGCTCTCATTTAGCCTCTATATTTTAGAATAACCGTTCAAACAAGCCACAAGCTCCATCTTTTTTAGCTTCAGTTCCAAAAGATGCAGCATGACTACAACCTTTCTGTACAACTCTCAACAAAAAATATTCTACTAATTGCATTCTAAAAAAGGAAAACATTTCAAATGGTGTGTTGCAATATAAAGAATATGAAAAGGATTTCATAAGAAAATAATTATATTTCTACAATGGTCAACACAGTATAATTAGACAGCATATAAGTTAATTAAAGCCGCAAGCGGCACTATCCAAGCATTGGCACTATCGCGCCCGCTATGGAGCCATTTAAAATGGTTTTGCACTCATGATCATATACCTTCACCCAACATATCTACTGAATAGCATGATGCTTGTATAAAATATTGATGACTTATGGCCAATTTTGTGCTAAGAGACTCTGTCGGATGACTTAGTTGCGTCGCCATGGATATGTCCTGGCCGCTTGCCGTAAAGGCCTTTACTATGTCGTAACACTTAGATGGCATGCCGTAACACTTGAATGGCCCGGCGTGTATGTAGGGCTGTGGCACTTAAAAGTGGCAACTAAAAAAGGCGTCAGACTAGTGCTGTCACGATACCAAAATTTTGATTTTGATACCGATACCAGGTTTAGTGTCACAATACTCGATACTGAAATGATACTGATTCGATACTCGGTACCTAACGATACTGAAATTACCTTAATAGATCAGAAACGTAATGTCCACAAGGGTTGACCTCACTTTCGAATTCACGGTTTACTAACAATCTGGTTTATTAACAACCTTTAAGTTGAAGCCTGTTCAACATATTAATAAGCATAGGCCTATAGTGTTACAACACTAAACAATAGAAAAATATATTAAATATATTTCAAAAATTAAACAATTGTAAACTAAATAATCTTTAAACAGGTCTTCCATTTTTAAACAGATCTAAAAACAGCATATTTGAATAACAATACAGCATGTTCCTATAATAAAATATTTCCAAATTAGAACACCTATTGCTACTGAAGTGAACTGAGTCGACTGACTTGGCTACCTTAGTTGCTACTGCCATCTAGCAAAGATTCTGACAAATTAAACCTATCATGCTCTCAATCAGTAAGGCTTTTACATTTGACACAAAACTACCGAACGTCGGAAAATTCTAATACGGAACCGTTTTTTTTTTAAGTACCGAAAAAGTGCTGAAGTTTCGGTATACCGTGCAACACTACGTCAGACACATATTCCAATCCACTGCTCAGCTTAGCAGAGAATGCACATTTCAGAGCGCCTCAGAGACAGATACAATAATAATACATATTTCAAATAATAAATACGACATTGAAAAAAAAACTAAACAAAAAACGAAATATCAACTCGCCATCCCTGCAACCTGCGTGCTGCGCGCAGAGTACAGTATTATTTATTTCGATATTGGCAGACTACACCATAAATTGCGTCTTTTGTTTATACTCAATATTAGTAATTGCAGCGAGAAACTGCAGCTGTAAACCAATGGTAAGGTTGTATATTTATAAAATATTTAGTCCCAGATATTGACTGTAGAATGACATGGTATCATTATTTAAAACGTTGTCTCGTTTATTTCATTACTCAGTGAGCAACGTTTTCACTGCCGTATTGGCATATCTTAGGGCTATTGTAGGGTTTATCTTGTTGCTATGACGGAATAGGATTTTTGAGTGGTGAAAGAATATTTTTATGAATGCCCGGTCAGATAGTATTGTCCATTATGAAGTTCAGACCCTCCCCTCATTGATAAAAACTAGACCAGACAGTGCCGGATTACTTAGTTGCGTCGCCATGGATGTCTTCTAGCCGCTTGCCGTAAAGGAGTTTACTAGATGTTGTAACACTTTAGATGTGGAGCTACAGCTCTTCGGCACTGCAACTAGTAAAAAAGTCCAAATGGCGGGCAAACAATATGGCGGACATAGGTCCCAATGGCAAAGTTGTAGAGCACGTTCAGATGCATCGGTCAATTAAATTTTGTGTTGATCTGACTTATGGTTTGGGAGTTATGGCCTTTTAGGCATGACCCTTTGTTATAGCGCCACCATCTGGCCGACATCGGTGATTTAGGGCCTGAGTAGTGGGGGGCCATAGGAACCCACCTACCAAATTTGGTTGCTCCAGGACCTATGGTTGCTGAGCCTCAGACACTTTTAGCGGAGAAAAATAATAAGAATAATAATAACTAGACAATTCCTGCAGAAATTGTGAAGTGTGGTTGCCGCCAATGCAAAGTCGACTTTGTATTGAACAGAATGAACAGTGCTCAGAAGTTGATAAATTGTTCTAGGCGGTTGCTAGGGTGTTTTAGGTGGTATCTAGAGAGTTGCTAGGTCGTAGCTATGGAGGTCTAGACAGTTGCTAGAGTGTTGCTAGGTGGTTCCTATGGAGTTTTAGGCGGTTGCTGGGGTGTTGCTAGGTGGTTGTTATGGAGTTCTAGGCAGTTGCCAGGGTGTTCTAGGTGGTTGCTAGGGTGTTGCCAGGTGGTTGCTATGGAGTTCTAGGCGGTTGCTAGGGTGTTCAAGGTGGTTGCTAGGGTGTTGCTAGGTGGTTGCTATGGAGTTCTAGGTGGTTGCTAGGGTGTTGCTAAGTGGTATCTATGTTGTTCTTGGTGGTTGGTAGGGTCTTACAGGTGGTTACTACGGTGTTGCTAGGTTGTTGCTATGGAGTTCTAGGCAGTTGCTAGGGTGTTCTTCATGGTTACTAGGGTGTTGCTAGGAGGTTGCTATGGAGTTTGAGGCGGTTGCTATGGTGTTCTAGGTGGTTGCTAGGGTGTTGCTAGGAGGTTGCTGCGGAGTTCTAGGTGGTTGCTAGGGTGTTGCCAGGTGGTTGCTAGGGTGTTGCTAGGTGGTTGCTAGGTATCTACTGAGTCCAATGAGGTGTCTCACAATGCTCTATGACAAACGGTTCTAAAGTTATGAAATATCAAACATCGGCCAATCAGAAAAGGGGGCATGGCTAACCTACACCAATGGACAAAGGACTCTCTACCAAGACCAATGAGGCATCCCACAATTTGTGGGCAATTCATCCCCATAGAGATGAATAGCAGAATGTTCAAATCTAGAGAGAGACCAGAGTACTGCTGCTAGAAGACAGAGCATTGTGACATCACAAGGGTGAGAAGACAGAGCATTGTGACATCACAAGGGTGAACATTCCGCCATTAATTCTCTATAGGGAAAAATTGCCCACAAAAATTCAAATATTTCAAAAACCATGCAGCAAATCTTTCCACAAAGTAAGAGCACACCATTCCCGATGAAGCCGCTCGATTTGACATACTGCATGTGTATGTGGTGTGAAATCTCTGGGAGGAGTAGTGGTCCAAAAAATGGGTGGAAAGAAAGAAAAATAATAACTAGACAATTCCTGCAGAAATTGTGAAGTGTGGTTGCCGCCAACGCAAAGTCGACTTTGTGCCGAACACGTTTTTGTAGTATAAGCAGAGACAGAGTATGGTATATATGCTATAACATCACGGCAATGACTTGATTTGCAACACACATATTCAGAGCTAAATTATCATTTCATCAAAACTTGAGATCTCAGTGTTTTACTCACGGTATGCTGTGACGAGTGACGGCGAATCATAAAGCTAGCTGGCCAGTTCAGAGGGTCTTGGAAAAACCCTATATCTACACTGCGCGACTGCACCATTTTAAAAAGCAAGACAGGGCTAGGGAGATTAATTTGATTGATTTATGGTTTTACGTTAAGTTCAGCTCATTTTTCCCATTCAACTAAAAACATTTAATTCGGCTGCAATTCAGAGTTTAATCTGTTACCTTATAGACCAACTCATAGACAGAGGATAGTAGCCTATTACGTGTTAGCCGAGCCGAATTTCCAATATCGAAAACGATGCGAGAAATAGGTGTTAAAATAGTTGCATTTTAACTCATTTAAATACAGCGTCTGTGAATAAGTATCGGTAGGCAGCACTACTAGCCTCTGTTGTAACGAGGGGTCCATCAACAGGCAAGTGGAGATGTGTACTGTAGCAAACACGTTGGGGTGAGAAAGCATTGCTTTCAATGCTATCACAGACTGAAGGCGTAATGCAGTTATAATGAGACCAAACTTCCCATACGGGGGGATATAAAACGGTATTACAAAAGTAAAATTTGACATAGGCTATTATACACAGTTAGAAAGCTTATTCTGTCACCTATTGGATCGATCAAGTGTAGATCAAGCCAGATTGTACTACAAAGTTCGACAACACCCAAAGCAACATGTGTGGTAGCCTATTACAAGATGACATCGTTTTCTGGAGTAAGACCGGACCAGAAGCTGCTGCACACGTGTTGTTGATGGCGTTGTTGCCCTTTTTAGTACAGTCTGGCTTGATTGAGAATTCATTTATTCAGTAGGTGAGAGTATAAGCTTTCTAACCATGTATAACACGTCTAATTTTGGTTTTGGAATATTGGTTTTAGGTCAACCGAAAGTTTTCTCGTCATCACATTGAATGCATTCACTCTGTTAGCACTAGCATTCAAAGACGCTGCACCTGACGAAACGTCGTCAACGAATTTGCGTAATATCTTGTGAAATACTATTATTATTGAGGACTTCTGGGTATGCCTAAGCCATATGTTTGTTGATATACCTAGCTGACAGCGTTTTCATTTGTAATTTTTCATTTGGAATACCGTTTTTATCGTGTTCACTTCCGCATTCAGCTATATCCACTCTGGTGGCTAAGTCGCCAGGAAACCTCGTTTGAACAACACAATCCGTGCCTGTACGTCTTTGTCAAGGTTTTATCTACATTGTGGTATAAATCATTTGAAGTTTACGAATGTGTGTTTTCTGTAATTACGACGAAAATGGAGATATGCACCGCATCTGGATTCTAAATTTCCTGTAGATGAAGCCGGTTAAAACTTACTGCATCACGTGTGCAAAGCCGACCAATGCTGTAACTTTATAACTCAGATATGTATGACGTCACATTCACCATTCATCTCTATGGGAAAAAATTGGCCAAAAGTCATATTTCTCAAAAACCGCAAAGTAATAGCACACGATTCCCAAAGAAGCCGGTCGATTTGACATATGGCATGTGTATGTGGTGCGGAAACTCTGGGAGGAGTAGCGGTCCAAAAAATGGGTGGAATAATAATAATAAATATGTGCAATAATAATAGTGTGTTTGCCTAAGGCAACCACACTAACTAGACAATTCCTGCAGAAATTGTGAAGTGTGGTTGCCGCCAACGCAAAGTCGACTTTGTGTTTCTGTAGCATGAGCAGAGACATAGTATGGTATACATGATATAACATCACGGCAACGAGTTCATTTGCAACACACATATTCAGAGGTAAATTAACCCTTCATCAATACTTGAGATCAGTGTTTTACTCACGGTATGCTGTGACGAGTGACGGCGAATCACAAAGCTAGCTGGCCAGTTCAGAGGGTCTTGGAAAAACCCTATATCTACACTGCGCGACCGCACCATTGTAAAAAGCAAGACAGGTCTAGGGAGATTAATTTGATTGATTGTTGGTTTTACGTTAAGTTCAGCTCATTTTTACCATTCAACTAAAAACATTTAACTGGGCTGCAATTCAGAGTTTAATCTGTTACCTTAGATACCAACTCATAGACAGAGGATAGTCTATTACCTGTTAGCCTCAATGCAGTTATAAAGAGACCAAAGTTTCCAACTCGCTGGAATATAAAACGGTACTACAAAAGTAAAATGTGACATATTATACATAGTTAGAAAGCTTATTCTGTCACCTGTTGGATCGATGTAGTGTAGATCAAGCCAGTTTGTACTACAAAGTTACAGAACACTCAATGCAGTATGTGTGGTATTACAAGCTGACGTCTTTTTCTGGAGTAAGACCGGACCTGAAGCTGCTGCACACGTTTTGTTGACGGCGTTGTTGCACTTTTTAGTAAAGTCTGGCTTGTTTGAAAATTCGTTTATTCAGTAGCTGAGAGCATAAGCTTTCTAACCAGGTATAACAGCACGTCTATTTTAGGTTTTGGAATATCGTTTTTTTAGGTCAACCGAAAGCTATGTCATCATCTCATAGAACGCATTCGCTCATTGTTAGCACTAGCATGCAAATATGCAAAGTCTGGCTTGTTTGAAAATTCGTTTATTCAGTAGCTGAGAGCATAAGCTTTCTAACCAGGTATAACAGCACGTCTATTTTTGGTTTTTTAATATCGTTTTTTTAGGTCAACCGAAAGTGCTCTCGTTATCGCATTAAAGCCATTCAACTGTTTGTTAGCACTAGCATTCTAAGACGCTGCATGTGACGAAACGTCGTCAACGAATTTGCGTAATATCTCGTAAAATACTATTATTATTGAGGACTTCTGGGTATGCCGAAGCCATATGTTTGTTGATATACCTAGCTGACAACGTTTTCATTTGTAATTTTTCAGTTGGAATACCGTTTTACCCTTCACTTCCGCATTCAGCTATTCCTATCCTGGCTGCTGAGACCGTAGAGTTGACCGCATCACGTGTGCAAAGCCGACCAATGCTGTAACTTCACCGTTCGCATATGAAAGACGTCACCTTCTCCATTCATCTCTATGGGGAAAAATTGGGCATAAAAATTAATATTTCTCAAAAACCGTACAGCGAAACTTTCCACCAAGTAATAGCGCACGATTCCCAAAGAAGCCGGTCATTTTGACATATGGCACGTGTATGTGGTGTGAAAACTCTGGGAGGAGTAGCGGTCCAAAAAATGGGTGGAAAGAAATAATAATAATAATATGTGCGATAATAGTAGTGTGGTTGCCTTAAAGCAACCACACTAATAATAATATGTGCGATAATAGTAGTGTGGTTGCCTTAAGACAACCACACTAATAAATAATATGTGCAATAATAATAGTGTGTTTGCCTTAGGCAACCACACTAATAATATGTGCAATAATAATTGTGTGTTTGCCTAAGGCAACCACACTAATAATAATATGTGCAATAATAGTAGTGTGATTGCCTAAGGCAACCACACTAATAATATGTGCAATAATAGTAGTGTGATTGCCTAAGGCAACCACACTAATAATAATATGTGCAATAATAATAGTGTGTTTGCCTAAGGCAACCACACTAATAATAATATGTGAGATAACAGTAATGTGATTGCCTAAGGCAACCACACTAATAATATGAGAGATAATAGTAGTGTGTGAGATGTGAGTTAATAGTAGTGTGTTTGCCTAAGGCAACCACACTAATAATAATATGTGAGATAATAGTAGTGTGATTGCCTAAGGCAACCACACTAATAACAATAATCCTAACAGATACAATAGGGTTCCACTAGCTTTGCTGCTTGGACCGCTAATAATAATCCTAACAGATACAATAGGGTTCCACCAGCTTCGCTGCTTGGTCCCCTAATAATCCTAACAGATACAATAGGGTTCCACCAGCTTCGCTGCTTGGACCCCTAATAATAATAATAATAATAATAATAATAATAATAATAATAATAATAATCCTAATAGATACAATAGGGTTCCACCAGCTTTGCTGCTTGGACCCCTAATAATAATAATAATAATAATAATCCTAACAGATACAATAGGGTTCCAGCAGCTTCGCTGCTTGGACCCCTAATAATAATAATAATCCTAACAGATACAATAGGGTTCCACCAGCTTCGCTGCTTGGACCCCTAATTATCTGTAGGTGACAGTGATATACAAATGCCACCCGAGAAACAGAGTACAAAGCACACGAGGGATTATATTAGCAGTGTCCTAAAAGAAAGATGAGTGAACATTTATGATGGAACAGTTATCTGCCAGAGAGAAGTTGGCACTAATACAAGAAACAAAAACATGCATTGCATTAGTGTTTTTGTTTCTTTATGGCACTCCTAACTCAATGTAGGTTCACTCAGAATGTAGTTACGGAGGAAAAAGAGTTTTTCCAAATTATTGGCAAGTGTGATTTAAAGCTCATGTAGAGAATCTATGTATTGTATAAGAAGAAGCTTGAAAGTGCGTAATAGGATATGCCACTTTCAAGTTTACACTCTGTTCAGTTGGCCGGTCAGTTGGTAACTGAGGTTTGCATTTTTGAGGCTGTACTGCGTATGCACACACAAAAAAAAAACAGTCATACGCATTCCCACCTGCAGGACTTCAACATTGTAAAACAAAGCCACTTTCAATGAAGCAAATGCTAGTGCTAATGCAATCAAGTCTCTGGTGAACCTGGTCTGGTGCTCGTGAGCAGTGCTACCTAAGTCACACGATCGCAGCAGTCGGGCGGGTTGGGTCACTACTCCAGCATCTCACTTTTCTTGCTGCCATGGCAACCTGCTGCTGGTCTCAAAAGCAGCAACCAGTGACAGCATTTACTTGGGCAAATGCACCAGAGACCCAAATGGTCCAGGAGAATTAAGTCAATGAGGGAAAATACCTTAGTATACATTGCATGATTGCACACTGCCTGTCACTGATCTCCTTTAGCCTGTCACACCCCACACTGCCCCACTCCAAAAATCCTGCAAGTGGTCTCTCAGGGTAAAATAACCCCCAACTTTTGTGTTTATAGAAGCAATCATACTGACCACCTGTCTCTCAGCATATGCTTTGGCCCTATGATAAGAGCAGTCAGCTCGCTGTAAACAAATGAAAATTCTGTTCATTGAAATATTATGTTTAAAAACCCTTTCATTTTAACTGTAAATACTGCGCTATAACCTGACAGGGTGCCCCCACACCCCTCTCAAGTGACATAGGACATATAGAGCAAGCTCATACAGTGCTTACAAAAGAGTAGCTCACTAGATCCCTAGATGTTCTATATTCCACAAGGTTCTTCCATCCCCATTAGCTTCAGTCATTTTCTTTCTATAACTGACCTGACCTGAGGACAATAAACACTTTCCATTTAATCATGTTGACAAAAACTGTTGTCTATATTTACAAAAGACAATCACATAATAACAAGGCTTTCGTGTTCTGTTGGCTACAGTTCCTGCATCCTTTTTTCCCAGAACTTCAATCCAGTATAAACATCCAAACATCCAAAAGACATCCAAAGTTGAACATTCAGTTTCCATCATATGAAATTGTGTTTCCGTGGTACTGATTTTAACACATTATGCAGACTAATAGGACTCAAAAACACATATGCAATAATATAACCACATTCCTGAATAATACTGAAAAGTATTTTGAACACAGACCCTCCAGTTAACAAATTATCATACAATTAGAATTTGGGATTCATTTAATTTAATGAACTTACAAAAATTATAATAATTCAGCCCCGCCTGGCTCAAACATTGCTTGAAAGTAACAGATGCCTTCGAGTTTGGATCAGGTAGTGAGGGATTAGTTACATCCCCCCCTAGAATACAAATTCTATCCAGCACAACGTTAGCAATTTGCTGAAGTATTATGTTGGAATATTGTGGTGACAGGGTTTTGAGTAGTTGCAGAACTTACTTGAACCCTGGCCGCCACTCCACGAAGCGTGAACTTCCTGCTATAAAAGACTTCTTAGTAACGCCATTCAATCTGACAGTGATAATTGCATATAGAAAAGAGGTCAGTCTTCCTTCTGTAAAATGTTTGCCATATCTTATAAGACTGTGGCACATTGCCTTAATTACACTGAGTAACACTCAAGTGCAATACGAGTTAAATTTTTAAAGAGCAAGAACAAGCGAAGCTGTGACATATTATGTCATCTCTTACTCAGGGTGGATTTAGGCTGGGGGTGTTGGTGGCAAGAGATCTGTATCAGGCCAGAAATGAGGACGACCAAGCCAAGCGTCTTTGCGGCCTGACCCAAACCAGCTCAACAAGCTCCAGGCAAATTTGAAACCCGAACCCAATAGAGCTTGATCGCTTGATAACAAACCAAGAACACCACACAGCACAACGGAAAATACCACAGAATTTCCCACAAGAAAGCTCCTAGTGAAAGTGCTTGCAATTGCAGAGGGGGCGGAGCGGTCGGGGCAGCTGTTAACAATAATTGACAAGGGAAAAAGCAAAACTTCTCCTTTTTGCAAACAGCCATATTTCACATTTGTTTTTTTAAACAAAATTTTCCTTCAGGCCAGAAAAAAATTCTAGGGGAAACACTGATATTTCAAGAATTCACTTTCGGTTGGAAGTATGCATTTTAGGTTTGATGAATGTGAAGAAAAGTCATAAAAAATAAATGTTAAACTTGCATTACTTTAAAGTTGTGTATTTAAAATGTGTTTATTAGAATGGCAAGATTTTAATTGTAGTTCATAAAACTTATGGAAGCAGAACCACTAAACGATTGGGAACGGTATCGGTCAGTGTTTTCCTCCAGATAATCTGAATCGGTATCTGACCGAAATTTTCACAGCGGTACATCCCTAGTTCAATTGTTCACTCAGTCATTCATTCATTTATTCATCATAGGCAACTTCTGGAAGCACTGTAATTATGACAGTAAACACCATAAGACAACTGGGCTAATGAAGTTTTTCTTTCTGCCTAATTTTAGGTAAAGCTCCATTATCAAGGATCACCAAAATATTTCACCATCTGCAGCTTAATTATAATCATTTTAATATATTTTTGGACATAAAATTACTGTTTTCAATGTGAAGCTTATGCATCTGATTTAAAACAGGAATCATTCCATTTATGTAATTCAAATTAAAATATAAATAAATGGTCTTTAATCATGCAATTATTGTAAATAATTTATGCAATCAGGATATTCCACCTTACTATCCCTGCTGACTAACAGCAATGACCCCAGACTGTACCAGTGTAATGCTGACTGGCTAATTGAATGGTGTGACAAAAATGCTCTTATTATCAATACTAATAAGACAGAGGAAATTATTTTTGGCCTTCCTCCTGATTGTCAGCTGCCTCCAGTGACAATTCACAACATAGAAATTAAACAAGTCCCCTCATACAAATACCTGGGTGTTATGATAGATGCCACCCTATCTTGGTCTCCTTATATAGAATTTATTTGTAAGAAGATACAGCAGCGCATTTACTTTCTTCGTAGACTCAGACCTTTTGGAGCCAGTAGCCAGACTATTTTTCTGTTTTTTAAATCAGTCATTCAGAGTGGCATGCTGTACTGCAGTACAGCCTGGCTCAGCAGTCTATCTGTGAAACTTAAAACTAAACTATATAATCAAATCCAAATTTGTGCGAAGATTATTGGCCAACCTGTGGTACACTCCTTTCAAGTAACTCACAAGAGCATGCTCAGACTTGCTAACAGTATCTCTACAGACTCCTCGCATGTTTTAAACGGAGAATACCAACTTCTCCCCTCTAATAGGCGTTTCAGAGTCCCTCAATTTAAATGCAACAGGCTGAAGAATTCTTTTATACATCAGTCTATCCTGTTACTAAACCAAAACCAGTGTGCTGCTAATTGAGATCTGAATCCAGAGGATATAATGTGATATGTATGTTTGTCACGACTGTTTGATGTGTTATGTACGTCTATGATGTGTCATATGTGTAACTGTATGTTTAATCTGTATGTAATCTCTTGAACAGAACTGCCTAAGCAAAATGAATTTCAGTGCAAACTGACAATAAAGTTGTATCGTATCATACTGTATTGTACATGTCCAAATGCTGTTGAACTTCAGTTTGTTTATATATTTCTCATCTCAATGGCAATCTTTGTCTGTGTAGTAAGAAAAAATATTTCACCTTGGAAAAATTATAAAAGATTTTTCTTTGTAATATAGTGGAAGCTTTCATTTTGCTGTAAAAGATTAATGGAGGAAAATGGCTTTTTGAGCAAAAATCATAGATATCAGCAGGGGGTGACATTACAACTGGTGTTGAGGTTGAGAACCAAAAGAGGTTGAGAACCAAAAGTTCTCACTTATTTTTTTAACTCCTTGCACCCTTTCCTTGCTCCTATCTGCAGCCATCAGAGGACGTAAGAAAATGAAACGTGTATTAAGCAAATGGAACGTCCTTGCTCTGTCAAGTGTCAGTTTTACAAAATGTCAATTACAGACGTGGCAGATGGGGAGAGGTGGATCCACGGGTCAATCATTTATATGCCACGTATTCAGAAAAAAATACTTCCGCAAAGGATGCACTTGTGTTTCCTTGCTCAAGCATCATTTAAGAGGGTGGAATGTCCATGAAGATGGTAGACTGAGATCAATTTCCGGGTCAGGAAAGGACCGGAGACAAGGGGCTCATTCTAAGCTATTACAATGAGCCCCTTGTTTCCTTGGGCCTTGCCTGACCCAGACAGTGATCGAGATCCGCCATCATCAAGGACATTCCAACCCATTAAATGCAAATGCAAAAATGTAAAACTGTTATCACATGAAAAAGAATATACATTTAATTTATAGACCCACATCTTAACATTATACAAAATTTCTGTAGGCATGCATTGTTCACTACCAGCTCATTTGCATACCTGATTACTGCAAAAACTAAAAACTGCTTACCAAATGAATGGGTATAAATTTTATCTACAGACCCCTATCTTTAAGGTTATAAATTTATAGGATTATAGTATTGTAGGTTTTAGCGTAATTATGTTGCTTTTGAAGAGTAACTAGTAGGTTACAGTAGTTAGGTGTCTTTGCTAAATATGATAAGGTTAAATTGAGAGGGTACTTTCTAATGTACTTTACTTAAATGATTACGAGTAACATTAGCCGCTCAATAGCAAACTGTCGATAACTAAATGTCAATGTGAGCTAGCTAGTTAGCTAACGTATGTTCATGTTGTTTAAAGAACATACACACAACTGTAGCTGTCACATCCTATTTAGATAGCTAATTGGGTAACATTGGTAAACTGGGTAATTGAAAATTTACCAGTAATGAAGTCAGTGCTACAGAATCTGGAATCCTCCATTGGTTATCCTACTGCTGCCTCGATTCACTGCAGCAGTCCATGCAATGCTCTCCGGTGCTTATTTAGCAAGTCTTGTAAAAGTGTTCTGTTTAACAAGTGGCATACAGTGCCCTAGCCAACACCAGTGCAGTTGCCTCCACGCCATCAATTCCAATATTTCAATTTTGATATTATTAAATGAATATAAGCACATTATATTACATTCATATAAACTCAATAGCAGGCAATATAGCCAGTTCTCCTCAAAGAGTTAATTAGGCCAGTAATACAATAATTTTATTTGTGTCACAAAATTGTGCACACTTTTTTCCACCCTTAAAACCATGGATACACGTAGCTATTATTCTCCGCACTCTCACTGGGAGAATATTCATGGCGAAGATCTGGAATGCACAGATTTAGAAATTTAAATGACCATGAAGGGTAGATTTTATTAGGGGTCCAAGCAGCGAAGCTGCTGTAAACCCTACTGTTTTTATTCCGTTTTTTATTAGGGGTCAATGCAGAGAATCTGCGGAAACCCTATAATTGTTGTCCCATTTTTTAAATGATTGTTATTGTTTTTATTTTTTTAATTATTGTTATTGTTATTATTATTATTTTGGGCATGTTGTGCTGTTGAGGGCATGACCATTTTTACTAACAGCTTTAACTCATGAACAGTATGTTCAGTCCTCACCAAATTTGTCATCCAAATGTAACAGGGTAAACGTCCCTATTAAGCCCACCAAATCCGCTTTTCAGACATTTTTAATATATACTGCCCCAATTTAAGTGAGAACATTTTAGTTAAAATGAAAGTCTAATCTCTCATTTGAAGTGTCAATAATTCATTTATACCAATTTCTAATGTTTTTATTGTTTAATTTGTCAAAATATGTCAAAAGTCTGGCATGGGCTTAATGGGTACCTAACGTACCCTTTAAGCCCGTGGGTGTTCCAAATAAGCCCACTTCATGATTTGTTGATAAATAAATATATATTTAAAAAATCTTAACAATACACTTGTTCTATTCAAATCTGTAATCTCTTAGCTCTCAATAGCTATTTTCATTTTGTCTCCACTCCTATCCTATGGCCTGTAAATGGCATTTGAAATAGGCATGACCAGCCTTTTTGCTGTGTTGTCAACACAGAAAAAGCTAAACTTACAACATGTCTTCTTTGGAATGTAGCCAAAAAACTATTTACGAACAAAATCAAAACTATAGTGGAAATTACTCTTCAATATGTGTTGTCATTTCGTCTGTATCTCTATCCTATGGTGTGCTGTTGGCATTTGAAATTGGCCAAAATTTCTGGTCCAGTCAGCTGGTTGAAAGTGCAGGTGTTTTTATGAAAATTTCTGAAGACCGACTGACTGAACGAAAAACAATTTCAGGTTCGATACTAATGTTCTAAGGATAGTAAATGAGTCAATTTCAGGATTTACAATTAAACAATAACTTTTCAAATGTTAATCGCATTTAGGATAGTAGTTTGAGAACATTGTAAAAACACATTTTAAAACCATTCAGTTCATTGTTGAGTAACATTAAATCATACAGTTCATTATGAGGAGACATCAGTCATAACATATTGAAGCTCATGTATCATTAGCCTATAACTTAAACAAAATAAACAAGAAAGATGTCAACATTTCTGCAATTTCTACTTTCTCCTAGATTAAACGTAGGCCTATGCTCTTTGAGGTGATTGTATCGTTTTAGTAAGGCTATCATTTACTCCATGCTCTATGCTCCATCTTAGTAGTGTAACATAACATAGGTTATAGGGTGGTCTAAGCTTTATTTTATTTGTTTGCTTCAATCTTTTGCCCACGTTGTGGTTGTCTTTGTCTTACGCTAACAAGTCGTTCATGGCTTTCATCTTGTTTTTGTAGATTTTCAATGACCTCATGATTGCGCAAATAGAATGGTCCAGGTCCCTACAGCCCTGCTTTGCAGAGGATGAACTTGCGCTTCTATCATGCGTGGGCATGAACTGTAGTTCTTTCATGTTTTAGTCATCTTAAACTAAAACTCATCTGAAAAGTAAAGATTAAAAAATGATTGCTAATGTTAAGATAGAACACAGACCTATCCAGAAAGAACTGACCTATGCAATATCACTGATATTTAAATATGGGTATTAATTATCTGAATTATGGAGCTGATTCATCAGGTGAGGTCAACATTAGGGAGGAAAATGGTTCAAAGGTCAAAAGGGAGAAAATCCCCATTGAAACACAGTAAAGTGGGCTTAATGGGAACAGGTGGGCTTAAAGGGAACATCATTGAATTTATGGTTAAAGACAGAATATTTTATTCTACTCACATGACATTAAAAAAACAACTATATGAAATAAATCTATATATGGTGCACTAACATAATATGAAAAGTATAAATTGATCATGTAGAGAAGTAATTAGCTATACTCATTTACATCCACCTCAGACAGTGTGATTTTTTTGAGTCCCCTTTAAGCCCACCAGGTAAAAATGTTAATTAAAAAATAAACAAAGATAAACATACACATTTATCGTCTATTTAACAGTATAATAATATAAACTGCATACAAAAATATAAACTATACATGCTTATCATGCTTTACGTCATTGCAATGAACCATACTATGTAGCTACTGTATTGATGCAGCATGTGGTCTGTTTGCTAGCGTGCTAAAACTCATATTTTGATTTCAAAAGACACAATATTTCTAATTCAGGTAATATTCTAACATATGTCTCATTCAAAACACTAATCACTTAAATTTTGATAACAAGTGAGTACTTTCCAAAAACAGGAGTACAAATATACAAAAAATGTTATTTTCTGAGGGCACCAAAATCACCAAAGTTTTTTTGCAACTTCTTCTGGGATCAGCAGGCACATGCCACACATGTGCTTCGATAACAATAAAAAGTGTCATTTACATAACAAGCAGCTTCATTTGAAAAAACAACACACAGCAAAAAATGATGATGTAGTTTTTTTTTATTTGACTCAGAAGTTGCAAGTGGGCTTATATGGTACGTGGGCTTAATAGAGACGTTTACCCTACTTGATTCTGAGGACGCACAAAACTTTTGGCACCTTCCGGCTAATTGGTAGCGCAATAACAAGGAAATAAGTTTAAATGCTTACAACTATTCAATTTTTTAACAAATCTGGTTGGCATGTGGTATCCTCACAGTGTAGCACAGTGGGTAAGGAACTGGGCTTGTAACCGAAAGGTCGCAGGTTCGATTCCCAGGTAAGGACACTGCCGTTGTACCCTTGAGCAAGGTACTTTACCTGCATTGCTTCAGTATATATCCAGCTGTATAAATGGATACAATGTAAAATGCTTTGTAAAAAGTTGTGTAAGTCGCTCTGGATAAGAGCGTCTGCTAAATGCCTGTAATGTAAATGAATGGCTGCCATAAGCCAATCAGGTATAAGCAGCCATTTGACAAGTGTAGCAACGACTGATTACCATGAAACTTGGTGAAAATGTTGTTGTCTTCACTTGGTACAACCATGTAAAATTTAGGATCAGTCGGCCAGTAGGGGCTAATATGCAGATTGATTTCAACAATTTTGAATTTTTCACAAAACTAGTCCTAGGCAGTTGGGCTGCCTGTCACCAAATTAGGCTTGAAAGAATCTGAGGAGTCGGAGGAATCTGCAAATGAAGAATTATCCAAAATATTGGAAGTTTCAAAACAGTATGTCCACCATATGCAAATCAATTGTTGTGGGCACAGCCATTTTTACTAAAACAGCTATAAGTTGTGAATGCTTTGTCTGATCTTCACAAAAGTGGGACAACATATTCAACGGTTGTTTCTGGTGCAACATGGCAGCATTTTGGTGGCCAAATGCTGCCAATAAATGGCAAAATAAAGGCATTTTAACTCCTCTATTGCTTGACCACTAGGGATGGGAATTGATATGATTTTATTGATACGATTCCATTACCGATTCTGCTTATTGATCCGATTCTTTATCAATTCCTTTATCAATGCATGATACATGATACATACATGTAAAAAGAGTAGGCCTACATACAAGTTCTCAGCGTCAACTTTTCCAGCCTGAAATGTGATCACATTAGTAAATGGCTACACATGTCATGTAACCTGCAAGTAGTTGGCTATCTCCCTGGATATGAATTAAATGTTTTTAACAGAAAATAAAATAATGAATGCGATTTCATCCACAAAAATAGCTATACAAAAAGGCAAAATAAATGTTGTGGTCACGATCACCGTCGTAGACACCTTCAGTTAAATGAATTCGCATAATAAAATTTACCAAACACAGGCTTACATTTTCTGAACGTCGGTGATATAGTGGTGTAAGTAGACTATTTAACAATTAGCTAGCTTCTAGCGCTAGCCACCGCTACAGCATTTTCAGTATTATGAGAGCATGCAGCTGAAATCCTCTATGGAAAGCATCCTCACAGCGATCTTATCTACAATCAGTAGGCAGTGTTGTGCATATCCCGCTCTTACAGCTCCTTTCCAGCCCAAACCACTGCAAAGAGAGCAAACTTTTTTTTGTCAGTGACATTTCCTTCTGACATCTACGACGGCAATCGCAACCACGGCATTTATTTTGCCTTTTTGTATAGCTATTTCCATGGATAAAATCGCATTTATTATTATTAATTATTGGTAAAAAACATTTACTTCATATCCAGGGAGATAGACAACTACTTGCACGTTACATGACATGTGTAGCCATTTAGTAATACGATCGCATTTCAGGCTAGAAAATAACCTGTTAATCCAGAGAAATTGCTGAGTTGTCTTAGAATCTTTATTGCAACAGAATGTATCACGGCTGGCAGTGTCCGCATAGCAACGGACGCTGTAATGAAACTTTACGTACGTCACAATGGGTATAACACCTGTTTTAGAATGTCAGTACGTCACCCGGATCATTTTTTCAACCCGGATCAAATTTGTTGTGACAGCTGCCATCCAAAACAAACACCTGAGAGAGGCAGCGTGCTGCTTGCGTGCGTGCCTCCCCCAAGGCGTTACGTCATTGTTTTGCAATGTGCAGCTGTCATAAAAACATGCTGGCATCGATAAGCGGAATCGATAAGCTCGGAGGCATACAATTCCAATGAATAGGACAACTTGGAACTGGTTCTCAACGGGAACCGGTTCTCGCTTCCCATCCCTATTGACCACTCAAGTTATAACTTTGGAGGCTAGGTCTTTGTGTCAGTCTCCCATTGGATGTACAATCATAAAGTCATATCTGAAAAAATAAAGAAACTGTGTTTGAAATGAATGAAAATAGATCAATGATGAGTTTAAAGGAAAGTTCAATGTAGAAATAAAAGTCAATAAAAAGGAAAGTATCTTTGGTAATATCACTATCAGTGCTGTTTTAGAAGGAAGTAGCTAAAATAGTAGGCTAGTACCAGCCTATTCCTTAGAGGAAATCAATTCACTTTCATTTCTGACAGTAAGTAGCCTATGTTCCAGGTCACAGGGAAAAATCTACCACTAAACAATATGGACGAAGTGTTGATTAAGACATTTTCATTGATAACGCTGCCTCTGAAAATTCTACAGAAGGTATCTTGTGTCAGCTAGCTAGCTAACCTATAAATAAAACACTCAACTAACGAGACTCAACTTAAGTAATGGGACCTAGCCATACTCTAAGCTCAAAACACTCAACCCACCGGAAGTTTTCAAGGAACACTGATATCCCTTTCGCAACAGTCTATAAAACAGTATCATCCCCGGTCTGCACAAACCTGAAATACCTAGCTGCTCTACTGCTGTAACATTACTTTCACAGGCAAATCCTCCCTTGGCTGTGTCTCAATTTGCAGAGTTTTCCTTAAAGCAGCTTTCTGGAAAAAGACCCATATTTCCATATTATGTTGCTAACTAAAGAAATTAAACAACTTCTATATTAATAGCAATAATAATAAAAGATGTGAACCAAATTATTAACGTTAGTGATTAGCAAATGAGTGCCTGTCTATAATTCAGAGCCATAAACGCAGACATCGGGGAGCTGAGAAGAGTGGTCTCATTGGCGCAGAGAACTGCGGCTGTATTCAAAACCGCCTACTGCATACTGTGCACAGCAAATTATATAAGTATACTGTTGAGGCCAAAAGTTTACACACACCTAGGCTAAAGGTTACATTCAAACTCAGTTTTTCACAACTCCGCACATTTCATGTTACCATATGTTTCTTTTGGAAGGGCAATTAGGTCATCTATTTTGTTCACATCAGAGGTAATATTAAAACAATTGATTAGAGACTGATTTATTTCAGCTTTAATTCACTATATCGCAATTCCAGTGGGTCAAAAGTTTACATACACCAAGTTGATTGTCTCTTTAAACAGTCTGGAAGATTCCAGAAATTGATGTAATGACTTTTTAGAAGCTTCAAATTAGTCAATTGTCATAACTGGGAGTTAATTGGGAGTTGATTGGCACCTGTGACTGTATTTAGGGGCCTACCTTTAGAGCCACTGCCTTTTTGCCCTTGATACTATGGGAAAATCCAAGCAACTCAGCCAAGACCTCAGAAAAAAATCATGGACCTCCACAAGTCTGGTTCCTCCTTAGGAGCAATTTACTTACTCTACAGGGTTGGAGTCCTGATCGATGTGGTCACTTCTGGCACTACAATCCTTACTTCACTCTAGTGTTTCTTTTGCACCTCTACACCATGAACCAATGCACTTGTTGTACGTCGCTCTGGATAAGAGCATCTGCTAAATGCCTGTAATGTAATGTAATGTAATTTCCAAACGACTGAAGGTACCATGAGCATCTGTACAAACAATTGTATGCAAATATAAAAATCTTCTGACCACACAGACACTGCAACATTTAGGAAGGAGGCACAAATTAACTCCCAGAGCTGAACGAACAGCTGTCCGAAAGGTTCAACTGAATCCCAAGACAACAACAAAGGAACTGGTGAAGGAGTTGGAGGCATCAGGTACCAAAGTATTTACATCCACCATTAAGAGAATCCTACATCGCCATGGTTTGAAAGGCTGTCACGCAATGAAGAAGCCCCTACTCCCAGAACGGCATAAAAAGCCAGAATGAAGGTTGCAGGTGATCACCAGGATGAAGACCTAGCCTTTTGGAGGAGTGTTCTCTGGTCAGATGAGACAAAAATTGAACAATTTGGTCATAATGATAAGCGCTATGTATGGAGGAAAAATGGCGAGGCTTTTAATCTAAAGAACACCATCCCAACTGTGAAGCATGGGGGAGGCAGCATCATGTAATGGGGGTGTTTTGCTGGAAAAGGGACTGGTGCACTTCAGAAAATAGATGGCATCAAGAGGAAGGAAGATTATCTAGAAATACTGAAGCAACACCTCAAGACATCAGATAGAAAGTTAAAACTTGGTCGCAACTGGCTCTTCAGGCAGGACAATGATCCTAAGCATAGACTCCAAAGTTGTAACAAAATGGCTTAAAAACAACAAAGCGAAAGTATTGGAGTGGCCATCACAAAGCCCTGACCTGAATCCCATAGAAAATTTGTGGACTGAACTGAAAAAGCATGTCCGAGCAAGGAAGCCAACAAGCCTGACTGAGTTACACCATTCCTGTCAGGAGGAATGGGAAAAAATTCCAGCAAAGTATTGTGAGAAGCTTGTAGAAGGCTACCCCAGGCGTTTGATTCAAGTCAAGCAATTAACAGCCAATACCACCAAATACTAAGAAAGTGTATGTAAACTTTTGACCCACTCAAATCTGATATAGTACATAAAACCTGAAATAAATCTGTCTCTTAGCTATTATTTTGAAATGACCTCTTCTGGAAATAAAGTAGATACCCTAATTGACTTAACACAGGAAATGTATAGTAACATTAAATATATGGAGTTGTGAAAAATTGAGTTTGAATGTCTTTAGCCTAGGCTATGTAAACTTTTGGCCTCAAATCTATACTGCGTACTGCATACTGCTTTACACATCATGCTTTATACTTCATATTTATATACAGTGTGAACCAAATTCTGAGTACACTACCAAGAACTGATTGTGTCCATGATTAATCTAAGGCTAATGCAGTTATAATACTCCGTTTATACTTCTTATTCAAGAATGCATTGTTTTTTAATAATATAAAAGTGTGACGGTCAAAATTTTTTTAGTAGGCTATTTGGTCTGTCTGGGCAGAATGGCAGATTAATTCAAGAACATTAAAGCTGCAAGCGGTGTTGGGAGGGGTCCAAGCATAGGCACCATCGCGCCCCCTATGGAGCGATTTAAAATGGCTTTCTCCTCATGATCATATACCTTCACCCAACATATCTACTGAATATCATGATGATTGTATAAAAAATTGATGACTTATGGCCAATTTTGTGCTAAGAGACGCTGTCGGATGACTTAGGCTAGTTGCATCGCCATGAATGTGTCCTGGCCGCTTCCCGTAAAGGCCTTTACTATGTCGTAACACTTAGATGGGATGTCGTAGCACTTAGATGGCCCGGCGTGTATGTAAAGCTGAAGCGCTTCCATGCCGCAACTAAAAAAGTTGTCACACTAGTGTTGTCACGATACCAAAGTTTTGACTTTGATACCGATACCAGGTTTAGTATCATGATAATTGATACTGAAACGATACTGATTCAATACTCGGTACCTAACGATACTGAAATTACCTGAAATAGATCAGAAACGTAATGTCCACAAGGGTTGATCTCATTTTCGAATTCACGGTTTATTAAAAGCCTGGTTTATTAACAACCTTTAAGTTGAAGCCTGTTCAACATATCAATAAGCATAGGACTATAGTGTTACAACACTAAACCATAGAAAGCTATATTAAATATATTTCAAAAATTAAACAGTTGTAAAGTAAATTATCTTTAAACAGGTCTTTCACTTTTAAATAGATCTAAAAACAGCATATTTTAATAATAATACAGCATCTTCCTATAATACAATATTTCCAAATTAGAACACCTATTGCTACTGAAGTGAACTGAGTCTAAGCTTGCGCTGTATCAACGACGGTGAATGAACAAGCGCAGGTCACCTCACTTGCCAACCTTAGTTGCTACTGCCATCTAGCGAAGATTCTGACAAACTACACTTTTCATCCTCTCAATCGGTAATGCGGGAGACACATTTCCCTGGCTTTTACATTTGACGCAAAACTACCGAACGTCGGAAAATTCTAATACCGAAGAGTTTATTTTTTTAAGTACCGAAAAAGTGCTGAAGTTTCAGTATACGGTGCAACACTACGTCAGTCACATATTCCAATCCATTGCTCAGCTTAGCAGAGAATGCACATTTCAGAGCGCCTCAGAGACAGATAGAATAATAATACACATTTCAAATAATAGATAGGACATTGAGAAAAATGAAACAAAAGATGAAACATCAACTCGCGACCTGCGTGCTGCTCGCAGCGTAGCCTACCGTATTATTTATTTAGACACTGGCATATAAGAAAATTTTCGGTTATGCTGACCGATATTCCAAAATCAAAATCAGACATGTTATACATCGTTAGAAAGCTTATACTCTCACCTACTGAATAAATTAACTGTCAATCAAGCCAAATTGTACTAAAAAGGGCGACAACGCTGTAAGCAACAGGTGTGGTATTACGCACAGCTATTTTTGAAGGTAGCCGACCCAGGCGTCACATATGCGCGTATATTTCACAAACGGATTGTCCAAGACAATATATGACCACTCATTCGCAAAAGGGACATCTCTACATGTAAAACCAATGGTAAGATTGTATATTTATTCAATGTTTAGTCCCAGATATTGACTGTAGAATGACATGGTATAATTTTAAAAAACGTTGTCTCGTTCATTTCGTTATTCAGCGAGCAGCATTTTCACTGCTGTATTGGCATATTTTAGGGCTAATGTCGGGTTTATCTTGTTTCTACGGAAAATCACATTACATTGCATTACAGGCATTTGGCAGACGCTCTTATCCAGAGCGACGTACAACAAAGTGTATAAACATAACCAGGAACAAGTGTGTCGAAAACCCTAAAGAGAAGTACCGTTCCAAGTGCAGGGAACAACCGCATAGTTCAACTTGGACCCTGTAGGTTAAACTGATTATCACAGTAACACAAACAAGAACAGCAACAATGCAGTCTATGCAAAAATACAAGCAATAGTTAAGACGAGTGCATGAACTAAGTCACCTACGAAACAGTTACCTAGTTACAACCCTAAGCTTACAGTCAATTTAGAGATTAAATTGAGAATACAATTTCTCTCAGCATAATGACGGATTTGAAGACTAAACGAACTCACCCGATATTGTCTTCAAATGGATCCATGCCAAAGAAAAGTAATGATTCATCCTCTCAAAGCTTTTACTAACAAACTTTTAGTAGCAAAAAAAGAAATATCAACTCGCCATCCTTGCTACCTGCGTATTGCGCTCAGAGTACCATATTATTTATTTCATTAATAAATTATTTATTATTTACTACAGCATAAATTGCGTCTTTCGTTTATATTCAATATTAGTAGGCTAATTGCAGCGAGAAACTGCAGCTGTAGACACAAGATAGTTTGTTATGTTATGGTAGCAACGGAACGAAGCGGACTATATATGTATTACCGTCATTGTTTTATTATACTAGCGTGTTTTTGAGCGTTTGCACAGAAACTCAAAACCTATCAATAAAATGGTTTAGCTATTTCTCAGCATAAGGACAGATTCAAAGCGTAACGAACTCACCCGATACTGTCTTAAAATGGATCCATGCCAAAGAAAAGTAATTATTCATCCTCTCAAAAAGCTTTTACTAACAAACTTTTAGTAGCCTAGCATCAGAGGTGGGTAGTAACGCGTTATATTTACTCCGTTACATTTACTTAAGTAACTTTTTGAATAAATTGTACTTGTAAGAGTAGTTTTAATGCAACATACTTTTCCCTTTTACTCAAGTATATTTGCGAAGAAAAAATGTTACTTTTATGTTATATTTGGCTACATTCCGCTCGTTACTTTTATTTTTTACCCATTTTTTATTCAATGCACGTTCTGTTTGTTTCATTCTCTCAGAGAGACTTCAGCCAAAGAGCCTGACTGGTCTTTGCTTTGGCTCTGTCATAGCCCCAAATGACTCCGTTTCACCAATCAAACGTAGCCAGTCACAGCACATAGAAGGATGAGCGGGCGACAACAATGGCTGAAACAACGGTGGGTGATTCGTAGGAGGCAGAACACCCCTGGCCTCACGTTCAAACTATGTTTTACTTACAGACTACCAAAAACAGTAGTTACATTATGCGCTGCCTTCTTTGTCTGCCTAGAAATGTGGACATTTCAGCCTACAAGAACTCAACTTCGAACTTGAGAAAATATGTGGCGGTAAGTTGTAGGTTAGTTTTGCGCTGGATAGCTAACTATTTGACTGAGTGGTCATATATTGTCTTGGACAATCCGTTTGGGAAATATACGCGCATTCATGACGCCTGGGTATCTTCCAAAATAGCTGTGCCTAATACCACACGCCTTGTTTACGGCATTGTCGCCCTTTTTAGTACAGTCTGGCTTGGTTGACAATTCATTTATTCAGTAGGTGAGAGTATAAGCTTTCTAACGATATATAACATATCTAATTTTTCTTTTGGAATAGCGTTTTTTAGGTCAGCGTAACCGAAAATTTTCTTATCATCGCATTCACTTACGCATTCACTCACGAAACGTGGTCAACTATTACTCGTAATTTCTTGGGAAATACTATTATTATTGAGGACTTCTGGGCATAGTTAAGCCGCATGTTTGCTGATAGACCTAGCTGACATTGTTTTCTGGAGCAAAACAGAAGCGAATTGAACTGTATTTTTGATTTACTGTCTCTGTCTCCATCTACTGAACACAGATAAGATTTCATCATTGCTATGTAAGTAGGCTATTACTGTTCAAAATACTTCGGTTATATATGTTATTTTTGAAATTGAGTGTGTTTAAATAGGTTACTGGTATTAATGTGGATATTTCACACTGCAATGTAAGCGTTAGTTAGTAGTGTAATAGTTCTTGTGAAGCACGCAACAGTCATGACGTGAGCGCTGGAACATTGCATAGCATTGCATAGCATACATAAAGTTTGTTTACGCTAAACCGGAAGTTCTGCACATATTCCGCGCAAGGCATCATGGGACTTTGGAATATTGTGGATAAGTGCATCATAAGGTACAATAATGGTGCGACAAAGCATTATGTTTTCCACATATAAAGTTTCTGTTTGAATTTGAGCAGGCTCCTCTTTGTTGTGATGATGAGTCTATTTTAATGGATAAATCCCCTGTAGCCTCATTGATATTTTTTCTGTCAACGGAGGGTTCACCCCAACAAACTGATGAGGTATACTGACTTAATAGAGTACAACAGAAAGCGAAAATCCTCCTCTTCTGACGAACCTCCTGTGTATTGTTTTATTTAAAGGGATATGATTTAGGCCATATTTGAATTTGCACATGGCTATTTTATATTTTGTTTATTTCTATTGGACAAGCATTTACAATTTTATATTTTGGACATTTGGATTTTTACGTTCATCTTGCTCTGCTTATTTCAACATTAAATCAGATTATATGAAGTAACTCAGTACTTGAGTATTCTTTTCACAAAATACTTTCTTACTCTTACTCAAGTAATTATTTGGATGACTACTTTTACTTCTACTTGAGTCATTATTATTTTAAAGTAGCAATACTTTTCTTGAGTACAGTTTTTGGCTACTCTACCCACCTCTGCCTAGCATGCACTCTGGCTGGCACTGTCTTCCGTTGCTTCCCCGACGTTCAGACCCTCCCCTCACTGATAAAAACTAGACCCTATGGTGTCGGATTACTTGCGTCGCCATGGATGTCTTCTAGCCGCTTGCTATAAAGAAGTTTACTAGATGTCGTAACACTTAGGATTTGGAGCTACAGCGCTACCGTGCCGCAACTAATAAAAATGTCCAAATGGCGCACAAATAACATGGCGGACATAGGTGGTCCCAAAAGCAAAGTTGTAGAGCACATTCAGATGCATCGGTCGATGAAGTTTTGTGTTGATCGGACTTATGGTGTGGCAGTTATGGCCTTTAAAAGTATGACCCTTTGTTATAGCGCCACCATCTGGTCGACATAGGTGATTTGTAGTGCCTGAGTAGTGGGGGCCCATAGCAACCCACCTGCCCAATTTGGTTGCTGTAGGACTTATGGTTGCTGAGCCTCAGACACTTTTAGCAGAGAAAAATAAGAATAATAATCCTAACAAATACAATAGGGTTCCACCAGCTTCACTGCTTGGACCCCTAATTAAATTCAAAAACATTATAAATTTGTATCAAAGTCATTACCGAAATGCAAGGTACGATAATTAATCATTAACAGATTTTTGGCTGTTGAAAATGTAATAATCGCTATTTAATTACTCAAAATAAACAAATCAAAAGAACTTTGAATACAAAAGGTGGGCATTTAATGATTAGCTTAAATTACTTTTTGGGAAGTTCACCTTTCACCAAAACCATCTGTGTAGACCAGTTTTTTACTCTGATGTGCAAGTCTATCATTTTGCAAGCAAACAGTATAATTTAGCTAATTCTTTTAGTAGATAAAAGTGATAATGGACATCCAAACACAGTGACAGGCTTATAAATAAAAATTTATAAAAATGAGCCTAACTGCAGCTCTTGCAGCGCATTTCAAGTTTAACATGGTGAAACATACTGAAATACAACATTAAAATTATTATTACATTACATTACATTACATTCATTTAGCAGACGCTTTTATCCAAAGCGACGTACAAAAAGTGCATTTTCATGATCGTAGACAACTGCTGAACACGGGTTCAGTAAGGTACAATTACTTATTTTGTAAAGCTATTTCTAGCCGAGAACAAAGAACACTATCCTGGTCTAACATCTGCAAAGCCAAACTAGGCAGAAGAATAAGCTAGAGTATTAGGACAAATACAATTTACCAAGAAGTGCAGGGATGGGGCAACATGTAACAAGTGACAGGAAAAAGGGGTTTTTTTTATTTATTTATTTTTTTAAAATATATATATACACAGCGTGGTGGTGGTTATTCTAGGTATAGTCTGAAGAGATGAGTCTTCAGGCCACGGCGGAAGATGGATAGTGAGGGGGAGGTTCGTGGAGGGTGGGGAAGCTCTGTGATCCCTTTGGGCGGGTGGGAGGGGTTGCAAGACGCCCTGCTGCCGCAGAGCGGAGTGGTCGAGCAGGCACACAGAATTGAGTCATGTCCTGCAAGTAGATGGGGGCTGTCCAGTTGGCGGCAGTGTAGGCAAGGGTCAGGGCTTTGAATCGAATTATCTTATAAATTATTATATTATAAGTCTTTGTCTTTAGATGTGCAATGCACATTATTATTTTGCACCTATTATGATTAAATAATAATAATAATATAATAATAATAATACGTTTATTTATATAGCACCTTTCAAGAGCAGACATCGCAAAGTGCTTTACAATAAAATCAACAACAAAAGGCAAGTAAGAGAAAACAGATAGCTAAAAGGCAACAACACGATAAAACAAGATAAATTTAATTTTTTTAAAACAAATTAAACAAAAGCAAGTCTAAAAAAATGGGTCTTAAGCTGCTTTTTAAAGGAGTCCGCCGTGTCCACAATTCTTAAGTCCAGTGGGAGAGAGTTCCAGAGTTTCGGAGCTATAACCTCAAAAGCACAGTCTCCTTTTGTTTTGAGCCTGGAGCGAGGAACAACCAACAAACCCTGATCAGAGGACCTCAGATTCCTACTGGGCTTACATGGCTGCAATAGCTCTTTAATGTAGACAGGTGCCTGACCATGCAAGGCTCTGAAAACGATTACAAGAATCTTTAAATGGATTCTGAATTTGATGGGAAGCCAGTGTATAGATTTCAGGATTGGTGTTACGCGAGACCTTTTGGGGGACCTGGTCAGGCTCTTAGCAGCAGCATTTTGGTCCAGTTGTAAGCAGTGAAGGGATGTCTTGCTAAGACAGGTGAAAAGGGAATTGCAGTAATAAAGACGTGAGGAAATAAATGCATGTATAATCATCTCCAACTCAGCTGTGGAGACAATGGGCCTGAGTTTGGCAATTTTTCTCAGCTGGTAGAAGCAGGAGCAAACCAAGCAATTTACATGCTGGTCAAAACTCAATGCCTGGCCATAGAAACGCCTAGATTACAGAGGGTGGGTTTAACAGAAGTGGACAAAGAGCCAAGACATACCATCACCTTTGGGACAACGCCATCTGGGGCAGAAATAAAAACTTCTGTTTTTTCAGTATTTAGCTGCAGAAAATTGTCTGCCATCCAATCTTTTACGGAGTCGAGGCAATTCAGTAGAACAACCAGTCTTGAAACATTTTGAGGCTTAATCGAAAAGTATAATTGAATATCGTCTGCACAACAATGGAAGGAGACATCATTAAAATTGCTTATTATCTGCCCGAGAGGAAGCAAGTACAATGTAAACAGCAGCGGGCCCAGGACAGAACCTTGGAGAACACCACAAAAAGTGATTCAGCTGATGAGGCATAATTATGGACTGTAACCGAGAAAGTCCTGTCTGACAGGTACAAGGAAAACCAATCGAAAGCCAATCCAGAAATACCCACCCACTACCTGAGCCTCTCAATCAAAATGCGGTGGTCCACAGTATCAAAAGCAAATTTTTTTTTTGTTTGTTTTTTGAAGAGTTGCATTAACACTGGACATTTACAGTAAGCTGTGCTTCATATGCATAATGCGAATAGTAGACAGTACCATTCGCTGATTGCGTAATTAGCTGTAGCATTTGTAAATAAGACATTAATTTCGCGATTTGCGCTGCCAGTCTTTTGTATGCAAATTTGGCCCTAAATGTACCTAAATACAGGGAGATGACGCATTCAATTGATGCTGCTGCACTAAGTCACCACCTAAGCCCTATTCTGAGTCAGGAAAAAACCCTGGAAGCAGTGAATTAATGTCGCTGCAGACCAATGTCTTGGTGCTGATGTTAGGGAGAGGGAGACAGTTGGAAGTGGCTATGCTCATCAGTAAAATGGATCAACCTCAAACATTTTCCAGATTACCGTTATATTGAGAACATCACCGATGATGTGTAGTTATCAAATTCCTTAATTTGAATGGAATGTTGCTGGCTTACAAGGAATACAGTACTTTTTGTGTTTCTGAAGGACAAGTAGAGCACTCTCATGTTTCTCCTGTCTGGATGTGTTGTCCCCACGACAAAAAATCTCAGACTGGACAAGCCCAGGCTGGTTTTACACATAAGGCGCATGTATGACAGCTTCAGTGTCCCCAAGCGAATAGTACAGTTTCTTACACTCCAGAAAAAAAACAATGTATACAGCAGAGTGCAAAGACTGGTACTGTTGTGCTTTTGTGCCCTTCAATTGGCAACCTCAACCTCAATAGGTCAGAGGATCAAGAGGCGAATAGGGCCTTTCAGTAGGCTTTACCTAAGAATAACGCATGCATCATGGCCTGCCACCGCAGGTCATTCCAATTACAGCTTAGCTAAAACCACTGACCTTTAAAATAATACTAAATCTTAGATCAAGTGCTACTGACCAAGGAATTACAATCCACTGAAATGATTAGTCAAACCAAGTTGTTCTTGCGTATGGTTGTCAAGAAGTTTGTTTACTTTATTCCAGATAAATTGTACTTACAGTATTCTACTGTCATTAAGTTGTTTTGTCTCATTACAAATCAACACACAATGTATTGGGATAGCTATCTGAATACTTAAAAGCTCAGCACAGCCATATACAAGTTACTAGTCTTTGCTACCACTGTTGTACTGTGAGCCTGATTTAGTTGACAGTGTGTAACCCTCCTATTGTGTTAGGGTCAAATTTGACCTGTTTTCAAGTTAAATATGTCATAAATACCATCTAATGTATTTTATTGGAACAAGGCTTCATGATATCCTCAAAAACAGCCATATAAACACAACAAAAACAATGGTCACCATTTTATTCAATTCTGAAGGTCTCTAAAAGAAACTGTTACATCTGTGGTGTTATGGGTCAAATACGACCGGCAGAGAATATTGGTTGTTGATAGTATGGCATGCAGCATTGAAAATTTGTGGGTAGTTCTGTGTATCAAATTTGACTCAAACAAGATTCACCTTTGAGTCTAGACACCCCACCCCTCCTCTTCCTCCCCGGGAACAATATTTTCTCACAGTATGTACTCCCAATCCCACTGGCACCCCTGCCCCCACGGGAAATACACACAGACACACATCCTCTCTCTCTCTGTCTCTTTCTGTCTTCCTTCACGGGAACAACATTATTCTCGCAGTATAGATTTGTGAACCCCTCCTCCCCCTCCTCCCCCCACCAGCACACTCACACACACACCAGGGTGTAAAATTAACTTTTTTATGCACTAGCCACTGTGTCTGGTAGATTCTCAACTTCTACCAACCACTCACCTTTTTTACCAGCCACTTTTAAAAAATCTATATTAAAGCAGCGGTGACTGAGCTGAAAATTGGTGGGGCGCAGAACTTTCCTTTAAACTAATCATTGATCTCCACCTGTTTTGATTAATTTTCCTTTATTATCAAGCATGCCAATGATCGGACTACTCAAATGGCAAGTAGCCTAACACACAGCGTCTTCATACCGTGTTAGGGGCATTAAATCATAAATTCAATCCATCTGTTAAAAATCTGTTTTAATCACCAAGTAGTCTACACTTAACAAACGAGATACACCAGTCTGTTATCTACCGTGTTAGCTTACAGAATAACCAGCAAAAACAAAACCTGCACTTCAAGATTGTTTACAATCTACGCATTGCATATATTTGCCATGAATACGAGTGCGGAGAAAGAAGTGCATGTATCCACAAATAATGTTGATTAAAAATGTGCACAATTTCATACTGCAAATGAAAATAAATGTAGGCTATAAGGCCTAGGCTACTCGCTAAAACTGCCTATTTGGGGAGAGCAGGCTATATATGATAGTATTGAGTAGCCTATTTTGTAGATTAATTGTATTGATACTCAAGGAAAATCAGGGGAAGTTTCCGCCATTGCTTAGTGATTAAAACAGATTTTTCTAAATTGCATTTATCATTTAATCTCCCTAACACAATGCGAAGAAGCTGTGTGTCACTTTCCAATTGATTAGTCAGATTGTTTGCATGCTTGTTAATCACTGAAAATTAATTAAAACAGTTTGAGATCAATGATGAGTTTAAAGGAAAGTTTTCAGCTCACCAGTCGCCGCTAAAAGGCTAAATACGACAGTGGGAGCAATACTTTTTGCTAGAAGGCTCAAACACCTGATCATGTCGCCACTTCTCATTGAAATATCGTCTAGGGGCCGTGACGCGAGATGGGTTGCCAGGTTACTGCCATGTAAATAACGCGATAACACAGTACACACAAAGTTTGGGCATCCGCCACTGTGGCATGTAAGCCTCACAAATTTACCAGCCACTCCGCAAAATCACCCGCATTTGGCAGGTGGTAGGTGTTAATTTTACACCCTGACACACACATTAAAAATTTACTTGAACGTGAATACACACACTCACACACTAAAAAGGAAATTGATCTTGAACACACACACCCGTCGGCCCATCTTTTGTTGCCACTACCACCCTGCCCACTTTTGACTCCATCTGCCACTCCCCACCACTGCCACCCCGCCATCATCTGAGCCACTACTCCAGGATTGTTATTTAGCTGCCACAAATTCTATCAATGTGACCACTGACTGACTGACCATGTTGGTCACCAAGCTACACCCTGAGCCAACCAGAAGAAGATGGATGCCCCCCCCAGAGCCTGGTTCCTTCCAAGGTTTCTTCCAATCTGCCACAGGGTGTTTTTTATTGCCACTGTTGCTTTAGGCTTGCTCCTGCGGGGGTTTAGGACAGGCCAGGGTTGTCTGTGAAGTGTATTGTGACAATTGTTTGTGAAATGTATTTTGAATTGATTTGAGACTTTTTCCCAGTCACTGTGCTATGGTTGGAGACCCGGGCTGGGGGCTGGTGAGAGAGTTTATCTCTATTTGAGCCTTCAATCAAACCTTATGCAATCTTTGGCAAAGAGATGTTAGAGTCAAATATTTAATTAGGCCTTCAAGTGAGCTTTGAGTATGGATTATTATTCAGACATATAACAGGACATTTTCCACATTACAAATGGATACTCATGGTGGTACCTTTGTTTATGTAGGTTGGACTGCACTGGCTAGGCTACATATTATTTGAGAAACCCTCTCATCCATATTCATTAGAATTTGTTATTTTGAACAAATTAAAGTTTGGTTTTCGGAAAAAAAATAAGATTTTAAATCTTTTTTAAAACATAAATCTATACGGGTCAATTTTGACCCATAACACCACAGATGCCACTTTGGTTAATAATGTAAAGTTATTTTAAAAATCCACAAGCAATTTAGTCTAGAAATGTATGTTCTAATATTAGTATATTATAGTCAGATAACATAATTACCCCTTGTCTTCACTATAGGAAATATGAGTGAATTTAGACTTCTTTTTTTTTTACTGAAAACGAGTGGTATATTGTAAGGTAAATGGTCTTGGGACAATGAAATTTTTAAAAAGAAAGTGATTTTATGGTTATGAATGGATACTAAGTTAGTTATGAGGTAAAAAAAAAAGAAAACAATATTGGATGATAATCATTGTTTTTTTAGTTTTTTGTGCCAAGTTAAAACATGGGTCAAATTTGACCCGCCAACACAAAAGGTGCATGCAACATTCTAACACATTAGGAAGGGTAAGACAAGTCCACTTAACTTCTGGAGATGTACTTTCGAATAAACCAACGGTAAGTTGCAGTGCTTTTAAATACACAATGTAGCTAATGAAGCTAATAGCAATGCTTTCAGTGTGGGGACAGCTGGGGTGCAATGTAAGTTACAATAGAGAAGGTCAAATGAGCCCTATTCTGATGGTCAATATTTTGTCAATATTTAATTAAAGTGAATTTGTTGCAAAATAATATTTATGCAAAATATGCTCAATTTATTTGAAAAAATTAGACAATTTACTTGAAAAGATAAAAGTGTGTGGTAAGACATGATCTTTTCATGTATCAGTTCTTAATATAAAAAACTAATATAAATCATTGCATGTGGGTTCTGCTCATCTTCCTACATATTGCTGAAAAACTAGCTTTCAGAAAATTAATGCTAATGAAACAATGGCTGACTCAATGGTTGAATGGAAGATGAAGTTCAGCTTTAACAGTCATACATTTACAACAATTGTAGATATTGTTAATTGTATACTACTGTGTAGCAACATTGGGACATTGCCATTTAACCTGGCTCACCAGCATGCAAAATTAAAATGGTTAAAATGCAGTCTTTGGGAAGTGCACTCATATTTTGAAATATGTAGCCTACTTGTAGTTCACTCTTTGTGAAGGTGGACAACCAATGTTTAAAAAAAATTGTTGGGCCTCAGGTGCTCAGGAAAACAAGTATTGTGTTACTAAGACATGGAAAAACAGAGTTCTTGATTGCTTCCCTCAGCCTATTTCTCTTTTTAGGACCACTTTATTTCTTAATTACAGTATTATACACGAACAGCATAAGGGCTTAGGACATGTCATCAAGAGGAGAAAAAATTTTCACGTTTCTAAAGAGGGAGAAGGCAGATATTGCTATGATTCAATAAACACACTTGTTAGAGAACACGCATTCAAAGCTTAAAAGGGATTGGTTAGGGAAGATTTATTTTTCAGTCCATAATATGCACAAAAGAGGCACCACCATTCTTATCAGCAAACATTTACCCTTTATTTTTGAACAAAAAACGAACAATCCAGAGGGCAGATTTGTTCTAATAATGGGATACATTTTTAGACAACATATTACCATACAGAATTTTTATGCATTTAATGAGGACTTAGGATTTAGGTCTGATAAGGTTTTATTATTTAATCAGCATTACGGAGGCATTGGCCTCCTAACTGGCATGTTCAACTGTGTCTTCAGGGCCGGAAGAAATCCTCATCTGTAGCCATGACAAATATTAGATCATCGTTGGTCTTCAAAGAAATGTGCAATGACATGGGTGTTGTCAATATATGGAGAAAATGAAACCCTCTTGTTAAGAGCAATACTTTTTTCTCTAATCCCCAAGCCTCATGCTCAAGAATTGATTACAATTTTGTTTCCATTGTTCGCACTCATTTAGTGTCATTTAGCCAAATAGGCACTATTATCTGACTATGCCCCAGTTATTATGGATATGAATTTATCTATACAGAAGCAGAGAAGTAGGACCTGGAGGTTTAACTCCTGACTACTGTCAAACTCAGAGTTCTGTGGTTTGGTCCAGAAGTGGATACTGAAGATAATAAAAATTCCACAGTGTCTGCTGCTACACCGGGATGCGGCCAAAGCTACTGTTCCGGGTCATATAATTTGGCACACTTGATTAAATTTAAAAAGAAAATTGCTACAAAAACAGCGTGGATTAGAGTCAGAAGTATCATGTTTAGAACAGTTACATAAGACAGCACCTAGCCAATCAAATTGGGCCTCATTATGCAAGGCAAAGGCAAGAATTAATTTATATTACATAGGCTAAATCACATCAAAAAGCAACTGAATACTTAACTCACTGAGGGGAATGGGTGGGCCTAGTACATATGATCTAATTAAAAACACGTTTTCAACGTACAAAAATGCCAAGTTACTCTCACATACAAAGCACTGTCCATAAGTCATTCATTCAAACTACCTAAATCTAGGCCTGCCATTAAAAGTATTGATATAAAAATGACGCCAAGTTACTGTACTACGAACAATATAGGCTATCTTGCATCACAGAAAATAAAGAAGCTGTATTCCGAAGCAATGCCACCCAATGTCTCCTAAATTGTTTCAAGTCACTTGGTCCTGTGTTTTTTAATCTTTTTCTCAGAAATGATTAACTAGCCCACCTGTACCTCATTGTCTCTGTCATGTGCCTTGTTTGCTCGTTTTCGCAGTGTATTTAAGCCCGGTCCTCTGTCTATGTCTTTGCTAAGTCTTCGAGATTCCTCTGTGTAGCTCAAGCCACTTTTGACCTCGCTGAATTGTTTGCCTGATTCTACTCGTTCTAATTGTATACTTGCATCTAATAGTATAATAGTATTTTCTTGGTATTCTTTTTTCTTTTTTCTATTGATATCAAATTTTAATGAACAAATTGTTGGGAAACTGTCACACACATCATTCTTACTAAATGTCAATTTTAGACACTAGATCATTTTAGCTTTAAGGATATTTTAAAGCACTTCATGAAAAAGGGTCTGTTTTTCCAGATATTCCAGTACTTCAATTTCTGGGCACTTTAAGCACCTGTAAGAGCCCTGTAATAAGGTACCACTTCCTAGTATATTTAATGCTCATAAGGCAAACCTTAATGCCTGCTCTGGATGGATACCAATGAACTACATAACAAGACCAGGTCAAAACCTAGTATATGGCTGGACCGGCCGACCAATGGTGCAACTTCATAACTTGGCCGACCAATGGTGTAACTTCATCACAGACATTCGCATTTGTAGGGCTGGCCCCGCTGTTGCAGTCCAGGCAAAAAAAAGTTCAGTGCAAATAATTTTCCGATTTTCCAATATAATAAATAGTCTACTTAAAGAAATAGATCAGCCGTCCAATCTACACACTCGAGTAAAGCAGATCGCCTACTTAATTCGTAAACTTGTCTATTGTAGACTAACTTCGGGTTAAAGTGCACAATCATGACTAATACAAAGCAAAGAGCGATGCTTGTAACTATTAGGTTAACGTCTGCTAAATTAAACTGGGCTAATAGAGTAACACTTTAGAAAACACAAAATTCGAGTTAGAAATATTTTGCAATAATTGAACGTTACTTTGGGACCTATAGACTAATGTGAATTTTATGTAACCCCGGCTTTACACCCATCACTGATCAGTAGCAGTCGGAGCAGAGTTTGCTAGCAAGCCACAAAAATGAATCAGTCACAACGGGAAAACAGATGAATAAACGTTAGCGGGGCAAAAATTACCCTAAATTACCCACTCTACTTTTACCTGAAATCTAACGATGTGTGATCTCCATAAAGGCTAACATTAGCGATAACATGTTTGTCGTTAAATGCGGTTAGCTGACTAACTTGCCGTTTATTTCTCACAAAAGAAAAGAAAAGCTGTTTATGGGGGTAGTACCAAACAACTTACGTTGAGCTTCTTTCATGCGTTTCTCGATTCAATTTAAACAATTTAAAAGTGGCAGCTTACTTACAATTTAAATTACTAGTTTTATGTATTCTTCATTTTGATATCTTCCTATCATAGTCAGTTTAAATGGTAGCTTAAACTAAACCAGGTTAAAACCTGGAACCGGCCGACATCACAGATATGCGCGATGTAACTCTATCACTTAATCAGTCAGTCAGTCACAGACATTCGTGTTTGTAGGGCTGGCCCCACTGTTGCGGTCCAGCCAGAAACTAGAAGGGAAACGTGGTCACGTGATTCCATTACATTCTATTCAATTTGATACTTCGACATGTGGCACAACCGCAGGATGGCTGCCACGGCCCGGAAACAGAATTAGCCTATATGATGAGCCATGTATTTCCTATGAGTGTTCTAGAAATTCATTGAACTCGCCCCAGCACAAATTATGTGCCAAAAGCTTATATTGTGGTAATCAATAGAAGCAGGCAATAACATTTGACATTTTTCCTGGATCAGAAAATGTTCTAGGCTGAACAGAATAGAAAAAAATATGACTAAATATCACCATTCCGATTGCATTGACTAGGCAAACTGATCTCTGATTGGTTAAGAATGAAATGATGATATTTGTAACACGGTCTTGAGACAACCATAGTAGCTTGACAACTAGCCTACATCACATGATGGGGCCTATCTGGACAGTGGCTTCATTTTATTCTCAGACTACATTTGCAAAACTGTGGGTACAGCTAACTACTTTTTAGCTAACAGTCATGAATTTCGCTAGCTTAGCTAACTAGCAAATGTTGCCTTGGTGTTTTTACCTTGTGCTTAATAATAAAAAGTTTCAAATCCTTTGAAGTGAGTAATATTTCCAAAGGCAAAACATCTTAAGTGTTGTTAAACTATGTGGCGATGAAAAGTATTATATCCATATAGCTAGGCTATTTCATTTTGGCAGTATCCTAACCTACAGCATGTTTGTTTGCTAAATCGTTTACAACATTGTTCACACAGCACTACTGCCAACTTAAACAGTTAACAAGCTAAATATCTGTTTAAGTATTTTAGCAACTTGCTACTCCCAGCTCATGTCTCCCATATCGTGATGGCATTTCTGAATACAGGCTGTACTGAAACAAATTTTTATCGTCAGATTGTATATTGCTGCAGAAACATAACCAAAACCATGTGTTTCCCATGTGAAATACATTTAGATCATATACCAAATGTAGCCTACCTAAGTAGCTTATTAAGCTGTGGCTGTTTAGCTGTTTTAGCAAACTCGCGGCTCATTTCTCTTAAGTTTTATCATCAGAATCTGCCTGGAGCTGCTGGTTATCTGGCACCTGTCTTTCTGCCATGATCTAAATGGTTTGCACCATTAAAATCAACCTTATAGATCAACCATTTAAACAAACAAAACCCAGTTTCCCTTGTGAAATAAGTTTAGATCATTTCAATTGAGAAATATCGCAATGTCCGGGTTAGGCTACCAGTAAAAAGTGCATTTAAGGTTGGGTACTGATTTCTACTGCTAACCACGGCTGCAATAAACTACAAGATTATAATTTATTCTGTCAATATAGTCAAATTGTGACATTCTCGGGCTGCAAAATAGGCTTCTTTTTCATCATGCGCATTTCCATCAAGATTTTGCATTATTAAGGCCTATCAGATAGCCACACAAGGCAGGTCCACGGATAGCCGGACAGCAGTGGGACTTATGAGTAGAATATCTGAGTTACCAAAGACGGCCGATGGATTAAGAAAAATTAGCAGTCTGAAAATTGATGGTATTCAATTATACTCGTTTTAAGTGAACAGCAAAAGGTTAGCTATGGTATTATAGTTTGCGGTTAGCCTCATATACAAATGATGGTGGTTGGTTAGCTCATTACAGTGACTGGCAAAAACCTACAGGAGCTTACATCAGCTGAGCTCTGTGGGACAAAAACATCTGTGATTGACTGACTGTCAGTGTAGTTGGTGGTAATCACAGTGTTAACTGAAGTTCTTCCCTATGCTACGGTGCTGTGTGTGAATAACTGACTTAGCTAGCTAACAAAGCTAGCTAATTTATTCAAAATTAGCCACTGTCTATTAGGGCTGGCCCGAATGCCATTTTTTAGGCTTCAGACTTTCGTTGGTTTTCCAAACGAAGCTCCGAACGTTCGTTCTCACAAAAACACGTTTAAAAATTAGGAATACCGTAGGCCTATTAGCTTTCATAACCGAAAGCTGCAGTTCATTATAGATCCAGTGGGGGGCATTGTATAGCCTAGCCGTGAATGAAGGGTTTCAATTTTCAAATACCCGTTTATTGAAAGGATCAAATAACACAACAGTTATTTCCAAAATTAAATTTTATTGCACAAAGTCCAAATAAACAAAATAAATAATATAATCAGCGTTGTTGAGGAGGTTGATGATGCAGAGGGCTGCGAAACCAGGGGATGCACCTATAATAATAAATTGGCTATAATAATAATAATAATAATTATTATTATTATTATTATTACATTTCTCAATCGCCTATGCCTATGACAGCAGTTAGCCAATGCAAAATTAGCTAGCTAGTTTGTTAACTAACTGCCTAGGCTAGCCTACTAGGCTAGCTACAGGATATCTTTTCACCGACAAATTAATTATAGACATAGCCTACTTACAGATTTCAAATGAGCACTCAGATTTGTTGTGCCGCCGTGGTATGCTAATTGCTTGTTAAATATTTGACATTGAGCCTTTTCCTTGTCATCCGTAATTTTGAAGTGTTTCTACACAGCCGATTTCTTCGCAGTTGCCATTGTGCTAATGGACACGTGGACTGAAGCATTTGTAGTGATGCACGTTGCATGCTCTGTCTTTTCATTTTTTTTAGGTTATCTAACCTATCCTCAAATTACAAACAATAATAATAATAATTTTTTTAAAATGAATCATCTGAATCCTGAATTGAGATTTGAATGCCAATATACCGAACGAATTCCGAACCATTCAAACGTTCGGGGCCAGCCCTACTATCTATAGCTACAAATTTCACTGGCAGCCATTATACTGTGCAAAAGAGACAAGCTGACCACGTTCACGTGACATATCACATTGGCCAATCAGAGAAAAAACTATGGGCCGTGGAAAAAGCGCTGTTTTGAGAAAGCAGTTTCCTTTCTAGTTACCACAGAGTTCAGTGATGGATACCCACTCAAATCTTATAAGACATACTGACTAGAGCTTCACCCTATTTTGTCACCACCAATTAAAAATCGGTTTGATCAAGGCTCAGGACTTCCCTGAAAAATTTACCTTCATGGCATCTATTTGTTTGCTCCCAAAGAATGATAAAGACCCTCAAAATTGCGCCTCCTATAGGCAGTGGAGTCGTGGCTATTCAAACTAAGGGGGCATGTGGCCCCTCATATTTTTGGCCTCTCACATATAACATTTTTTTAATTCATCATTTTTATATTTATGCATGATGATCTCAAATTATACAAGTCAAAAGTATTCTAAATATGGCTGAGAACACACTTTCGGCTATGTAGTGTATCTGCACACCTGACATCCAGTATCTCACTGAAAATATATGGAGTTGGTCCACCGTTTGCTGCTATAACAGCTTCCACTCTTCTGGGAAAGCTTTGTCCTAGATGGAGCATTGCTGCAGGGATTTGCTTCCATTCAGGCAGAAGAGCATTAGTGAGGTCGGGCACTGATTGGGCGATTAGGCCTGGCTCACAGTTGACTTTCCAACTGATTCCAAAGGTGTTGGATGGGGTTGAGGTCAGGGCTATTTGCAGGGCAATCACGTTCTTCCACATTATTCTCAATAAAAACATTTCTATATGGACCTCGCTGTGTGCCTGGGGGCATTGTTATGTTGAAAAAGGAAAGGGCCTTCTCCAAACTGTTTTGGACATTAGGATCGAATAGAACTGAGAGACCAAAACAACATCTTAGCATTAGAACATCTTTGTTGGTACCCAATTCACAGCACACATTGAGGCAGTTCAGCTGGTTGGCAAACTTGAGGGGTGAGTATGACCAGTCACTGTCTGCAAATGTACAAAAATGGGGGAAAAGCACAATCAATCACCGTTTGGCTCCCTTTGGGAAATACCTAGTTAGCTTAATTGCTGGTTACCTAGTTAGTAAATTTAGCTATTCGGTAGCTTCTACTGCCCATCCAGCCAGGTGGTTTACTAGTTTGGAGTTAACGCGTGTTCGGGAAAACCTGGAAATTTGTAGACTTTTTCCAATAAATGAGATCACATGGACAATGAGAAAATGGTAAAAACACAATCAGTGAAGGCAACACAACAAACAAAATAAACTCAACATGTTTAATGACCAAGTAAAAGTCACTCAAAAAGTTAGGCTATATGAAAAGCCCCGCAGATCGGTATTGTGAGTTTTCTTGTTATGTTTTTTCAGTTGATACCGTAGCTAATTATTATCAACTCTGCATCATTGCTAGTCAAATAATGTTATCTTTTTTTATCTCCAGTTTAGGTAGTTCGTTAGCTAATGTGACAAGACAGGGGTTTTTAGATAAACTAGGATGCTGATGCTGCATGTGGCTTCATCCTTTTTGTCCACTTATTAGTGACATAATGGTCACTGCAACTACGGTAGAGCGTCAATGAACGAAGGGAGAACCAAGGGAGAAATGAGGGATGCCTTTTGGAGGAATGCAGACAGATAAAAGGCACCTAAGACCCAACAAGGAAGCCTCTTTTGGTTTCTCTAAATCCTTCACACATACAGTATATTATAAATTTAAGACACAAATTTTCATGTAGTCCCATGCAGCACTTCATTTCCTTGAAAGAAATGGGATTGAGATACGAAGTACAGTACAGATCCACTTAGTCTTTCCTTGGCTTTGCTAATAAATGTGAACTAAAAAAAATCAGTGCTGTCCTGATAGATTTACAGCACCACCATATAGCAAAATATGTTGTTGAAATATTTAGTGTTTTAGGTCATATGTTGTTACCGTCATAAGCGTAATACTGTCACTCTTAGCAATAAGGAAAGCAAATGATTGTAAAAATATATATATTTGTATTGTGGACATAAACCAACTCCGGTTTCCTCCCACAGTCCAAAGACATGCGGGTTAGGTTTATTGGAGACTCTAAATTGCCCCTAGGTATGAGTGTGTGAGTGAATGGTGTGTGTGCCCTGCACTTTTCAAGGGGATTAGTGTGAGGTTTCTGAGGGGCTGCCATGCCAGCCTGAGTATTATAAGCTGAGTTTCCCACCTTGTGTCTCAATAATTGTGATTTTTTATTTGTGTGAGCAAAGTTGCCAAGCTAAACAGTAGATTAAGACAAACTAATCTATTAAAACAATAGATTAAGGATGTGTAATCGACATCCACTTGTTTTAAAAGTGAAAACACCAGATAGTTTTTGAGCTTGGAAATTATAAGTAGGTTGTGTTAGGGTGTATTTAGTAAATACACTTTTTGATCTTGAAAATTGCATACTATGGATAAGAAATGGGTTGTACAGTTCAACTGGGAATCACTGTCCTCCTGTGATACTTGGAATACTGTTCAGCTTCTGGTGGTGTCTAGACAAATACGCTGTTTCATGCTTGGCATATGTTTTTGTTTACTTTATGACCAATTTAGCCATATTGAGCTGTTATACAGATTACTTATTGCCATTGTAACAAACAAGTTACAATTCATTTGTCCAGAGATTTTCTTAGGCAAACACGTTACTATTACATTACATTACAGGCATTTAGCAGACGCTCTGATCCAGAGCAACTTCCACAACTTCTTGCATAGTCAGCTAAAGGCAAAATATCCCTTAACCAAGGGCAATATTGTTATTTTTGAATTTTTTCATTTTTATTTTTTTATTTGAATCAGCGGGTTGTGTCATCAGACACGGTAACCTGCTACACGACATTCGCTTTACCGCACCTTTACTGTGCTTCACAAGCGAACTAGCCAAGTTACAGCCACTACACCATACTGCTCACAACTGGCATTACTGTAAATAGATGCCGTTTTGCAATTATTCCTTAAGTCAAATGTTGCCCCCCCCCCCCCCCCCCCCACAAATTTTTTCACCAAGTTATGTAATTGGATTTGCCTCATAATTCCAAACTCATATACTGCACCTTGTAAATGACACCTTGTACACTGGCAAGTTACCATTCTGCCCTCTCAATCAATAAAATTACAGTGAAAACAGAAGGCAACGGTGGTAATGCCAGTAAGGGTAATAACAGAGGCAAAAGATTAAGAAATGTGTCCTGTATGAAGTGACAGGTGGTGCGCTAGAAAGGTAAATGGAAGAACATGTTTCCCAGCCATCAATTCAGCCAGGCAGTCTATAATGATCTACAAAAATGAATCTACATTTTTTTTAAAGCTGAAAATAAAAAAGTCACATTTCCCACAATGCATGGAAATATACAAAGTCAATTTGTAGTGCCAAAAATGTTTACAATCACAGTTCTGTCACAGATGTGATAAATATGTTTTACATTTTTTTCATAACTTTTTGCTGCTTGGTTGGGTTCAAAACCTGCATACCATTGTAATTTTCCCTGAGGTTGCAAACTAATCAGAAGAGAATGATACACAGCATACTGTGGGAAGTTAGATTAGTCTACATCAGAACAGACCTGATTAGGCTACGTGGCTAAAAAAGAATTTGCAATAAAAGGAAGATGCCATTTAAAACAAAGTTTGTGCAAGTGATAAACATAACTATAAACCTTGCCCAATTTGGTTATGCCAGTAAAACTAGAACAAATCTAATAGCATGAAAACAGCATGCTTAGAATCCGCAGCAAAATGGTCCCCGTGGAACAGATATTATCCAGAAATTATCGAACAGATGATACATTCAATTTGGATCCAGTGTCCGGAGTCCAGCGATAAACCAGCAGTTCATTCACAATTCGTAAACAGCCTAACTGTTTATCTTACTTAGCTCTTCGTGTTTGCGCTGACACGTGTTGTAAATCTGAAATAGTCGACGGGGAGAGGAGATAAAACGTCTTGAATTATTGCTAATATAAATAACAATTTTGGTATCAGATTAAAGGGACAGGAACAGCCATTCACATTTGTCGGAGCATCTGGCAAAGTAAGCAGGCGGCTGCAATCAAAACCAAACACCCCGTGAAATAATCAATTGTTGAACAGGCTAATCCAACCCACGCGCGCGCACACAAACACAAACGCCCTCGCTCTCACTCTCACTCTCGAGCGAAAAGAACGATACGATAAATGAAGAAATAACCAGATTCTGCACATGCATCTTCTTAATACAACAAGCCACCTCCCGTCACTCTCTCCAACTACAAGTCGACTTCGCACTGGTCGGACGTGCCCGGGAGATCCGCAGCTACCCCACCCCGAGCCATCTCCGAAGCACATACTCGCTCCTCCCTGTACACAGACAACTTAGCCGCTAGTCTGCCCCCAGCCGGCCCACACAGTGGCCTCGCAAGTCGAGTATTACAACCGCACAAAACAGACAGGACGAAGGTAAAATGCAATGGGAAAAATTCACAAACCTTGCATCACTACCTTCGGTTTTCCAAATCCAGACTGTCTTTTCCTCTGTAAAATATGCAGCTAAGTACACAGTGCCCAATCATGGCACAAGGGAGCCGAGAGCCAGCCAATCAGGATGCGCTGCTTTGGGCAGTGGCCAACCATATCCTGGTTCATTACTCAACCAGACAGAGAGAGACCCGAGAGACCAAGGGAGAAAACACAGATCTATACAGGAAAAAGAAATCTAACAAGCAAGGAAGGGACGAGTGTAAAGGGAGGGAATGAAGGCGGGTGAGCTGGGATATGAAAGATCCAAGTGTGACGCAGGAGAGCACAACAAAGATGGTGGAACATGTGATAAGATAGAAATGTTAGCAAGACAACTAACACAAATGTCCACAAGTTGTAATATTATATTACATTAATTTATTCAGGTTGTAGCCTGTCGGGGAACTTACGGGACTTACTGTGTTCTGGCCAAAAACAATATTAATATTTGCATTCATGTTCAAGAACCCCTTGCAGGACTTAAATCAATGATCTTGATATTTAGAGCTAGTTAGTAACAGTGAGCTAGCTAGCCAGTCTATTTGGCAGCTAGAAACTGTGGCAGCAATAATTTATATATGAATAATAACTTATTCAATCCAGTAAGGAAAATTGATTCAGATTTGAAGCAGAATTCTTTGAGAACACTGATAGGGCTCTACTGCTTGCAAGCATGTGTGGAGTGTGGTGTTGAGGTCCTGCATCTTCACAGACTATTTTCTATGATTATCAGCGATGTCCTTTGCACTCGAGAAGCCTTCACAAATCCCTCGATGGAATACATTGGCCTCAACACATGCCAGCAAATAACAGATGTCAAGATTGTGATCAGTCATTTCTCATCTCTGCTCCACCCTGTGGCTCTCTTCCAACAACATACCAAACTGCTGTAAATGACTATCAACTACAGTCTCTTTTTGAAGGGAAGTTGCTCTTTTCTCAGCTGAATAGACTATAAAGTAAACAAATTACACTGAACAAAAATATAAATGCAACACTTATCAATTTTGAAAATTTTCAAAAGGTAATAAATGTAAATCAGTCAACTGAAATGGATTCATTAAGCACTTATCTATTGATTTCATGTAATTGGGGATACAGATATGCATTTTTTAGTCACAGATTCCCCGAAAAAGAAGATACCATGAAATGAACAGAATACCAATCAGTATCCTGTGTGACCATCATTTGCCTCATGCAACGCAACACATCTCCTTCGCATTGAATTGATCAAATTGTTGATTGTAACCTGTGGAATATGGTCCCACTCCTCTTCAATAGCTGTACGAAGTTGTTGGATATTGGTGGGAACTAGAACATGCTGTCGTATGCGCTGGTCCAGAGCATCCCAAACATGCTCAATGGGTGACATGTCTGATGAGTATGCAGGCCACGGAAGAACTGGGACATTTTCAGCTTTGAGGAACTGTGTACAGATCCTTGCAACATGGGGCCGTGCATTGTCATGCTGAAACATGAGGTGATGGCAGTGGATAAATGGCACAGCAATGGGCCTCAGGATCTCATCACGATATCTCTGTGCATTCAAATTTCCATGGATAAAATGCACTTGAGTTCTCTGCCCATAGGATATACCTGCCCATACCAACACCCCACCACCACCATGGGTCACTCCAGGGGTTAAATTGGGATTTGGGAGGTGGGCGGACCCTGAGATCCGGTGGAAGGTGGGTGAAAAAAGGTACAAACCAATGAATGTCTCAGCTCACAATAGTTGTATGTTTAATGTATTGTGCACATAATTGTAATTAAGGAAAACAATGTTTTATAAAGAATGTATACAATTGATGCAAGCTTTTACATAAAATATTTCAAGTTTATTGAGTGTCATTAATGCTCAGAATTTTTTTACCCACAAAAATAATCGGTCATCCTCCTCTTTTGTCCTCCCTTTCTTCCTCCTTTATCCATCTTTCTTAGCAGCGACTGGTGACCTGAAAATTGGTGGGGCGCAAAACCTTCCGTTAAACTAATCATTGATCTCAAACTGTTTTAATTATTTTCAGTGATTAACAAGCATGCAAACAATCTGACTAAGCAATTGGAAAGGGACACCGCTTCTTCGCATTGTGTTAGGGAGATTAAATGATAAATGCGATTTAGAAAAATCAGTTTTAATCACTAAGCAGTGGCGGAATATTCCCCTGATTTTCCTTGAGTATCAACACAATTAATCCACAAAATAGGCTACTCAATACTATCATATATGGCCAGCTCTCCCCAAAGACGCTGTGTGTTAGGCTACTTGCCATTTGATTAGTCTGATCGTTGGCCTGCTTGGTAATAAAGGAAATTAAATTACTAATGAAAACAGGTTGAGATCAATGATTAGTTAAACGGAAAGTTTTGCGCCCCACCACTTTTCAGCTCACCAGTCGCCACTGCATCGGATATAGCCGGCGTTCGTGGGGGCTGTTTATTCATCTCTCTTTAAAATGTTGCATAGATGAAATTACATGTTCATGAAATTACCTACTGCGTCCGGTTCCAAACAATCAAGACAATCAACGATATTTTTCTTTCTGTGCTTGTCTATATAAACGACCGTTCCTCCTGAGTTTTTTTTCTTCTGATTTTTGATTGGTTGATCGAGTAACTGGCTAGAGGGAACACATGGACTGGAGCACACGAAAAATGGACTGGATTGTCATAGTTATTTGTAAAACTGCCAGTCAAAATTATTTATTTATTTACCAAAGGTGGGTGGACCCCCAATTTAACCCCTGGGTCACTCTGTTCACAACGTTGACATCAGCAAACAGCTCACCCACCCAACACCATACACGCTGCCTGCCATCTGCCCTGTACAGCTGAAACCATGATTCATCAGTGAAGAGGACCGTTCTCCAGCAAGCCAGTGGCCATCGAAGCTGAGCCCTTGCCCACTCACATCAATTGTGAAGCCAAACTGCAGACAAATCAAGACCCCAGTGAGGACGTTGAGCACACAGATGAGCTTCCCTGAGGCTATTTCTGACAGTTTGTGCAGGCATTCTACGGTTGTGTAAAGCTGTCCGTGTGGCTGGTTTCAGATGATCCCGCAGGTAAAAAAGTTGAATGTGCGGTCCTGGACTGGCGTGGTTACACGTGGTCTGCGTTTGGAAAAACTTGGACGAACTTCCAAAATCTCTGAAATGACGCTGGAGGCGGCTTATGGTGGAGAAATGAACACCCATTACTCTGGCAACAGCTCTACAGGACATTTCTGCAGTCAGCATGCTAATTGCATGATCTCTTAACTCTTGAGGCATCTGTGACATGGTGTTCAACATTTTAGGGTGGCCTTTTATTGACCCCATCATAAGGAACACCTGTGTAGTGATAATGGCTTTTAATCAGCATCTTAATATGCCACACCTGTGCAGGAGATGAATTATCTTGACAAAGAAGAAATGCTAGCTAACAGTGATATATACAAATTTGTGGGAAAACTTTGAGAGAAATAAGATCTTTGTGCACATAGAACAAATCTTTGAGGTATTATATAAACGCATTGAAAATGGCTGCAAAAATAAAAATGTTGCATTTATATTTTTGTTCAGTATACTTTACAGAACTATTTCTTGTGATGTTTCGACATCTTTGCCATTGTGTCTTTGTGGTGGTTTGATTATGTAAGGCTTTAGTGAACTGAAATTGAACTATTTTAACAAAGTTAAAAAGCAATTCTATGAACAGAATTCATAATTTACTGTTCAAAGGAAGAGTCTCTATTTACCATTATAATAATTCATTATCTACAGTTAAAAAGGTAATTTATTTTTGTCTTGTTTGAGGAAAATGGGTAAAAGGTTGTGGCAGTCAGTACGCCTGAGTGGCGGATTGGTCTCGGCTGCATCATCTGGTGGAGAGAGCACATGCACCTGGGTTGGGCATTAACTAATCAGCCCAGGTACTTAAAGGTGTGCTGCTCTCCACAGTTCAGGGTTGAGACCGGGAGCTAACACCAAGAGCGCAGTTATGATTTTCATTTCGTTTTATTTTGAGCACGAAAGAAAAAGGAAGTAATCCTCAGCTGGGATGCTGGAGGAGCTGGACCTGGACCTGGCCGGGAAGGCGGGTCAACTACAGAGCAGGCGAACTGAAAAACCCTTCACTAGCCTGAAGGGCAAGTATCAGTATCTGGAGACGGGAGTACAGGTTGTGTCAAAAGCAAAAGGGCATGCCGAAAGCATGTTTCCATTGGTCAATCATTTAGTCCAAAGCAAAAGAGGCATGTTGAAAGCATGTTTCTATTGGTCGATAATTTGGTCATTTACACACGTTACAGAGAAGTAGGCATATCAGAAGCATTTTTTCTGTGTTTATCGAAACCATACAATTCTCAGAACCTGTGCAATTACATTCATTCATATTAAACAAATGCTGTTTAGACATGCAAACCTACAGCTACCAATAGCGTTATTTTGTTGAAGACATTGGTCAGCTTGGAAAACTTTAGGGTACTATCGTAACCCCGGTTTTCTGAAACATCAAGTGGAGAGATCCTCCTATGGGGAAAGACATCCGGTCATGACTCCTCAGAAGCATCCAATTGCACCAAGTCTGGCTCTGACAGACAGTAGCGTCCAACGCTACAGGAGGCACCGCCCTCCTGTAAGAGCATATAGGACGCTGCAGGGCAACTACTCTTCAGTGAGCATATTCACTTCTCGTGCGCGGCAAGCAGGGCAGTCTTGGTGGATCTCTCCACTCAATGTTTCAGAGAACCGGGGTTACGATAGTAACCTAAAGTTCTCTTTCATTATCTCATTTCACGATCCACCTATGGGGAGATATGGACTACTCCCAGATTGTCCTATGCTCACAGCAGAGAAACTGTCAGGCCAGCAAAGGCAGCCTCCCCCCTTGAGGGGAGGGCATGTTTGGCACATCCCATGTAAGGAAGTACTAAACACAAAGCAGGTGAGGAGAGATGCGTGAGCTTCACACAGAGCTCACCCCCAGAACTGCATGGGCTACCAGAGAACTGCTGACGTCCAGGCGGTAGAACCTAGCAAAGGTATGTGGAGAAGCCCAGCCAGCAGCTGAACAAATCTCCTGCAAGGAGACCCCACGGAATAGGGCCCACGATGCAGCTATGCCCCTCGTAGAATGAGCCCTAAGGCCCGAGGGGGGTGTTATCCCCTTTGAGTCATATGCCATAGCGTCCACAAGCCAATGAGACAGCCGCTGCTTAGAGATGGCTTTCCCTTTGCAGGGCGGGCCCCAGGCGACAAAGAGCTGGTCGCTCTTTCTGAAAGCCTTAGTCCTTGTCATATACATGTGGAGAAAATGCACAGGACATAGCATGTGCAGCCTTTGATCCTCTTGAGAGGAGTAAGGCGGTGGGTGAAAAGCAGCAAGCTCCAACACCGCACACATGAAAGCTGGGAAGCTGGTAAGGCTGGATTGGTCTTAGGAGAAACCCTATCCATATTAGGGGAGAACGTTGCGCACAAGGGATGCACTGAGAGCACATGGAGGTCACCGATTCACTTAGCCGAAGCTAGAGCGAGAAGCAATGCTGTATCTCATTTATAGGCTTGAATGGCCGCAGCGACAGACCCTCCAGCACCAGTGATAAATCCCAAAAGGGGATGTGCTTTTTAGCAACAGGCAGAGAACGGCGAGGCGAGCCCCCTTCATAAACCTGCGAATGAAAGGGTGTTGCCCCACTGCATAGTCTTTGAAACCAACATGACAAGCAGTGATAGCTGCCAGGTAGACCTTAATGGTTGAAAAGGATTTCCCTTTATCCATAAGGTTCTGTAAAAAGTGCAGCACGTCAGTAACAGAGCACTGGTAAGGCACTGACGGATGAGAGGCACACCATCCTTCAAATACCTGCCACTTATTTTCATAAAGTGACCTGGTAGAGGGCGCTCTCGTGCATTGGATGGTAGCAGCCACACGAGAGGGGACCCCTAACGCAATAAGGTTATACCTCTCACGGGCCAAGCCCAAAGAGCTATTCGCTCTGGGTGGTGGTGTATTTCCCCGTTTGCCTGAGAAAGTAGGTCCGTGCGTAACAGGAGTGTGCATTGTGATGGTTTGAATGCAAAAATTGGGGTGCCAGTCAGGTCTCTCTCCTGACATATAAGATCAGTTTCAGTCAAACCCACAAAGGATACATAGAACATTTTATATTAATGCCATACGCCCCATAACATTGCATTGATTTTCAATATTAATAACAGTGACACCCCACCCAGAAAGGGATGCGTCTGTTGTCACGACTTTCCTCATGAGAACGATCCCGAGAGGGGTTCCCTGAGTGTAAAAGTCTGTGCTTTCCCAGTGACGCAGAGTTTGGTAGCACTCGCGTGTCACCGAGAGGCGGCGATGGAGATCTCCCACGGAGCTGAGGTGAAGGGATGAAATCCACCTCATAAAGCCCCTCATTCTTAATAGCCCCAGTGGAAGGACCTGAGAGGCTGAAGCCATCAGCCCTTGCAGCTGTACTCTCAAGCCTGGTTTGAGCTGAGAGAGACAGACTCTGAGTGATAAGATGCGGTCTGCTGATAGCCGAGCTCGCATTGACACAGAGTTTAGGTCCAGTCCCAAGCACGTTACATTCTGTGATGGAGAGAGATTGCTCTTGGGGAGGTTCACTCTGAAACCAAGAGACGACAGATGTGTCCGAACTAGCTGTGTGTTCTGCAGAACTCTGACTTTCGAATTGATGATGATGAGCTCAATCATCGATATAAGTCAGAATTCTGACTCCCGTTAGTCTCAATGGAGCCAGACCCGCCTCTACACAAAGACAGAACACCCGTGGGCTTAGGAGAGGCCGAAGGGTAGAACTGTGTATTCATAGCAAACACCGCGGTGGGCGAAGAAGATACATTTTGAGAGGGGGATAGATGCCTACATGGAAAAAGGCATCTTTCAGATCGATTGGTGTGAACCAATTGTTCTGACGTATTGAGCGTAGAAGAGTGCTGTACGTTAACATTTTGAAGTTGTATTGCCTCAAATGTTTGTTCAGCACCCTGAGATCCAAGATAGGACGTAGGGAGCCGTCCTTCTTTGGAACCAGTAAGTAGCGAGAATAAAAGTATTGGGCTTGATCTCGCGGAATCACATGGATCGCCCCTTTGTGTAAGAGAGAAGAGATTTCCTCCTCTAAAACATGGGCCGTACTCTCTTTGGTTCGAGAGTAAATGACTCCGTTGAAACGTGGTGGTTTCACTCTGAACTGGAGTCAGTAGCCTTTGGTTATTGTGCTCAGGACCCATTCTGGGGCTGACACAGCCTGCCAAGCTACGATGTGGCTTGTGAGTGCCCCTGCTGGTGTTGAGGACCGCGGGGAAATTTGGCCAGATGATGCCAAATCGAATAATGATGTTGGCGCTCCACCTAGTGTCGAAACCAGGGGAGGCCTTGTGTGTTTTAAAGAGAATCTTTTCACACGGTTTTTTATTTTTTGACCTTTCAGGGTGGAAGCCTTTATTAGAAATGGCCTGGTGTTGTCCTGCACACTGAATGTGGGTAACACTACCTGTGTGGCTAGAACAGAGTCTCCCTCTCAGGGCATTGAGAGGGGGGACTGAGGCTGGGGGACACGGGAACTGGTGCCCTGACCACAGCAAACATAGGAGTGGGAGGGAGAGAGGGAGAGAGGCCGTCCCCCTGAACTTGAAGTCTCCTCTTCTTGGAGAGGGGAGACGAACATGTATCCACGGGGCTGGTTGCCCCAGAACATAGACTTAGCCCACCCAGCGGGGAAGCCAGTCAGGCAAGCCGCTTCTGCTTATGCTCAGCGGTGGTGGGTGAAGGTCATTTTACCCCAAGGCCTGGGAGGGGGGTTACCCTGCTGGTCTAGGGTTTGACTCTGCCCTGGCCCGGTTGGGCACGGTGGTTCACAGCCAGAGGCTGAGGGGGCTGCGTGGGAGGCAGCGGCTGAGGCGTAGCTCTGCGGGGGAGGCAGAGTTTGAAGGCCTCATCCTCTTTCTTTTTATCATCGCACTGCTGCTGTATGAGAGTCAGCGCAGGACCGAAAAGAGGCTGGTCTGGCTCAACTGGGGCACCTGCGATGCGCCTCTTCTCACTGTCGGGCAGACCAGAGAGATTAAGAAACAGGGCCCGCTCACCAGCTACAGCCAGGGCCATGGAGTGATCACAGGCCTGGACACACTGGGGAGCATTGCACAGAACCAGGTTGTTAATAGTGACAATCTCTTGCCACAGTATGGGGGAAGGGCTCCCCTTCTCGAGCTGTTTCCCCATCTCCACAATCAGCTCAGCTTGGTAAACCGAGAGTTGAGAGGAGACATTGAGGGCTCAAATAGCGAGGCCTGAGGACCTGTAGGTAGCCTGGTGAATGGAGGCTGTAAAGCGGTCCGTCTTATTTGATAGTGTGGGCTTTGGTGGCGCCAAAAACCCTCCCTGCCGGGGGTTCAGGTGTCGAGCTATGGAGGGTTCAACAGCCGGGGGTTTCCCCATGGCGTGGGCAGCCATGTGTTTGACTTCTAGGCCAAAAAAGCCGTGCTTGAAGTCAAGGGGGTCCTTCCAGTGGTGCCTCGTGTGTTTAGCACAGGCAGGAAGGACTGGGAAAAGCTGTTTCCAAGGGCCCAGGGGAGGGCCTAGGAATTTCCCGTCATTAACATCCTGCTCCTCATCGGCGGGGTTCTGGAGAGCTGGCCATTCGATGTGGAGGCGGGCGGTGGCCCGCTCGCACACCTCCAGAAGCACAGCGTGGGGTTGGGCGTTAGCCTTCCTATTGGTGCTAACTGGGCGGAAGGAATAGGTGTCCTCCTCGCCTGGGTCATTACACGCAACTGGCGTGTCATGCTCTAACTCAGGTGCCTCTTCCTCCAGTATAGGGGTACCGGAGTGGGAGAGGGGAAGGCCCAACATGTCTGGGTCGGACTGGTCAGCCCAGCTCAGGGTCGGAGGGCCTTGCGGGGGCCGAGAGGCCGTAGTGCTATCGTCCTCTTTATCAGAGTCCTCCTGACCGAGGTTGTTGCCGTGGGTAGCAGCGACTCTCAGTCTCCGCCGCCGCAGCCTCCTGGGCAAAGCCAGGACAGTTAAGTGATAAGGTTCTTGTGAGACACAAGGTCGAGGCTGTGAGCTCAGTTTGGATGATCGCGAGAAGCGAATGTCAACTGATGAGTAGTAGCGCTGCAGCGTCCTATATGCTCTTACAGGAGGGCGGTGCCTCCTGTAGCATTGGACGCGCTACTGTCTGTCAGAGCCAGACTTGGTGCAATTGGATGCTTCTGAGGAGTCATGACCGGATGTCATTCCCCATAGGTGGATCTTGAAACGAGATAATGAAAAAGAACAATAAGTGGCATACTCATGAGCAAAATGTAGAAGTCCCGGTATGGTGTACAGGTCCATTCCAGCCAACTTCAAGTGCTGGTTATTAGATTTATACCTTGTGATGCAGGTGTTGTATGATACATTTTATTATAGAATGTATTCTTTTTGTATCATAACTGAATCCTCTATTCGTGTTTTAATTGATTAATTAATTAATAGCCATTTACTGAAAGGATCAACCTCAATTTGCCAATTATTTAGGCAAAATTATTGTCGTTACTGTAGTTGTAAAGGTCAGTTAAAGCATCAAATGATGATTGCACACCTATTGCCCTAATTATCTTTTGTTGAGTAAGTGTACATGGGATTTCCTTTAACCCCTTAGTGCACATTCCAAATCTTGCCAATTCTTACCCATTTAGGGGGTACCCTATTTAAAGCTTTATAACTCCAGATGTGAACATTACAGAGACTTGAAAAATGGCTTAAGTGAAGCAAGACATTTGTACAATTTACAATACTAACGCAGATGAGTTTATATTCATAATTTTGGAAGAAATAAAGTGCCACAAATGCAATTGCCTAGAAAAAATTTTTAGTTTGCAAAGAAATACTGAGAGATTGCATATATACAGGAGGTTAAACTATACATGTGCTGGATCAAAAACTTCCTGACCACAAGTTCATAAAATCTAAGGGTGGATATGTAGAACTACTAAAGATCCATGAAGCAAAAACTAAGCAGTGTACCCAGCGTCTCCAAATCTATTCAAAATGTCTAAATTATGCATTGCTGTGAATCACAACATATTCACGTATTTCACTACAAATCAACTGTTTTGACTCAAGAAAAAACAGTTGCATAATTTTCAAATGGGAATTACAAGCTTTCAGTCAGTACAGTGGTCTAAAATATCTAGGGGTCCAGAAACATATCCAAAATCTCTCCAAAATTAAATAAAATGCTTTTTGTCCATTATAAAGCATATAAATGAGCCCCTTATGAAGTTTTAAGATGGAACATTGCTACCAGGTTAAAAAATAATGCAAAAATATTGTCACACAATGCGGTACAATACCTAAATGTGTAATTAACTCTTGTATGTATTTCTATACTTTGTACTCTCGTATGTTTTCTTGTATGGGGATGGGACGACGACATGAAAACAATTTTCAACCGTCCACCACGTTTTGGCAATGCTCCAACTTTAACGTCATCACTGTTGCATGCTTCACAAAAACAAGTACACTACTAACGCTTACATTACAGTGTGAAATATCCACATTATATAATATCACTAACCTATTTAAAGACACTTAATTTCAAAAATAACGTATGTAACCGAAGTATTTTGAGCAGTAATACTTACATAGAAATGATGAAATCTTATCTGTTTTCAGTAGATGGAGACAGAGACAGGAAATCAATGATATAGTTCTATCCGCTTCTGTCTTACACCAGAACACTATGTCAACTAGGTCTATCAGCAAACATATGGCTTAGCTATGCTCAGAAGTCCTCAACAATAATAGTATTCCAAAAAAATTTGAGAAATCGTTGACAAGGTTTCGTTAGCAGCGTCTTTGTTTTACTGCTACCACGTGAATGCGTAATTGAATAATGATAAGAAAATTTCCGGTTACGCTGACCTATAAAACGCTATTCCAAAAGCAAAATTAGACATGTTATACATCGTTAGAAAGTTTATACTCTCACCTACTGAATAAATGAATTGTCAATCAAGCTAGACTGTACTAAAAAGGGCGACGACGCCGTAAACAACAGGTGTAGTATTAAACACAGCTATTTTGGAAGGTACCCAGGCATCACACATGCGCGTATATTTCCCAAACGGATTGTCCAAGACAATATATGACCACCCAGTTTCAAAAGGGACATCTCTATGCGTAAAACCAATGGTAAGGTTGTATATTTATTCAATATTTAGTCCCAGATATTGACTGTAGAATGACATGGTATCATTTTTTAAAACTTTTTCTCATTTATTTCGTTATTCAGTGAGCAGCGTTTTCACTGCTGTATAGGCATATCTTAGCGCTATTGTCGGGTTTATCTTGTTGCTATGAGGGAATATGATTTTTTAGTGGTGAAAGAATATTTTTATGAATGCCAAGATAGACAATATTGTCCATTATGTCAAGGGTGGGGGGTGATTTCTAGATGAGACTGTAGGGAGGGGGAGCGTGTTAAATGAACGACCAGAGCGACAATGGTGGCACTGCGAAACTCCGTATTCGGCATAGTTGTTGTGTATCGTCTACTAATGAAACTAAAACAATGCGTTTCTGTTTTTAAATCATACTTTGGTTGCAGTAGCACCGAATGGCTGAGTTTAGTAATCTCGACACGCCGGCGTGCTGACCACTAGGGGCTTTGCGCTAGGAGGTTAAATATTGCTTTTGACCTTTAACCCATCCATATCAAGGTTCAAGCCTTATCAAGAGTTAAGGTCCCATATGTCATTTTGCCAGTATGACTTTTTGATAACCGTATTCACATTATCAATCACTCAATCAATCAAATTTTATTTATGTAGTGTATTTCACAGCAATTGTCACAATACACTTCACAGCCAACCCTGGCCTAGACCCCCACAGGGCAAGCCTAAAGAAACAGTGCCAAGGAAAAACTCCCTGTGGCAGATGGGAAGAAACCTCAGAAGGAGCCAGGCTCAAGTGGAAACCCATCCTCCTCTGGTCGGCTCAGGGTGTAGATTGGTGACTAACATGGTCAGTCAGTCAATGTTTACATTGTTCATATTGCGGCTCAGATAATGGGCAGGGCTGGGTGGCAGTGGTGGGAGAGCAGCAGGTGGCGACGGATGTGGGCAGGGTGGAGGCAACGACGAAAGAGGGGCTGGACCGCAGTGGTGGGGGAGTCCAGATGACAGCACTTGAAATTTGGGGCAAGAGCCCCACCGGCAGCGTGGGGAAGAAAGTAGAAATTGCGATTAGGGAATGTGCAATAGAACAGACAGTGAGTAAAGTGACAGTGGTATGAATTGGGGATTACAATCACAATTGGGGCCCTGCCAGGAATAGTCTGTTGATGCATAGCTACTAGGACAGGGATCGAGAGTCCATTCAGTCATGTGGGGGGGGACAACCATACCTGCCTATCAAGAACCAGCCCATGTAAAGTGGGGTCACAGCTGATTGACAGGTGACAGTAAGGAAAGGATGCCACCCCACAATGCTCTATGGCTACAGACTTCGCCCAGCCAGTCTCCAGACTATAACTGATTATAAGCCTGAGCATAAAGGTGCCTTTTTAATTTAGATTTAAATATTGAGACCTTGTGGGCTTATAAGGTAAGAGCAGGTTAGTTATGTACACTGGTGCACGGCCATGCAGAGCTTTAAAGGTCAGGAGCAAAACCTTGAAATCTATCCTATGCTTAATGGGTAGCCAGTGAAGCAACGCTAGCACTGGGGTAATGTGCTCACAGTTCTTAGTTCTGGTCAAGATACGAGCAGCTGCATTCTGCACAAGCTAGAGACTCTTTAACAAGTTATTAGTGCAGCCGGATAGCAGGGCATTACAGCAATCTAGCCTAGAAATAACAAAAGCATGGATCAATTTCTCTGCGTTCCCCACTGACAGGAAATGCCTGATTTTCGCTATGTTTGCGTAACTGACAGGAAGCAATTATGGATGTTTTTTTATATGCGTGTCAAAGGTTAAATCAGGATCAATGGTAACACCAAGGTCTTTAACAATCATATCTGGTTCCGCCAAACAACCATCACAGTTTAGGGTAAGAGTAGACATTTTCTCCCTTAATATTTTGGGACCTAAAACCAACATTTTGGTCTTATTTGAGTTCAAGAGCAGAAAATTAGAAAGCATCCAAACCTTGATATCTAAAATACAGGCCTCTAACCATGAAAGCGGCAGTGCTTCACCAGGTTTTATTTAAAAATATATCTGTGTATTGTCCGAATAACAGTGGAACTCTATGCCATGTGCCCGGATAAAATTTCCAAGTGGTAGCATATATAGTGAGAAGTGTACTGGTCCTAGCACTGATCCTTGTGGAATACCAGATTTCGTTGCTGAGTAGCTGTGCCCGGTTGCATAAAACACCTTAAGTTTTTCCGTTTAATTACCTAAGGGGATCTTGTAAGTGCATTGCATAAAACTCCTCAAATGTTTTCCTTAGGTAAGGGTAATTCTTAAGTATTGTACTGTATATTGGCTTATCGCCTTACGGTAAAAAAAGGGGAATCCCCACGTTACCATGGAGATGGCTCGGATGTCCCTGGTTGAGGTTACATTAAACAGACTCACTACTGCTACTGTATCTCTAATTAAACTAAGGGAAATCGTTGTTAAGGTGTTTTATGCAACACTTAACGGATTTTAAGGGATTACTTAAGGGAAAACGCAATACTTAAGGGAATTCTTAAGGGTTTTCATCATTTCACTTAAGGAATCTAAATAACACTTAAAGGTTTTTTTACGCAACACCCTTAAGTTTAAAGGAAAACTTAAGGGGAAATTTCACTTAAGGTGTTTTATGAAACCGGGCACAGCCAATCAGACACAAATACACAAGTGCACACATACACACAGTTTCCTTATTGGCCAATCAGGAAAGGGGGCGGGGCTAAGCTTCATGGTGTGTGAGTGTGTGGCTGTGTCCCAAACCGCATACTTCCATGCTCCGAGTGCGCATAGCGAGCATGCCTCCATCTTGGAGTCCAAACCAAGCGGCCAAAACCAGACTTCGTTTTTGAAGCTCATTTCCTGGTGTTGTAGTTCCTGGTTGCTCACTAGCGCCACTACGGATGGCTCCAGTATAGGTGTTTTCATATCCGGTTTCCATGTAAGTCTACGGTACAAATGCGATCAAAATACAAAGTCAATCATTTTTTCTCACAAGAACAAATAGTCATAATAGGTGTATTTTATTCGTCTTATGACTGTCCATGGGTCGATTTCATGATTTATTGGGTCATTTGGGCACAGTGCCAATATTTGTTCTGGACCAATGAGGTACATCTTGCGTCACTTCCGGATTACTGCGGAGGACTGAGCTACAGTAGGGGCTACAATCTGTGGTCACTGGGGTGGGAGGTGGCGTCTCTTGGCCTTGACATTGCGGCTCCGACCACGGTCCACCTGTGCGAAGTCAGAAAATGCAGGCATCCCATTTTGTAGTGGTTTCATTATAGCGTGTGCTATTTACAGCTGCACTAGACGACCATAAAATAATCCTCCTCTGAAGTTTTGCGGTAGCCGAGTCATTTTTACTACTTCCTTTAGCCCACTTAACCAAATAATTAGTTGGCAGAAAGCGTAATCAGCTAACGCTTATTTGCTATATGTGGTAGTCCAGTAGCCTATGCTAAAACAGTTCGCAACTTCGGCTACCAAGCCATTTGACTAGCTAGCTAACCCTAACCGGCAAATATTCCATCTGTCAAACGTGTTTGACGGCTTGTCAGTCGTGTATATTCCGTAAATGTCTACCTGGGCTAGGCTGCACGAATGTGACAAAGCTAGAAGCTAGCAAGAAAATAATAATAATTAGAAATTCAATGTACATTATTTTTGTCTTTATGCAACAGGTGGAAAACTTGCTCTTCAAAGTGCGTTGTCATATTTACACGCCTGTAGATCAGTTATTAAAATACTTGGTAGATTTGTTAATTACCGCTGACAGTGTTAATTTTTATTCGGTAAAAAGTGACTTGCGAACGATCGGTCAGCTAGCGTCACCCAGCAAGTAAACACCACAAACGGCGATGGAGTAGTAGCAGTTAATGGCTCATTAACTGACTGGCGAAAACCTACGACGATAACTTGCTTGGTTAACAGCAGGTCTACCAGACAGTTATATGAAAATTAGCCTAGTCAAATCACTAGTAGTCTACACATCTCTGATTGATTGACCATCAGTGCAGTCAATGTTCTTCCCCTGTAGTTCATATTGCTAATGCGTGAGCTAACCACGGATAGCTTACCTAGCTCACTGGCAAGCTGATATGCTAGCTAAGCATATTCGTTTTGCCGTGAAACATAAATTGAAGATAACGGAACATAATTGTATTATTAATGTCATACATATAACGTGATTACATGACACAGTACAGTCACGGATGGAAATTAAACTCCGTAAACATTTGATCATATATTTTAAAACATAACGGCAGACAGTCAGCTAGCCTCAAGTTCGTTCTGCAATCGTTCGTTTAGGTTGATGGGCTTTCCGCACCGGACTGTCAATCACATTGTAAAAATCACAAGACCGTTTAACTCTATGGTTTTGGCTCCAAATCTAGAACATGGCCGCGCCCGCCATTGAGCTTCAAAACGTGTTTTACAGACCCACGGAGAGGCAATGGGTGACGTCACAGTAGCTTTGTCCATATTTTTTACAGTCTCTGGTCTGTATCTGTGTCTGTCTGCATGTAGCTACCAAGTGAGTGCAATGTGTGCCTGTATCTTTAAGAGCCTTGAACAGCCTGTTAATGAGCCACACCTGTGGTGGAATGTTGACCCTTGTGACATCGTCAGCTGGAGAGGCAGCTGCTGTTCAGCTGCTACAGGGCATTGTGATGTCACAAGTGTCAACATTCCACCATTCATTTGCTATGGGGCAAAATTGCCTACCAAAAGTCACATTTTTCAAAAACCATGCACCGAAACTTTCCACAAAGTAATAGCACACCATTCCCGATGAAGCCGCTTCATTTGACATATTGCACGTACATGTGGTGCGAAAACTCTGGGAGGAGTAGCGGTCCAAAAAATGGGTGGAATAATACAGTTGAAGTCGGAAGTTTACATACACTTAGGTTGAAGTCATTAAAACTCATTTTTAACCACTTTGGTGCGAAAAGTGCAAATCAATCCCAGAACAACAACAAAGGACCTTCTGAAGATGCTGGAAGGAACACGTACAAAAGTATCTATATCCACAGTAAAACGAGTCCTGTATCGACATAACCTGAAAGGCTGCTCAGCAAGGAAGAAGCCACTACTCCAAAACCGCCAAAAAAACGCCAGACTACAGCAACTGCACATGGGGACAAAGATCTCGGCTGCTAATTTTTCCAGGGCCCGGCCCACGGGGGTCCCGCCGGTCCTGTCCGGCTGCCCAGCCGGGTTCCCTGCGGCTGGGGTCGGTGTTCCTGTCCCCTGACCAGCCCAGACTGCAGGGGGGTCTGCCTGCTCCGCCCCGCACCCAGGAGAAGCCTTCTGCTCTGCCTCACGTCCAGCAGGAGCCGCCTGCTCGGCCCGCCGTTCCGCAGGAGCTGCCTGCTCGGCCCGCCGTTCCGCAGGAGCAGCCTGCTCGGCCCATCGTTCCGCAGGAGCTGCCTGCTCGGGCCGCCGTTCCGCAGGAGCTTTCTGCTCGGCCCGCCGTTCCACAGGAGCTGCCTGCTCCACCTGTTGTCCCGGAGGGGCCGCCCCCTGCTCCGCCCGTTGTCCCGGAGGGGCCGCCGCCGCCGCCAGGGCCGCCGCCGCCGCCAGGGCCTCCGCCGCCGCCAGGGCCTCCGCCGCCTGCTCCGCCCGTTGTCCCGGAGGGACCGCCGCAGCCTACTCCGCCCGTTGTCCTGGAGGGTCCGCCGCGGCCTACGCCGCCCGTTGTCCTGGAGGGGCCGCCGCAGCCTGCTCGGGCCGCCGCAGCCTGCTCCGCCCGCTGTCCCGCAAGCAAAGCCTCCTGCTCTGCCCAGCGCCCAGGAGAGGCCTGCCACTCTGCCCAGCTCCCAGGAGGGGCCTGCTATGCCCAGCTTCCAGCGGGGGCCGCCTGCTACACCTGCTGTCCAGCGGGGGCCGCCTGCCTTGCCCCCTAGTGTTACCGCGCCCCCTAGTGCTCCCGAGCCGTCGCGGTCCCAGCCCAGGGCCCAGAGACCCCAGCCATCCAGCATCCCTGGAGCCTTTCCGCAGCCACGCCTGGGAGGGCGTTCCCCCCTGGGGATGGGGTCAGTCCTTTCCCCTAACGGTTCACCTGCCCCCTTATCTGTTTGTCTGCCTGCCTGCCTGTCTGCATGTCTGCCCGCGTGTTTGTCGGCCAGTGTGTTGGCCTGTCTGTCTGCCCCCCTGGCCGTCGGCCCGTCGGCTAGTGTGTTTACCCGCCTGTCTACCTGTCTGTCTGTATGTCAGTCTGCCTGTCTATTGTCTTGTCTGCCCATCTGTCAGTCCATGTGCCAGTTTTTGGGTTCCCCCCTCTCCTTCCCTGTCTGTCTGTCCCTTTGTGTGTGTCTGTTGGTCTAGCTGTGAGCCTCTCCGCCTGCTTGTCACTCTGTCTGTCCCATTATTAAGTCTCCTCGTCTTGTTTATATGTCCGTGTCTGTCCATTCTGTGTTTTTTGTCCAGTACAGTCTACTCTCTATGAGTCTGGTGTCTGTGAGTCAGGTGTCTATGCTGAGTCTGGTTTCTGTTTCTGTTCAGTTTAGTGTTCTGTCAGCGTTCAGTTCTGTGTCCTGTCTCTGTCAGTCTGTTCCCTGCCTGTGTCAGTCTGTTCCCAAATACACATTTCAAATAATAAATACGACATTGAGAAAAAACGAAACAAAAGACGAAATATCAACTCGCGACCTGCGTGCTGCTCGCAGAGTAGCCTACCGTATTATTTATTCAGACACTGGCATATAAGAAAATTTTCGGTTACGCTGACCCATAAAACACTATTCCAAAAGCAACGTCAGACATGTTATACATCATTAGAAAGCTTATACTCTCTCCTACTGAATAAATGCATTGTCAATCAAGCCAAATTGTACTAAAAAGGGCGACAACGCCGTAAGCAACAGGTGTGGTATTACCCACAGCTATTTTTGAAGGCAGCCGACCCAGGCGTCACAAATTCGCCTATATTACACAAACGGATTATCCAAGACAATATATGACCACTCAGTCGCAAAAGGGACATCTCTACGCGTAAAACCAATGGTAAGATTGTATATTTATTCAATGTTTAGTCCCAGATATTGACTGTAGAATGACATGGTATAATTTTTAAATTTGTCTCGTTTATTTCGTTATTCAGTGAGCAGCATTTTCACTGCTGTATTGGCATATTTTAGGGCTAACGTCGGGTTTATCTTGTTGCTACGGAATATTACATTACATTACAGGCATTTGGCAGACGCTCTTATCCAGAGCGACGTACAACAAAGTGTATAATTATAATCAGGAACAAGTGTGTCGAAAACCCTAGAGAGAAGTACCGTTCCAAGTGCAGGGAACAACCGCATAGTTCAACTTGGAACTTGTAGGTTAAACTGATTAACACTAACACAAACAAGAACAGCAACAACGCAGTCTATGCAAAAATACAAGCAATAGTTAAGACGAGTGCATTAACTAAGTCACCTACGAAACAACTACCTAGTTAGAACCCTAAGCTTACAGTCAATTTAGAGATTAAATTGAGAATACGATTTCTCTCAGCATAATGACGGATTCAAAGACTAAACGAACTGACCCGATATTGTCTTCAAATGGATCCATGCCAAAGAAAAGTAATCATTCATCCTCTCAAAAAGCTTTTACTAACAAACTTTTAGTAGCAAAAAAAGAAATATCAACTCGCCACCCTTGCTACCTGCGCTCGGAGTACCGTTTTAATTATTTAGACATTGGCAGACTACAGCATAAATTGCGTCTTTTGTTTATATTCAATATTAGAAATTGCAGCGAGAAACTGCAGCTGTAGACACAAGACAGTTTGTTATGTTATGGTAACAACGGAACAAAGCGGACTATACATGTATTGCCATCATTGTTTATTATACCAGCGTGTTTGCGCGCGTGTGCACAGAAACTCAAAACCTACCGATAAAATGGTTTAGCTATTTCTCAGCATAATGACAGATTTAAAGACTAAACAAACTCACCCGATACTGTCTTCAAATGGATCCATGCCAAAGAAAAGTATTCATCCTCTCAAAAAGCTTTTACTAACAAACGTTTGGTAGCCTAGCATGCATTCTGGCTGGCACTGTCTTCCATTGCTTCCCCGACGTTCAGACCCTCCCCCACTGATAAAAACTGGATCCTACGGTGTCGGATTACTTGCGTCGCCATGGATGTCGCTTGCCGTAAAGAAGTTTACTAGATGTCGTAACACTTAGATTTGGAGCTCCAGCTCTTCCGCACCCCACCTAATAATAAAGTCCAAATGTCGGGCAAACAATATGGCGGACATACGTGGTCCCAATGGCAAAGTTGTAGAGCACATTTAGATGCATCGGTCGATGAGGTTTTGTGTTGATCTGACTTATGGTGTGGGAGTTATGACCTTTTAAAGTATGACCCTTTGTTATAGCGCCACCATTTGGCCGACATAGGTGATTTGTAGTGCCTAAGTAGTGGGGGGCCATAGGAACCCACGTACCAAATTTGGTTGGTCTACAATTTATGGTTGCTGAGCCTCAGACATTTTAGTGGAGAAAAATAATAAGAATAATTAAAGCCGCTAGCGGAGTTGGGAGGGGTCCAAGCATTGGCACCATCGCGCCCCCTATGGAGCGATTTTAAAATGGCTTTTTCCTCATGATCATATACCTTCACCCAACATATCTACTGAATATCATGATGATTGTATAAAATATTGATGACTTATGGCCAATTTTGTGCTAAGAGACGCTGCCGGATGACTTAGTTGCGTCGCCATAGATGTGTCCTGGCCGCTTCCCGTAAAGGCCTTTACTATGTCGTAACGCTTAGATGGGATGTGGTAACACTTAGTTGGCATGTCGTAACACATATGTGGCCCGGCGTGTATGTACAGCTGCAGCGCTTCCATGCCGCAACTAAAAAAGGTGTCACACTAGGGTTGTCACGATACCAAAATTTTGACTTTGATACCGATACCAGGTTTAGTATCACAATAATTGATACTGAAACGATACTGATTCAATACTCGGTACCTAACGATACTGAAATTACCTTAATACATCAGAAACGTAATGTCCACAAGGGTTGATCTCATTTTCGAATTCACAATTTGAGTAGTGGGGGGCCATAGAAACCCACCTGCCAAATTTGGTTACTCTAGGACTTATGGTTGCTGAGTCTGAGAAACTTTGAGCAAAGAAAAATAAGAATAATCCTAACAGAGACAATAGGGTTTCAGCAGCTTTGCTGTTTGGAGCCCTAATATGAACTAGATATATAGAGTATAGATGGCAGTAATATTGATTCCCTTTGCAGATGAGGTAGCATTTTCGTAAGACAATGTGAGAATGGTAAAGATGTAGTGATTTTTAGTCCAAGAAGTCCAGTTAATGTCGTTAAGGATAATTGCATATTTAAATGTATTATTTAATGTAACCAGTAATAGGAGAAAAGTAATTGTTTATTTGAAAGTGTTTTGGAAAATGACACAGAAAAGACTGGGAATCGCAAATAAAATGGCAAGTGATGAGAAAAACACCAAGTAAAAATGTATGCAAATAAAAAATGTGAAAAGACAAATGAAAATCATGAACAAAATGGCAAGAGATCAGAAAACACCAAGTGAAAATCTATGGAAATAAAACATGTAAAAAGGAAAATCACAAAGAAAAAAGGCAAGAGGTCACAAAAAGATTAAGTACATTTTTTAAATTGTAATATAAATAAAGAAAAAAATACAGAGTAAAATCATAAGGAAAATGGCAAGAGGACAAAAACGCAAAGGGAAAATAAATGTAAATGTAATATACAAAATAACGCACATGGGCCATCCAATTATTGGTCATCTCCTGTATGCCCCTCTCCACAGAATGAGATTGTATTTTTAGCGGTAGCTGACTGGGGGGAGGAGGCACACGCTTTTTAAAATGAGTTATGAAATAATACCATATAAGGTGGGGCACTGGAAATATTTGAATTGGGAAGTACTTTGTGAGAAAGAAATAACAGAATATATACAGTTCCATGGCTTCAAGTTGTGTCAAACAAATAAGGGAATATATACAGTGGTCTATAGCTTTAATTTGTGTGAAAGAACTGGAAAACATATACAGTGAGTGCTCAATTGGTAGAGTTTGTGAAATAACGGGAAAATATACAGTGCTCCACTGGCAACAGTTTGTGTAAAATAAATGGGAAAATATACAGTGAGTGCTGCATTGCTACACTTTAAGTGACTGCTGCACAGCCTACTTGTTGCAAAGTGTGCACTGTTTGTTTCAACATCTTATTTTACGGGGCTTTGTGGAAAAATATTCCAATGCACATCATATGGGAAGGCGTCAGGATGGGGTCCATTTATGGAGATGCTGAAGTAGGCAGCCAGGTGTTGTTCCTTGAAGCTGGTTTCGGAGGTCTGTTTTCACCTGAGGATAAGGGAAGGAAAAAAGGAAAACCAGAAAGTGCAGTAATATAAAGAAAATGCATAATTATTTTTTGTGCTTTTCAAAGTGATGCTCTTACCCTGTTCATCGTCAAGAAATCATGTTGACAGTTCATACTGGAAATGGGGATAAGTAGTGCAATGTATTTACAGAATATAGTGTTGTTTCCCCAAAGATGGTATTTGTTGATATAATTGTGGTGCATATTGATTTTCTATTTTCAAAATGTATCCCAACATTTCTTCATGATTAGAAGAAATTTTGGGATAGCGCTTCCGATATTGCTTGTGTTGAAAGTGCTATGACTGAAACAGGGATAGATGTAGTCACTTGCCACATTTGTCCAAAATGTAAACAAGTCAGGCAGTTTTCACGGGAGAGGAAAATTTTATGACAGCGTGCTAACCTTGACAAGCCAGCTGTATTGTAATGTTAAGTTATATCTATCCGGCCGAAGGGTAACATAGGACGTATGTGTCAAAGATGCGTTCCATCCTACCCCCGCTGAGAATTTGCTGTAAACACAAGTTGATGTTAGGAGTTAATTACGTTGAATACTTATGGCTTACTTTTTAGAAAACATAATTGAACAGTTCTACAAAGTGTATACATCAGCACAAACAGGATGCTGTATGAAGTGTTCCAAATGAAGTCCGCAAGGAGAGGCATACCTTTGTCATCACTTAGGTGTACCAAATCCTGACACCACAGATGCCTTAAACAAAAGGTAATGACAATAATAATTAAGTCCCAGAGAAACATGCATAAGAATGTACTATGTACTCCAAAAACAGTGATGTTGTATCCACAACTTCTTGGAACATACCTTTTGGATGGCTGGAAAATATCATTTGTTGAGAAGTACCGCACCCCCATCTTTGCTGCAACTCTGTGATATTCCTGCTTTAGCAGAAGCTGGTATTCCAGTGTTGCATGTACATGTCGTATGGGGAAATCCACCACAAACACCTACAAATAACAAATTGCTATTAGCATTAAAACAAAACCTACTTAATTTCTGTGACTATTACTATTTCCTTTGTGAACACATAACATTTTACTGAAGGACATTATTGCCTTTGTCTCAGTGTGTTTATGATTTCACACATACCTTGTTTGGCCAGTGTTGCAATGCAACACTGAGGAGAGTCCCAAAGGCCCTGGCAGCCTCCTCAATAGTGCGACTTGAGGTCATGTTGTTCCCTGGAGCAAGCAGGCACACTGCATCCGGAGTACGTGGAGTATCACCAAGATGGGAGATCTCCAAACGCAACGCTGTTGCATCTCCTCCAGGTGTGGCCATAAAACCAAAGGACAGTCGACCCTCTGGCATGTTCACAACTCCATCAGCAAAAGATCCGAGATGTGAATCGCCAACAACGAACACAAACTACATAAAGAAAAGACAAATCAAACATGTTACTACATAAGGGAAAAGATAAATCAAACATGTTAATAAATACGCTAATGAATGTTGTTACAAAACCAAGTGATGTAACAACCTTGCATGTATCCAATTATATTGTATGACATGCTATACAGTACACAACATAGTATTAGATGCTATAGACTACATAAGGCACTTTTGCATACATCACCTCTTTCTCATTGGTGTGACAATTGTCAGGAAACACAGTCTTGTGCTGATGCCCAGTGATGTCTGACACAGGCCATTGGCGGACTTTATGACGTGAGCCACACCCTGCCATGGCTTAACAGGAAGAACTATATTAACTTGATGCCACATAAAAAAACATAGCATTACTGCTGCTACTTGTTGTTTGCACATCAAAGTCATTCACACATGGTACAATGTTACACGTTCACACTGTGATGATATGTTTGCCATGAACATGAAGGGCACTTAGTCCTTCCATTCATCTGATAATGTGCATTACAGCTTTTTTTAAAAATAAAGAGCAAACAACAACTTTCACCACTTAGCGCACATGCCAAATCTGGCCAATCCTTGGCCATTTAGGGGGTACCCTATTTAAAGCTTTGTAACCCCAGATGTGAACACCACAGACACTTGAAAAATGGCTTAAATGAAGGAAGACATTTGTACCATTTACAATACTAGCTTAGATTACTTTATATTCATAATTTTGAATGAAATAAAGTGCCACAAATGCAACTGTCTAGGCAAAAAATCTAAAATGAGTTTGCTGTTTTTCAGTCCGCAAAGAAATACTGGGAGATTGCATATATGCAGCAGGTTAAAGTATACCAAAAACTTCTTGATCACAAGTTCATAAAATGTAAGGGGATATGTAGAATTACTGCAGGGTTGGGTCCGTTTTGGCCGACCGGTCCAATGTACGAGCTTAAACCGGTTGATTTTATGCAAACCGACTGAACTGGCATTTGTCATTATGAGATGTTCTGGCAAATTAAAAAGTAGCCTACATCAGCAACCTGTGCCGATGGCGCTAAATCCAACTTGTATTGCATTAGTAATAAGCAATATGAGAACGTGATTAACGTAATATTATGTTTGTTTATAAACGGAGCCACTAGCGTCTGAGTGCAAAAAAAAAACATTGACAGGCTGTGCGCAATTTAGTGCCGAGGCCGGCAACAAGGAGATCAAGTTTCATTATACAACGGCTTGGCTGAATACTCGATTCTGATTGGTCCAAGGGTGGGCATTATTTCTCAGTAAAGGGACACCTCGGCCTTTTAACAGAAAATCAATGCGCTACAAAATCCAGAATTCTAAATGTTTAAACAGCAACATTATTCTTTCGCTTTTTAATTGTTGTTATATCCCCTCAATGTCCAATTTCACAATTGATTGCAACATTGAATCACATTTGTAGTTACTGTTGCTAGCTTTAAAAATCGGAATCGTCCCTTATTTGGACAGCAGAATAGGCGTACCGCATTTAACTCATGGCTACAGAGGCATTTTCATCCGTATGTTTGTGAACGATTGCGTTTATAGTAACCGCTGTTTTGAATACAATTCAATAGTTAGCTAGCTAGCTAGCCGGGATAACAAGCATGTCGTGAGACCATTCTGACCTAAAACCAAGAATTTTAATATTGGCTACGTGACGCAAACCTATCATAAAGCTAGCTGGCATTCAAAGCCCGTTTCAGAGGGTCTTAGAAAAACACCATGTCTACACTGCGCGACCACACCATTTAAAAAAGCAAGACAGTGCTAGGGAGATTAATTTGATTGACTTGTGGTTTCATGCAGTTTTATTAAATAATGTAATGACAAAAATGACCAAAATTGGCCCTAATTGTATGGTATAAAACGAGATGGAACTGTTTTTTCTTGATAGAATCATTGTTTTCATAGAATTAACGACCAGAGGTTTTTTGTTAACAACGGTGGAAATAGAAACCAACCAGAGTTTTTGAATAACAACGGTCCAAATAGAAATACCAACCAGAGTTTTGCTTGACAACGGTAAAGCCGCTACACTCTCATTCATGCGCTCTCATTATGTTCCACTCGGGAGCGGCTGAGTCACGTTCGGTGATTCGGTATTACCGGTCCAATCCGGTATTTGGCTTAATATGAAATCGGTTAGAAAATTTTTACATTTTACATTTTTCCAACCCTAATTACTACAGATCTAAGATGCAAAAACTAAGCAGTGTACCCAGCGTCTCCAAATCTACCCAAAATGGCTGAATTATGCATTGCTGTAGCCTAAATCACAACAAATTCACATATTTCACTACAAATCAACTGTTTTTACTGAAGCAACTCACTGTACATCATTTTCAAGTGGTAATTACAAGCTTTCTGTCAGTACAGTGGTCTAAAATAGCTAGGGGTCCAGAAACAAATCCAAAATCTGTCCAAAAAGGAATATAATGCCTTTTGACCATTGTAAAGCATATACATGAGCATGAAGGTTTAAGATGAAACATTGATATCAGATTTAAACATAATGCACAAATATTGTCACACAATGCTGCAGAGTACCTAAATGTGTAATAATGAACTATTGTATGTATTTCTATACTTTGTACTCTTGTATGTTTTTTTGTATGGGGATGGGACGATATGAAAACAAACGGTCCACCACATTTTGGCCATGTTCCAACACTGTCGTCATCACTGTTGTATGCGTCACAACGATTACACTACTATCGCTTACATTACAGTGTGAAATATCCACATTATGTAATACCACTAACCTACTTAAACACACTCAATTTCAAAAATAAGGCATATACCCGAAAGCAGTGATACTTATATAGCAATGATGTGTTCAGTAGATAGAGACAGATACGGTAAATCAATGACAGTTCTATCCGCTTCGGTTTTCTCCAGAAAACAATGTCAGATAGGTGTATCAGCAAACATATCGCTTAGCTATGCCCCGAATATTGCCCGGCAATATCATTGACAAAAGTTTCGTTAGGTGTAGCATCTTTACTGCTACCACAGAGTGAATGTGTAAGTGAATGCGATAAGAAAATTGTCGGTTACGCTGACCTATAAAACGCTATTCTAAAAGCAAAATTAGTTAAGTTATACATCGTTAGAAAGCTTATGCTCTCACCTAGTGAAGACATAAATTGTCAATCGTCCAGACTGTACTAAAAAAGGGGACAACACCGTAAAGAACACGTGTGGCATTAAGCACAGCTATTTTGGAAGGTACCCAGGCATCACAAATGCGCGTATATTTCACAAACGGATTGTCAATATATTAGACCACACAGAATCAAAAGGGACATCTCTATGCGTAAAACCAATGATAAGGTTGTATATCCATACAATATTTAGTCGCAGATATTGACTGTAGAATGACATGGTATAATTTCGTAAAACGTTGTCTCGTTAAATTTGCATGAATTATTGCGATCTCACAATCGCGATTTCCTGGGGGGGCTAAAAAGTGGCACCGAAACAAGGCACCGAAATTTGCGTAGTGATTTGGTCCGGTCCGTGCTGACTATACAGCAACTGGTGCCATTAAGGTACTGGTTTTCGGTACTCAACCCTAGTTAAAAGTGATAAGACTTGTATCTGAACAGATTTGCCCTGACCAGAACAACAAACATGATATAACAGGCCAATATACAGATTGCAACAGTTTTATATATACTCTGAAACACATTCATTATGTTTTTATGTGAACATTCACTTTGATGCCTTGACATCCGAGGCGACTAAATGCATTCACATTCCACAAATAACCGTTAACAACATTTATAGCACTTTTTGGTCATTTGTGTTTGTTCTAATACTGTAGCTTATTCTTCTGCCTAGTTGGCTTTGCAGAGGTTAGGTCAGAATAGTGTTCACGGTGTGAACTAAACTGTGTTTTTGGCTAGAAATAGCTGTACAAAATAAGTATTCTATCTTGTTGAACCTGTGTTTTGTAGTTGTCCATGACCACGAAATGCACTTTTTGCAGCGGCTGCCAAATAAATGTAATGTAATGTAATATAGCAGAAAACATGCACACGTCATAAAGATTTTGCTGTTGAATTGATTAATTCGACTCTCGTCATTTCCATATAATCGCAAAAGTACAAGAATAAATAGAATGAAAAATAAAAATTTTGTAATTAATACTGCAGTCGTATACCCACCGTTTGCTCTCATGTTTTAGATTCCTTCAAACTTACTGCTAGCGGAGCAGCTAAATACTTGAGTGCAGTAAAATTATGGCAGTTTGAAAACGCAAAAGGGACGATTACTAGAATTAACCTGTTATTTTACCCTAACAAAAAGTGCGGAAGGCGATTTTTCTCAGTTTGCTTTTACTGTATCCCCAAAGTAGCCTAAATTACGCAGAACTACCGCATACCTCACATAACTGTGTCAAACGTTTTGAGTCAGTTATAAGGGGCTAAGAAACAAAATCCGGATGGAAATATTCAGCAACCGAATTAAAGCGTTTGCATGTTTTGCTACGTAATATGCTGTCCGAGCACGAATGCTTAATATTTTATAAAAACAGACAGGTGGATTACACTGTTGGGCGCAATATATTTATTTGCCTCCGGGCGGCAACGTAATGATACGTGTGGACGGGGCCTAGCAGCCAAGTTAACGTTAACCGACTATTTTATATGATCTGAAAGAGTACATTGGCCAACGGTGCAAAGGTAGCTGCATAAACAGTTGATTACAGTGAATTTTTGCACATTCGTTGCAAAACACGTAGCCAAGGTAGGAAGCTATTCGCCAAACAATGAAGACGACAAACTTACCCCAGGCCTGGTTTGTCAATGCTGGTCTTCAATTAAAACTGGTCGTTTATTAACGTGTCGATTCCAGTTGCCTTAATGAACAAATGTTTTGATATAAATTCGACTATCAATGTTTATTATTTGCTTTTTAATTCAACGATGAGAGATATAATGGTTTCACAAGGAAAACTACCTCAAACGAAGGCGCTTGCTAAGTAGCTACCCAAAAGTGAAATGGCGGGCAGGAAGCCTTTGGGGTTTTATCAACGCTGAGAATGCTGGGATTTTTCCCAGAGGCCACTGACTAGCAAACTAGGAAAAGGTAGAAGCTGATTGTAGAAATAATCTTCACGCACTTCATCCTATAGATGTCCTCAAATCGTCTCCATTCCAGTCATAGCTACCTAGCTATGGGATGTCCTCACCTCTGCAACGTTATTTGTCGTCGTCCGTGTGTCCATACATCTGTACTAGCTCATTCAATGTACGTTTGTAAATATATTCATATTCTTGTGCTTTTATCTGTAGGCATATGTATTGTATGCTATGTATGTCCCTATGTGCCCCCCCCCCGCACCGTTTGGTGAAGCCGAAGCACTCCTTTCGTTTACATATGTGTCTGCACATTGTGTTAATGACAATAAGATTGCATTTGTCCCAGATTTCTTTTGAATCGTATGACTCTGTTCTCCAAACTGTGTAAATGTCTGATGCTTTTTCTCAGGGTATCGATTTAACATAACTGGATGCCCAAATGTATTCACTCACATTTCTCCCCTTTTGAGGCGCTGGCAATTAAAAATGCTAAGCGATGTCAAAACCTATAGCCTAACTATGAAGCTATTATATAGTCTATGCTACTGCATACTATCTTTTCTTCAACATCATTCCGATACTTTTATTTGTTTCATTCATGGGGAAGGCATACGTTTGTGGAAAGCAATGCACGCGCATTTACGCAGATACCCGCCGTTGCCTTTCACATTATTTTACATCTACCAATATGCTTTGGTTATACTTTTCTGAGTAGTAGCTGTCTATATCTCGGTTTTTCCCCCACATATGATTCGTGCAGATAACATAGAAGCGTGAGATATGCTTGTATCCACCGACATTGTGCGCATGAGAACTACAGTCTCTTTATGTGTAAATGTGTGAACATTTCCAGCCTATTTGTTGTGTGTGGCTGCTTGTCTCTGAGAATAATGTGAGGACAAGCATTGGATTGTTCATCCTGCGTCCTAATGTATATTGGCCCTGTTGTTTTAAAGACATATGAATGCAGCCATTGGCCTCCTCCTCATCTTCATCATCACACGATTGTCAATATGAGTGGGCGCTTTTCATGCAAAGTGGTTCATTGCATGTGAATGCATGAACGCGCCAGATCTCCGCTCCACAGGACAGCCATTCACACGTCTGGCCGCTCCGGAGGACAGGCTCGAAATTGCCACCATTTTGGTCGCATATGCTCCCGAAATTTAATCTGTGCGACCTCGAAATATAATTGGGAGCATGTGTGCCAGTGCAAATAATTGTTCTGGTGCGCTTTTTTTTTTTTTTTTTCTTTTTCCAGTCGAACGTCTCTTTCTCTGTACATTCGCTAGTTAGTACAGTCAGTATGTACCTTGTGAGCTGATGGTGACCCTTCTAACCAATCGTGAGCTTGACATTCTTACCTTTAATGCTAATTTTAAATTGGTTAATATTAGCCTTCAATCACTCCACTGTCACGCGACACAGAGAGCTAACGTGTTAACTAATGTTACCTGAAGACAAAAGTTTATGTTCAATTTATTAGCGTTATCGAAAACTGAAAACTTGAAGCGAACATTTTTTTTTGAAACGTTAACGTAATGTTTTGTGTAGCGAGCCGGTTAAAACAGCTAATTTCTCAGATGCAGTTTACTGGCGGTTGATTTAATTAGCGGTATTAATGTGACGAGAAGCGCCTTGTCGTTTGAATGCATAACATGCAATTCCTTGAAGAGTCGACACATTTTAGGCGTGACAGTTTAACTGTTACTTGTAAACCGTACTGTTATATTGTAGTTTTTTATAAATAAAAAAACTATTGCATATATCGTTGGTGTTCCTTACATTTTGGTGGGTGCTCCTAACTTTTTGAAGTTGGGAGCACCAGTGCTACCAAGTTAAAAAGTTAATTTCGAGCCCCCTATTATTGAAGCTGCACTTCCCTGGCATATTGTCGGCACAGTAGGGCCTACGTTTACTAACTGCTACATTAGCAGAAGCGTGCCTGTTGGGCGTGCCTGTAAACAGACTGAGCCAGACCGAATGAACTTCTCACACCACCAAAATACCGCTAAGGTTACGTGCCAATTTACGTTTTATTACTATACGTACTATTTTTATGATTGGATTAATTAGTAATTATATTTTATGCAACTTTAGCTATATTTCCATTACTTTTCCAAAACTTTTCAACAAATATTATTCTCCATAACTTTTCCAGGGCCTGGAAATTGCATTTTAAATTTCAATGACTTTTCCAGGTTTTTCATGACCGTACAAACCCTGAAGCTTTTACTTTGAGTGAACAAACTTTGAGTAGCCTAGCATACACTCTGGCTGGCACTGTCTTCCATTGTTTCCCCGAAGTTCAGACCCTCCCCTCACTGATAAAAACTAGACCCTACGGTGTCGAATTACTTGCGTCGCCATGGATGTCGCTTGCCGTAAAGAAGTTTACTAGATGTCGTAACACTTAGATTTGGAGATCCAGCTCTTCCGCACCCCACCTAATAATAAAGTCCAAATGGCGGGAAAACAATACGGCGGACATACGTGGTCCCAATGGCAAAGTTGTAGAGCACATTTATATGCATCGGTCGATGAAGTTTTGTGTTGATCTAACTTATGGTGTGGGAGTTATGGCCTTTTACGCGTTACCCTTTGTTATAGCGCCACCATCTGGCCGACGTAAGTGATGTTTAGTGCCTGAGTAGTGGGGGGCCATAGGAACCCACCTGCCAAATTTGGTTGCTCCAGGACTTATGGTTGCTGAGCCTCAGACACTTTTAGCGGAGAAAAATAATAATAAGAATAATCCTAACAGATACAATAGGGTTCCACCAGCTTCGCTGCTTGGACCCCTAATTAAAGCCGCAAGCGGCGTTGGGAGGGGTCCAAGCATTGGCACCATCGCGCCCCCTATGGAGCGATTTTAAAATGGCTTTTTCCTCATGATCATATGACTTCACCCAACATATCTACTGAATATCATGATGACTGTATAAAATATTGATGACTTATGGCCAATTTTGTGCTAAGAGACGCTGTCGGATTACTTAGTTGTGTCACTATAGATGTGTCCTGGCCACTTCCCGTAAAGGCCTTTATTATGTCGAAACACTTAGATGGCATGTCGTAACACTTAGATGGTCCGGCGTGTATGCACAACTGCAGTGTTTCTGCGCCGCAACTAAAAAAGGCGTCACACTAGTGTTGTCACGATACCAAAATTTTGACTTTGATACTGATACCAGGTTTAGTATTACGATACTCAATACTGAAATGATACTTGAAACTTAAACGATGCTAAATCGATATTCGGTACCTAACGATACTGAAATTACCTTAATAGATGAGAAACGCAATGTCCACAAGGGTTGACCTCATTTTCGAATTCATGGTTTATTAACAACCTGGTTCATTAACAACCTTTAAGTTGAAGCCTCTTCAACATATTAATATGCATAGGCCTATAGTGTTACAACACTGAACAATAGAAAAATATGTTAAATATATTTCAAAAATTAAACAGTTGTAAAGTGAATAATCTTTAAAACAGGTCTTTCACCTTTAAATAGATTTAAAAACAACATATTTTAATAACAATACAGCATCTATCTATAATAAAATATTTCCAAATTGGAACACCTATTGCTACTGAAGTGAACGGAGTCAAAGCTTGCGCTGTATCAAGGAGCTGAGTGCACAAGCGCAAGTCATCTCACTTGGCAACCTTAGTTGCTACTGCCTTCTAGCGAAGATTCTGACAAATTACACTTTTCATCCTCTCAATCAGTAAAGCGGGAGACAATTTTCCCTGGCTTTTACATTTGACTCAAAACTACCGAACGTCGGAATATTCTAATACCGAACCGTTTCTTTTTTTTTTTTTAAGTACCGAGAAATTGCTGAAGTTTTGGTATACCGTGCAACACTACGTCAGACACACATTCCAATCCATTGCTCAGCTTAGCAGAAAATGGACATTTCAGAGCGCCACAGAGACAGATAGAATAATAACACATAAATACACATTTCAAATAATAAATACGACATTGAGAAAAAACGAAAAAAAAAAACAAATATCAACTCGCGATCTGCGTACTAGGCGCAAAGTAGCCTACCGTTTTATTTATTTAGATATTGGCTGATAAGAAAAAATTTGGTTACGCTGACCTATAAAACGCTATTCCAAAAGCAAAATCAGACATGTTATACATCGTTAGAAAGCTTATACTCTCACCTACGGAATAAATGAGTTGTCAATCAAGCCAAATTGCACTAAAAAGGGCGACAACGCCGTAAGCAACAAGTGTGGTATTACGCACAGCTATTTATGAAGATAGCCGACCCAGGCGTGACAGATGCGCCTATTTTTCACAAACGGATTGTCCAAGACAATATATGACCACTCATTCGCAAAAGGGACATCTCTAGGCGTAAAAACGATGGTAAGATTGTATATTTATTAAATGTTTAGTCCCAGATATTGACTGTAGAATGACATGGTATAATAAAAAAAAAAATTTTGTCTCGTTTATTTCGTTATTCAGTGAGCAGCGTTTTCACTGCAGTATTGGCATATTTTAGGGCTAATGTCGGGTTTATCTTGTTGCTACGAAATATTGCATTACATTACAGGCATTTGGCAGACGCTCTTATCCAGAGCGACGTACAACAAAATGTATAACCATAACCAGGAACAAGTGTGTCGAAAACCCTAGAGGGCAGTAGCCTATCGTTCCAAGTGCAGGGAACAACCGCATAGTTCAACTTGGACCCTGTAGGTTAAACTGATTAACACTAACACAAACAAGAACAGCAACAACGCAGTCTATGCAAAAATACAAGCAATAGTTAAGACGAGTGCATTAACTAAGTCACCTACGAAATAGCTAACTAGTTACAACCCGAACCTTACAGTCAATTTAGAGATTACATTGAGAATACGATTTCTCTCAGCATAATGACGGATTTAAAGAGTAAACGAACTCACCCGTTATTGTCGTCAAATGGATCCATGTCAAAGAAAAGTAATGATTCATCCTCTCAATGCTTTACCGTAGCATATTATTTATTTAGACATTGGCAGAGTACAGCATAAATTGCGTCTTTTGTGAATATTCAATGTTAGAAATTGCAGCGAGAAACTGCAGCTGTAGACACAAGATAGTCTGTTATGTTATGGTAGCAACGGAACGAAGCGGACTATATATGTATTACCGTCATTGTTTTATTATACCAGCGTGTTTTCGCACATGTGCACAGAAACTCAGAACCTATCAATAAAATGGTTTAGCTATTTCTCAGCATAATGACAGATTCAAAGACTAAACGAACTCACCCGATACTGTCTTCAAATGGATCCATGCCAAAGAAAAGTAATTATTCATCCTCTCAGAAAGCTTTTACTAACAAACTTTTGGTAGCCTATCCTAGCATGCACTCTGGGTGGCACTGTCTTCCAAGGCTTACCCGAGGGTCAGACCGTCCCCTCACTGATAAAAACTAGACCATACGGTGTCGGATTACTTGCGTCGCCATGGATGTCGCTTGCCGTAAAGAAGTTTACTAGATGTCGTAACCGTTTAGATTTGGAGCCACAGCTCTTCCGCACCCCACCTAATAACAACGACCAAATGGCGGGCAAATAATATGGCGGACATAGGTGGTCCCAATAGCAAAGTTGTAGAGCACATTCAGATGCATCGGTCGATGAAGTTTTGTGTTGATCTGACTTATGGTGTGGGAGTTATGACCTTTTAAACATGACCCTTTGTTATAGTGCCACCATCTGGCCGACATAGGTGATTTTTAGTGCCTGAGTAGTGGGGGGCCATAGGAACCCACCTACCAAATTTGGTTAGTGTACAACTTATGGTTGCTGAGCCTGAGACATTTTAGCAGAGAAAGCTTCCACGCCCCAAGGAAAAGTCAAAATGGCGGCCATAGGTGTTGTAGAGCACGTTGTAAGTTGTAGAGCACGTTCAGATGCATAGGTCGATGAAGTTTTGTGTTGATCTAACTCATGGTGTGGGAGTTATGGCCTTTTACGCAAAACCCTTTGTTATAGCGCCACCATCTAGGATTATTAGGGGTCCACCAGCTTCGCTGCTTGGACCCCTAATAATCCTAACAGATACAATAGGGTTCCACCAGCTTCGCTGCTTGGACCCCTAATAATAATAATAATCCTAACAGATACAATAGGGTTCCACCAGCTTCGCTGCTTGGACCCCTAATAATAATCCTAACAGATACAATAGGGTTCCACCAGCTTTGCTGCTTGGACCCCTAATAATCCTAACAGATACAATAGGGTTCCACCAGCTTCGCTGCTTGGACCCCTAATAATCCTAACAGATACAATAGGGTTCCACCAGCTTCGCTGCTTGGACCCCTAATAATAATAATCCTAACAGATAAAATTGGGTTCCACCAGCTTCGCTGCTTGGACCCCTAATAATCCTAACAGATACAATAGGGTTCCACCAGCTTCACTGCTTGGACCCATAATAATAATAATCCTAACAGATAGAATAGGGTTCCACCAGCTTCGCTGCTTGGACCCCTAATAATCCTAACAGATACAATAGGGTTCCACCAGCTTCACTGCTTGGACCCCTAATAATAATAATCCTAACAGATAGAATAGGGTTCCACCAGCATCGCTGCTTGGACCCCTAATAGTAATAATCCTAACAGATACAATAGGGTTCCACCAGCTTCGCTGCTTGGACCCCTAATAATAATCCTAACAGGTACAATAGGGTTCCACCAGCTTCGCTGCTTTGACCCTTAATAATCCTAACAAATACAATAGGGTTCCAGCAGCTTCGCTGCTTGGACCTCTATACATAATCCTAATAGATCCAATAGGGTTCCACCAGCTTCACTGCTTGGACCCCTAATAATAATAATCCTAACAGATACAATAGGGTTCCACCAACTTCGCTGCTTGGACCCATAATAATAATCCTAACAGATACAATAGGGTTCCACCAGCTTCGCTGCTTGGACCCCTAATAAGATCTTTGTCCACATAGAACAAATCTTTGAGGTTTAATTTAAATGCATTAAAAATGGCTGCAAAAATAAAAGTGTTCCATTTATATTTTTGCTCAGTGTATAAAAATAAAATTGTGACTGGTCTGCACTTGTCCCTGTAACTATAAGTAGAGAGGTCGAATGTTCTGCTCGCAATGTACTCCCAGTGGGCGTTCCACACACAAACATAAAACAAAATTGGCATTTGGGCTCACTTTAATAGGTCATTGAACACAAAGAAATATACAAAATTAGAGTAGATAAAGCCATTCAATTCTTTCAAAAGTGCACTGACAGTTCATTAATGTTACTTTTTTACTTTTTACATCTGAAATTATTATTATTAGCAGTGCCTACTCTTAACGCTTCACCAAAATCAATGGGGTCATAAGAAATCTAACCACTTCCCATACCAAAAAGAAATATATTGGCATATGTTTCCATATATCCATAATATATGTGCACTATATGAAAGTATATGTTCATTCCTGTTCAAATATATTTCTTATATTCAGAATATACAGAACATATATTTGAATATATGCTGAAAATATGTCACAGTATATTTTGGTTAGAAATATATGGACAAGAATATATGCATAAATATATGTCACAGTACATTTTGGTTAAGAAATACACTCACCGGCCACTTCATCAGGTACTTGCTAGTACCGGGTGTGGTCTTCTGCTGCTGTTACCCATCTGCTTCAAGGTTTGACGTGTTGTGCGTTCAGAGATGCTCTTCTGCATACCTCGTTTGTAACAAGTGGCTATTTGAGTTACTGTTGCCTTTCTATCAGCTCAAACCAGTCTGGCCATTCTCCTCTGACCTTTGCCATCAACAAGGCATTTTCACCCAGAGAACTGCCCCTCACTGGATATTTTCTCTTTTTCGGACCATTCTCTGTAAACCCTAGAGATGGTTGTGCATGAAAATCTGAGTAGATCAGCAGTTTCCAAAATACTCAAACCAGCCCGTCTGGCACCACTGACCATGCCACGTTCAAAGTCACTTAAATCACCTTTCTTCCCCATTCTGATGCTTGGTTTGAACTTCAGCAGATCGTCTTGACCATGTCTACATGCCTAAATGCACTGAGTTGCTGCCAAGTGATTGGCATGAGATATTTGTGTTAACAAGCAGTTGAACAGTTGTACCTAATGAAGTGGCCGGTGAGTGTATATGGACAAAAATATGCAATGGTTCAATTAGCCTACACTCCTAGCTATGAAATGTACACTAAAATGAATGTATGTGGCATGTTTTGGCCAAGTACTTGTGCTTGAATAGCTATTGTCTATTTGATTCTGTGGGTCAAGGAAACCCTGGACATCCTTATGGAAGTTAGGTCCCCTGCAAATGAGGAATAGTTAAGTTTCACTAATTTATCACAATGGCAGACAATTAAAAATCCATTCTAATCATAGGTTTCACTACGCACCTGCGTACAGTTATAATCATATCTAATTAAAATTTTCTTATATGGGGTTCCTGGGACAAAATCTCAAACCTTGACATTAAATATTTTTTATGATCGATATACAACATGGTTTAAAAAGAATATTATATACAGATTGTCTTCACAATCATTATAATAGTCAGAAAACATATATGGAAATATATTTAAACAAAATATATTTACATATATTGTTAAAATATATGTTAAAAATACATATACATATATTTATTTTCGGTATGGCTCTTGCCAGCTGTCCGCGCCCCTATTGTTAAACAAGCACTGCGTTAGATACACTCTCGTCGAAGTGAACCGTTTCGAAAGCCATTAACGTTACCCTTCTATGGAACTGAGTGTGTGCTCTTGACTTTTTTTTTTTTTTTTAACCCCAAATGAAGATGGCGGTGCAGGAATCAGCCGCTCAACTCTCGATGGCACTGAAGGTCCAAGAATATCCAACTCTAAAGGTGTGGTACATGTTTCCAAGCGATTGGAATGATCGATTAAGCAATCATGGTATATCGGTCAAATTACTGTATAAACGTTACCGACTGCACATCTTATAATGGTCGGCAAATGCTGTCTTCACAGTACGACACAACCAAAACGCTTACTTGCTAACGTAGCCCAGCTAACGTTGAATAGCTAGCGAAATAGAGATTAGTCCGCTTTATGTTTCAGCTGCATTGGCTATTTTGCTAGACTAACTTTGGACAAAGTGCTATTTCCCTCCAATTCATCACAGGTTTGTAAGCTTCAAGCTTGAGCTGTAACGTTCGCTAACAATGTTAATGGTGTGTTACACTATCTAGCTTCATACCTAGCTGGCTAACAGCAAGAGCTAGTTAAGTTACGGTATGGCTAGCGGTCCTGTGGCATCTGTAGCGTTCATTTTACAGCTATTGAGCATTAAGACGAGAATGTAACTAGTTCTAGCTAAATATAGCTTGCAAGCTAATTCCAAAATGTAATTTTTTTCCGTAGTGGGAAGAGAAAATATTTAGGTACCCTCTCTGTCTAAATGTATTACTTCAAACGTTAATGTTAGGTCTACCTACTTAGCTCGTCGTCTATGTAATAACATGCTGTTACAAGCGAGACTATCTAGATAGCTGGCGTTAGCTATTGAACTTTATTGAACTGACAGTTGACAGTTCAGCTAACTCGAGTGTATTCACCTCATCCTATATTTAGTGATCTGGGCAGCTTCTGTCGTGTGGACCTTTACTACTAAAACCGAACTTCGTGCGTTAACTTGCTAGCTCAACGGTGTACTGAAGTAACTAGCTATATGACAAGGCCTTGTTATTCTTTTTGGCAGCTAAACGAAAGGAGAAATAATAGATGCAGGGATGCAGCGCCGCCGTAGAATGCAAATGTAACTGGATGCTGGCTAGTTTGCAAGCTAAACACACTACTACTACTACTACTTTTCCAGTGTCAGCTAGCTAGATACCTAGCTAACTAGCTAGGCTAGTAAACAACCAGCTAGTTAAGGCTTTAGGTTGGTAGCTCGTTTCCCATTCAGGTCAGCAGAGTATATCGTATATTTATATTCTGCAGTGCTATGTTATGTAACACAGCTAGCTTGTTATTCTTAAAAAGACCATTCTAAACTTTGAGCACATAGCTAGCAAATTAAATTAATATCGTCCGCTTGTTCGAATGGAACTTTCAGTTAATGTAGCAGTTAGCTCCTCCTGGTCAATTTGCTAAATCGCATCGTTAGACATTTAATATTCTAAACATTATCGATTTCTTTTCAGGACTAATATAACGGGGTATTCAACATGAAAAAAAGAAGCTTTACGACGCTTAAGTTAGCTCCCAATTCGCAGCTCACGATTCCGAAATACCGGTACACCTTAAATGGGTTGCGTTATATGATTGGATGGTTTCGCGGTTTTCCTTACGAGTTTGCAAAAGCTATAATTTGCTTCTGAAAGTGAGATACGGCTCAAGAGAGAAATTGAGCAAAGGTCGTAATATGAAATTAGTTTTTATGCCTCAGCGACGGCGCAGTTGGGCTAGGATGTAAATCAGGACCCCTTCTCCCATGAACAAGTATCAAAAGTTTGAGACCTTTTGAATTTACTAAGAAATTCCAAATCAAATTTTCACATTTCTCACTTAGCCTGTACTGAATTACATAGAAGGTTTGAAGTGGGATAATTCAAAAACGCTACAGCAAAATTTCACAGTAATGGGGTAGAATGTAGATCCCTTCTATCATGAACAAGTATCAGAAGTTTGAGACCTTCTACATAACTGGAGATATTTATATTCAAAATGTTATTTTTTTTATATTAGCTTGTATTGGATAACATAGAATGTTTGAAGCGAGATTATTCAAAAACGCTACAGTAAAATTTCACAGAAATGGGGTAGGATGTAGATCAGGACCCGTTCTGCCACGAACAAGTGTCAGAAGTTTGAGACCTTTTAAATTTCAGCCTGCATTGGATTACATATTTGGGGTGGGATTATTTGAAAACGCTTCAGGAATATTTCACCCAAATCAGGTCAGTACTATTTCAGGACCCCTTCTGTCATAATTGAATGTCAAATTTTGAGACTTGTAAATTTTGAGGAGAAACGGCCATCTGATATGTGATATGGGGCGACATAGCTCAGGAGGTAAGACCGATTGTCCGGCAGTCGGAGGGTTGCCGGTTCAAACCCCGCCCTGGGCGTGTCGAAGTGTCCCTGAGCAAGACACCTAACCCCTAATTGCTCTGGTGAATGCGAGGCATCAATTGTAAAGCGCTTTGGATAAAAGCGCTATATAAATGCAGTCCATATGTCAATTTTTCAATAGGATTTTGTTACTGTATGTGTTTATATAGACAGTTTGGAGTTTTATTTGCATATGGTGTTGTGATATTTCATCCACATCATTTCAGATGTACATTACTTTCTGTTCTCTCATACACACGTGATGCAATGTTGAGAGTATTAGATTTATAGGAGAGGAGAAAACAAAATGCGTGACACTTGGGTATCGGATCTTTCCATTTTACAGTCTTAAAAGACGTGTGGAGTGAACGTAATATAATAAAAAAACTAGAAGAGTGCACTCAGTAGAGTGCAGATCTCCGCCAGGCGTGTTAGCTTTGCTGATGCAACAATAGAGGCTACACAATCAATGCAACCAGAAAAATGCCCTATTCGCACAGGACTAGTATTACTTGGGGACCTCTAGTAACTTGTAATAATTGTGGAGGTCGTCTGTGATCTTAATCCCATGCGAATCTGTCATGTCCGTAATTTGTAAAGTAAAAATTCCACCGCAAATTACCTACCATATTTCGCCAAACACAGAGGTCATGTGATAATATTAGTCCCGTGCGAATCGGCATCTCGGTGATTTGGGGTCGTATTTTACTGTTACGCAGAGCAGAGCCTTGACATTTTCAATCATATCCGGGGGGATAATGTCAGTAAATTCATAGACATATATACATAGACGCCGCATTGGCCTTTGGATTGTATGTCAACGTCGCTGCCATATTGGACCAGGCAAGACTGGCCTGAAAACAAATAGCCTACAAGTAAACGGGGGAGCTGCGGTTTCTCTGGATAAAAAGCACTGTAACATTTACATTTCTCAACCGATTTCAATTAGTCGTTTTTATATTCAATGGTTTATGATCTACGTGGAGTACAAAAAAAGTATTAGGCTATCTCCGGTTACTTAGAATCTCGATAGTTAGGCTATAATCGCTGCTAGACGCTCAAGACAGGAGTGTGTACATTAGGTTTACATGAACTGAATTACTTACGTGGTGGAAAATAATCCATTGTCATAAGGAATTGCCACAGTTAATTTTAACCTGGCAAGCTGGCTAGAAAGTAATAAATGCATTGCTATCTAACTTGAGTAGGACTGTAAGCACCTTGATTGTAAAGCTAGCTTTGCTTGTTACCTACCTAAACACTCCTCTCTTGAGCGTCCAGCAGTGATTATAGCCTAACTATCGAGATTCTAAGTAACTGGAGATAAAACTTTTTTTGTACTCCACGTAGATCATAAACGCTTGAATATAAAAATGACTCATTGAAATCGATTGAGAAATGTAAACGTTATAGTGATTTTTATCCAGAAAAACCGCAGCTCCCCCTTTTACTTCTATTTGTTTTCAGGCCAGTCTTGCCTGGTCCAATATGACGGCGACGTTGACATATCTCAGCAACAGGCCAAAGCAGTCAAGGCGGCGTCTAAATTCGAGTAAAATTCAGACTTCGCTTATCCCGTGGCAATGCGCTGCACGAAACACAGATGTGGGGGGAGTAATTTCTAAATCACATGAGGTCCCCAGGTAATACTAGTCCTGTGCGAATAGGGCTAAAAACAGTATTACAAGTTTTGACCATGTGCCACTGAAAATCCCAAAAACGCAGATTCAGTGAAGTAACGCTAAAGGTGGTGACATGTTAGCTAATTTCATTCATATCAGCCACGATGTGTTAGACAGAGCTAATGTTGACATTATAGTCTGGCACTTTCGTTTAAAATCTGGACAGGAACAATTCCAAAAGACCAGTGATGTAAAATATCAATTTAAATGTGAAAATGCCAACTAAATAATTGGCACAGATTTAAACATTAACGTACCCTGTTTGTTGGTGGACTATTTTGTTGGCATTTTAACGTTGAAATTGACATTTTATATCGCTGGTCTTTCATTCCAAACAGAAGCAGTTGTTCATCACTTGCCGCCCCTACTCCCCTGATCACTCCCCTGGTTAGAAGGAGTGAGGAGTTAGCACTCAATGTATTTGAATGGGCAATGATGGAAATAAATTCAAATAAAATACTTGTCGTTGACTGATTTGCAAAATATTCAAGAATTCAGGTCCTTGGCCTGCTGTCAGCATGCACAGCAAGTATTAGGCTGATCGGCCCAGTAGTATGCAAGATTAGCTGCGGACAGATACACAAATACGCTCGCGCGCACGCGCACACGCACACACACGCACACACGCGACCAAACACATAATCCCCTCCAGGCTCTCGCCTGGCGGAGATAATAATTACAAAAAACTAATTTCACATTACCACCTTTGTTCGGTTTCTCTCTTGAGTCGTATCTCACTTTTAGAAGCAAATCATAGCCTTTGCAAACACGTAAGGAAGACCATGAAACCATCCAGTCATATAACGCAACCGATTTAAGGTGAACCGGAATTTTCAAATTGGGAGCTGCGAATCGGGAGCCAACTTCAGCATCGTCAAAGCTTTACTGGTGTACAAAACCCTGGAGGCTAATGTTTGGACAGGTTTGGAACAGGTTTGGAACAAGCCAGGTGTAGGCGACCCATCATGGTTTAGAACAAATCGTGTTCTGGGTGAAAATAATTCTGCTCCCCAGATAATTGACATCAAAACGTGTGTTGCCTATTCCAGTTTTTCTTAATGTAAAAGGGAAAGTGACACATAATTCACATTTGTTACTTATACTATATTACACCACATGACAGATTTTTTCCAAAATAATGTAACATTTTGTTTTTGCGGTCAGAATTTTCAGTTGGCTTGGGAATTAAAAGAAAATTCACCTAATGGAAACAAATTGATTTGCACAGAGCTATGAGAATTTCAATAAGCCAGGATGCATTCTTGTGGTCTCCTTGTGACATTACCGGTCAGCCCACACTCTTGCATTTGAAGTGTTCATTGCGCAACAAGATAAAGATACAGGAGCATACCGTCAGATTTCTAAATCTAGAAATAAAAACAATTTCTGTTGATGTTACATAAGTCTCTGTAATTTCTAAACCCAAGTGCTGGAGGTCTGACATGGCCTGTCCGCTCTACATGGATGTTCACTTCAGATTTACTTCTGAGTGTCAGCTCACTAAACGGTTGCACTGCTGATTGGTTAAAATGTAAATGGAATGTTGTTTACACAATATACACTACATTTCCAAAAGTATGTGGACATCTGAACATCACACCCATGTGTACTTGTTGAGCATCTCATTCCAAAATCATGGGCGACAATATCGAGCTGGACCACCACTCGTGTGGGAAGGCTTTCCAGTAGATTTCGGACCATGGCTGCGAGGATTCCCTTCCATTCCACAAGAGAGTTAGTCAGGTTGAGCACTCATGTTGGCCGTTTCAGTTCATTCACAATCGTCATTCCAATTCATGCCGAAGGTGTTTAATGGGTGGAGGTCAGTAAAGTTCCTCCGCACCAAACTCAACATACCATTTCTTTATGGACCTTGCTTTGTGTATGGGGGCATGTCATGCTGAAACAGGAAATGGCCTTCCCCAAACTGTTGCCACAAAGTTCGCAGTGCACAGTTCTTAGGAATGTAATTTTATACTGTAGCATTAAAATGTCCCTTCACTGGAACTAATGGGCTTAGCCCAAACCACAAAAAACAGCCCCTATTATTCCTCCTCCACCAAACTTTACAGTTGGCATTATTCTGAGCAGTACAGTTGGCAATATGCATTCTGCCAAACCCAGACTCGTCAGTCAGTACTATTCGTCAGATAGTAAAGCGTGATTCTGAGCTATTATTGCTCCGATACATTTCCGCTTCACAACAACAGCATTTGCAATTGAGGCGGCTCTAACAGGGCAGAAATTTGACAAACTGACTTGTTGGAAAGGTGGCATCTATGACAGTGCCATTTTGAAAGTCACTGAGCTCTTCAGTACTCATTCTACTGCCAATATTTGTCAATGGGGATTGCACGGCTGTATGCTTGATTTTATGCACCTGTTAGTGATGGGCAGGGGTTAAATTGGGGGTGGACCTTTGGTAAATAAATAAATAATTTTGACCGACTGTTTTACAAATAACTATGACAATCCAGTCCATTTTTCATATGCTCCAGTCCATGTGTTCCCTCTAGCCAGTTACCCCAGTTGCTCAACCAATCAAAAAAAAAAAAACTCAGGAGGAACAGTCGTTTATATAGACAGGCACAGAAAGAAAAATATCGGTGATTGTCTTGATTGTTTGGAAGCGGACGCGGTAGGTAGCTAATTTCATTAACATTTTTTATCTATGCAACATTTTAAATCAGCAGGTTGCTGGTCAGCAGCTAAGCTAGGATTGAATATTTCCCACATACATAACGTTTTATTCAGTGGCGACTGGTGAGCTGAAAATTGGTGGGCCGCAAAACTTTTCTTTAAACTAATTATTGATCTCAACCTGTTTTCATTTATAATTTTTCCTTTATTATCAAGCGTGCCAATGATCGGACTAATCAAATGGCAAGTAGCCGAACACAGCGTCTTCATACCGTGTTAGGGGGATTAAATCATAAATTCAATTTATCCGTTAAAAATCCGTTTTAATCACTAAGTAGTCTACACTTAACAAACAAGATACACCAGTCTGTTATCTACCATGTTAGCTTTCAGAATAATCAGCAAAAACAAAACCTGCACTTCAATTTTGTTTACAATCTACGCATTGCAGATATTTGCCATGAATTCGAGTGCAGAGAAAGAAGTGCATGTATCCAAAAATAATGTTGATTAAAAATGTGCACAATTTCGTACTGCAAATGAAAATAATTGTAGGCTATACGGCCTAGGCTACTCGCTAAAACTGCCTATTTGGGGAGAGCTGGCTATATATGATAGTATTGCTATTGAGTAGCCTATTTTGTGGATGAATTGCATTGATACTCAAGGAAAATCAGGGGAAGATTCCGCCACTGCTTAGTGATTAAAACGGATTTTTCTAAATCGCATTTATCATTTAATATCCCTAACACAATGCGAAGAAGCTGTGTGTCCCTTTCCAATTGCTTAGTCAGATTGCTTGCACGCTTGTTAATCACTGAAAATGAATTAAAACAGTTTGAGATCAATGATTAGTTTAAAGGAAAGTTTTGTGCATAACCAATTTTCAGCTCACCAGTCGCCACTGGTTTTATTTTGTTTCAATTCGACAGTTTAGAGAAAGATTGATAAAAGAGGAAGAAAGGGAGGACAAAAGAGGAGGATGACTGATTATTTTCGTCGGTAAAGGAATTCTCAGCATTAATGACACTCAATAAACTTGAAATATTTTATGTAAAAGCCTGCATCAATAGTATACATTCTTTTTAAAACATTGTTTTCCTTAATTACAATTATGTGCACAATACATTAAAGATACAACTATTTTGAGCTGAGACATTCAATGGTTTGTACCTTTTTTCACCCACCTCTCACCGGATCTTTTTTCACCCACCTCCCAAATCCCAGTTTAACCCCTGGCGATGGGTCTGGCTTACATAGCCAAAACCACTAATTAGAAGGGGTGTCCACATACTTTTGGAAATGTAGTGTACATGATCTCCAAATGACCGATGACATGTAGTGGGCAGTATGAAAATGTTACGTTCAGGAACAAAAATAAAGAAATAAGAAATAAAGAAATAAAGAAAACATTTCAAAATCTAGCATATATATACTTATATATACTTACACACACACACACACACACACACACAAATATATATATATAGCCTATGTGTGTTTGTGTGTGTGTGTAAGTATATATAAGTATATATATGCTTTTGCCCCTTTATGTTTAAAATGTATGATTTGGTTTTACTGGGTCTTTTTGCTGCTGTGGTTGGGAGGATCACAACTGCCATTGTAAAGATGGAATATTAGGCAAATTTTCTGAAGTTCAGCATTGCTTGTGCTAGTGCAAGCACCAGAGATGGTATTCAAAGCCAGACAGTTGATTTGTGTTAAGTTAAGCTCTTTAAGATGCCTAGAGTAGTGACTGCATTACTTTAAGAGGGAGTGCTTGTTGATGAGAATTTCCTTTTCTCAAAAACATGGCTATGAGAGGACAGAATGCCACCAGGGGCTATGTGTCAGTTAGCGGTGCTAGAGATGACTGTTGAAAGTCTGTTGAAAAATATACAAGCTCAAGGGGAATGGATTTAATACTCAGAGCACTTCCTAAGTTCTGCTCACTGGGACAGGCATCTGAATTTGAATGCTGTTATGCACACTTACTATAAGGACAACCCATGTTTACAAAGTTGGTTCTCATGTAAACTTCTCCAAACACAGTGCATTATTTTCCTGCTTAACTTTAACAGTAGATTCAATTTCCTGTCACGCAGGTTACATGTCGCTGAAAGACGCTGTCACGTCAGTGTTGATCTGTCAAATTTGAATATGAGTTATGGCCAGATCACTGAGAGAAGAGAAGTATCTGTCTTATGCTGTGTAGGTGTCAATTATAATCTTTCAGAACTACACCAAGTGTTCTTTGGGACTGGTTCGCATTCAGTTGTTTCTGCCCCTGCTACTGGGCTGTTTTTGTCTCACTGGTGCGGTCAGACAGCTGTTCACATTCCTATGGTGGCTAAGAACATGAAAACACTACTGCATGCTTTGTGGATCCCCTCATAATTGGCACTTTCTCCGGCAGATGTGTCAGGCAGATGGTGGCGAGGACCCAAATTCCTGGAAACCCCCTCCCGCTCTGTCAATGCTGAGCTCTGGAATGAATGAGTTTACTCTGTAGTCAAAGCTTAGTTTTTTGGTTGAGTTGTTTTTACCGTTTTGTCCTCTCTGCTTTCCAATCTTGCATCAGGGTAAAATCATCTGGAGTGCAGACAATGGTGCTGTTGCCCTTCTACTGGCATCAGGAAAGCAGGAAGTGAGCGTCCGTAATGGTAGTGCAACAGGAATGCTGTTCGCATCAGCTCCAGCCTCACTCTGGGTATGGTCAAACGGGATGATATCCAGCAGCTTGAGTCTTTGCCAGTTGTTGCCCCTGTTTAGACCTACAGTATTAACGCTTGTATTGGTAAAAGTATGATATGGGAGCTGTCTTTTTGTCCTCAAAGCCGGTCATGGAGTCAGAGGCAGTTGAGGGACGGTACTGCTCAGAGGCATGTTTTCTCCACAGCAAAATGGCAAAGTATGGGAGTGGGGCATGGAACTTGCAGCAGTCGTGCAGTAACAGAACAGAGACCAAGACCAAAGCAGCTAACCCTTTACTTAACGGGGAATTTCACTTCATAACACTTCTGGGGTCATTTTCACACCTACCTGGGCGTTTGTGTGTACCCCGGACAGTTTTTAGGTTGCTTGCTTCAATATTTAGATATACCCGTGTAAGCAAACCCCCCCCCAATCCAATAGAAGACCATTCAACATCAAACTCCACGTTAGACTCATTGTAAACACATGTCCCTGCTTCTCATGACTGATATTGTCCTTCTAATGAATATGTCGCCCTTCATTTTTTGATTAGTTATTTCATTTTAAATGTCTAACGTTAGAAACACCTATTTTTTTAGCGCAAGTCCACATAGTAGTACAGTTTCCAGTTTTTTCTTCTTCTTCGATTTCGTTTTGCAGCAAAATCGAGAAGAAGCGAAGCAAAACATTCCGTTAACTTACTGTTGAAATCGAACAAACTAACGTCTGCTAGCTTTTGTTTGATGCGATATCGGTGTAATAATGAGGTGCATTGTACCCGGTTGTTATAATGCCCCTGTTAAACTTGCCTTGAAAGCACATTTTCATAGTTTTCTACGCGATGCAACTTTGTGCCAGACATGGCTGGATGTAATCAGACACCCCAACATAACAGCCGAGAAAGTTTGCAAACGAGGACTAAGGGTATGCAGCGACCACTTTGAAGCCACCGACTACCAAGGCGACCGTCTGAAGCCTGGAGCTGTACCCACCGTTTTCCCATCTTTGGTTGAACCACTCGAGGTAGGTACTGTTAGGATATTTTGCCCTTATTCGTGGAGTCAAATGCAGGACGGTGAAGAACACGCTGACATAGTTTCCTCAGAGGATTTGATGTTTAATTCAATGCGCAAGGGAGAGACAGACCCAGCACATTCGGGAGAGAATCTCTGCCGATCACGCTGTGTGGTGTCTGGATATACAGTTTGCAGTCATGCATATCAAAAGGTTCAGTTAAGTGGCGGGCCGGAGACAAATGGTCTTGTCCCTTCCTGGGGACCCTCGTAGCCATTTAGCATAGGAATGTGACATCCTTGCTGCAGACACTAGAGGTGTTATACTGAGACACACTACAGAGGGGCTAGACACAGAGGCATGCAAACTACAGACACAGGAATGGCAGAAACGGAAGCACAATACACTACATATAATATATATATATGTATACTAAATAAAACTGGGAACCTATCAGTACTAAGCGGGCTGGCTAACATTATTGTGTCTGCCAGTGATACATAGGATGTCTACGGTAACAGTTAGACAGCTTGCTGGCTGTTGTTATAGGGTTGCCACCATCCATTTATTTCGTCCTCAGACATTTTCGGTTTCGCTAACTAGTAGTAATACAACACTATTTCTACAACCAACCTAATGTTATTGTCTGCAGCAGGTACGCCCACATCAGAAGTCGCGCAATGATATGCATACTCACGTTTGACACTAAACTGCCTGGGTCTACTTCCTGCATTTGTAGAGGAAAGCAACAAAACAGCGTAAAATATTAACATAATGAAATAACTAATTGAAAAATGAAGGGCAACACATTCATTAGAAGGACAATATCAGTCATGAGAAGCAGGGACGTGTTTTTAAAATGAGTCTAACGTGGAGTTTGATGTTGAATAGGCTTCTATTAGATGGGGGGGGGGGTTGCTTACACGGGTATATCTAAATATCTAAATATTGAAGCAAGCAACCTAAAAACTGTGTGGGGTGCACACAAAAACCTGGGTAGGTGTGAAAATGACCCCAGAAGTGTTATAAAGTGAAATTCCCCTTTAATCTGTCCTGCCAGTGGTGCAAATTTAAGGATGTAATCTGAGCAGAAGGAATGTGCCACTGTCAATAAGGTAATGGAGTAGGGTTGTGACAGTCATGGAATGTTTGCTGCTGATCATCGTCACCCAAGGTAATCGAATCGATCGGCATAATCGTCTCGTCTTGGGGTGGGGGGGGGGGCGTTTCGTTCACGAAAGGTTGAATATAATTAACAACATAACTTTATTAACACTTATTTCTATAAACAACAAATATTTAACGTTTCCAAACTTTTTGAAACAAATAAAATATTTATTTTTACAGTGCTAAACATTCATTTAAACAGATTAAATTGCCTAAACATTCTTAGATATTAAGTAGGAAATGAAACAATAGGCCTATAGCATATTTAAGTAGTGACAGCGTTAATAAATCAAACGAAATAAAACTGATCGACATTGCCTGTTAAGAGAGATAAAAATGTGCTTTTAATTAGCGACAGTCGAATTAAATCAAATGAATTTATTTTGGTCAAACTGACTGACTTTTCGTTTACAAAAAGGCAGCATAAGTAGAATAGAATGAACCCTTTATTAACACTTATTTCTTTAAACAGAACAAAGATTTAACATTTCCAAACATTTTGGAATAAATGAAATAAGTAAAATGTTTATTTTTACAGTGCTAAACAAAGTAGGCTCTGTTAAAACGAAATAAAACAGACCGGCATTGCCTGTCTTTCTGCCTGCGACGGTTGAATTAATTTGGGTACGCTGTCGGTCAGAGCTTTCCATTTGTTATTGTCCCACTTATATTTCACCCCTCGGGCAAAATGCTTGGGCCACACTCAGCTGCCCCTGGCCAGATGTAGATGGTGTAGCAGCTTCGAATGTAAGTCCAAGTTGAGCAGATTTGCTTGAGTGGTGCGTTCTGAGGTGATTTCTCTGATTTGTTGTGCTAGATTGTTTTACGGGTATTGTTGTAGAGCAAATTCGGCATTGGTTTATTTGAATCGTCTGGTTTTCCATCTTCATTCGGTTTAAATCCAAAATGGGTCCAAACTGGCAACGTAACTTTGGTTTTGCCAACAAGCTCCATCTTGATTTTACCTCAAGTCTCTGTTCTTGTCAGTAAAATTGTGAGTGACAGGTCACGTGAATTCACTGGATGAGATGATTTCATTCCATCAATCAGAGCGCTTTGTTGCTGCAACTATCAGAAATGTTAGGGACTTCGGTTTAGTCAAACCATGTGAAATATTTCTTGATAAGAGTTATATATTATATTAACGTAATTAAAACAGTAATACTAATATATTATTATTATTATTATTATTATTATTATTATTAGTAGTAGTAGTCTAGTAGTAGTAGTAGCCTAGTTGTTGTTTTTATTGGGGGTCCAAGCAGCGAAGCTGGTGGAACCCTGTTGTATCTGTTGGGATTATTAGGGGTCCAAGCAGCGAAGCTGGTGGTACCCTATTGTATCTGTCAGGATTATTAGGGGTCGAAGCAGCGAAGCTGGTGGAACTCTATTGTATCTGTTAGGATTATTATTATTAGGGGTCCAAGCAGCGAAGCTGGTGGAACCCTATTGTATCTGTTAGGATTATTAGGGGTCCAAGCAGCGAAGCTGGTGGAACCCTATTGTATTTGTTAGGATTATTAGGGGTCCAAGCAGCGAAGCTGGTGGAACCCTATTGTATCTGTTAGGATTATTATTATTATTATTATTATTATTATTATTCTTATTTTTCTCTGCTAAAAGTGTCTGAGGCTCAGCAACCATAAGTCCTAGAGCATCCAAATTTGGCTCGTGGGTTCCTATGGCCCCCCACTACTCAGGCACTAAAAATCACCTATGTCGGCCATGGCGCTATAACAAAGGGGTATGCGTAAAAGGCCATAACTCCCACACCATAAGTTAGCTCAACACAAAACGTCATCGACCTATGCATCTTAACGTGCTCTACAACTTTGCCATTGGCACCACCTATGTCCGCCATATTGTTTGCCCGCCATTTTGACTTTTTCGTTGGGGCGTGGAAGCTTTCTCCGCTAAAATGTCTGAGGCTCAGCAACCATAAGTTGTACACCAACCAAATTTGGTGGGTGGGTTCCTATGGCCCCCCACTACTCAGGCACTACAAATTATCTATGTCGGCCAGATGGTGGTGCTATAACAAAAGGGTCATGTTTAAAAGGTCATAACTCCCTCACTGTAAGTCAGATCAACACAACACTTCATCGACATATGCATCTGAATGTGCTGTACAACTTTGCCATTGGGAGCACCTATGTCCGCCATATTGTTTGCCCGCCATTTGGACTTTTTTATTAGTTGGGGTGCGGAAGAGCTGGAGCTCCAAATCTAAGTGTTACGACATCTAGTAAACTTCTTTACGGCAAGCGACATCCATGGCGACGCAAGTAATCCGACACCGTAGGGTCTAGTTTTTATCAGTGAGGGGAGGGTCTGAACGTCGGGGAAGCAATGGAAAACAGTGCCAGCCAGAGTGCATGCTAGGCTATTAAAGGTTTGTTAGTAAAAGCTTTTTGAGAGGATGAATACTTTTCTTTGGCATGGATCCATTTGAAGACAGTATCGGGTGAGTTTGTTTAGTCTTTGAATCTGTCATTATGCTGAGAAATAGCTAAACCATTTTATTGGTAGGTTTTGAGTTTCTGTGCACACGGGCGAAAACACGCTGGTATAATAAAACAATGATGGCAATACATGTAGGCCTATAGTCCGCTTCGTTCCGTTGCTACAATAACATAACAAACTATCTTGTGTCTACAGATGCAGTTTCTCGCTGCAATTTATAATATTGATTATAAACAAAAGACGCAATTTATGCTGTAGTCTGCCAATGTCTAAATAAATAATATGGTACTCCGAGCGCAGGTAGCAGGGGTGGCGAGTTGATATTTCGTTTTTTGCTACTAAAGGTTTGTTAGTAAAAGCTTTTTGAGAGGATGAATCATTACTTTTCTTTGGCATGGATCCATTTGAAGAGGTGAGTTTGTTTAGTCTTTGAATCCGTCATTATGCTGAGAGAAATCGTATTCTCAATTTAATCTCTAAATTGACTGTAAGCTTAGGGTTGTAACTAGGTAGTTGTTTCGTAGGTGACTTTGTTAATGCACTCGTCTTAACTATTGCTTGTATTTTTGCATAGACTGCGTTGTTGCTGTTTTTGTTTGTGTTAATGTTAATCAGTTTAACCTACAAGTTCCAAGTTGAACTATGCGGTTGTTCCCTGCACTTGGAACGGTACTTCTCTCTAGGGTTTTCGACACAATTGTTCCTGATTATGATTATACACTTTGTTGTACGTCGCTCTGGATAAGAGCGTCTGCCAAATCCCTGTAATGTAATGTAATATTCCGTAGCAACAAGATAAACCCGACATTAGCCCTAAAATATGCTAATACGGCAGTGAAAAGGCTGCTCACTGAATAACGAAATAAACGAGACAACGTTTTAAAAAATGATACCATGTCATTCTACAGCTGATATCTGGGAGTAAATATTGAATAAATATGCAACCTTACCGTTGGTTTTATGCGTAGAGATGTTCTTTCTGAGACTGAGTGGTCATATTGTCTTGGACAATTCATTTGTGAAATATACGCGCATCTGTGATGCGTGGGTACCTTCAAAAATAGCTGTGCCTAATACCACACCTGTTGTTTATGGCGTTGTCTCCCTTTTTAGTACAGCCTGGCTTGATTGACAATTCATTTATTCAGTAGGTGAGAGTATAAGCTTTCTAACAATGTATAACATGTCTGATTTTGCTTTTGGAATAGCGTTTTATTGGTCAGCGTAACCAAAGATTTTCTTATCGCATTCACTTACGCATTCACTATGGGGTAGCAGTAAAAGACGCTGCACCTAACGAAACGTTGTCAAAGATGTTTCATAATTTCTTGAAAAATACTATTATTATTGAGGACTTCTGGGCATAGCTAAGCCATATGTTTGCTGATAGACCTATCTGACATCGTTTTCTGGAGCAAAACACAAGCAGATAGGACTGTATCATTGCTTTACTGTCTCTGTCTCGATCTACCGAACACATAAAATTTCATCATTGCTATGTAAGTATTACTGCTCAAATTATTTCGGTTCGTTCCGTTGCTATAAAAGACTAGTCTTTTAAGACTTATGCTGTAGTCTTCCAATGTCGAAATAAATAATACAGTACTCTGCAGGCAGCACACAGGTAACAGGGATGGCGAGTTGATATTTCGTTTTTTGTTTCGTTTTATTCAATGTCGTATTTTTTATTAGAAATATGTATTATTATTCTATCTGTCTCTGAGGCGCTCTGAAATGTGCATTCTCTGCTAAGCTGAGCCATGGATTGGAATAGGTTTGTGTCTGACGTAGTGTTGCACGGTACACCAAAACTTCAGCACTTTTTCGGTACTTAAAAAAAAAAAGAAAAAAGAAACGGTTCAGTATTAGAATATTCGGTAGTTTTGCGTTAAATGTAAAAGCCAGGGAAATGTGTCTCCCGCATTACTGATTGAGAGGATGAAAGGTGTAATTTGTCAGAATCTTCGCTAGATGGCAGTAGCAACTAAGGTAGCCAAGTCAGGTGACGTGCGCGTGTGCATTCATCCTCGTTGATACAGCGCAAGCTTCAGTAGCAATAGGTGTTCTAATCTGGAAATATTTTATTATAGGAAGATGCTGTATTGTTATTAAAATATGCTGTTTTTAGATCTATTTAAAAGTGAAAGACCTGTTCAAAGATTATTTACTTTACAATTGTTTAATTTTTGAAATATATTTAATATATTTTTCAATTAGTGTTGTAACACTGTAGGCCTATGCTTATTAATATGTTGAACAGGCTTCAAATTAAAGGTTGTTAATAAACCAGGTTGTTAATAAATCGTGAATTTGAAAATGAGGTCAACCCTTGTGGACATTTTGTTTCTGATCTATTAAAGTAATTTCAGTATCATTAGGTACCGAGTATCGAATCAGTATCGTTTAAGTTTCATGTAGCCTATTGTTTCAGTATTGAGTATCGTGATACTAAGCCTGGTATCGGTATCAAAGTCAAAATTTTGGTATCGTGACAACACTAGTCTGGCGCCTTTTTTAGTTGCAGCGCGGAAGCACTGCAGCTCTACATACACGCCGGGCCATCTAAGTGTTATGACATGCCATCTACGACATTGTAAAGGCCTTTACAGCAAGCGGCTAGGACACATCCATGGCGACGCAACAAAGTAATCTGACAGCGTCTCTCGGCACAAAATTGGCCGCAAGTCATCAATATTTTATACAATCATCATGATATTCAGTAGATATGTTGGGTGAAGGTACATGATCATGAGCACAAAACCATTTTAAAATCGCTCCATAGGGTGTGCAATAGTACCAATGCTTGGACCCCTCCCAATGCGGCTTGCAGCTTTAATAATAATAATAATAATAATAATAATAATAATAATTATTATTATTATTAGCCTACATAGTCTACTGCAAAGGGAGATTAAAAACAATGCTTCCTTTGCAACCCCCTCCCAGATTAGCGGAGGTGCATGGTAAACTTCAGAGACAGCGCACGATTTAAAGATTGTTGCAGGGAGAAGTATTGTCACATTTGTTTTAGAGGGGGACCGTGTGGTGTTTAAGCATACATTTAATTATTTATGTATATTTATAGGAAAGATAAATTATTTTGGCAACAACATTATGAAAAAGTAGACATTAACAAATGGCGATTATGACGGATGTGTCGATGACCGTAAATCGCATGATTATGAAATAACCGGCCCAGCCCTAGTAGGGAGTGCCGGTCTGAGGCAGCCATGGCAGAACTTTTTAGAGTTGGCTAAAGAATTCCTGAAAAAGAATGTTGCATTTTCAAAAGGTGAATTCTGACTACTTGTTACCCTTTATTAGGGGTTCAAACCCAAAGAGCTGTGAAACCCTATTGTTTTTGCTTTTGTGCTGGTTTATTATTCATTTTTTTCCGAAATGTTTGCACAAATTCCCGTGAGATGGTAAATGGTGGAGACATGAAATTCCGTGAGTCCGATTTACACGAAAGTTGCTACAGACATCCATCTATCCTCACTCTACAAATTTGCATCAAGAACCACTAAGTCTGTGTGACTAGATTTTCCGCCATTTAGAATTTTTGGAAAAACACATTTTTGACATCTCCTCCTAATCTGCAGGTCCGATTGTTACCAAGTTTTCTGTGGTTCATTACTGGACCAAGCTTATGAAAAGTTCTTAAAAGCTTGTTGATATCTTATTGCGTTTTGAAGATATTGACCAGTGAACTTCAAAAGGCGTGGCTCAGCACATAAATAGACCAAAGTCAACAATCGTTGGGCCAATCATCATAAAACTTTCAGGAAATGTCCACATACGTACCTGAATGTTTCATTCAAATCGACCACTAGGGGGCGCTACAAATGCAATAAATTGGGCGTGGCATAACACAAGTCAGACTATTGCATTACATTACAGGCATTTGGCGGACGCTCTTATCCAGAGCGACGTACAACAAAGTGTATAATTTATTATACATTATTTATATAATATATTTATTTAATTGGAAATTTATTTTTACACCTCATGCAGAATCTGGCTCACAATACCAGCCCAAAGCTAGGACACAACCAAAAGGTTGTCAGAGAAAATTCAGCTCTTATGTGGGGTCAAATGACACATTCCTGCATGTGTAATCTTCTGTCAACCTGGATCTCTTTGTCTTGAGTCGTAACTTACAGTTGCATCTTTTTAATGAGATTTGATTTTTAGCTGCGACCGCAGCTCTATAGCTTTGTCTGTCGGTCAGTCGGTTGGTCCACAAAAAGTGTCCCACCCCATAGCGGCCATGGTTTTTAGCCCCAGGAGGCTGAAATTATGCATGGACGTTGGTCATGACCGAAGGTTGAGCTGAGTAACTTTTAAGGCCGATTGACCAAGAGGGGGCGTGGCGATGGGCCTGACCTATCACAAAAAGGCGCATAACTCCCGAATTGATTCACAGATTTGCTCAAGATTTTGTGGAAAGGTTGGTCATGAGCCAAATAAGAGGTCACATGTTTTTGTGAGGGGGCGTGGCGATGGGCGTGGCCTATCACAAAAAGGCGCATAACTCCCAAATTGATTCACAGATTTGCTCAAGATTTTGTGGAAAGGTTGGTCATGAGCCAAAGAAGAGGTCACGTGTTTGTGTGAGGGGGCGTGGCCTATCACAAAAAGGCGCATAACTCCCGAATTGATTCACAGATTTGCACAAGATTTTGTGGAAAGGTTGGGCATGAGCCAAAGAAGAGGTCACGTGTTTGTGTGAGGGGGCGTGGTCTATCACAAAAAGGCGCATAACTCCTGAATTGATTCACAGATTTGCTCAAGATTTTGTGGAAAGGTTAGTCATGAGCCAAAGAAGAGGTCACGTGTTTGTGTGACGGTGTGTGAGGGGGCGTGGTGATGAGCGTGGCCTATCACAAAAAGGTGCATAACCCCCGAATTGATTCACAGATTTGCTCAAGAATTTGTGGAAAGGTTGGTCATTAGCCAAAGAAGAGGTCACGTTTGTGTGAGGGTGTGTGAGGGGGCGTGACAATGAGCGTGGCCTATCACAAAAAGGCACATAACTCCCGAATTGATTCACAGATTTGCTCAAGATTTTGTGGAAAGGTTGGTCATGAGGCAAATAAGAGGTCACGTGTTTTTGTGAGGGGGTGCGGCGATGGGCGGGGCCTATCACAAAAAGGCGCATAACTCTCGAATTGATTCACAGATTTGCTCAAGATTTTGTGGAAAGGTTGGTCATGAGCCAAAGAAGAGGTCACGTTTTTGTGAGGGGACGTGGCGATGAGCGTGGCCTATCACAAAAAGGCGCATAACTCCCGAATGGATTCACAGATTTACACAAGATTTTGTGGAAAGGTTGGTCATGAGCCAAAGAAGAGGTCACGTGTTTTTGTGAGGGGGGTGTGGCGATGGGTGTGGCCTATGACATAAAGGCGCATAACTCCCTAATGGAGTCCCCACCATACAACTACAAATATATTTACCTGCACTAGTGCTAGGCTGTGCATTAGGATGTGCAGTAGTGGTGGGCATCTCCTCAGGGACTTTGTTTGCCACATCTTTTAGAAATCTGATGTTTCTGCCACACACACAACAAAAGCCAGGAGAAGCTGTCACGGCGGATCCACAGAATGGACAGTACATCTGTGGAAAAAAAAAGTAAAAAAGAGGAGAGTTTGCAAGGTCGGCGAAGTTACTTCAGAGAGAGTGGATATTTTGTTTTCCTAACTATTTAAATAAGATTTTTTAAAAGTGTTCTACATTTCAGTAACTTATATGGGTTTTTAACCAGTGTTTTATGTGTTCTGCTCTCCTTTTCACCTCTCTTCACTTCCAGTTGTCCTCTCTCCACCTTCCTCTTATGCAATGTCCCCTCGCTGATCAATTAAGTATCCTATCATATGTGGAGATGATGTAGAGGAGAGAAAACTAAATGCAATCAAAACACTCGGGCCTTCTGGAAAGTAGTTAGCTACCACTACAGATAACGTTAGCTAGAGTTAAATGCAAGATCTGGCACACAATGTTGTCGCTAGCAAGCTCTTGTAGAAGTCAAAGTCTGTAGCACTTCAATGCTAGCTACGTAAATCTGTTGCTCTTTTATAATATTGTAAAAGACTAAAGCCAAATGTAAAATAGAATACGTACCTTTTTATGGTGCCTCTTTAATATTTTTTTAAATCTCTTTTTTCTCTTCTGGAGAACTTCCGTTATGTTGACTGGATATGCAGTGTTTTTCTGTTGCATATGTTTCCGGAGTTTGTGTGTTTTTGATTTTGCATCGTTTCTGTATTTGCAGCGTGTTTGCTGTTAATGTATTTGTTTTGGCTTTCTGCAGCATGTTTTTCCATTTGTGGCACGTTTCCGTTGTTCTGTATGTGTTTTTGAATTGGCATCATTTCTGAAGCTGAAGCACGTTTCTCCTAATGGAAAGGTTTTGGGCCGTTGTAGCGCGTTTGCCCTTGTCAGCCACCGTAATATCATACCTTTAACTGACTGCATTCAACAGCATTTTCTGAGCATAAGATCAGCTAGTAGCCATTATAGTATACAGCTGCACAAAAATATATATTTAATGTGGAATGTAATAACCACTTACATATTTCTATCACTTAGCCTCATCCACTGAAATATTTAGTGATTTTGTATGCTCTTTTGATTTCCTTATCTCTGTTGCATACCTTCAGGTGCCCTACGAGACACTGAACAAGCGGTTCAGGGCAGCACAGAAGAACATCGATCGTGAGACCAGTCACGTGACCATGGTGGTGGCGGAGCTGGAGAAGACACTGAGCAGCTTCCCAGTGGTGGACTCGGTGGTGTCCCTGCTGGACGGGGTGGTGGAGAAGCTGAGTGCCCTCAAGAGGAAGGTGAGCCCCCACCCAACCATAGACCCAAAACACTACTTTGTAAGGGCCATCTAATCTCCTTTTAAAGAACCTTCTGCTAAGCCTGAATGGATTAAGTGCCTTAAGTCTTGTCTCCTTAGTTTGCATGTCATACCATGAACCAGTTTTGTTGCCCTTCTTTGTACTTTTCAAGAACTGTAATGTTGGGCTGCAACAACGAATCAATGAAATCGATAAAATTCTATTATAAAAAATAGTTGGCAACAAATTTCATTATCGATTTGTTGGGCCGATGTTGCACGCTGTGCCGCGAAGCTGGTTACGTCACTTCAAGAAAGAAAAAACATTTGAAACATGGCAGAGGCAGAGAAAACTGTTTGACCAAAATCATCTGTATATATGGGAGCACATTAAATTTGAGTAAAAAGTGTGCAAACTGTACAACCGATCTTGCATGGCACGGGAGCACCACGGTAATCAGAGAACACCTGAAACAAAAACATGTTGGAGCCATGGATGAAGGGGACTCAACAGCAGGGTAAGTTACTACAAAATTTTAATTAATTAAACGAGTTTAGACCCATGGCATGCGTTGCGTTTTGAAGTGAGGAATCGTTCGTCTCACAGCAGGTAGTTCTTCTCGTTTATCTAATAGCCGGTGTTTGCTCGCGATCCAGCTTGAATGGTCTGTTAAGTCAAATTTACTTCAATATTGCATGAAAAGTGTATTTAACTAGCTGGCTAACGTCAGTGGTAGAGCAGAGGCGCTATAGTTAACGTTAGTCTAGAAAGCTAATTAACGCTACCCGGTAGAGATAATCACGTATTACAATTATGGCAATTTAATTATTAAGCTATTTCTAAGTGTTAATTTGCTGAAATTAGGTTGGAGTGAGACACTGTATTGTATGTAAGGAATGAGCTAGGACAAATTGCATTATTTGGAGCATATCTGTTACATAAAAAAATTGACTTGGCCTTTGGGTGAATGGCCTTTACATAATCAATTGTTAACTAAAACAACAAGGCATGTATTGAGGTTTATGTAAAATGTGCTACTATGCATACTCATACTGTATTTCTCATTTCAGAAATAAACAACTCTCCATGAGTGGCTACTTGATGGAGAATAAAGTGCCATGCACACCACAGCAAGCGGCTGTTTTGACAGATACACTTTATAAAAAAAACGAGCATATATCTTTTGCACATGTTGTATAGAATACATTTAGGTCTGTTATTTGTGTTAATATTGTCCATTTGGAATAACATTGTCCATTTTGTTTTTTGAATAAAATGATTGAAATAAAATTTGTTTTTGTGTTTTCATCCGATTCATCGATTAATAAGAAATAATCAACAGATTAATCGATTATCAAAATAGTTGTTAGTTGCAGCCCTACTGTAATGCCTCTGCTGTTAACCAACCAGTGCTGTGTTTTTGGCTGGACCGCAACAGCGGGGCCAGCCCTACAAACGCGAATGTCTGTGACTGAGTGACTGAGTGATGAAGTTACACCATTGGTCAGCCGGATCACGTGTGTCATGACAACCAAATAAACAACAGCGCCAATACAGCATTTTCTCCTCAGGGCAGGCAGAGTGACAAACAGGGCCAGTGCCGGCGCTAGTGTCCTTTGGGCCTGTATGCAAAGCGGGTGAAATGGGCCCTCCACAAAGAACAATATTGGGAAATTACTGAAAAGAGTTAACCATGACTGTAATGTAAAGTATATGATCCCTTTAAATAGAGCTACAGTATCTCCGCTTTGACGTTAGCCTATGTACCAGAATGCTTTTGAAAACAGTCACGCAATAATCAGGTTACTTTCAGTGGTGTAGTGGGGATTTTTTTAGTGGAGGAACGCTATTTTATTTACGTCATCACACATTGCGTTATAATAATAATAATAGATTATATAGCACATTATAATACAATGTCTTCTGATGTTATGTGGGCATTAAGCATCTCTTATTTTCAGATAAAAACACTGATGGATCAACAAACAATTACAAATACCACAGACACACACACACACCCCCAACCAAATACACTGTTAATCACCAGATACAAAAGTGAGAAGGCAAACAAACTAGCTACTGTATTAAAAAAACGAACATTCATTATGCTACTGTGTGCAGCATTGCTTCATAACCACACAAATAATGGCAATTAATAACTATAGCATTAGCAGACTGCAGAGTAGACAGACAGGATCCGCGAACTAACTCACAACAAACGCATATAGCTGCCTACCACAAAAATACAGCAGATGGCGCTGCCTTTATAAAATCAAAATAAAACATAGACTCAGCATCACAGCTGAGCACAGCCGACTTTGGCTGCAGTAAACTGTGCGATGACCTCTTGATAGTCCGTTTGTCGAGCCAGTTTGCTTTCAGGTACAGCCAAGGCAGAAAGTCTCTCCTGAGACATAGTTGGTCAGAGATTTTTTTTGATCAGAGACAGTTTGCTGAACGATCGCTCAGCACTTGCCACTGCCACAGGCACTGTCAGTAGCATCCGCAGAGCGATTGATGTGTTGGGGAAAGTACTTTTCATGTCCTTCTCTAAGACATACTGTAACACTTTGGCAGGAGAAGTGACATCATTTGGAAGCAGGTGAGAGAGAAAAGTTAACTCCTCAGACAACTCATTGCTGTTTATGTCCCCCAGAAAACAGGCAAGGTTGTTGCTGGCTTGTTTCAGATTTGTGTCGTTTCCACATTTCTTTATCTTAAACAAAAAGCCGAATCGTTCATCAAGCTCCTGAAAAAAGGAAAAACGTTCCTCTGTCTCCATCAAGATAGTGTCCAGTAAACAGTTGAAAAAGTTAACCTCAAATTTTTGCTATCCATTCAATGGCTCTTCTGCAGACAATTCACCTGGAAGCCGTTTGCTGCGCCTTGTTCAGTGTTCCGAGAATGTGGGCTCCGTGTCCATCTTCTCAGCCAGTGCTTTCCCCTCTTGGATTAGTAACGAGACCAGTCTGTCTGTATTCACACAAGGTGTCTTTCACAGCAGCCACAACATCCATTGCATGTGTCATATTCAATTTTGGTTCTTGCAAAATCACACTGACGCGATTAACGGTGTTAAGCACTGTGTTCCAGACTGCCAAGCTTACAATGAAGTCAAACGTTTCTATTGTTTTCACACGGCCAGATATTTCAAAGAGCATTTCACTGTCACAGCTGAGCCTGTCGGCCACTTCAAGCATCGCATCTCTTAGCTCTGGAAGCTGTTCATAAACTGCTTTTGTGGCATCAGCACGAGCACTCCACCGAGTTTCTGAGAGCGATTTTAAAGTAAACTTTGTCAAGCGCTGTTTCCCAATGTTTTGTTGACTTCGAAAAGATTGTGTATAGCCTGTTCAATATACCAAAGAAAGCCTTGGCTTCAACAGAGGATTTGGCGGCACGCTGCAGAGCGAGGTCCCACCATGGACTCCCTTCATGTTAGCACCGTTATCGTAACACTGCCCTCTACAGTGTTCGATTTCTATGTTATGCTCAGTGTTACGTCCCCTGCCTCTGCTTGCCTGGGTAGTGCAGGTGGAGGTAGTTGCGTAATTACTTAATTGCCTGATTGCTTCCACCTGCCTGTGGCCCAATATAAAGCCCAGTAGTATGAGGCAGGAGAGAGTTTTATTTTGGGGTTTGTGATTTGTGTGGAGAGCTTTTGTTTTGTGAACTTTGTGTGTTTTTGTTTGTTATTTAGATGAATAAATGTCTGGGTTTGTTTTTAGATCAGTTTCTGTCGTGTTTTTGATCCATCCGGACTTTGTTTGTTGCGGCCAGTCGAGCCAGCCGTAACAAAATGGGGGCTCGTCCGGGATCTGCCATCACACTTCCCTGCGGCGGCGAGGAGGCTGCGCGCAGACACACAGTTCCCTGCGGCGTCGAGGACGACGCGCGCAGACACACACTTCCCTGCGGCGTCGAGGACGACGTGCGCAGACACACACTTCCCTGCGGCGTCGAGGACGACGCGCGCAGACACACACTTCCCTGCGGCGTCGAGGACGACGCGCGCAGACACACACTTCCCTGCGGCGTCGAGGACGACGCGCGCAGACACACACTTCCCTGCGGCGGCGAGGACGACGCGCGCAGACACACACTTCCCTGCGGCGGCGAGGAGGCTGCGCGCAGACACACAGGTCCCTGCGGCGTCGAGGACGACGCGCGCAGACACACAGGTCCCTGCGGCGTCGAGGACGACGCGCGCAGACACACAGGTCCCTGCGGCGTCGAGGACGACGCGCGCAGACACACAGGTCCCTGCGGCGTCGAGGACGACGCGCGCAGACACACAGGTCCCTGCGGCGTCGAGGACGAGGCGCGCAGACACACAGGTCCCTGCGGCGTCGAGGACGACGCGCGCAGACACACAGGTCCCTGCGGCGTCGAGGACGACGCGCGCAGACACACAGGTCCCTGCGGCGTCGAGGACGACGCGCGCAGACACACAGGTCCCTGCGGCGTCGAGGACGACGCGCGCAGACACACAGGTCCCTGCGGCGTCGAGGACGACGCGCGCAGACACACAGTACCCTGCGGCGGCGAGGAGGCTGCGCGCAGACACACACTTCCCTACAGTGGCAGATTTCTCTGGACAATTCGTGGACATTTGGTATTTATTTTTTGTGTTGTATAGTAATTTGAAGAAAAAAAAAAAAAAGACCTTTAGTTTTTGTCTTTTTTTTGTCTTAAGGGTGGGGGTGTTACGTCCCCTGCCTCTGCTTGCCTGGGTAGTGCAGGTGGAGGTAGTTGCGTAATTACTTAATTGCCTGATTGCTTCCACCTGCCTGTGGCCCAATATAAAGCCCAGTAGTATGAGGGAGGAGAGAGTTTTATTTTGGGGTTTGTGATTTGTGTGGAGAGCTTTTGTTTTGTGAACTTTGTGTGTTTTTGTTTGTTATTTAGATGAATAAATGTCTGGGTTTGTTTTTAGATCAGTTTCTGTCGTGTTTTTGATCCATCCGGACTTTGTTTGTTGCGGCCAGTCGAGCCAGCCGTAACACTCAGCAAGTCCATCGAGTAGCATATTGGTAAGTCCCTCTCCTGTAGTGTTTTCAACTGTAACAAACTCTAAAAAGCTTTCATTGACCTCTACTTTGTTTTCATTTGTTGAAACATATCTGATCATAAGAGACAGCTGCTCTTTGTGCGATATATCTGGAGTGCAGTCCATTAACACACTGTAATATGGAGCTGTTTGCACATTGTGTCTGATTTTCTTTAAAACAGCATCTGCTAATAACGTAATAAATTCATTCTGGCTATCTTTACTGAGATAGTGGACTTTACTGTTCTGAGCCCGTCTTAAATGGTCAGCCATGACTGGGTCATGTTTGTGTTAGTGTTAATCATTTTAACCTACAGGGTCCAAGTTGAACTATGCGGTTGTTCCCTGCATTTGGAACGGTACTTCTCTTTAGGGTTTTCGACACACTTGTTCCTGATTATGATTATACACTTTGTTGCACGTTGCTCTGGATAAGAGCGTCTGCCAAATGCCTGTAATGTAATGTAGGCTAATATTCCGTAGCAACAAGATAAACCCAACATTAGCCCTAAAATATGCCAATACAGCAGTGAAAACGCTGCTCACTGAATAACGAAATAAACGAGACAAATTTTTTTTAAATTATACCATGTCATTCTACAGTCAATATCTGGGACTAAACATTGAATAAATACACAATCTTACCATTGGTTTTACGCGTAGAGATGTCCCTTTTGCGACTGAGTGGTCATATATTGTCTTGGACAATCTGTTTGTGAAATATACGCGCATTTGTGACGTCTGGGTCGGCTACCTTCAAAAATAGCTGTGCGTAATGCCACACCTGTTGCTTACGGCGTTGTCGCCCTTTTTAGTACAAATTGGCTTGATTGACAATTCATTTATTCAGTAGGTGAGAGTAAAAGCTTTCTAACGATGTATACTTTTGATTTTGATTTTGCTTTTGGAATAGCGTTTTATAGGTCAGCATAACCGAAAATTTGCTTATCTGCCAATGTCTAAATAAATAATACGGTAGGCTACTCTGCGCACAGCACGCGGGTCGCGAGTTGATATTTCGTCTTTTGTTTCGTTTTTCTCAATGTCGTATTTATCATTTGAAATGTGTATTTATGTGTTATTATTCTATCTGTCTCTGAGGCGCTCTGAAATGTGCATTCCCTGCTAAGCTGAGCAATTGATTGGAATATGTGTCTTACGTAGTGTTGCACGGTATACTGAAACTTCAGCACTTTTTCGGTACTTAAAAAAAAAAAAAAAAGAAACGGTTAGGTATTTGAATTTTCCAACGTTCGGTAGTTTTGTGTCAAATGTAAAAGCCAGGGAAATGTGTCTCCCGCATTACTGATTGTGAGGATGAAAAGTGTAATTTGTCAGAATCTTCGCTAGATGGCAGTAGCAACTAAGGTTGCCAAGTGAGGTGATGTGCGCTTGTGCATTCACTTCGTTGATACAGCGCAAGCTTCGAGTCAGTTGACTTCAGTAGCAATAGGTGTTCTAATTTGGAAATATTTTATTGTAGGAAGATGCTGTGTTGTTATTAAAATATGCTCTTTTTAGATCTATTTAAAGGTGAAAGACCTGTATAATGATTATTTAGTTTAAAACTTTTTAATTTTTGTTTAGTGTTGTAACACTATAGGCCTATGCTTATTAACCCTCTGGGGTCAGGAGCTTCGCCGGCGGAGCTCGGCAAGATTAAATGAACTTTTGTTTCTATTTGGATGATTAACTTCACGAATTGTTATCATACAGACGCAACAAAAACATTGACAGAAACCTTAGAATCGCGACTCTCCATGCGCCCATTGACAAATAATATGAATTGTTTTAAAAGTTCTAAATTTGATTAATTAAACCATGTATGCTTCGTTAATCCTTACTCATTACAATGTGAATTTCGCTCAGCAGGAAGTCCGCCCAAATCGCATTCACGTTAACGACATTATAACTACTCTCCATAGAAGGAGGGGGCATAGTAGGGTAGGGGCGATGCGAGATCCATGGGAGAAATGCCAAGCCTGCGAAAGCAGGATAGAATGTCAAAGTGTAGCCTAATTCACTTCTTTTGAGGTAAACATTTCGGTTTAATTTTGGAAAATGGTCCGTCTGGAAGCCGACATTGATGAAGAGCGGTGTCATTTCGAACAGCGAACTGATCCAGCTGAGGATCAACTTCATGAGTAAGTATATTTCTTATGATCATATTGGTAAATATGTGTACTGTATTGCAACGTATCTCTGTGTTTGTAGGAATATCCAGCAATATGCGCGTTTATAAATTCCCACACTACGAACGATTCAAACTATTGCATCTCAGAATTATAGGCTAGGCTCTCTGCGTCTGGTTGTGTGTTAGAAGTAGCAGGTAGACTGTATTTTTTTTGATCATATTGGTAATAAATAGCCCATGCCTGGCGTGTAGTGGCGTGACTAGGATTCTAAAACTGATGTCCTCGCACAATCGATATTAGCATACTGTAAGTAAATTCGGGAAATAGCAATATAATAACCACTTAGCTAAACAGACCTAGCCTACTTCAGATTGAGGCATTGTTATTGATGAGTTGTGTGTAGTTGAGCTGGAATATCAATGTTTATTTAGTTTAGCTAATGTTGTTTTGTTGATAGTTTGCATTATTTGTAAATGTGTGCTGTATTACATTCTCTGTGTGTTTGTAGGAATATTCACTAATATGCGCGCTTGTAAATTCCCACACTACGAACGATTCTAACCATTGCTTCTCAAAATTATAGGCTACCTCTCTGCGTCTGGTTGTGTTTGTTTGGTTCTTTGTTTGTATATGATGTAACCATGTCACATTTCCTAAGTTTTGTTTTCGTTAGTTAGTGGTTTGCCCCTTTTTTGTAAATTTAATTTTCACCTGTTGAAGGAACTGTGCTATATAAATAAAGTTTGATTTAATGTCACATTTCCTAACAATTTTGTTTTTATCATATTTACAGAGATGCTGATCAGGAAACACGGCCTAGTTCACCACTAGCTAAGAGGCCACGCAAGCGTTGCAAGAGTACACCAGTCTCATCTCATCTTCCATGCGTATAGTTTGCTTCAATAAATGTTCTAAAATCAAAAGATGTCTTTGTTTCTGTCTTCTATAGCCGCGTTTCCACCGCAGGAACTAGGGTCTAAATTTAGTTCCTGGGGCTTTATTTTACCCCCCAAAAGGTTCCTGCTCGGGGGGTAGTACTTTCCGAAAGTACAGGAACCTTTTGGGTGGAGCTTGCAGCGCTGAACATTTCTCATTTTTTGGTGTTTTTTGTTTTCAGGCGCCATGTTTAAAAATATGCAGGCGCAAACCGATTTATTTTCATAATAACTTCAAATCAAACTTGTATGTTATGCGGCGCAGTAGCCTACTTTTGGTTATAGCCTGCCAACGTCTTGGAATTATAACGTGTGCTCTTCTGCTCTTTTCTTGCTTTAGTATTCGTTTTATAAAATGCTAAGCATTCGTGCTGGGACAGCATATTACGTACAAAAACATTCAAACGGATTAATTCGGTTGCTGAATATTTTCTTCCGGATTTTCTTTGTTAGCCTGTTGTAATTGACTCAAAACGTTTGATACAGTTATGTGAGGTATGCGGTAGTTCTGCGTAATTAAAATTGGTGATACAGTACAAGCAAACTGGAAATCACCTTCCGCACTTTTTGTCAGGGTAAAATAACAGGTTAATTCTAGTAATCATCCCTTTAGCTTTTTCAGACTGCCGTAATTTTACTCAATTTTACTGCCATTTTTCAATTCCACGAAAAGACCAGGAAGACTATGGACTAATTTATGGTGCATGGTTCGCATCTGGAGGGCACACTTCGCTGCTCGGCTAGCAGTAACTTCGAAGGAAAGCAAACGGTGGCTGTACCACTACTAATTTAAATTTTCACGCAAGTCCGAGTTTTCGTTCTATTCTTGTCAATTTGCGATTAGCCTATATGGAATTGACGACGAGAAAGTAATCAAACAGCAAATTGTTTACAACGTGTGCATGTTTTCTGCTGTTGTTGCCAGTTATACATATAAATGTGAATGCATTCTGTCGCTTCGGATGTCAAGACATGAAAGCGAATGTTTGCATAAAAACATAATGAATGTGTTTGAGAGGATATATGAAAATCAATAAATACAAAAGTAACCATATATAGTCATTGTTGGTAACCCGTTGTATATAAGTGGAATAAACCCCTCCGGGCTGTCCCGGTTATTAGAAAATAATGTAGGCTACTTCGGTGGTAGTATGGGGTTACAGAAGAAATCATATGACAGATGGACCGACGACAACGTCGCTTTTTCATACGTCAGTGGGCTAATTTGCCTAATCTTTGCGGTACTTTAGACCCCGGTGGAAACGCAGACAACCATTAGCCGCGTTTCCACCAAAATTACCCGGAACTTTCAGTCCCAGGAACTACTTTACCAGGAACTAAAAGGTTCCTTCAGCCAATGGTTGTCTGCGTTTCCACCGGGGTCTAAAGTACCGCGAAAATTAGGCAAATTAGCCCACTGACGTTGTCGTCGGTCCATCTGTCATATGATTTCTTCTGTAACCCCATACTACCAACGACGTAGTCTACATTATTTTCTAATAACCGGGACAGCCCGGAGGGGTTTATTCCACTTATATACAACGGGTTACCAACAATGACTATATATGGTTACTTTTGTATTTAGCCTATTGATTTTCATATATCCTCTCAAACACATTCATTAACAGCAGAAAACATGCACACGTTGTAAACAATTTGCTGTTTTATTACTTTCTCGTGGTCAATTCCATATAGGCTAATCGCAAAATGACAATAATAGAACGAAAACTCGGACTTGCGTGAAAATGTAAATTAGTAGTGGTACAGCCACCGTTTGCTTTCCTTCGAAGTTACTGCTAGCCGAGCAGCGAAGTGTGCCCTCCAGATGCGAACCATGCACCATAAATTAGTCCATAGTCTTCCTGGTCTTTTCGTGGAATTGAAAAATGGCAGTAAAATTACGGCAGTCTGAAAAAGCTAAAGGGAAGATTACTAGAATTAACCTGTTATTTTACCCGGATAAAAAGTGCGGAAGGTGATTTCCAGTTTGCTTGTACTGTATCACCAATGTTAATTATGCAGAACTACCGCATACCTCACATAACTGTATCAAACGTTTTGAATCAATTACAACGGGCTAACAAAGAAAATCCGGAAGAAAATATTCAGCAACCGAATTAATCCGTTTGAATGTTTTGGTAGCCTACGTAATATGCTGTCCCAGAACGAATGCTTAGCATTTTATAAAACGAATACTAAAGCAAGAAAAGAACAGAAGAGCACACGTTATAATTCCAAGACGTTGACAGGCTATAACCAAAAGTAGGCTACTGCGCCGCATAATATACAAGTTTGATTTGAAGTTATTATGAAAATAAATTGGTTTGCCGCTGAATATTTTCAAACATGGCGGGTAATGGCGGAAAATAAATACAACACAAATGCTACGAGTACTCGACCAATCAGAAATGTTCAGCGCTGCAAGCTCCACCCAAAAGGTTCCTGTACTTTCGGAAAGTACTACCCCCCGAGCAGGAACGTTTTGGGGGGTAAAACAAAGCCCCCAGAACTAAATTTAGACCCTAGTTCCTGCGGTGGAAACGCACTGAGTTCCTCAAAAGGTTCCTAGTTCCGGGGTATAGTTCCTGCGGTGGAAACGCGGCTATTGGCTGAAGGAACCTTTTAGTTCCTGGTAAAGTAGTTCCTGGGACTGAAAGTTCCGGGTAATTTTGGTGGAAACGCGGCTTAAATGGCTCACTGAGCCTTTGTCTTAGTGATTGGGAGGCATGCGGCCAGGTGTGATTAGCCTACTTAGCTGGCAGGTCCTCCTACCCAATGCATATTCATTACAGAAAGGCCATTTGCCCGTCCATTCTCACCTAGTGTTGAAAAATAGTAGTCACAACACTAACCTTTAGCAATTTGTTTTATATTTCTCATTGGATTTGCTAAAATATTTTGTCTTTTGATACCCAAGACCTTGATGAACACATTTCAGTGACCAAAAATTACAATTTTTTAGTGTGTTTTATTACAACATTCCTGTGTATGTTCAAAACTACTGTTTACAGTTTGTGTGTTTTTAGAGCAATTTGCAATCCACATATGATTATGACCTACTTACTGCTGCCATATTATTGTAGCTGAGTTTGTGCTGAAAACAGAGATATGAAACACTTTGGAATCACTGCAAATAAAGTTGATGAAATTTACACAAATGTCAGAGCATGGCACAATCACCAGTGTTCCTCATTTTACCCTCAGACCCCAGAGGGTTAATATGTTGAACAGGCTTCAACTTAAAGGTTGTTAATAAACCAGGTTTTTAATAAACCGTGAATTCAAAAATGAGGTCAACCCTTGTGGACATTACGTTTCTGATATATTAAGGTAATTTCAGTATCGTTATGTACCGAGTATTGAATCAGTATCGTTTCAGTATTGAGTATCGTGATACTAAACGTGGTGTTGGTATCAAAGTCAACATTTTGGTATCATGACAACACTAGTCTGACGCCTTTTTTAGTTGCGGCATGGACGCGCTGCAGCTTTACACACATGCCGGGCCATCTAAGTGTTACGACATCGTAAAGGCCTTTACGGGAAGCGGCCAGGACACATCCATGGTGACGCAACTAAGTCATCCGACAGCGTCTCTTAGCACACAATTGGCCATAAGTCATCAATATTTTACTATGTCAGACACATATTCCTATCCATTTCTCTTCATGGTATTCAGTAGATATGTTGGGTGAAGGTATATGATCATGAGGACAAAGCCATTTTAAAATCGCTCCAGGGGGCGCGATAGTGCCAATGCTTGGACCCCTCCCAACGCCGCTTGCGGCTTTAATTGTCATTATTTTCTGCATAAAAAGCAAAAAGCTAGATTCTGGGATGCCAAATATAAAGTACAATCTAACAGTCTGCAAAGCACAGCATTCCAGCGTGCTCTCTCCTTCTCAATCTCGTTTTGAACACGATTATCAATAGTGCAAGTGTTCTCCACTTAATGAAATTTTCCAAGTGAGCTCATGAACCCTCGTGTTCCGACAATCTCCATGATAACATTTGCCAGTTTTTGAAACCTTTAACAAAAACACCACCACTAGTTTGTCCAAAAAGCTTGCAACAGAAGCAAAGTACAGCATTACTAGATGTAGAGTACCCTAGCCATGGTCTCAGTACATGCTGAGTGCCTATCTTGCGTTTATAATTTGCAGACGTAAAGCGGCGCCAATCAGTTTGAGGGAATTCAAAATCAGTGTCTTTGAGCTCCTTCTGTTTCTGACACACAATGTCATCTCGTAAAACGTGACATTTCATCAGGCCACAGTGCTGGATCAATAAAATCAATAGCAATAACGTTAACGTTAAATGTGAATCGCTAGTAGGCCTACTGGTCTCCTGTGCTAGTGGCTCTGCTGATTCTTCTGGCCCTGCACCGGTACACAGAGTTGCCGTGCGTGTTTGTACTGGGATAACGTTAGCCTCTGTTTGAGTTGCATCTGACGCCAGTGACGTGGATGGTGTCGCCTCCAGTTGAGGTGCATTTGCCGTGGATGGTTCAGGCTCCAGGGAAGCCTCAGCTTGGGGTAACGTTACGTCTGCCGATAGCGATGCTGTCTCCCGAATTGGAATGTCCGGAACGTTAGCATTACTAGCATCGTCTCCAATAGAAGCCGTGGGCGGCAAATTCGCCGCTGGTGCTGCGCCTGTGAACCACGGTGAATAAACCTTTTTGGCATTTCTAGCCTCTTTTTATTGTCATTTCGCTTGTGAAAGCCCGATTTTGACTTCTGCATTTTTGAGAAATAACTGTCAAGAAACGTGTAAGCTATGTTAGCTAACGTTACTGTAATCTATGTTTAGTGATGCGTGCAGCCGCGATCAAAAACCTTCAAATAATGACGAGATAATAATGAAAGCTGCTATTGGACAGAGACCCCCTGTGGTTACTGGGCACGCCCTCATTATCAGCATATTGTTCTCTGATTAGACAAAATGTGTAGTTACTTTTCAGAGCTGAGATGTTGCGAGTATTTTGCGCAAAGGCTATTCTATGCATTTCCCCCACCATTTCAGCGGGCCCTGTCCGGCCCCTGGTCAAGCTCGGGGCCCCGTGCAGTTGCATACGTTGCATACCCACTAGCGCCGGCTCTGAACAGGGCAGAGGACAGGATTACGTTACCAGAGAACAAGAAAAAAGGTAGATTTAACTAGCTAATGTTAAGTTAGATAGATTTTTTTTTTTTAAACATTCACAATGTATTCTCAATTGATGTTCATGGCCAACTAATTATTAATATTAATAATATATCGTGAAATAATGTTCCAGCTAACGTTAGCTAGGTCACATAAACAGATGTGCAACTATATATGACATAGGTGAAATATCAGTAACAACATGTACCTAGTTATGTAGGAAAAAATGTCCTTGTTATCCTCCAGTGGTTATTTTTTCAGTACTTTTGCGATTTATTTCAGTGCCGGCAAATAAGTCAGATGTGGCCCAAATTTGCTAGAATACTGTATAAGTGTCCTGTCGTGCATATTTGAGGTTAATATTAGAAAGGGTGGTTGCTATCGGCACACCCAGGAATCCGTACATATTCACAGTTGTAACCCAAGTCGCAGGATGCAAAATAGCCGTTCGGAAAGCAGTTTTAAATTATGAAGCAACGTCTGCACCATTGGGTTTAATGGGTTGCGATGAGATAATTCATAGCGTGTTGCTTGTTTTAAAGTTGATATATTAAATAAGGCTGTATTAATATAACTAAATGTATATGTATGCAGTTGGTTTTTTACATTTAGACAGTTTATTATGTGTATTTTTACAGGACTTACATTTTAATAGGTAACGATGTCCAGTTCTCTCTTGAAGGGGAAAAATGCCTTCTACTTCAAAAATATGTAACATTAGTGGTGGCTACTACAATATTTTAATGTTCTTACTGGTTGCATGATGAAATATTTGTGATGTGAGAGAATTATCTAACGTTGCTCATTCTCAAATGTAACCTTATTAGACAAGTACACAGGCAGGAGTAGTGGAGGCGAGTGGAGCAGGAGAGCAGAGTGAAGCAGGAGAGAGAGCAGAAAGAGATGAGTGGAGAGGAGAGTGGAGGAGGACAGGAGAGTGGAGAGAAAACGAAGATTAAGCACATACTATCAGGCTGGGACCCTAAATGGGTGGACAAGACAAGGTTCCACCCATGGCTCTCAGCCAGGCTGCAAACTTTGTCACTGAGGCTAATATACAGTGCCTTCTGTAAGTAGTGGTTCAAAGAACCATTATGTATGAATAAATAGATGTCAATAAATATGTTCTACAGTTTGTTTTGCAGTCAAGTGTCATTTTATTTCATATTTTTAAATGACCTTTTGATATTCACTGCGATGCCGGCGGAACGCGCGAACCACCCAGGTACAACAAAACCCTTTCCCCCCGCTGCTGAAAAAAATCCTAGAGGAAACACTGTTAGGTCCAGCCATATACTAGGTTTTAATCTGGTCTTGTCTGTAATGTATTGGGGTCTTTTTGAGATGTGCTGACATGATTTTTGGGATGTTTGAGTTAGCTCATTTCTAGTGTTTGAAATATACAGAAAGCATTGAATCAACTCCTTGATTCTGTGAACTTTGCAAATATAAAGAGATTTTGCTTATCCTTTTAAATACACTTTCACAAACACAATTACACATTGCATTGCATTCATTTGGCTGATGCTTTTTACCCAAGTAAACCGTAATGTAAAGGAGTGTAAGCAGGGTTCTTCTTGGCAATAATTTAGAAATACAAACATTGAAATGAATGCAGTTGTATCCTTTATTTCAAGAAAATAGTTTTGCAATATATGGTTTTCGTAACCCAACAAGTGTTTCCTCAAAGCAACGTTTCAGTATAGCAGGGAATGTTGTGTCTCCCCATCCCTGTAGACTGTTCCACAAAATACACCTTGTGGAAGTTTGAGTTAGAGCATAATATTTTAAGAAGTATTCCACCCAGATTTTAAATTGTCAAGATTTTCAAGATTTAGATTTTTTTCTTTTAATTTACCCATGCTTAGGCAAATCAAACATATAGGTAAAGGGGGGAGAAAAAGTATCAACAAACAAAAAGCAACAAAACATGTTAACCTTTCAATTTGTAGTTTAAAAAAATCATTGGGAGTTCATAGCAGTAGTTCATAATGAAGATGAGGAACTATCTTTTGAATTCTAAAAGCATTCTTTTCAATTTATAATTGAGTTCAGGTAGGGGTGGTGATGGTGGGGTTCATGCAGTTTGTGCTATGCAGTACAGAGTAAGGATGAGTAACTGTTTTGATTTATAAAAACATTTTGCTTATCTTTGAAACTTGATTTGACTGTTTGTTTACCTCAGTGTTATAAAAGCCTGTTATGGCTATATAACATACAGGACATTGTTTATTAAATACAGCTTTCAAAAGCAAATGGTCTGTTGTTAAACTGGACTATTATTGATTTCATTGTAAAACCATGACTTTAATGCGTTTATTTTGCAACAGTGCCAGTGATTATACTTCATACACTTTCGTTTTATGCCACACTTACATTTTCCTCCAAATTCCATATTCTTGGTTGAACAAATACTGATACAAATACAAATAGCGGCCCCAAATGTATATATATATATGTATTAGAAAACGGGTAGCTCAAATCAAGAAATTTGATTGGTTCATAGCCGTGGTATATGAACCATATACCACGGCTATGACGTCTAATTCCTTTGCACAATTCAGTATCATTCCGTGTCTGAGAAAAAAAACGTTAGTGTGTACGTTGCATAGCAACCGCCTCGCACTATGTGCAGGCAGCCAGGAGGGCCTATTTTATTTTGAACATTATTATTTTTTAGTAAAAACTGTTTAATTGGAATGTGTCTATTACTTTCATATTGCCATACTTGCTGACCGTTTTATAAAAGCAATAGCTCACGTCAGGCCGTGATGAGCTTCCGCTTCGCATCGGGCCGTACAACACCCCTTAGCTGTGAACCATATACCATGGCCTGTTGTGAGCTATTGCTTATATATATATATATATCCACCCACAATACAATCTTCTTGGAGAAGACAAGTTATTGGGATTATGTCATATGTATGGTGCGCACGCATAGCCTGTCTACAGCTCAGGTGTCTCCGCTACGTGGTTTGTAAATGGTAAATGGTAAATGGACTGCATTTATATAGCGCTTTTATCCAAAGCGCTTTACAATTGATGCCTCTCATTTGCCAGAGCAGTTAGGGGTTAGGGGTTAGGTGTCTTGCTCAAGGACACTTCGACATGCCCAGGGCGGGGTTTGAACCGGCAACCCTCCGACTGCCAGACAATCGGTCTTACCTCCTGAGCTATGTCGCCCCTATATTTTTGTATAATGGCAATACAAATTATGCATTTTGCTGTTAATTTGGATGGGTGCATTTACACAAATAAATATACCACTGTGGCATCCAGTGTAGCTATGTGTTAAGTTTAGTAATTGAGTAATAAATTAAGTTGGTTGCAGAGGATAGTTGCACAATCTAAGCACCCATGGCACCCATTGGTGCTTCATTTGTATCTTTACGTAGTCTGTATAAACGTTCACCAGTTGGGCCAGTCTCTTCCAAGCGCATGCTGCAAATTATAATTGGAAGATTAAATAACGTGCCAGCTTTTTTTTCCACTGTCGAACGGTACTTTAACATTATCTGTTCCTCTTTGTGCCGTTGGGCTTCAGGCTGCTGAGTCAATCCAGGCAGAGGATGAGAGCGCCAAGCTGTGCAAGCGGCGCATCGAGCACCTGAAGGAGCACAGCAGTGACCAGCCAGCGGCTGCCAGTGTGTGGAAGCGGAAGCGAATGGATCGCATGATGGTGGAGCACCTGCTACGCTGTGGTTATTACAACACCGCTGTTAAACTGGCCCGGCAAAGTGGCATCGAGGTACACGTGCGTGTGCACAACCATAAACTGTGCAGGCCCTGGGGTTTGCTTCCGAAGCCCTCAGCAATTTGATTTCGGCATAAGCACATAAAACCACAAAGTTTCCATAATGCTACACTTTCATGCTGTGGTCAAGAGACTGAATTGTGAATCAGCCCTGTATCTTGATGGACACCTGGTATTACTTTCCTAGGGCAAGCATTGGACTGCTCAGGGTCACAAACTGTACCGCATAATAGTCCTTATTCTGCTTTATTACACATAGCTGCAGTTTGTCAGTGGATCTTGCTAGCCCCAGGAAGACTAGCCCAAAGCATAAACAAATGAAGGTTAATGTTTCATTCATTATATTTAATAGCGTTTTAGGCAATATGACAATTTTGTATCATCATTGGTAGAATTTTAGGCATGATGTGCCTTTTCACAGATATTGTGGCGATTGTTCTTCAAACTCTTCTGAAAAGCTACTCCAAGTATGAAATCGGCTTGATGTTGGATTTGGCTTAGAGTGTAGCCTATAGTTGTAATTGAGTAATTAGTGCACAGCCAGCTTTTTGTACATTGACAACGTACATAGGTTTTTGTTAAGACTGGGATGGCAAGTATGCCATCCAGCCAAGTTACGCCTTGGCGGGGAATGCCCCATACCTATACAGCACCGAGAGTTTGGCACTTTTCAGGGTTCCCCACAGAAATAACCGCAACAGACTCTCAGCCCTTAAAAACATTCATTTCTGTACATTCTGACCCCATTTCAACATACAGAATCCATAAACAACTTCACATGTCCACACAATAAAGCCCCAAACTAAGAGGATTTTGCGTTTTCTCCGTTCTTTTCCTGCCAGAAATGCTCCTAGCCCACAAAGAATATGTCTCCCCATTGGTCATTTTACATACACCAGCCAATCCTCCTCCTACACCAGCCAATCAAAATGTTACATACACACACAAAATGGACTGTAACACGTTTTGCAGTCCTTCTCCCCACAAACCACACAATCCTCCGTTCTCGGACGCACACAGGTTTTATTGCGCTGGTTTACGTCCGTACGTACACAAACAAAACAAACCAAACCAAAACACACGATAAGGAAGGGGAATTTACACACTGCGTCGTTCCCGCCTGCGTCTCTCATTCCAGCGCTCTGTTCTCACTGCAGGCAGAGCATATAAACAATTAGCAATTAATTGTAATCGCACACACCTGGGGTTGCAGGGCCAGCTAAACCGCTCCCTCTCCGTCTGAAGATGGCGCCCTAACCACACCACCCCTCCACATGGACTTATATATTTTTCCCCAAAAAAATTGCCAGTCTCTTCAGCTAGTCAGTTCGTGGCTCAGTGGTAATGTTGCGGTCTATGGAACATTGAGTCACAGGGTCAAATCCCACCTGAAGCAAATTTCTTACGTGCTTATTTGCTCACTAATAATTGTCTATTACCCGGCGTGCACCGAACGTATAGATTGCATTACAGAGATGTGGTCTCGAGTCATTGTGACTTGGACTCGAGTCGACTCGAGTCACTGTTTTGATGAATTGCAACTTGACTTGACAGAAAATAAATGACTTGAGACTCGACTTGACTTGGAAGTTAAAGACTCGTGACTTGACTTGAGACATGATGACTCAAATGACTTGTTTGTGTTAATTTTATGTTTTAATTAAAAATAATATATGAAATATAAAATATTAAAATGTTCACCGTTGTCAATGTTCACATTACAATTGTCAGTGTAACGTTACCCAGTATGCGAGCGCACACTGGGAATAGCATTGTCATGACTGGATGACTACCCCCCCTGTCAGTCAAGCTCCTCGCTACCTGACGTTTTTTTCAACGAGAAGCACTCGTTACACCCTCCCGCTCTAGACCATTTCTGGTTACGCTTACAGTAAGATCAGATCAGATCAACATGGCAGCCGCGACTGTGCCAAGAGTCATCACTTCCGGACTCAAAAATTTCACGTGAAGGAAAAAGGCGAACTGCTGAATGCAAACCCTGCTCATCAAAGATTTCTGACAGACTACAACATCAAACTTTGTTCGTCATTTGAAGACTCATTCGGGTTGGTATGTGTCTGTGTGAGGGCTAATGTTAACTAATGTTAGCCAGATACAATCTGTTCTCTCACAACTCTGTAGCTAGCTAACGTTAGCCTAATATGATACAATTTGTTCTCTCACAACCAGGGGTTAAATTGGGGGTGGACGCAGGTGGACGGCGTCCACCCACCTTTGGTAAATAAATAATTTTGACCGACAGTTTTATTCAGCGGCGACTGGTGAGCTGAAAATTGGTGGGGCGCAAAACTTTCCTTTAAACTAATTATTGATCTCAACCTGTTTTCATTAGTAATTTTTCCTTTATTATCAAGTGTGCCAACGATCGGACTGATCAAATGGCAAGTAGCCTAACACACAGCGTCTTCATACTGTGTTAGGGGGATTAAATCATGAATTCAGTTTATCCGTTAAAAATCTGTTTTAATCACCAAGTAGTCTGCACTTAACAAACAAGATACACCAGTCTGTCATCTACCGTGTTAGCTTTCAGAATAACCAGCAAAAACAAAACCTGCACTTCAATTTTGTTTACAATCTACGCATTGCAGATATTTGCCATGAATTCGAGTGCGGAGAAGAAGTGCATTTATCCACAAATGTTGATTAAAAATGAGCACAATTTTGTACTGCAAATGAAAATAAATGTAGGCTATAAGGCCTAGGCTACTCGCTAAATCTGTCTGTTTGGGGAGAGCTAGCTATATATGATAGTATTGCTATTGAGTAGCCTATTTTGTGGATGAATTGCATTGATACTCAAGGAAAATCAGAGGAAGATTCCACCACTTCTTAGTGATTAAAACTGATTTTTCTAAATCGCATTTATCATTTACTCTCCCTAACACAATGCAAAGAAGCTGTGTGTCCCTTTCCAATTGCTTAGTCAGATCGTTTGCATGCTTGTTAATCACTGAAAATTAATTAAAACAGTTTGAGATCAATGATTAGTTTAAAGGAAAGTTTTGCGCATCACCAATTTTCAGCTCACCAGTCGCCACTGGTTTTATTTTGTTTCAATTCGACAGTTTAAGAAAGATGGATAAAGGAGGAAGAAAGGGAGGACAAAAGAGGAGGATGACCGATTATTTTTGTGGGTAAAAAATTCTCAGCATTAATGACACTCAATAAACTTGAAATATTTTATGTAAAAGCTTGCATCAATAGTATACATTCTTTTTAAAACATTGTTTTCCTTAATTACAATTATGTGCACAATACATTAAAGATACACCTATTTTGAGCTGAGACATTCATTAGTTTGTACCTTTTTTCACCCACCTCCCACCGGATCTCAGGGTCCACCCACCTCCCAAATCCCAATTTAACCCCTGCTCACAACTCCGTAGCTAGCTAACGTGAGCCGAGTTCCGTAACATTAACGTTACATTAGTTAACGTTAGCTACAGATTGGGGCTAAAGACCGGATACTGCAGGTGAGACTGCAGTATCTTGGGGGAAAAAAAGTGACTTGACTTGGGACTTGACTTGCCTTATCTAAGGACTCGACTTGACTCGACATAACCTGTGACTTGACTTGACTTGCCCAAGAAAAAATGACTTGGGACTTGCTTGAGACTTGGACCAAATGACTTGAGTCACATGTCTGTTGCATTATGACATACCATCTACATGTTCAGTTAACCGCCTACAAAATTGCCATGCCATATGGATACAACTGAAAATTCACGCCTTTGGACAGCTACTTGACGGTGGTGCACTGCCAATGTCATTTACTGGGAAGCGCCAGGTCAGACGATCAAATCCCACCTCGCCCTCAGCCAGATCTTTTCATATCTTAAACTAACATTTTCTTACACTTATATTGGCTGACTAATAATTGTCTATTGTTTTTGAACTATTGCTTTTGCACTTATCAAAATATCAGAATCTTCAATGCATATGTTTACCAAAAGTCACTCACGGCCAGGCATATGCATTTCATGAAGGTATTGATTTTCTTAAAAAGTTACACCAGCTGACCACTGTGGCGTTTCTACTAACTATATTTCTTCACTTGACTACTGTTGAAACCATTCTTATGAGCAAACTCCACGTTTCTACATTCATGTTACCTCGCCCTGTTCTCTATCTATCCAGATACAAACAATTACTATGTATGAACTGTCTGCAACACCCCATTAAAACATTACATTTAAAAACATGACTCATTCATAATTATAACTACTAGTACTAAACATGAGAAAAGTACATTTATGCAAGTTTTCCTAAGCAATTTCACACGTTACTTCAACAACTATTTAAACGGGTAATTATTAATACAGTTTGTTTTATATACCATTCAGTAAGGAAACTCATCTCACTCATGGTCACTTTATTTTCTTTACATTCTGTGATCATGTCAGACTTCACCTACATGTCCATTTTGCTAAAAACATATTGTTTCAACTACTCAGTCTCATTTGTCCTAATTTCTAATATCTAATATTTTCTAATATGCAAAGATTGCTGGGACATATAAGTATGCTGCTATTCTCCACTGTCAAGTGTTCCTGTTCTGCTACTTCCAATTCTCACGTAAGGTCAGAAGGGTACACAAGTTGCGAACTAGGGAGCTCAAATTCAAATACAAGCTTGCTGATAATTTTGTCAATGAAGGCTCGTTGGATGGCTGTCAGATCAGTGAGTACATACACTGGGGACATTTTTGTTGCTTTTCTGATGGCACAAGCCTCTTTTATACTCTTTTATACACCAACGCACCCTTTGTCACAGCTATTGTTAGGATTATTTTGCCCTTCTCCATGGAGTCAAATGCAGGACGATGATGTGAAATCCTTGCCGTAGACACTAGAGATACTGAGACACACTACAGGAGTGCTAGACACAGAGGCATGCAAACTACAGACACAGTAATGGCACGAAAAGGAAACACAATACACTACATATATATATATATATATATATATATATATATATAAAGTAAAACTGGGAACCTAACAGTATTGTTTTACATACATTCAGGTCCATAAGTATTTGGACAGTGACACAATTTTCATCATTTTGGATCTGCACTCCACCACAATGGATTTGAAATGAAACAATCAAGATGTGATTTAAGTGTAGACTTTCAGCTTTAATTTAACCTCTTAGCGCAAAGCCCCTAGTGGTCGGCACGCTGGCGTGCTGAGATTGCTGAACTCAGACATTCAGTGCTACTGCAACCGGAGTTAAAAACAGAAAGGCTTTGTTTTAGTTTCATTCGTAGACGATACTCTACAACTATGCCGAATATGGAGTTTCGCAGCGCCACCATTATAGCTCTGGTCGTTCATTTAACACGCACCCCTTCCCTGCAGTCTCATCTGCAACTACACCCCCCACCCATGACATAATGGACAATATTGTCTGTCTGGGCGTTCATAAAGATATTCTTTCACCACTCAAAAATCGTATTCCGTCGTAGCAACAAGATAAACGCGGCAATAGCCCTAAGATATGCCAATACAGCAATGAAAATGCTGCTCACTGAATAAACGAGAAAAAGTTTAAAAAAATGATACCATGTCATTCTACAGTCAATATCTAGGACTAAGTATTGAATAAATATACAACCTTACCATTGGTTTACGCGTAGAGATGTTCCTTTTGAGACTGAGTGGTCATATATTGCCTTGGACAATCCGTTTGTGAAATATACGCGCATTTGTTACGCCTGGGTACCTTCCAAAATAGCTGTGCGTAATACCACACGTGTTGTTTACAGCGTTGTTGAGTGTATAATGTGGATATTTCACACTGTAATGTAAGCGTTAGTTAGTAGTGTAATAGTTTTTGTGATGCATGCAACAGTGATGACGTGAGAGTTGGAACATTGCCAAAACGTGGTGGACGGTTGAAAAGTGTTTTCATGTCGTCCCATCCCCATACAAGAAAACATACGAGAGTACAGAGTATAGAAATACATACAAGAGTTCATTATTGCACATTAAGTACTGTAGTGCATTGTGTGGCAGTATTTGTGCATTATTTTTTAATCTGATAGCAATGTTTCATCTTAAACCTTCATAAGGGGCTCATTTATATGCTTTATAATGGACATTTTTGGAGAGATTTTGGATATTTTTCTGGACCCCTAGATATTTTAGACCACTGTACTGACTGAAAGCTTGTAATTCCCACTTGAAAATGACGCAGTGAGTTTCTTGAGTCAAAACAGTTGATTTGTAGTGAAATACGTGAATATGTTTTTTGATTTACAGCAATGCATAATTTTAAGCCGCGTTTCCACCGCAGGAACTTTACCCCGGAATTAGGAACCTTTTGAGGAACTCAGTGCGTTTCAACCGCAGGAACTAGGGTCTAAATATATATCAGGGCTTGAAATTAACTTTTTTACTTGGTAGCACTGGTGCTCCCAACTTCAAAAACTTAGGAACACCCACCGAAATGTAAGGAGCACCAACAATATATACAATAGATTTTTTATTAATAAAAACGACAATATAACAGAACGGTTTACAAGGAACAGTTAAACTGTCACGCATAAAATGTGTCGACTCTTCAAGGAATTGCGTGTTATCCATTCAAACGACAAAGCGCTTCTCGTCACATTAATTCGGCTAATTAAATCAGTAAACTGCATCGGAGAAATTAGCTGTTCCAACCGGGTCGCTACACAAAACGTCCGCTTCAACTTTTCAGCTTTCGATAACGCTAATAAATTGAACATAAACTTTTGTCTTCAGGTAACATTAGTTACGCGTCGCGTGACAGTGGAGTGCAGGGAAAGGGAGTGATTGAAGGCTAATATTAACCTATTTAAAATCAGCATTAAAGGTAAGAATGTCAAGCTCGCGATTGGTTAGAAGGGTCACCGTCAGCTCACAAGGGACATGCTGAGCGTATTAGCGAATGTACAGAGAAAGAGACGTTCGACTGGAAAAAGAAAAAAAAAAAGGTCGCACCAGAACAATTATTTGCACTCGCACAAATGCTCCCAATTATATTTCGAGGTCGCACAGATTCAATTTCGGGAGCATATGCGACCAAAATGGTCGCAATTTCGAGCCCTGTTTGAGACATTGACAAAAATGTTAAACTATTCGAATTAAAATATAAGAGAATGTATCTAAGTGTGTCTGTCTGGTGTTTGTTTGTTTTAGAGAGGCACCATATGTTTCAGATGCAGACCTAATTTTACTTAGTGTTATTTATTTATTTATTGACCTTTCAGCATTATTACAGGTTCATAAAGACAGTTGTCATTAAAAACACTGAATTATTTTGCTGTTGCAATAAAACATCAATACTAAGTAGACAAAAAATTTTAAATATTGCAATTATCTAAACTGAGATCTAATCTCATATCCCAAATTTAAATTTAAAATCCGCTGTCATTTAGGAGTCTGCACATATAGGGGATTGGTGATCTCCTGTATCTCTCAGTTCGACATCTTGGGATGGCCAGTTGGTTTGAATTCCTTGCCTGACGACCTGTGAGCTCCTCCCTGAGGGGGGGTAGCCAGTCACTGAAGTTGGACTTGAGCAGCTTTCTGGCAAAGCCAAGACACAGTTGAGTGCGTCTCTTTGATAGAGTGCACAATCCGAGAGTGCAGAGAGCCTGTGGGTACCCTGAGTACCTCTGGCCAAGTATGATTTTACAAGCCCGTTTCTGCGTGCTTTCCAGCCTTTTAGCCTGGTCTGTAGTGAGGGAACTGTGCCAGACGGGGACTGCATACTCCAGCACCGGGCGTACGTAGCCTATGTAGATGGAAACCAGTTCTGGGTCTCGGACACCAAATTTCTTCAGGCGACGCAGAGCAAAAAGCTTCCTGTTCGCTGAGGTCAGCATGTGGTCCACCTGACTGTCCCAATGCAAATTACTCTGGATGGTGACCCCCAGGACCTTGACAGTGTCACAGACTTCCACGATGTTCTGGTCAATGGAGAGAGTCGGCAGGGCGGGTGGATGCCTCATGTGGGTGACTTTACATTTCTTTGGGTTGAGTTTCATTTTGTGCTCCTCTACCCAGATATCAAGACCATTCAGGGTCTGTTGGAGGGTACAGGGTAGTTGGAGCTGTTACAATAAATAATTTTAAATCGTCCCACTGAGATAAAGTCATTTGTTTTGGTCATGGAAATTCAGTTAAAGGTTGTGGAGAAGTCATGGAAAAGTCATTGAAAATCATTGGTGAAAAAGTGTGTGAACCCTGTATATTGGAAATGCGAATGCATTCGGTCGCTTCGGATGTCAAGACACGAAAGCGGATGTTCGCATAAAAACATAATGAATGTGTTTGAGAGGATATATAAAACAATTACAATCTGACTATTGGCCTGTTATATCCTATTTGTTTCATAACAACGGTCCAAGTTCAACTACCAACGACATTTTTGCTTGACAACGGTAAAATATGCCCAAACGGCTGCAGAAGAATATTTAAATTCCAGGTGATTAAATCGATAAAAATCAATAAATACAAAAGTAACCATATACAGTCATTGTTGGTAGCCCGTTGTATATAAGTGGAATAAACCCCTCCGGGCTGTCCCGGTTATTAGAAAATAATGTAGGCTACTTCGGTGGTAGTATGGGGTTACAGAAGAAATCATAGGACAGATGGACGAACGACAACGTCGCTTTTTCATACGTCATTGGGCTAATTTGCCTAATCTTCGCGGGACTTTAGACCGCGGTGGAAACGCAGACAACCATGGGCTGAAGGAACCTTTTAGTTCCTGGTAAAGTAAAGTTCTGGGTACTTTTGGTGGAAACGCGGCTTTAGACATTTTGGATAGATTTGGAGATGCTGGCTACACTGCTTAGTTTTTGCTAAATCTATAGTAGTTATACATATCCACCCTTAGATTTTATGAACTTGTGGTCAAGAAGTTTTTGATCCAGGACATGTATAGTTTAACCTGCTGTATAGGCCTATATGCAATCTCTCAGTATTTCATTGCAAACTAAAAAAGTGCAAATTCATTTTTGATTTTTTGACTAGACAATTGCATTTGTGGCACTTTATTTCTTCCAAAATTATGAATATAAACTAATCTATGTTAGTTTTGTAAATGGTACAAATGTCTTGCTTCGTTTAAGCCATTTTTCGAGTCTCTGTGGAGTTCACATCTGGAGTTGTAAAGCCAAGGATTGGCCAGATTTGGCATGTGCGCTAAGGGGTTAAGGGTTTTGTCAAAAGTATTGTATGAACAATGTAGGAATTACAACCATTTTTATACATACCCCCCCCCCCATTCTAGGGGCTCAAAAGTAATTGGACAAACTAACATAATCATAAATTAAATTGTAATTTTTAATACTTGGTTGCAAATCCTTTGCAGTCAATGACTGCCTGAAGTCTTGAACCCATACACATCACCAGACGCTGGGTTTCTTCCCTGGTGATGGTCTACCAGGCCTCTACTGCAGCTGTCTTCTGTTCCTGCATGTTCTTGGGGAGTTTTGCCTTCAGTTTTGCCTCAGCAAGTGAAATGCATGCTCAATTGGATTCAGGTCAGGTGATTGACTTGGCCATTGCAGAACATTCCACTTCTTTGCCTTAAAAACGTCTTGGGTTGCTTTCGCAGCATGCTTCGGGTCATTGTCCATCTGCACTGTGAAGCCCTGTCCAATGAGTTTTGAAGCATTTGGCTGAATCTGGGCAGATAATATAGCCCTATACACTTTAGAATTCATCCTGCTGCTTTTGTCAGCAGTCACATCATCAGTAAATACAAGGGAACCAGTTCCAGTGGCAGCCATACATGCCCACGCCATAACACTACCTCCATCATGCTTCACAGATGAGGTGGTATGCTTTGGATAATGGGCAGTTCCTTCCCTTCTCCATACTCTTCTCTTCCCATCATTCTGGTACAAGTTGACATTTGTCTCATCTGTCCATAGGATGTTGTTGCAGAACTGTACAGGCTTTTTTAGATGTTTTTTTTGGTTTACAATGGTTTACATCTTGTGGTAAACCCTCTGTATTTACTCTGGTGAAGTCTTCTCTTGATTGTTGACTTTGGCACAGATACGCCTACCTCTTGGAGGGTGTTCTTGATCTGGCCAACTGTTGTGAAGGGTTTTTTCTTCACCAGGTACAGTATTCGTCTGTCATCCACCATAGTTGTTTTCTGTGGTCTTCCGGGCCTTTTGGTGTTCCTGAGCTCACCAGTGCATTCTTTCTTTTTAAGAATGTACCAAATAGTTGATTTTGCCACACCTAATGTTTTTGCTATCTCTCTGATTGTTTTTTTTTTTTTTTTTTTCAGCCTGATGATGGCTTGCTTCACCGACAGTGACATCTCTTTTGACTTCATATTGAGAGTTAACAGCAACAGATTCCAAATGCAAATGCCACACTTGAAATCAATTCTAGACCTTTTATCTGCTTGCTCGTAAATGAAATAATGAGGGAATAACACACACCTGGCCATTGAACAGCTGAGCAGCCAATTGTCCAATTACCTTTGGTCCCTTAAAAAAGGGGAGGGGGGGACCACATATAAAAAGTGCTGTAATTCCTACACCGTTCACCTGATTTGGATGTAAATACCTTCAAATTAAAGCTGAAGGTCTGCACTTTGAGCTCATATTCATTATTTAATTTCAACTCCAATGTGCTGTGGTAGACCGCTAAAATAACAATAACTTTGTCAATGTCCAAATATTTATGGACCTGACTGTATATAGCAAAGTGAAAGTGCTAAACGATGCACGTTCATCAGACTGTACAAATTCACACAAGGATAGTCATAATCCACAAACGTTTCTTAAAGGGTTACTTCGCATGTTTACACCCAGGTCCGCTCCGATGTTCATCACGAATCATGTCCTCAATCCTGGCCCCCCCAAAATCTCGCTCTGCCTCCCAATCAAACCAGTCTAAATCCGGCACCGCCTACGCTGTATGGGTGTTTGCATGTTAGTATGTGTATGCATACTTCTCATAGTCTACATTTATATGCATTACTGTTTCACTTTCTCATATAACAAAAACTTTGCAAAAAGAAATGATATCTCATTAAAAAACATGTTTTCAACATACAAAAATGCCAAGTTACTCATACATACAAAGCACTGTCTATAACTCATTCATTCAAACTGGCAAAATCTAGGCCTATCATTAAAAGTATTGATATCAAAATGATACCAAGTTACTGTACTACAAACAATATAGGCTGTCTTGCCTCACCGAAATTAAAGAAGCTGTATTCCAAAGCAATGCTACCCAATGTTTTCTAAATTTTTTCAAGTCACTTGGCTCTGTGTTTTTAAATCTTACTATCTTACAATGTCATTCAAACTTTGTATCACATCAAAGTGTCAAATACCTCAAATTGCCGCATGCAAGACATTTAAATGAATTTACAACACTGCTGGTGAATACCTACGAAAAGCATATTCCTCCAGAAAACATATGTTTATACATGGTTGTCAAGTTCATTTTACTAAATGTACAAGTTCTTGTATATTTGCAACTTACAATAAATACTGCATGTAAAACAAATATTGTACATACATTCATAGAATACTTCATTATCCCCATGGGGACATTTCCCTCACAGCATGTAACATTCACATTTACGAACAAACATTTATACCAAGAATCATAAAATTGTTCATGCAACAGAAAGGCTGGGCAGCTAAATATATACATACAGATACAAATTGGATATATTGAGGCCTATTCAATCAATCTTGACTCTTACAAACCCAGCCACACATGTTTTGCCTGTTCATGTAATATATGCTTATACACACAGGGCCAAGTGACTTGAAACAATTTAGAAAACATTAGAGAGCATTGCTTTGGAATACAGCTTATTTGATTTCAGTGAGGCAAGCCTATATTGTTTGTGGTACAGTAACTTGCCGTCATTTTGATATCAGTACTTTTAATGGCAGGCCTAGATTTTGCCAGTTTGAATGAATGAGTTATAGACAGTGAATGTCTTGTATGTGTGAGTAACTTGGTATTTTTGTACGTTGAAAACGTGTTTTTCATAAGATCAAAATGTACTGGGGAAAAAGGCAGTGCACAGCTACCTCACACTAGAGCTACCAGAACAGATTTCACAATCCAAACATAATTTGAATGACAAGATTTATTTCATTTTAATAAAAAAAATTACCATACAAAACTCTAAACCAACTGTGGTTATTTTACTTTGAGTGCTTTAAAACTTTTTGGCTTACTGAACACATCCCTCGCCGTTCTTACCTAATTTCATTGCTAGGATAAATTTCTTCCGCTGTATCTTTTTTTTACAAATTTGCCAACCAACACTGAAGCTGCAGCAGCATGGCTGGAAGTGTTTGGATACTGTTCAGATCAGGGGAAGATTCAACAGAAGGATAGTGGTTTGTAGTAATTTGGTCGTCAATTTTAGCAAAATGGAGCTTTAATATCACACAACATGGGGCTCAGGCACCTGCAACTTAATAGTCATACATTGCAGCTTTTTTCTCTCTCTCTTTTCCAAACACATGCTCTCTGTTGAGCACTAAGAGACTGTCATGTATAACATTCCTGTTAAACATCCTGGTGAATGGTTTGGCATTTAATTAATTCAATTAATTTAATATAATATTTTCAAATACGTTCAAATGGTTACATTTTTAAAGAAAGACTACTCAAAGGGTATTTTTGTGGAGCATTGACAGTCCTACATCATACATTGCCTGGCCACAGCTGGTGTTTCAGGTAGGCCTGTATTATTTATTTTTACATTGCAGTTCACTGTATTATCTACTTAAGTTATTTCTGCTACGTTTTCCCCTCACATTTCAGATACTGCCTTCCCGATACAAAACATTAATTGTGCACTGCTTTGACCACTGATTTCTACCAACTCAATTTTTGACTCTCCTCATAGCTACTGATGTTAATTAAATTTTTTGATTTGTGCCTAATTATCTTTAATGAAAATATATCAGTGGTCATGTTAGTGTCTTTTTTCATACTTTTCAGATACTTGAAAACATCACAGCCATTAAAAAGGGCTGTTTTCTTCAATTTAAGTTTCATGCACCTAAAGATTTTGAACTGACAAGTGTGATGATAACAACATTAATGTCACATTGTAAAATGGACTTTGTTTCTCAGTGTCTCTTATCGTGTGGCTGATTCTGATAATTTGATGTTAATGTGAAAATTGCTCTAATTTCGGGTTGGGAAATGCTTGCTATGTCTTTTTTTGAAAGGGTGTGTTTGGAGACTGCCAAACCCGCAGCAGTGGAATTACACTCGTCTGCTTTTCCTATTACCGTCAAATTTATCTCTTCATTCCTTTTCATTCCACTCTACAAAAGATTTAAAATGTGAATAAAGATGCAACACAAAGCTTTTAAATGTTTGAAAATTAAACACAAGGTTTGCTTGCTAAAGCTGTATAGAAAAAAATTCAGCTTCCAGAATTTTAACCTTTAGAAGTCTGGTATACACCTTGGTGTACCTCCATGCTCCACAGTGTAGTTCAATGGTTTTAAATAGTAAGGGAACATTTCTTTGTAACCACATAAGATCCAAATAAGAAAAACATCTCCCCAAAAAGCCTCAATCAGTGCTGATCCATGGTAAGTAGGACAAAGTGCTCATCATACACTGGAGAACTAGGGTAATGGGGAAACAAGGACAGATAGTAATGCCATTCCTGGACATTGGAGCAATGGAATACACCTACAAAAACAGTTGGTCACTTTTAATTTGGAGGGGGGAAAATAGCAAGTTTTGCAACATTGTGCTGGCTGTAGGAGTTATAAAGTTTCAGGATACTGAAAGATCTGTGCCCTGTTGTGCCCCACTGCAGCCTTGACCACTGTGCAATGACATACATGTAACCTATACCTGCGCCCTGCTTTCCAGGACCTGGTCAACATTGAGATGTTCCTAACCGCGAAGGAGGTTGAGGAGTCACTGGAGCGACAGGAAACGGCCACCTGCCTGGCCTGGTGCCATGACAACAAATCCCGCCTCCGTAAGATGAAGGTACTGTGAAAGCCCTTTCTCTTTCAGAAGCACGCTGTCTCTGAGCACTGTCCAAAGTTTGCACCCGAATCTCCCCCTGAATAAACAGCACTGCAAGATTATTGATTGATTGTGATTAGCTGTTTTTGAACATAAAGAATATATTATATAGCTGATTTTGTGTACTTTTTCCAAAAAAGGGGGGCAGGAACACAAGCAAGGCATGGCACAAAAATAATATTCCTATATTTTTTGTGTATAAAATATTTTTTTCGGCAGTATCTTATGAATTCAACATATCAGTAACTGGACTCCTGAAGAGGTGTTTGAATGCTGTGTATTTGTTCAACAGTATAAGCACCCCACGTGTTAAATCAAGCTGTATCCTGCATATTTATTCTTCAGTATTCCAATCTGACTAAATTTCAGGGGAGTCATACAATGTGTACTGGTAGTCAGAAAATGAAAGTGGGTAGTGCAAGTCAAATGGTAAATGGTAAATGGACTGCATTTATATAGCGCTTTTATCCAAAGCGCTTTACAATTGATGCCTCTCATTCGCCAGAGCAGTTAGGGGTTAGGTGTCTTGCTCAAGGACACTTCGACATGCCCAGGGTGGGGTTTGAACCGGCAACCCTCCGACTGCCAGACAATCGGTCTTACCTCCTGAGCTATGTCGCCCCTGCAGTGGTTAAACCATGTCAAACTAAGTCAAGATAGCCATGCAGTGGTTAAACACCACACACCAGGCCCATGAATTTTAATCCAAGGCTGGGAATCTCTTCTACTCTTGGGAAAAGCACCTAATCAAAATTCAAATCCCAGCTAATTACGAAAAATGTAAGATTAATAAAAGGGTCCTGCAGCACACATAGTTGCATACATGGTTCTCATTTCAGAGCTGCCTGGAGTTCAGCCTGCGGATCCAGGAGTTCATTGAGCTAATTCGACAGAACAAGCGCATGGATGCTGTCAGGTATGAGGCAAACTTCTCACACATATCCAGCGCTCATAGACTAAAGCCGCGTTTCCACCCAAAGTACCCGGAACTTTTAATCACAGGAACTACTTTTCAAGGAACTAAAAGGTTCCTTCAGCCCATTGTTGTCTGCGTTTCCACCGCGGTCTAAAGACCTGCGAAGATTAGGCAAATTAGTCCACTGACGTATGTAAAAGCGACGTCGTCGTCGGTCCATCTGTCCTATGATTTCTTCTGTAACCCCATACTACCACCGAAGTACATTATTTTCCAATAACCGGGACAGCTGGAGGGGTTTATTCCACTTATACAACGGGTTACCAACAATGACTATATATGGTTACTTTAGTATTTATTGATTTTTATCGACTTAATGACCTAAAATTGAAATATTCTTCCACGGCCGTTTGGGCATATTATTTGACCGCTGTCAAGCAAAAATCTCGTTGGTAGTTCAACTTGGACCATTGTTATGCAACAAACAGGATATAACAGGCCAATATACAGATGGTAACTGTTTTATATATCCTCTCAAACACATTCATTATGTTTTTATGCGAACATTCACTTTCATGTCTTGACATCCGAGACGACAGAATGCATTCACATTCTACAAATAAGTGGTAACAACAGCAGAAAACATGCACACGTCGTAAACGATTTGCTGTTGAATTGATTAATTTGACTCTTATCGTCATTTCCAATATAGGCTAATCGCAAAATGACAAGAATAAATAGAATGGACTTGCGTGAAAATTTAAATTAATATTGCAGTGGTACAGCCACCGTTTGTTTTCCTTGAAAGTTACTGCTAGCGGAGCAGCCCTCCAGATGCGAACCATGCACCATAAATAGAGTCCATGTCTAGTCTTCCTGGTCTTTTTGTGGAATTGAAGAATCGCAGAGTGAAATTACTGCAGTCTGAAAAAGCAAAAGGGGCGATTACTAGAATTAAACTGTTATTTTACCCTGACAAAAAGTGCGGAAGGTGATTTCTAGTTTGCTTTTACTGTATCCCCAATGTTAATTACACAGAACTACCGCATACATAACTGTGTCAAACGTTTTGAGTCAATTATAACGGACTAACAAAGAAAATCCGGAAGAAAATATTCAGCAACCGAATTAAACCGTTTGAATGTTTTGGTACGTAATATGCTGTCCCAGCACGAATGCTTAACATTTTATAAAACGAATACTAAAGCAAGAAAAGAACAGAAGAGCACACGTTATAATCCTCAATCTTAACTTCTCATCTGTTCCAAGACGTTGCCAGGCTATCACCAAAAGTAGGCTACTGCACCGCATAACATACAAGTTTGAATTCAAGTTATGAAAATAAATCGGTTTGCGGCTGCAGATTTTTAAAAATGGCGGTTGAAATAAAATACTGCGAGTAGTCGACCAATCAGAAATTTTCAGCACTTGCGCCCCACCCCAAAAGTTCCAGTACTTTTGGAAAGTACTACCCCCCGAGCAGGGACTTTAGTCCCCGGAACTTAATTTAGACCCTAGTTCCTGCGGTGGAAATGCACTGAGCTCCTCAAAAGGTTCCTAATTCCTGGGGAAAGTTCCTGCGGTGGAAACGCGGCTTAAGCCATGTCAGTGTTTGGTATCAAGCTTAAATGTGCACTCTGGACAAAATGAAATCAGTGAAAATGACTGCTTAATGGGAAAGTCAACTTTTTCCCGCATTTTCACTATGTTTAAAGAAAGAGCTACTGTAGTTTCTCTGTTACTTGGCTGACACTTAAAGGGATCATCCACTTTCTACAGGTTTTTTACTGCAACATCACACTGATGTTTACGAAATACTCATCCAGTCAGAAGCCACCTGCCATAAAAAAAGTTTTAACAAACTATCAGAATCATATGAATACCAACAGTAATAATGATACCAACACTAATACAACTATATAACAACTATTCATTAAAAAATGAGTACAGTATTAACAACAGTTATTTAACCATAATAAAAGAAGTCCTATCTCAAATACCCTTCCTCAGGTAGCCTTCCAGGACTGGACAGTAACAGGCAGGGCCAGGTTGCCCTGTGGAAGGACACTTATTTCGAGCTGGTCACAGAAGACATGTTCACTCTGCAATATCTCAGGGCACCTTCATTCTGGTGTATTGTTCACCCGCAGTGTCATTTCCTCTCTCCTGTCCTTTCTCTTACCCTACCTCTCTCGCTCGCTCTTTATCTCTCTCTCACACACTCTCTCTGTGTGACTCAGACATGCACGAAAGCACTTCAGTCAAGCAGAGGGTGGGCAGCTGGATGAGGTGCGGCAGGTGATGGGCATGCTGGCATTCCCCTCTGATACACACATCTCCCCATATAAGGTAATACTGCGTACACACATTGCAAGCACACAGCCATATAAGGTGACACATTACGCACCTCTCCAAACAGAGTAACACCACAGATATTTGCACATAGGCCATGGTTTGGAATGAATCCAGTATAAATTGCAATTCAAGAGACAGTTCCAGTTGATGTCTTATGAAGTGGAGAACTGATCATGAATTTGAACTGCAGTACAATAGCGACTGCATTTTCTTTTTCCATTCATTCCTTGGGATGCACACAGTAATATATAATTTGTAGAAATAAAATGGCCTGGGAACAGATGCTATTTTTTTCCAGCACCTTGCATTGTATAGCATTTGTAAAAGTAGTTTAACTAGATGAAATCATTTTTAGGGCTGTCACATGATTAAAAATTAACTAGTTAACCACAGAGTTTGCTGTGATTAATGGGCAATTAATAACAATATTTAAATTTGCTCAAATTAAGCCTTAAATAGTTTTCAATTTTAAAAACCATGAAATTGTATTTCAAAAAGTGAAGAAAATGGCAAAACAAGTCTAATTGTTTAGTATCAAGGACAGTGCCGAATGTAAGGTGTATAATTGGCATTGAGCTATATACTATGTCCCAGTTTGGCTCACTTTTTCTTTCCACTGAGTCCACAAAGCAACTCTCACTGGGCTGGTGAAAGTGGTAATCCAGACACCTGGGTCTACCAAACTGATACATCAAAGCTCAGGGGGCTATCGGTTAATTTTATCGGCCCTGGGTGAATACAGTTTAACAAAAGCATCTGATTTACTGAGATTACAAGTCATTCATATTGGGAAATCTACAGGTTGTTCTCATTTTCTTAGCTAAGTAGGTGGGAATTCTAGATGGTGCAAAGGCCTTCAGAGGAGAATGGTGTTAGAATAAGTGTAATTCCCCCTCTTAGCTAATGTTAGCTCAGGCAAGCCAGCAATAGTCTGTGCCTGCAGCACGACCATCTGTCTTGTCATATTTGACACGACTGTTATCACTAGCATTAAAGGAAGAGAAACTGTATTAGAGAAATGAAAGAATACTTGTAATCGCAAGGACAAAGCATTTTGTCATTGTTTCGAGATAATGATAAAATGTCCCACCCCTAGACAGGGGATTGAATTTAAAGAATTGTTCATGGGAGCATATTGAATTGGAATTGTGTAATTTGAGTTAGAACTTAAAGGAATTGCATTTAAACCAAATTTAGATAATTGATAACGGCAAGATATTGAAATAGTGGCATTTAAAGGGAGAGTGAATTGAACTGGAATTGACCGCAACCCTGGCACATGCTCTTGACACTCGCATGTAATGCCACTCACACACAACTGCGGGGTGATGGGATTTCTTTTGACTACATTGACCTTGAGCATGAAATTATTCTTCTGCATGTTGTGAATGTAGTGAGTCATTAACCCAGAATTTTTTTGAATTTTTAATTAATTGTATATGCTCATCCCTCGATTGACTGGCTCAATATGTGACACTCTCCTGTCTTTTCAGGATCTCCTAGATCCAGCTCGCTGGAAAATGTTGATCCAGCAATTCCGCTACGATAACTACAGACTCCACCAGCTGGGAAACAACTCTGTGTTCACAATTACACTCCAGGCTGGTTTGTCTGCCATCAAGACTCCGTATCCTTCCTCTTTCAGAACCCTGTTCTCTTTTATCGTGACCGAGTTTTATTCAGCTTTCCAGCACTCTGTTAACAACACTTTCATTTCAAATTGATTGGGATGGCAGGTATGCCATCCCGCCAAGTTACGCCTTGGCGGGGCGGCATGCCCCATACCTATACAGCACCAAGAGTTTGGCACTTTTCAGGGTTCCCCAAAGAAATAACCACAACAGCCACATACTCAGCCCTTAAAAACATTCAATTCTGTACATTCTCACCCCAAGTCAAAATTCATAAACAACTTCACATGTCCACACAATAAAGCCCCAAACTAAGGGGATTTTACGTCGTTCTTCTTCGTCCTCCTCAGTCTCCGCCACCGCCGCCGATCCCACAAACAAAATGTGTCCCCATTGGACATTTTACTGACACGACCCAATCAAAATCTTGCATACACACGCAAAATACCCATATCTTTTTACTCTAAAACATTTCCAGTCACAACCACTAGTCCGTTCCTGGCTGAGTGGTCAATGTCACTGTCTACAGATCATAGGCTCCCAGGTTCAAGCCCTGCCTGGAACAAGTTTATTTCACCTGCTTTTTTCCTCACTAATAATTGTCTATTACTTCTCAATTATTTCTTTTGCACCACATCTACCCGGCGTTCACCGAACGTATACACTGCACTATGACGTACCATCTACGCCTTCACTTAACGGGCTACAATATTGCAAAGCCATATGGATTCAATGGGAGCTCTTCTATTATCACCCATGAAATTTCCTAGTTTCAACAGCTCGTCCGTTCGTGGCTTAGTGGTAAATGTCACAGTCTACGGATCATGAAGTCACAGGTTCAAGCCCCGCCTCAAGCAAGTTTCTTAAACGTGCGTTTTTCCACATTAATAATTGTCTATTACTTCTCAACAATTGCCTTTGCACCACATCTGCTCTGCGTTCACCGAACGTACACAGTGCATTATGACATACCATCTGCACTTAACCGGCTACAATTTCGCCAGGCCATATGGATTCAGCCAGAGCTCAGCTGTGCTTACTGGCCTGTGTTCTTCTTTAAAACCACGGACAGGTTTGACCATGAAATTTCACGCATTGAATAGTTATGTCATGGATGCGCACTGCCAAAGTTACGGACTGGGAACCAGAGGTCCAAGGATCAAATCCCGCCTCGCCCTCAGGCAAATATTTTCATATTTTACATTAACGTTTCTTACACTTATATTTGCTTTACCAACAGTCACTCACGGCCAGCCATATGCATTTCATGACGGCAAATGTATTGATTTTCTTAAAAAGTTACACCAGCTGACCACTGTGCCATGTCTACTAACTATGTTTCTTCACTTGGCTACCGTAGAAAATGTTCTTATCAGCAAACGCCACATTTCTACATTCATGTTACCTCGCCCTGTTCTCTATCTACCCACATACAAACAATTTCTACGTATGTACTGTCTGCAACTTCCCATTAAAACATTACATTTAAAATCATGACTCAATCATAGTTATAACTACTAATACTGAACATGACAAAAGTACATCAGTGCAATAGATTTCCTACACATTATCACACGTTACTTCACCCACCACTTTAACGAGTGATACCTTATACCGTCTGTTATATATACCGTTCGATAAGGAAACTCATCTCGCTCATGGTCACTTCATTTACTTCGCACTATAGTTTGTGATCAAGTCAAACTTCACCTACATGCCCATTCTTATCATATGCAAAGATTGCTGGGACATGCATCTGCTCCTATTCTCCACTATCAAGTGTTCCGGTTCTAGTACTTCCATTTCTCACATAAGGTCACTGATCTACCTAACCAAAACAGTGAAGACGACTCCTACCCGCAGATAAGCGTATAAAAATGCCTTATAAACCTTACAGACACTAAAAGTGCATCTCCACAAAATAACAGAAAACGGAGCAGGACAGAAGGATGCACAAGTTGCAACCTAGGGAGCTCTGATGCTACGAGCTTGCTGATAATTTTGTCAATCAAGGCTTGTTGGATGGCCGTCAAATCCGAGTACACACTGGGCATATTTCAGCTGCGTTTCTGATGCGTTTATACTTACGCCACCGCACCCTTTGTCACAGCCACTGTTTTACATATATAGCAAAGTGAAAGTGCTAAATGGTACACGCTCATCAGACTGTACAAATTCACACAAGGATGGCCATACTCCACAACTGCTTCTTAAAGGGTCACTTTGCATTTCTCACTTTCTCATAACAAACACTTTGCAAAAAGAAATGATATCTCATAAAAAAACATGTTTACAAAAAGTTACTCACACATACAAAGCACTGTCTATAACTCATTCATTAAAACTGGCAAAATCTACGCCTGCCATTAAAATTATTGATATCAAAATGACGCCAAGTTACTAAACTACAAACAATATAGGCTATCTTGCCTCACCGAAATTAAAGCTGTATTCCAAAGCGATGCTACCCAATGTTTCCTCAATTTTTTCAAGTCACATGGCCCTGTGTTTTTTAATCTTACCTAGTTTGAACTTGAGTTGAATGGAACATTTCAGGAATACATTTCTGAAAGTAAATCCCAGGAAATGTGTTCAGCTGAATGTAAGCATACCTCTTTACATTAATACTGAAACATTACTCATATTACTGTGAAAATAAATAATAGTTTACTAATTGTGCTTAATTACAGTCTTCCTCATTAGGAAATTAGTGAAATTTCCTTTCTTTTGCTCCGTGGTTCAGCCCCTACTTGGAGGAATGCACCTGATGCATGAGATGCTTACTGGGAGTGTTAGTGTTTCAGGAACTGTAAAATGGGTTAAGTGACCATGTGTAGCCAATAATATGCTGATTAGAAGCAATCAAAGGGCTTTGCTGTGGAGAGTTTTTGGTACATGACAAAACCCATGGGTTATTTGAGGGTCCCATCACTAATGTACACTTGGCACACCACTCATAATAGCCACCCCAGAAACTCATTATATATAAACACCCAGTATATTCGTAGCTTCAGAAAAGTACAATGATTACTCTCAAATGCTTATGTTGGAACAGCATGCTGGACTTGCCACCATAGCTGCAGGTGTGTGGAACAGATGTGCAATTCCTGTACCCCTCCTGTCCTTGACTCCCTTGACCTCAGGCAGTGCTATAAAGAGGACGGGACCTCCAAAAACCCAGACTGCCCTGTGTGCAGCAAGTCCCTGAACAAGCTGGCCCAGCCCTTGCCCATGGCTCACTGCGCCAACTCCCGGCTGGTCTGCAAGATCTCAGGCGAGGTGATGAATGAGAACAACCCTCCTATGATGCTGCCGAACGGCTATGTGTATGGATATAATGTGAGTAATACAAGTGCGAGTGTCACACCTACTCTATACAGATACAACACGAGTAATATAACTGTGTCAGTTAAGCAATATGTTATGAGAGACAATGCTGTATCGCGAATACAGTCATGGCAACGGGAGTTGTTAGGCACAACGCAAAATGAAGTGCTGGCAACCCCCTGTAGCCGTGACTGTCTTCAAGATTCAGCAAGGGCCTGGAGTGTTGTATTGCTTATATAAATGGTTACAACATAGAGAAACAGTAAAATGATGACAAATATTAATTAGTTTATAATGTTATTTCGTAAGTAAGAGCTTGTGCACAGAGTGATACTGTTTAGAAACAGGCTGTTTGAATGACTGTTCCTGTATCAGATTTACAATCACTGTAGAACACAGTGTCAGCCAATCAGCATCCAGGATCGAAACAGCCTGTTTTATAATGCAACATGAGTAATACAACATTTGGGTGCAGATACAGTGTGAGTATCACGCCTACTCTGTGTGTGGACACAGCAACTACTGTAATGTGTTCAGACAGAGGCAGGGTGATTCCGATAAATTTTGTGTGAGCATAATGATACAGCGTCTGTGAGAATGAAACTTATGGCTTAGTATGAACTGATACAGCATGGGTAATGTAATTTGCATTTTAATATATTTGTTTTAACAGGGCCTCCACTTAATTTTTTAAAAATTTGCTGCTTTTAGTCACATTTTAGACATTCTCCTTTCTTAATGTATTTCAGAAATGTCAGTATATCTTAATACAAGTACTTCCAGTTTGATGCCTATTAAAACACCCAGTCAGTGGCATAACGACAGCTCTGGCCTGCTGAATACAGTGTAATCTTGAACATCCAACCCCATGTAGGATAATTGGATACAATAAAATAAGCATGGCAATAGAAGCAGTTTATAATATTGAATGTATAGTTCAATAATAAAGTATGGTTCGAATCCAGCCTGGGCCTGGAGTTTGCATGTTCTCCCTGTGTCCGCGTGGGGTGTCCTCCGAGTACTCCGGTTTCCTCCCACAGTCCAAAGAAATGCAGGTAGGCTAATTGGTGACTCTAAATTGCCCATAGGTATGAGTGTGTGAGTGAATGGTGAGCAAATTGTGTGTGTGCCCTGCGATAGATTGGCAACCTGTCCAGGGTGTATTCCTGCCTCTCGCCCAATGCACGCTGGCTCTAGCACCCCCCGCGTGGGTGGGTATATATAATGTATGGATGGATGGATAACTCTTTATTTAACTTTCACAAATCAATTTGGGTAATGAAAATAATGCATTGTTCTGGGGTAAAAAGAATGTTTTATATCTGTCACAGTGGCCCTTCCTATGCTGAAATACACAGATATGATTTCTCTGGTCATTTCTTATTTTATCAAAAGAGTAATGAAGGCTGAGAATTGAGAGCAAGTTTTTGTGTTCAGTGTCCTATTTAGGCTGCGAATGAGCACATTAAACTTCAGTGTTTCCTTTTAATGTTTTTTTTTTGTCATTGGCACACAGCACAGGCAGGATAGTAACCAGTTAATGTTTTAAATTAGTGAAGTAACAGAAAAGCTCACAGGATGGAAAAAAGCTTGTCTAGATCTAGAAACCATAATTTATGCTGCTTCAAGCTCAAGAAAGCCAGTCATTGAACTTCAAAATTACAAGCAGAACTACCTTATATTCTCTCCAGGCCCTATTTATGCCCTACACACACAACACATATACACACACACACACACACTTCACATATGCATGCACAACCAACCACACATATATACACACACACAAACACACACACATACATAATGTTTCTTTATCTGTTTTTTAGTCTCTCCTGTCCATTCGCCAAGATGACAAGGTGATCTGCCCTAGAACCAAAGAGGTGTTCAGCTTCTCCCAGGCCGAGAAGGTGTACATCATGTGAGTGGGTGGGCCATGTTGCATTGGGATGGAGGGGGGTGTTTGTGAGAGACTCACCTGACCCAGTCCTGTCCGGCCGGAGAGCGAGATGGCTGACAGTAGTAGCAAGGCCTGGATGCAAGGAGCCGCACTCAGACGCCTTTGTTCCTCGTGACAAAGAGCCAAAATGGCGACCATGCCTAACCCCTCATCTCCTGCTCCCAAAACTTTTCAAACCCCCCTCACTTTGGAGAATCTGCAATAAGTGTAAACACGGAACAAGAATTTCAGAGGACTTTGGACTGAATTATGGAGATATCTGCGGTTATTAAAATTACTTAGTTTTTAGTTGTGACATTTACTAAACTAGTTTCATTGCAGTAGCGTGGTACATATGAACAGGGCTCGGTATCATAACTCAAAGTGCTTCTGCCTTTTCTTATTCTACAGCAGGTCAGACTACAGGCTGGTCTCATTGAACAACAGCACTGTTTTTTTATAATATATAGTGAGAAATATGTAGTGAGATTTGATTTACCTTTTTTTACCTTGTATATATAGGGTAATCCATTGGCTGGGACGAACAACGCATGTTTTCATTATCTACAGCACCATCTCCCAATTCTGCTCTCTCTAAGCGGGCTGGTTGCTGCTCTATTCAGAAATGTTTAGCATTTGAATTGTAGAAAAGCTTTTTAGAGACTACTTATGCATGTTTGTATTAGTAGACTAGGAGATTGCTCTTGTAAAATTGCTGATCAAGGTTGTTTAATAAAAAATTGTAAAAAAAAAAAAAAAAAAAAAACAGCTGTATTTTTTTTTCAGTTCGAGCTAGCTGTTAGATGTTCAAAGGCCTAGTTTTAGGAGGTATGGAGGTTGTGGAGGTATAGAACTTAGTTAACCTTTTTACTGGAGGGTTAAAAAATGGGCTAGAAACAACTACCTTTTTTCATGTCTTGTAGCATACATGTTGACCGATAACCTGATCTTAGTATCTGCCTTAAAATAACCCAATAACCTAGTTACTATGCGGTAACTCTACAGAAACCACAAGAATGAACCTGAATAAATAGCCATATATTTAATTATGTCAAGTGATGTAGTACCAAGGTGTACCACTAGGGATCCTGACATTCCACAACTTCTAGGGGGTGTACCTTTGTACTACATCATACGACATAATTCAATATATGGCTATTTATTCAGGTTCATTCTGGGGGCCAGACGTATACAGGAACAATTAGACTGGTTGGACTATGGACAAAATTTTAAGAAAAGAAGATAATTTAATTTAAAAAAGCAAATTGTTTTAACTGCTTCTGGAAAATAAAGCAGTATTTTTGTCTACTCATGACGCATGCATTAGAGGTGAAAGATGTCGTGTTGTTACCAGTTTGTAAGGTATTTGTATTGAAACATTATTTCGGTATACATTCATTCTACACTGTACTTCAAGGAGCCCCGTAATACATTAGAATCATACACAATTATACCTGGTCAGGGTCCCTATTTTCACAAAAAATTTTAGCTAGCTAAATTAAACAGCAAGAAGTAGCTTAGCACTATTGCTTAAGAATACAATGTGTAGTCAACAGTGTTTGACAAAAAAGGGAAGGGCTAAAACAGTGTGCCTAACATGCAAAACATAGCGTGCAGACAAGTAGATCTGTCATTCAGGAAGAAGTTCTAATGAGATGCTGGCCCGCCTATTGTTTATTGATTAACTTTTAGTATGTTCGCTGCAAAATGAGACTTGCCTATTTAAGAAATAAGGATACTGTAAATTACACACATAAAGCATTCACAGAATCATTAAACAAAAATTCTAAAAACCTGTATGCATACCAAATTATTGATATAAAAATGGCAAGCTACGCAGAATATATTTCACAGAAGCTATATTCCAAAGCAATGATACCCATATTGTCCTACATTTGTTAGTAGCTTGGCCCTTTGTTTCTTAATCTTGGCAACTCAGGTGTTTGCTTCCATAATTGTCAAGTTATTGTTGAGTAGAAGTAAAAAGGATGAACAACTGACGAATAAAAATTAGTAGGGGTTGATGGTGGTGGATTCCATGTAATCACTCTTGTAGGAGGGAAACGCATCATCGCATGCAACCTTTAGGGTGGGGTTATCTTTTTTCTTCAACAACATGAACCAATATTTATTGATATTTGTACAGAAAAATTAATAAACTATGCATTTACTGTTACGGAATATTATATTATTATCGGATGCGACATTTAATGAAATACGTACTACCACTGCTATGACCACTGACTAAATCTTTCAGCTGATTTTTGCTGTACTTGGGGGACTCCTTTGTGAAGAAATTAACCTAATTTGAGCTGTTAATGTAGAACATGTCAAGCCTGCAGCCTACCAAATCGGGGTTATGTCCAGTGAAAGCGAACAAAAACATAATGGCTTTTCTTTTTCCAAATATGAATGATATTTCCAAATCACAGAGCTAAGCCTTCCTCTAAAGTTGATGTCACCTCGATTTGCAACATGGCCATGACGTCAACTGCAATTTCTCTATAGACATCAATGGAAAATTAATGGACGATCTCCTTATGTGGAAAAATGATGCTCTGCTGCCCCCTCCTGTTGGACCCCTGCAAGTATTTCTCTCTGGCCAGCAGAACCCCATGAAAAACATGTCTTCAATGTACAAAAATGGCAAGTTACTCACATATACAAAGCACTATAACCCATTAACACTTGCAAAATCTAGCCCTGCCATTAAAAGTACTGATATCAAAATTACGCCAAGTTACAATAAACAATATTAGCTACCTTAACTAACACAAATGAAACTTGGCCCTGTGTTTTTTCATCTTACCATGTGAAGAGAATGTGGTCATTCAAAGCATATGTGTCGTATCAAAATGAGAAATGGCATTTAAAGTGGGAATAATCTTACTGAATAATTGCAGCTGTTTTACAGCAATGTAGGTTTTTTAATGACTACGCAATATGTTTAAAGAATTGCGGAAGAATTCGGAAGCACATGTAGAATCAAACACATGAATGAAATAGTTTTGTTTAGAAAATTGTGTTGACAAAGAAGATATGTTGTTGTTTAACACTGCTGAAGAAATTATACTATTGTACTTAGTAGGCAAAACTTCATTTGAATATCAAGAGCCTATAGTACATGATTGGGGCAAACGTGTGGATAGATTTATAAAATGAAATATGTATTTCAGAGGCTGAAATATGTACAATTTTTATATGTATTTATTGAACCTCACCCCCCAGTCTTTTCTGTATGGTGCTGGGGAAATGTCTTCATAGGGATAATGAAGTGTTCTATGTACTGTAGTTATGGATGTATGTATGTGCAGCATTGAGAATATTTTACACGTGCAAATGTTGGAAATGTTGAAGAGGTTGTACATTTAGTAAAATGAACTTGACAAGAAAGCATGAGCATAATCTTTCTGGTGTGTAAGTATTCATCAGATGTTGAGAACATTCATTTAAATGTTCTTGCATGGGGCCAGTTTTTTATGTGATACTTTGATGTGACAGTGAAAAGTTTGAATGACAACAATGTGTTCAGCTGGTAAGAAGAGAGAACACAGGGCCAAGTTACTTTTAATAATTTAGGAAGCATTGGGTAGCAGCATTGGTTTCGAATACAGCATGTTTCATTTGTGTTAGCTAAGGTAGCCAATATTGTTTATTGTAGGCTGGCATAATTTTGAAATCAATACTTTTAATGGCAGGGCTAGATTTTGCTAGCCCTGCCATTATTAATGGCTTATAGTGATTTGTATGTGTAATGTGGCATTTTTGTACGTTGAAAACGTGCTTTTCTTCAGATATCATTTCTTTTTGCAAAGTGTTAGTTCTGAAAAAGTGATAACAGTAATGCATATAAATGTAGACTGTGAGAAGTATATGCGTAACACATACCTACACGCCTGCAAACACGCATACACCGTAGCCAGTGCCCAATGTGGACTGGTGTGCTTGGGAAGCAGAACAAGATTTTGGGTGGAGTGAAGTTTATCACATAATTCATGATGAATCATGCAGCAGACCTGGGTGTAAAAATGAGAAGTAACCCTTTAAGAAATGGTTGTGGATAATGGTTATCTTTTGTTAATTTTTACAGTGTGATAAACGTGTTCCATTGAGTCCTTTCGCTTTGCTATATATATAAAGCAATGGCTGTGACAAACGGTGGGGTGGAAGTATAAGATGCCTGCACCATGAGAAACGCAACTGATGTACGTACTCACTGATGTGACAGCCGACCGACAAGCCTTCATTGAGAAAATTATCGACAAGGTCCTTTCTTCTGACACAACCTTTTTTGTTTATGAGGTTTAAAAGGCATTTGGATACGCTTAGCTGTAGGTATGACTCCTCCTTGTCTTCCTTAGGTTGAACACGGACGTTATGTGAGAATTCTGAGAAAATAACAGTAGTATTAAAAAAATGACAAGAAATGATTAAATTGAGTAGTTGAAACAATATGTGTTCAGCTGAATGGGCATTTAGGTGAAGTTTGACATGATCACAGACTATAGTAGAAAGTAAATATACTGACCATGAGCGTGATAAATGTCATGATTGAACGGTATATAAACCAGATGGTATGTGGTATGAGATGTACAGTGTACTCCTTCGTTCAAGGAGCATGTGAAATTGTGTAGGCAGACAATTGTACTTCTTCCATGTACATTACTAGTCGTTAGAATTATAAATGAATCATGTTTGTAAATGGAATGTTTTATGGGGTGTTGCAGACAGTACAGATAACAGTTCATTAACAAAGCCAAAATAGCCTCCTGTACAGCATGAAACATACCAGGTAAAAGCTGGACATTTACAATTATAAAAGTGTTATTCAAGCACCTGCTTTGTACCCATATTACAGAACAAAATGTACCAATAAGGTGTCAGCTAACCAAATGGCCATTTTTACCTTTGTGTATATGTCTGATCCACTTGTGCTTCCACTTCTATGGCAAGTCTATCCCAAATCAACATTCATGATTATTTCATTATATCTCTGTATATGTGTGTCTGGTAGGCTGGAGCCCAGCAGCATGAAATGTATAATGTCATATTAATATCCCAGGCTGTATTATAACTTTTAAAAAATGGCAATGAGCAAAACTAAATAAAACAAAGCATTTTTTTAACCTGGAATGAAGGGTTTTAGGCTGCTATAGCATTGTATACACATGTATGGCATTAAGATGTCATAACAGATGCCACCCACTTAATCTATAGTCTTGTATGTATTACTATACTGTTAAATGATTATTATTATTATTATTATTATTATTATTATTATTATTATTATTATTATTTGCAGTACTAGTAGTAGAAGTAGTAGCATTTTTTTCATTTGCAAATAATTTAGACTGCTGTGGCACTGTATAAAAGGTGCCATTCAGATGTCATGATAGATGGCATCAATTTAATCTAGTCTTTCATTTATTACTGTTCTGTTAATGTACTATTATTGTTGTTTTCATTATGATCATTTGTAAAGCATTTTAGACTGCTATGGCAATGTTTAAAAGATGCCATAACAGATGCTGTTGTATTTAATTTTTAAGAAAAATTGTTTCCATGATGGATGTGTTTCAAAATAGAAAATGTGGATAAAAAGCTGGAAAACAGATTTGTAGTTTGCTGTTTAGCAATTTTCTGAATCAGTACTATTGTAAACACTGTAAATAAACTATTTTATAAACAAGCACACAGTATTGATTGATTACTATTTATATGTCCGTAGAATGTAGAAGCTGAACATTCATGTAACAATCACTACTGGTAATTGAAAGCATTTAAGTTCTTGAACACTGAATTAGAATTTTTGAAAAAAACGTTCTGAAGGATTAAAGAAACAAACAAGATTGCACAATAAAACTTATAGATATTATACATGCAAATATGATGGTTTTGCTCGTATCAGACTGTTATATTAATAGTTTTATGCCTGACATCGTTAGTTAACTTTAACTGAGTTTAGTTTCATGCTTTTTAAAAAAGTGCGTTATTTGCGGTGTATTCTGGGTCATTTTTGGTTACTCGTTTCTATTTTTGGGAGCCCAACAGAGACGAATGCGCTCATACGTACAAATTGTTTGTTTGTCAGTAGATAGAGAACAGGATGAGGTAACATGAATGTAGAAACTTGGCATTTACTGATAAGAACATTTTCTACAGTAGCCAAGTAAAGGAGTTAGAATAGAAATGCCACAGTGGTCAGCTGTTGTAACTGTTTAAGAAAAACAATAAATGTGGCGTCATGAAATGCATATGGTTGGCCGTGCGTGACTTTTGCTAAACATATGCATTGAAGATTCAGTTATTCTGACAACTACGAAAGCAATAGTTAACAAGCAATAGACAATTATTAGCCAGCAAATAAGTGTACAAAAAAGTAAATATTTGTGTGACGGGATTCAATCCTCAAATCTTCTGATTCGAAGACAACAGCCTTCAATATTATAAAAACCTGTCAATATCCAGAATCTGCCATGCCCGCTTGTGGAGACCTGCCCCGGTCAGCTGATGCATCTGACAAGCCTGATCAGGACAAAACACCCGCACCTTCCACAGCTTATAAGGCATCCAGAGCAGAAGGGGGTATGCAAAAAAAGCTTGTTGGTAGAGCAGGGCTGGTTGGGGTGGGTAAAACCAGAGCTGGAGGTTGTCACGTAGCTCTAGCTTACCCCTGGCACGAACTCGGAACATTGTGCTGGCAATCCATTTGTGGTCCTGCGGTGGTAGGGTCTCAAATAGCATCAAAGCTAGAAAAAGCTAGAGAAAAGCAGTGCAATACTTAAGACAACCACAAGAGGAAGAAACATAATGACTAAACCAAGTTCGTACAGAACATGACAATGTTACAGTTATTTCTTAATATATATTAAATTAAGATATCTTACCGAGACAACAGTACATGATGCACTGGTGATGATGGGAGAGGCTGGAACGCGGCTGAGAGCCTCTTGTCTCTAGAATTACACAGACGCTAATAGATACCTGGGGCATATAATTATTTATATGCATTCATTAAAAACACAAATCAAGTGCTTGATAGGTTATCTTGTATCAACATGTACAGGCTTCCTTGAGCACGTTAAGGTTTGGTTTGGCAGTAGCAATGTGGGAGCCACCAAACCTTGGTTTGTCAAATTGAAAAAAAAATTTAAAGGAAAAAAAAACAAGTCCCAATGGGAACAGAAAAGAATTAATGGCCAGATCTCCGAAAGCAGTTTTGGCATAAAACCAGTCATTATATTGTGGCTCTGCTCCGGTTTCACATACTGACACACTAATGACTGACTTACATTTTACTTATTTTGACCCAAACCACAACTACGTACATTTAAACTATCTGGATGCAAGGAAATGTGAAATTGTGACCAACTTCACTGTAGCCGGCAGGGATTTTGCAGTCCTTTAATAAATCTGACCCTCAGTGCCTAGTCAAAAGGATACTTTCAAAATTTTGATAATAGCATGACAACCAAACCACAAAGAGGTTGTGGGTAAAATCTGTTTCAAACAAATTTCATATTTACCCTGGACAAGTTAAGCACAGTCCTCAGTGAAGGGCTGCTAGACCTGGTAGTGGGGAATGGCTCTGTACAGACTCCAATGGTCCACTGGTAGAGGGGTGCTTAGAATAATTAATAAAAAAAGGTACAACGCATGTGTCCAATTTGGGGAAAATTGACCCATTTTAAACATTGAGGAAAAGATTAATGACACTATGGAGAAATGTATTGCATAATCAGGGACTAAACCAGTGTAGATTTGGTTCTTGTTTTGTGTTTCTATTTGTTCTTCATCATCTATAGGTGCTTTATCTTTTTCCCTATTATAGTTTCTTTGAATATAATAAGCTAAAGATGAAAAATAATTGAACATGTCAGTTTAAATCAACAAATCATTAACCTAATTTAAACAATAATCTACAGCATGAAAACCTTGCTTCATTTAAATTTTTGACAGATAAACAGTATTTATGCCCATTATAGTGGATTTTTATATCACATCTTTCACAAAAATTATTGATGATATCATTTTTGAATGTGATGTAGCAGAGGTAAATGGAAATCATTATATTGTTTATATTGTTTGCAACTGAGATGAAGACAACATATATTAAGTATTTTTGCAGACATTTTATTTCTGTATTGCAGTGGTCTCCACCCTGGTCCTGGAGAGCTACAGGGTCTGCTGGTTTTCATAGTGACTCTGCACTTCATGAATCAATTATAGCAGTTGATTACTAAAGTGCCATATTGTGATCAATTGCACTGAAATTCTATCATTTCTGTAAATTAACAAATTGAAATGGTATTGGCACCAATGCTGCTTCAGTATTGCTTTCAAATTCAACGAGGCAGTACATTTACAAAGTATACAGCATAGAACATTCTAAATGTTAAATATATTATGTATAATGTAAAATAATTACATTTTTAATAACTCTAAATATGGGTAATCCTAACTTCTGAAGGTGAAATCCACAGAGACACCTCTGCAAGCCTCCAAGCAGACCTGTCTGCCCAAGAGCTTGCATTGGACATTTCTCTATCTGTAACAGTTTACAGAAATGTTGTCTGACTGAATTACATATTGTGTTCATGAGCTTAGGATTCAGTTGCATTGGTCAATTAACACCTTTACAAGGAATTATCACCTATGATCTATTAATAGCATATTTAGTGAACACATTGATTATTCATACACGCCAATATATATTTGTAAGTGTGTGTGTTTTATATTCAGTCATGTACTTTACCATAATTATCTTGTCGGAATATGAGATGTATGATTGCCTTCTGATAGAGGGTCATGGGGCTGGTCTGTTGCCAGCACTTGCTGGCCAAACCCCTGTTCTGGCAAATGTCCTCAGGCACCCCACCCATTCCCCTTCAGTCATGCTCTTGTGTGATTTTGCTTTGCTTGAAGACATGGCTTTGGATTACAGGGATGTAAGTTATGCTCAGATCAATCATTTCAAACACTATGTCCACAGCCAACTCACCCTCTAATCAGTCTGACTATATAAAAATGATTTTGAGTGATAAAGTACATCTTCAACAATCATAAACAGAATAAGTGTAATGTTATATCTCCCTGTGTAGGTACCATGGCCTACAAAAGACACTAAACTTCAAAGCCCATATGTCCACCTCTGAGTGCCTCATTTAACCACACCTCCTACCACAGCTTTCCGGTTACAGTATTGGCTTACTGTAAATTCGAAATGCCCAACCTTCAATAGGTTCTTTGCATATGACGTCACAACCTGGCGTGCTTTCCAGATGGAGGGCAGGCAATTGCAGCTGGACCAGACTCTGTCTCTCCCTCCACCCTGAAGCACTGTGCCGATCAGCTGTCTCCGGTGTTCACAGACATTTTTAACACCTCACTGGAGACATGCCACGTACCAGCCTGCTTCAAGACCTCTACCATTATCCCCGTCCCCAAATAAACAAGGACCGCAGGACTCAATGACTACAGACCCGTCGCCCTGACCTCTGTGGTAATGAAGTCTTTTGAGCGCCTTGTACTGTCCCACCTCAAAACCATCACGGACCCACTCCTGGACCCCCTGCAGTTCGCATACAGAGCCAACAGGTCTGTGGACGATGCTGTAAACATGGCCCTCCACTTCATCCTCCAGCACCTGGACACTGCAGGAACCTATGTCAGGATCCTGTTTGTGGACTTCAGCTCCGCCTTCAATACCATCATCCCGGCTCTACTACAGGACAAGCTCTCCCAGCTGCACGTGCCTGACTGCACCTGCAGGTGGATCACCGACTTCCTGTCTGACAGGAAGCAGCACGTGAAGCTGGGGAAACACGTCTCCGACTCCCGGACCATCAGCACTGGCTCCCCTCAAGGCTGCGTCCTTTCTCCTCTACTCTTCTCCCTGTATACCAATAGCTGCACCTCCAGTCATCAGTCAGTCAAGCTCCTGAAGTTTGCAGACGACACCACTCTCATTGGACTCATCTCTGGTGGGGATGAGTCCGCCTACAGGAGAGAGATTGAACATCTGGTGTCCTGGTGCAGCCATAACAACCTGGAGCTCAACGCCCTAAAGACAGTAGAGATGGTTGTGGACTTCAGAAGGAACGCAGCCCCACCCGCCCCCATCACCCTGCATGACTCCCCAGTCGACACTGTGGAGTCCTTCTGCTTCCTGGGCACCATCATCACCCAGGACCTCAAGTGGGAGCTGAACATCACCTCCCTCACCAAGAAGGCTCAGCAGAGGATGTACTTCCTGCGGCAGCTGAAGAAGTTCAACCTGCCAATGACAATGATGGTGCACTTCTACACTGCCATCATTGAGTCCATCCTCACCTCCTCCATCACCATCTGGTACGCTGCTGCCACTGCCAAGGACAAGGGCAGACTGCAGCGTATCATTCGCACCGCTGAGAGGGTGATTGGCTGCAATCTGCCATCCCTCCAGGACCTGCACACCTCCAGGGCCCTGAGGCGGGCAGGAAAGATTGTGGCCGACCCCTCCCACCCTGGACACAAACTCTTGCAAACACTCCCCTCCGGCAGGAGGCTGCGGTCCATCAGGACCAAAACCTCACGTCATAAGAACAGTTTTTTCCCGACTGCAGCTGGCCTCATCAACAAGGCCCGGGACCCCCACTGATACCACTGACACTGTACTGTTATCCTGACCCCCACGGACACCAACAGACAGCACCTGTACTTAAAATCACTTTATCCCCTTGCACTATTGTTATTGTTTTGCACTATGTTTATGTTATGTTATGTTATGTCTGTTATGATTTTTACTGCACTATGTTCATCTTACTCTATTTATCTTATTTTATGTTCACTGTTACGCACCACCTGACCAAAACAAATTCCTTGTATGTGTAAACCTACTTGGCAATAAACCCGATTCTGATTCTGATTCTGATTCTGAATTGGAGGCAGATTCTGAGGCAAGTTGTCAACGACCACTTCACTTCCTGCCCTCCATCTGAATTTAGTGCGCCATAATAGTCATGTGATTGCAAACAAGCTGTAAAACTTCTACCCTACTTGAACTAATGCACTTGTTGTGCGTCGCTCTGGATAAGAGCGTCTGCTAAATGCCTGTAATGTAATGTAATGTACTCCATTTCGCTCTGTTCTATTTTCTTCTCCCTGGACTCGCCACCCTTCTCCCGTCTCTCTTGTGTGAGTTCATATGCCAGGAAGAGTTTGCAAGGCCTGCAACGGAGCAAGGCGCATATATTCCCGGCTACCGGCTGCGGGAGGAACGAGGCGCTCCTATGATTAGCGGTGGTCGAAGACCCAGGAGAGCCATGCACGACCGACGCATCCTGCAGAGAAAGACCCAAGAAGCAAGCGACTTGCGACAAGGCTGCGTGTTTTGGAACCAGAAAAGGGCTGCCGACTTCCCCTTTTCCACCACAACTCCCACAGACTTTGCACTGGAAACCAGGAATCATTTCCAACAATGGAACCAAAAGTAATGCTGTAATTCTGGGCATAGTATAATTAGCGACGAACCGAATGTAGCCGCATTTATGGTTGGATGTACGTAACTAACGGTTATTGTGTTTTAATAATAAATGCAAACGTTCTGTATGTTTAGTTGGCTCTAAGCCATCCACAGCGCTGCGTAAGGTTTAATATATATCACACTCAGAATATATCTTGCATGTGATCTGTTTTAATTTCTAACTGGTCTTAACACAGCATGTTGATCTCGTTAAATATACACCCACAGCCATATACACTCCATGCGTCATCACTACTTCCAGCTTCTTTCAAAAACCACTCCATTTTGTTCCTTTGTTCTCTGTGAACACGTGTCCGTGGTATACCACCCCCATGCAGGAGAACATAACATGCTAGTGCCGGTTCGCAGTTGGTTCAACTTGCGAACCTTCTAAGAACCGGTTTGAATTTCCACGGGCTAGAGAGCCACGTCATTACGTCACTGTATACGTCTGTATATGTCTCCGCTTTCCCAGCAACATCGTTACCTATTAAAATGTATGTCCTGTAAAAATACAGATAATAAACTGTCTAAATGTAAAAAACCAACTTCATACATATACATTTAGTTATATTATTACAGCCTTATTTACTATATCAACTTTAAGACAAGCAACACTCTCGGAATTATCTCATGGCGACCCATTAAATCCAATGGCGCAGACGTTGCTTCAAAATTTCAAACTGCTTTCCTAACGGCTATTTTGCCTCCTGCGACTTGGGTTACAACAGTGAATATGTACGGATTCCTAGACGTGCTGATAGCGACCACATTTTCTCATATTAACCTCAAATATGCAAGACAGGACACTTAAACAGTATGCTAGCAAATTTATGTCAAGTTCCATTCATTTATATGGGGTTGTCGATACACGTCCCCTTAGCAACCAAAAGCTAGCGTTGGACCACCTCTGACTTTGCCGGCACAGAAAAAAATTGCGAAAGTACTGGAAAAATCACCACTGGAGGATAACAAGGACATTTTTTCCTACATAACTAGGTACAGGTTGTTACCGATATTTCGCCTATTTCATATATAGTTGCAAATCAGTTTACGTTTTCCTGTCTGTCGAATGAAGGTGGTCGATAATAGGTGCTCTCACTATACCTGGCAGTCACAAAGTTTTACTTGGTCTTGGTTGGTCACGATAATCCCGCCCCCAGCCCCTGATGTAAGCAGTTCTTGGTTCTAGACCAGTCAAGTGTTGGTTCCGCTTTGGAACCAGTTTTCCTGGCCGAGAGCCGGTTCTTTTGCTGTCAAAAAGCGAATATCTGGTTCGCGATTAGGCACCGGCTCCAAACCGGCCCTCGAAATGCCTTGGTGGAAAAGGGGTATGGGAAGGCTTTCTACTAGATTTTGCAACATGGCTGCTGGGATTAGCTTCCATTCAGCCACAAGAGTATTGGTGAAGTCAGGCACTGATGTAGGGAAATGGCTTACAGTCAGCGTTCCAGTTCATTCCAAAAGTGTTTGATGAGGTCACGGCTCTGTGCTGGCCAGTCAATTTCATCCGCATCAAACTCAGCAAACCATTTCTTTATGGACGTACTTTTGTGCATGGGGGCACTGTCATGCTGAAACAAGAAAGGGCTATCCCCAAACTGTATCCACTAAGTTGGAAGCACACAATTCTCTATAATGTCACTGTATAATGCAGCATTAAGATTTATCTTTATTGGAACTAAGGGGCCTAGCCCAAACCATGGAAAACATCCCTAGACCATATTTCTCCACCAAATTTTACAGTTGGCACCATTCATTTGGTCAGGTAGTGATCTCCTGGCATTTGCCAAACCCATATTTGTCCATCAGACTGCCAGGTAGCAAAGCGTGATTCATCACTCCAGAGAATGCATTTCCATGGCTCCAGAGTCTAATGGGGGTGTGCTTTACACCACTCCAGCTAACCCTTGGCATTGTGCATGGTGATCTTAGGCATTTGTGCAGCAGCTCGGTCATGAAAACCCATTTCATGAAGCTCCCGACAAACAGTTTTTGTACTGCCTGCAGTCGACAGTCTGGAACTCAGTAGTGAGTGTTGCAACCGAGGACAGATGATTTTTATGTGCTACATACTTCAGCACTCTGCAGTCCCACCCTATGAGTTTGTGTGGCCTGCCACTTTGCAGCTGAGCTGTTGTTGCTCCCAGACATTTCCACTTCTCAATTACAGCACTTACAGTTGACCAAGGCAGCTCTATCAGGGCAGAAATTTGAAAAATTGACTTGTAAAGGTAGCATCCTATGACAGTGCCACATTGAATGTCACTGAGCTTTTCAGTATGACCCTTTCACCTACAATGTTTGTCTATGGAGATTGTACGGCTGTATGCTTGATTTTTTGCATGTTTTGGGAATGAGTGTGGCTAAAGTAGCCAAACCCACTATTTAGAATGTGTTTCCATGTATTTATGGTAGAATATGTGCATAAGGTCCATGACAAAGTATAAGTTCCTATGACACATTTCATTTTGGCTGAACAGCAATGATGTTTCTGACATAACTTTTCTTATTCAATACACAGACAGCATTCTATCTCTGCCAGTCCTCCTCCCCTTCCCCACATTCACACTATGTTGAGTGTGCAAGCAGCCCATGAAACCCACCTCCTCTCTCCACCCTCCACACACACACACAACTGCAGCATGCATTTCCTGAGCTGTAGCTATATTCTGTTTTCTACAAGTATAATGGCCTTATTGGTTTCATTCATCATTTAAAGAATTAAATTGGACCTTTTGAGGTAAAAAATAAAAACTTCTCTGACCCCTGGAATACATCTAAACAACAATATTGCCATTTATCTATATTCATTAAACTATGACATTTCATAAAACACTTCCAGGTCAAGACAATCACTTTTTTATAAGACATTAAATGATTTCCTGACTGTAAGCAGGCTAACTGGAAAACAATTTCATTTCCATGGAAATAATTCATCATATGCTGTAACTGCACAAATTACTGCAAAAACTGTAAGACGACTGTGGCAAACAAGCCTGCCACAGGCCACCGAAGTGGCTTTCCACGGGGCCCTCCAGCACAGAGACACAGGGAGATGATGTTCAAACAGTCCATGTTTATTTACAAGGGTGGCAAGATGGTACAGCCAAAGAGTAGATGTTAACCCTGTCATGACCGAGAGGCTCTCCTTTGTGTGGGTGGGGATGGCAGACTTAACCTGTGCGCACTGATTGCCTCACTACGCACAGGTGCAGCCACCCCTGTTCAATTAGCCTGGCCAATTATCTAATTCCTAACCAATTATCTAATTAGCCATGTCTAATTAGCTTGACCCAGGGCAGGTGTGGCTGCTTAAACCAGCCATCCCCATACCACAATGACCTTCACTATGCATGTGACAAATAAACTTTGATTTGATTTGAATTAATCACTCAGCTAACAAGGTAATAGACTATGTTGTCTGATGTTATCAATAGGCAGACATTTAGTTTATCCAAATGTATGTGTGTCTGTTTAGATTATGGTATTGCCATTAACCTGAAAGTGCTGTCATCCACAAGGTTTTATGCACAACAGGCACTTTTCATGGTTATCTTCGGCTTGGGGAATGGAATCAAAATTACACAATTCCCCCCCCCCCCCCCCTCCCCCCACTCCCCCCAGACTTTCCGGATAACATTTCTGTTTTGCATATTCCCCAAGAAACACCTCCAGAAGAAACTTTGTTACTTGTAGCTAAAGTTTTTTCCACTATCAGCTACAATGATGTTGCGCACAGTGTCGGAGCTAGATATCAGAGGAGGTCGTACAGCAACCGTTTCTAAGCAGGGATTGGTGGACTGCAGTGTCAATCTTAATTCACAAACGGTCAATTGGCTACTTTAATCAGACGACATTGATCAGATGTTGTAATTGGCAGAAGATGTAGCTAAATGTCCAGTGGTGGGAACTATAGATTTTCAGACTGGAGCATTTGTGGTGAAAAATCAGAAGGAAAAAGAAGAAGCAAATTAACCGCAGATTAACCCATGTCTGGGGCTTTATTGTGTGGCCGTGTGAAGTTGTACCTGAATTCTGTGTATTTACATAAGGTCAGAAGGTACAGAACTTAATGTTCTTCTGGGCGGAGAGTCTGTGGTCATTGTTGTTATTCCTGTGGTAAACCCTGAAAAGTGGCAAAGCCTGGCTGTAAAGGTATGGGGCCTGCCCCATTGAGTCATACTACCCTGATTTGGGATGGGAGGGAGTTAAATTTCGACATTGGCTAGGGACATGCCTACCCCTCCTCGATTGCATGGTTTTAATCCAGTCTGTGTTTGTGATAATGATGCAGGCGCATATTATCATGAGCGTGCCTTTATGTGCTGAAGCACATATGTGTTCTGCCACTTCCGTATTTTTCACTCCTGGACAATCTCCCACCTTAAAAATAAACTTTAACGAATTCTCATAATTCATTGTACATCTTTCCTATCATGAATGCTGCATGGATTTGTGAATTAATAAGTGAACCATTAATTCACATGGCATGGAACAGCTGAGAAAATTGTGTAAACGCCGTTTAAATGTGAACTTCTTTCCATTCTTTACTCACGCTCAAATCTGTTTTTAAATTCATCACATCTAGTTTCCCACTCGCAAACTGTGCGCCAGGGCACGCGCATTGTTATTGCGTTTAGCGAGGCGGGGTGTAAACTTTGCTTGTATAACTGACTGACCTGCAGGAATTTAAATGTGGTTTGTCCTTCCACATTAGCCGGGGCTGAAGAGTTTAAAAGCCAGTCAGTGCGGGACTGCTGGGGGGGATAGGTCTGAATAACTGTCGTGAGTTATTGCAGTGAGATGCATGTGTTGCAATGACTGCAACTTTAGATTAGACTAAGATAAGTCTGAACAGTTTTAAATATGTATTTTCTCTTTTTTTGTTTTGTTTTTGCCAGTTTTTATTTCACTAAATATTTCATCACTAAAAATTAAAAACAATATCAGTTCTGATGAATTCCTGCCTGCTGAGCCTTTCCACAACCTCCCTTGACCGTGAAACACGGTTACCCTATGACATGGTGGCAGCAGAGGGATTCAATGCCAGGGAGTACAGTTGATGCCCAGTAGAGATGAAAGGCCGTGGACAAGGGCAGCTGAAATCAGCACCAGCACCTGAAGCAGGTGACGATGGCACCCTCTCTGATGGCAACCCTGTTCATGATGAGGGTGGAGCCATGGGACCAGACCCCACAGTGCCAAGGGTGAATGCTGAGGTGGCAGACCTCAAAGCCATGTTCAGGGCCTTCCTGGAAAATCAGCAGGTGAAAGCAGCAAGAGGTGGAGGCTTGACAGCAAGAGCAACGCTGGCAGAGCCTTAAGCACCAGTTTGGGCTGCTCCAAGCAGATGTCTAGCAGGAGCAGGAAGAGTGGAAGCTGAGGGGAGGTTCAGCGATGGCTCCATTTTCATCCCAGAGGCCGAAGGACCTGCATTCTCCAGCTGCTGCAGAACAGAGCCAAGTACTCCATCTCAGTCAGGACCCTGGTGCTCTACAGCACCGCAGGGCTACACCCTGATGACAGCGCCAATGGGTGAGCCGAAACAGTCATGGTCCCCAGGCCACACCATGATGACGACAGTGGACTTCTGGCCAATTGGCAAGGCCCATACGATGTGTTCAGGAGAATGGGTCCTGCTGAAAAAGCAAAATATTATAGTAGTTAGATAGTTTGACCTTATTGTTACATGCTAACATTAGCTGTAGTTTATTATAAAATTATAATCTGATTCCGGGTAAATTTTAGTTGTAGTCTGTTCTGAGAGAAACAAAATATTTCAAACAAAAGGGTTCCTCCAGTCATTGCTATTTAGTAAAAAGCTAGCCAAGTTAGTTGATTATAACCAGAAGGATTGTACTCCGGGTAGTTCTTTGAGTGTTATTTATTCAACGTTTCACGTTAGATAGTTAAAAGTGTCTTAGTTTTTATTTATTTATTCTCCGGTTTCTGCTGCTAGTTGTCCGGAACCACCTGCGCACTTTTAAGTTGAGGGCTTGGTGTCTCTGTCTCAGCATTTTTACGTACGAACATTAGCTGTAGTTTATTATAAATTTATTCCAGCTAAATTTTGGGCTGTATTTTGTTCTGAGATATAATTAAAATATTGCCTAATACAAGTGTTCCTTCAGTCATTGCTATTTAGTATATGTCAGGGTGGGCGCGGGAATGGACCCAGATGCAGAGTGCGGGGAAAAACACAAAACTCCAAAATGGGGAGAACAAAAGACTTTACTCAGCAAAAGGGGAACAAAGGGAACAGAAAGCCTCGCAGGGCGGCTATAACGAACAAAGAAAAACTTCAAAAAACGCGGGAAACAAGAAAATACAAAAACCCAAAAACACGTTACCAACAGAACAGGGGCAGGAACACTCAGGGCAGAAACACGGTCGGAGGCATGATCAGACAAACTAACAGACTTCAATAAGCAGGCAACAAGCAGGCAGGCAGGCAAGCACGCAAGCAACAGGCAAGGATCCAGCACCTGAGTCAGGGAGAAGGAAGACTTAAATAGACACGACGCAGACGAGACACAGGAGGGCACAATGAACAATCAGGCCGCAGAGAGGGAAGGGAACACGAGACAATCAGCAACCAATAATGGGATAATTGAAACCAATGATACAATCAAACAGCACACAAAACAGAGGTGCCGCCATCTGGCGGCCCAACCAGGAAAAACAGGGGGGAAGACACAGAACCCTGACAGTATAAAGCTAACTAAGTTAGTTTATTATAACTGGAGTGATTCCACTCTGAGTAGTTCGTTTTCTTGTTACTTATTCAGCAGTTAACATTAGATAAAAGTGCCTTATTTATTTATTTATTTATTTATTTTTCCTTTCTGGTTTCTGCTGCTTGTTTTCCAAGAGCCACCTGCACATTTTTAAAGTGTGGTCTTGATGCTTCCGTTTCGGCAGTAACTTACTCTAGACATGGGAGGGTGATAGTTATGGGCTAAAAATGTGGCCGAAGCTGTGTGAGAGTTGCAGGATGATCGCGCTTCTGGAAAGCGATTTCCAGGGCGAGTTTGTCTGCCACCGTTGCCAACTGGTTGAGCGCCTTGAGAGCAAGATTCTTGATCTTGAGGGCCAGCTTGCTGGACTCCACAGTTCATAATTATCAGAGTCCCAGGAACTGAGTAGTGATTTAGTGTGCAGCTGGGAAGGGGGGAGAAGCCAGAGCAGGCAGGAAGAGATAGATGGGTGACAGTGGGGCGCAGCCACAGAAAAGGGCGTGAACACCACAAAAGGGCGACATCTCCTGAGGTTGTGGTGTCCAACCAATTCCAGCCCTTGCTGGAATTGGATCTGGCACTTGAACTTGAGAGTGGGAGGATTGAGGAGCCACTGGGCACCCAGATGGCCACATCCCCTCAGAAAAGGGAATTAGTGATAGTGGGGGATTCAATTATTAGTGGGGTAGACAACATAGTCTGTTTGCATTAAAAGGAGTCTCGTACGGTATGTTGCCAGCCTGGTGCCCAGGTAGGAGATCTCCTGGAGCATGCGGACAGCTCCTGGCCAGAGCGGGGAGGGATCCAGTGGTCATGGTTCACGTAGGAACCAATGACATAGGTAAAGGTAGGTCTGAGGTTCTGCCAAACAAAATTGTGAAGTTAGCAAAAAGATTAGGAGCAGAACCTCCACGGTAGTTTTTTCTGGAATACTACCAGTACCATGTGCAAGTAGAGGGAAGCAACATTTTATTTGGAGGTTTAACATGTGGCTACAAACCTGGTGTAGGAAAGGGGGTACAGGTTTATGGGGCACTGGGACTTCTTCTGAGACAGGGGTGAACTGTACAAGCGCGACAGGCTGCACCTGAACCGGAGGGGTACTGCTGCACTGGGCCAGCGTATGCGTCGGGGGCAGGGAGGTCAGAAAGTGAAAAGGGTAGGGAAGTGCAGACTGCCAGGATGGAAGCTGTCATAATAGTGTGAACAGTGATGAAGTCTTGTTAAAGCAAAGTTGTAGTAAGGTTGGCTTGGGATGGCGGGGGGTGAGGGAACATGAGAACTAATAATTTGAAATGTCTTTGCTTAAATGCGAGAAGTTGGGTGTTGGGATTACAGAGACATGACTTGACATGACAAACTCATTAGAAAGGATAGATCCAGTAAGAGAGGTGGGGGTGTAGCCCTCTATGTAAAAGAAAATTTTAATGTGCAGAAAATTCCAGAAATTGACCAGCTTGTGCCTAGTGAGGATATCTAGGTAAAGCTCATAGACAAACATGAAAAGGACCTTACGGTAGGAGTATATTACAGACCACCAGCTTCAGACAGTTTAACTCAACTCTCTTTGAAAAAATAAAAAAAGCTTGTCAGGATTGTGAGACTATTATTATTGGTGACTTCAATTACCCTGCTATTAACTGGGAAATGATGACAGGACAAGGGAAAAGTGAGAAAGAATTTTTAGATATAGTTATAAATGACCTTTTATTGGCACAGTATGTCAATCAGCCCACAAGAGGGAAATCAATTCTGGATCTGGTGCTATGCAATGATCTGGACAGAATTTGTAGCATAGAGGCAATTCAGCCACTTGGGAGTAGCGATCATTATGCAGTTAGATTTGATGTATTATGGCAAATTAACAAGGCCTTCTCTATGGCCAGAATTTTTAATTTTAGGTGAGCCAGTTTTAAAAAGATGCAAGAAAATTTAAGTAATACTGACTGGATGAAACTTCTTAACTGCAAGACTGTGAATGAAAAGTGTGCTAGGTTCAAAAGGGCTATTCTTGAGGCGCAAAGTAAATTTATTCCAAAGGTAAGTAAAAGTATGTTGAAGAAGTGCTCCCCCCAGTGGATGAACAAAGCCATATGGGAGAGTTTGAGAAAAAAACAAAACAGTATAAGATACATAAAAATGACAGCACTGAGAGTAATATTGCTGAATATTGTAATATGCGTGCTAAGGTTAAAAAATAACTTACGGGAAACCAAGAGGCTCTTTGAAAGACAAATTACCGTAGATGCCTAAAATCCTAAATGTTTCTTTCAATACTGTAGTAGGAAAAGGAAAGTGAAAGAGGATATCAGGTGCATCAGAAATGAAGAAGGAGCATTTCTTTTGAGAATAAAGACATTGCTGATGCCTTAAATTGTTATTTTGTGGAGAGTTTTACAGGAAAAGAGGTTACTAATAGACTGGAAGGCATATTCAGTACTTAGTCTTATCAGATATTGAAATAGAGGATAAAAAAGTACTGCATTAATTACTTAAACTAAAGACAAACAAGGCTGCAGGTCCTGATGGCGTATATACCCAAGAGTACTCAAAGAGTTAGCTGAGATCATTTTTAAACCACTGGCAGGTATTTTTAGGCAGTCCTTAGAAACTGGAGAAATACCTCAGGACTGGAAGTGCGGTAATATAATACCAATATATAAGGGGACCGTATTGATCCAGGAAACTACAGGCCTGTAAGTTTAACTTGCATAATATGTAAAATACTGGAATCTATCATTAGAGACAAGTTTGAAGTATTTCTTGAAAATAGCAACATCCTAAGGGATAGCCAGCATGGTTTTCGAAAGGGAAGGTCATGTCTGACAAACCTTCTGGTATTCTTTGAAGAAGCTACCAAGTGTTTTGATTATAGAAAGGCGTATGATATTATCTACTTAGATTTTCAAAAGGCATTTGATAAGGTACCACGTGAGAGACTTGTTAGTAAAATGAAGACAGTAGGAATTAGAGGATATATGTCATACTGGATTTGGAATTGGCTACAGGGTAGAACACAAAGAGTAGTAGGAGGGATATTATCTGAGCAGGGAGCTGTTAGAAGTGGAGTCCCACAAGGGTCAGTGCTGGGACCACTGCTCTTCCTCATTTATATCAATGACCTCAACAGGGATATAGAAAGTACATTAGTCAAGTTTGCAAATGATACAAAACTGGGAGGCCCAGCTAATAGTCTGGAAGCTACTAAAGTAATCCAAGAAAATTTAAATAAAATCCAGAAGTGGGAGGAAACCTGGCAAATGAAATTTAATAGAGCCAAATGTGAATTTCTGCATGTGGGAAATAAAAATGTTAGGCAGGATTACCTTATCGGAGGAACAAAATTGGAATGTGCTCAGTTTGAGTAATGGTTGATCAAAGCCTTTCTGGTTCCAGGCACTGTGCTGTCACAGTAAAAAAAAAAGGCCAACAGGATTCTGGGATATATAGCCAAAACTATTGAGTACAAATCAAAGGAAGTTATACTTATCTCATACAATACATTTTTTAGACTACACTTGGAGTATTGTGTGCATTTCTGGGGACCGTTATAAAAGAAAGATATAGAGGCTCTGGAAAAAGTTTGAAGAAGAGCAACAAAATTAATTCCTGGTATGAAAGATAAAAGCTATGAGGAAAGACTTAAGATGCTTAACCTCTTCAAGCTTAGTAAAAAGAGACTCAGGGTGATTTGATTGTTGATCCCCTTTATGAATTTAAAAGCCTCAAAGTGAACTACAAGAGATTCTTCAGGTTGAGTTCTGTTAGTAGAACAAGGGGACATAAATGGAAATTAACCAAAGGTAGATTCCATAATGACATTAGGAAGAATTCTTTCACACAGAGAGAAGTCAATATGTGGAAAAGCCTGCCAGGTCATGTAGTAGAGGATTTTCAAGAATAGGCTTGATACAGTGTTAGGTACTATCTAGCCTGTAGGTAATCAGAGCACTAATTTAGTTAATAAAATGGTGAGCACTGTTGGGCTGAATGGCTTGTTCTCATCATTATATTATGTTATGTTATGTGAAATCCACACCCCCAACCGGCGAAAGAAGCTGCAGGTATTCCATGTGAACTTGTTGAAAGAGTGGATGGCACAACCGGAGCTGGTAGCAGATCAGCTGTGGGCCCGCTCTGTGAGGGATGAAGAGGAGCTAGGAGAGCAATACTTCCTTATGACTCAAGGTCGGGCTACCACACCAGATCTCACGCACCTCACTGCCGCTAGCCAAGAGCAGCTGCTTGAGTGCGTCCCAGAGTGATTGTTCCGAGAGGAGCCGGGACGAATGAAGGTAAACACCCATGACATTTGTCTCCTGAATCCAACCCCACTGTGACAGATGTGTTGCAGGGTGCCAGCAAAACTCATCCCAGAGCTGAAACTAGAGGTTCAAGTGATGCTTGAGTTGGGTGTCATTGAACCCCCACGCTGAGAGTGGTGCAGCCCAGTTGTCCTTGTGCCAAAGAAGGATGAGGGTCTGCACTTCTATGTGGACTTTTCCAAACTGAACTCGATGTCAGCCTTTGACCCATACCCAATGGCTTGGGTGGACGAGCTGATTGAACGCTTGGGGAAGGCCAAGTACCTGAGCACATTGGATTTGACTAAGGGTTATTAGCAGGTCTCCTCACTGACGCCTCCAAGGAACTGACTGCCTTCCGGGTGCCCAGTGGTCTGTATCACTTTACCATCATGCCGTTTGGGCTCCATGGGGCCCCCACAACTTTTCAGCGCATGATGGATCATGTGTTGCAGGGGGCCAAGGAGTTCTCAGTGACCTACATGGATGACGTAGTGATTTACAGTTACACTTGGGAGGAGCATTTGCAACACCTTGCTGAGGTATTCCGCCGGATCCAGGATGCGGATCTGGTGGTGAACGCGAAGAAGTGCAACCTGGTGAAGGTAGAGGTCCAGTACCTGGGGTACGTCCTGGGTGGTGGGCTCATCAGGCCACAGGTCGACAAGCTGGAGGCTGTGAAGGCATGTTCGCCTCAAAACACCAAAAGGAGAGTGCGCTCGTTTTTGGGGTAAGTTTGCTGGTACTATCGATTCATCCCCAACTTTCCCACTAGGGCGGCGGTAATCGGTGACCTGACCTGGAAGTCCTGCCCTCAAAATGTGGTGTGGACGGAGGAGTCTGATGCTGTTTTCAGGGACTTGAAGGACTGTTTGTCAGGGGCCTGTACTTCAGAGCCCTGACTTTGATTAAACTTTCATGCTGCACATATGATCATGAGCGTGCCGTTATGCATCAAAGCGCTCAAACCCGCCACTTCCGTATTTTTCACTCCCGGATAATTTACCACCTTAAAAATAAACTTTAACGAACTCTCATAATTCACTGTACATCTTTTCTCTCATGACTGCTGCATGGATTTGTGAATTAATAAGTGCACAATTACAACCCTAATCCCAAAAAAGTTGGGAAGGTAAATGAAATGCAAATAAAAACAAAAAGCAGTAATTTGTAATTACCTAATCAACTTCATTGTTTTTTGAAGATATACTTTTATTATGAAATTTATGCCTGCAACACATTCCAAAAAAGTTTGTACAGGGGCAATTTAGGACTAATAAAAGGACGTGATAACTTGAAATAACATGGTGATGTGAAACAGGTGATGCTAAACAGGTGAGGCAATCGTGTTATAGTATCTAAGGAGCCTCCAAGAAAGGCCTAGTCCTTCAAGAGTAAGGATGTGTCGAGGCTCGCCAATTTGCCAACAGATGCATCAGCGAGTAATCCAGCACTTTGAGAACAACGTTCCCCAAAGACAAATCAGTAGGATTTTGGGCATTTTGAGCATTTCACCCTCTACAGTGCACAATATAATTAAAAGGTTCAAGGAATCCGGTCAAATCTCAGTGCGTAAAGAGCAAGGCTGAAAACCACTTCTGAAGTTAGGTGATCTCTGATCCCTACGTCACTGTCTTAAAAATTGTCATGCGTCTGCAATGGATATCATGATATGTGCTCGGGAATACTTCGGTAAACCTTTGTCAGTCAACACCATTCGTCGCTACGTCTACAGATGCAAGTTAAGGCTTTACTATGCAAAGCAGAAGCCATACATCAACACTGTCCAGAAGCGCTGCCGACTTCTCTAGGCTTGGTTTCATCTGAGATGGACAGTAGCACAGTGGAAGTGTGTTTTGTGGTCCGGCGAGTCAACATTTCAAATAGTTTTTGGACAAAACAGCCGTCGTGTTCTCCGGGCCAAAGAAGAAAAGGACCATCCAAGCTGTTATAAGCATCAGGTCCAAAAGCCAGCGTCTGTCATGGTATGGGGGTGTGTCAGTGCCCATGCATGGGTAACTTGCGCATCTGTGAGGGCACCTGTTACGTTCCTGTGTGAGATGCGGGTGTGCGTTTTTCTCCCCTCTTTTGTTCTGCTCTCTCTCAGTTGCTGTCATTTCCGCAGGAGTCCGTGTGCTGCCCTTCGTTATTCCCATTGGTCATCCCCGCTGTCAATCATCAGAATTCTCCCCACTCATCCCCCCCCGCCCCGCCAATCAGCTCCCTCCTGCAATCATGTCTTCTCCAATCACGCCTCAGCTCTCAATTTAAAATATCCCCATTTCGTTCCTGCGAGAGTCTTCTGTTTCCTCACTTGTGCTGTGTGTTTGGGCAAATGGTAAATTTTGTGTGTTATATGAGAGAGTTGTGTGTTGTCTAAATTTTCGTCCTCCCTGGTTCACTTCAGAGACCAGTGTTAGGTAAGTCCCGGGGGCCCCTATACATGTGTTGACACGTAGGGTAAGGTCTCTGTCTAAGCACATTAGTTTAGTGGTGGTGTCGCCCCCTGTATTTATGACTGCTGGTCGTAGTTAGGTTAGTTAGACAGGTTTTGTTTTCTGTATTGCTATTTGGTTAGTTATATTACAAATTCGTAGTTAGGGTATTGTGTTTATTTTCGGCACCACTCTTTTTTTTTTTTTACTGGCCTCGGTTGTGTGTCTTGGCGTGTTTTATGTTTGAAAATGTGTGTAAATACTTGTAAATAACCCTACCACCATCACAGTAAAACCCCTTTCACCGTAGTCCGCCTTGTGTGTCTCTCATTGTTCTCACAAGAGGGCTTATATGTTCAGTTACATCTCCTGGTGCCAAACATCATTTTAAATATTGCACCCTTAACCCCTAGAAGGGTCATAACAGCACCATTAATGCAGAAAGATATCTACAAATTTTGGAGCAACATATGCTGCCAGCCAGACGCCGTCTTCTCCAGGGACGTGCCTGCATTTTCCACTAAGACAAAGCCAAACCACATTCTGCCTGGATTACAAGTGCATGGCTGTGTAAACAGAGGTGCGGGTGCTAGATTGGCTTGCCTGACCTGAATCCGATTGAGAATGTGTGGCGCATTATGAAGCGCAAAATACAGCAATGAAGGCCCCGTACAATTGCGCAGCTGAAGACCTGCATAATGGAAGAATGGGGGAAAATCCTGTTTGCTTAACTGAACCAACTGGTGTCTTCAGTGCCCAAACACTTAATAAGTTTTATTAAAAGTAAAGGTGATGTTACACAGAGGTAAACACTTGACTGTCCCAACTGTTTTGGAGCATGTTGCAGGTATAAATTTCATAATAAACGAATATCTTCAAAAAACAATTAAGTTGATTAGGTAAAACATGAAATACTTTGTCTTTACACTGTTTTTGTTTGAATACAAGTCAAAGTAAATTTACAAATGACTGCTTTCTGTTTTTATTTGCATTTCATTTACCGTCCCAACTTTTGGAATTAGGGCTGTTATTCACATGGCCTGGAACAGCTGAGAAAATTGTGTAAACGACGTTTAAATGTGAACTGCTTTCCATTCATTATTCACGATCCAATCTGTTTATCGATTCATCACATCTGGTTTCCCACTCACAAACGGCGTGCCAAGGCACCCATGTTTAGCGAGGGGAGGTGTAATCTTTGCTTATATAACTATCATACCTGCGGGAATTTTAATGTGGGTTGTTCCTCCACTTTAGCGGGAGGCTGAAGAGTTTAAAAGCCAGTCGGTGCAGGACTGCTGGGGAGATGCATGTGTTGCAATGTGTGCAACTTTGGATTAGACTAAGACAAGTCTGAACACTTGTAAATATTTTTTATTTTATTTTTTTTGTTTTGTTTTTGCCAGTGTTTATTTCACTGTAAATATTTAATCACTGTAAAAATTAAAAACAATATCAGTTTTGCTGAATTACTGCCTCCCGAGCCTTCCTACAACCTCCCTTGACTGTGAGACACGGTTACCCTATGACAGTTTTGTATGTGTACTGTAACTCCCATATAAATCGGCGATATTGTGTATGTATGGGCACCAATTAATGTCTTCACTCAGTTTTACTGTAGTTTCTTATGAAAGATACAACCTATTTTATATTGTTTTTTAGACTTGCTGAATTAAGCCCTATAATTATTTGACTAAAATAGTCCTACTTCATAAAAATCTCAGCTTTAGTAATTCAGCAAGGATACTGGAGTTTGGTTAATAAGGGAGGACAATGTGGGACTGCAATATCACATCATATATGTTTGCCTTAATGAGGGTAACTAAATTGGGGCTGGGGTGTAGCTTGTTACCAGTCAAATGAAATGCTCTTGTGTGGTGTGCTTTTTAAATGAGTGTCCATCCACTTATTCTGAATGGAGTGTAACTTTGCACCTAGAGATTGTGTGATGTGTGCATGTTATAAGTATTAACCCACTTGTGGTGTGCAATTTAGAGTGACTTTTTGTATTGGCAATATGTGCAAGTGGCTATGTTTATCTTCAGTTTGGCCACAAATTAGTGTTATAACAGTTTCTTTTTGGTGAATATATGGTGTGCTGTGTGGGCATTACTCTTGACAAAACGGATGCACAACCGTTGCTGCCCACTGATATTATAAGGAGCTATTGCTCTTTCGTATATTAGTCTGTAGCCCAGGTCTTGTGGACAGAGGAGACCAAGATTCACTTGTGTCAGAGTAATGCCAAGAGCAAAGGGTGGAGGCCAAAAGGAACTGCCCAAGATCCAAAGTCCCCCCCCCCCCCGCCACCTGTGAAACATGGGGGTTGGAGGTGTTATGGTTTGCACTCACTGGTATACTGGTACTGGCTCACTTGTCTTCATTAATGATGTAACTGCTGATAGCAGCAAAATGAATTCTGATGTGTACAGAAGCACCTTATCTGCTACATTTCAAGCAAATGTCTCCAAACTCTTTGGATGGCGCTTCATCCTGCACCAAGACAATGATCCCAAACATTACGTAGTTAAATCTTCTAGTTCCTCTGAACTGTGGTCTTATGAAGCCATGAAATCCACCCTGAATCAGAGCAGATCAGCAGCCTTGGAGGTTACACTGGGCCCCAGTGCGCAGAAAATCAACATGGATTCAGTGGAGAATAGAACTTTGCTAAGTTGCTTCCCACCCCCAAATAGAAATAAGGAATATAAATTGTGAGCACTGCTCTTGGACTGTCCCGTGACTTGGACTCAAGTGTGAACACTCACCACTACTAACCCCACCCTTGCTTCAAGTAAATACATAATGACCTGGTGAGGATACACAAGTGAGTGGTCACTAATTGTACATGTTTAGAAGAGTGTCAGTCATTTAGGAATCTTGAGTGATGTCTCTAATGTGCAGCATTTTATATGTGGAAGTGGAAGTCCAGAACAGCTGAGACCCTGACCACCTTCAAACGACGACTAAAGACTTACCTCTTCAGGCTACACCTCTCCCCATCCCTCCCTACATCCCTGTAGTCTCCAATTGACTATGTAATCTTAGGGTTGTAGTTAGGTAAGCTGTTTATCTTAGTTGACTTAGTTGAGTAGGCACTAGTGCAATAACTATTGCTTGTTTTATTTGCATAGACTGCTTTGTTGCTGTTTTTGTTGTGTTAATCAGATTAACCTACAGGGTCCAAGTTAAACTACATGGTCGTTCCCTGCACTTGGAACTGTACTTCCCTCTAGGGTTTTCAACACGCTTGTTCCTGGTTTTGGTTATACACTTTGTTGCACGTCACTCTGGATAAGCTGTGTGTCTGCCAAATGCCCGTAATGTAATGTAATGTAATGTGTAGCCTAACATCTTCATATCTGTACTGTAGTGTAGTGTAAGGCCAGGACAGTTTACTTAGGCTACACTGACATTGTAGGTCTTGATGCCCAGTTCCGATTTTTTGCCTAAATGCTATTTTTTGACAGCCTGTTTAGATATACTTTTAAAAGTGACCCATATCCGATACCTTCGCTCTCAGAATTGACACTGGAAACAACCCGCATACGTACACGAGGGTCTGGTTACCGATACGAAAGCAAACAACCACACTGCCACGGACATATCGCCATCTGCAATGAACACAAAACGAGGCAGAAATAACATCCATCCATCCATCCATTATCTATACCCACTTGTCCTGACCAAGGTCGCGGTGAGTGCTGGAGCCTATCCGAGCGTGCATTGGGCAAGAGGCAGGAATACACCCTGGACAGGCCGCCAATCTATCACAGGGCAAACACACCATTCACACACACACTCATACCTATGGTCTACTTGCATGTCTTTGGACTGTGGGAGGAAAGCGGAGTACCCTGAGGAAACCCACGCAGACAGGGGAAGAACATGCAAACTCCACCCAGAAAGGCCCCAAGCCGAGATTCAAACCTTCTTCTTGCGGTGAGGCGACAGTGCTACCCACTGCACCACGGTGCCGCCCACAGAAATAACAATTCAAGCTAATGCTTTTCCAAACATCTAGGGTCCGCAATGAACATCCCCTGTATTTTGGCCTATACCGACTCTTCGCCCAACATACATAAAAGGCACGTAACCTCGCCACTGGACTGAGTAGCATGTTCCTGCAGTAGCGGAGGCTGCAGTTTCAGGTCCACATTTCTAGGACCGCATTTCTAGGACCCTACTAGTTTTTAGTGACACTGCCACCTACCGAATTGGATAACCAAGGACCGCATTTCTAGGAACACGGACAAGATGGACGACAATCAGAGTGTGAGTACTGAATGTGAATCAAGTTTTATTTGTTTAACGTTAAAAACAATTCTGATGTCTTGAATTGTACAGTAAAGTTAACGTTAGCTAGCTGAAGCGTAAGCAGCTAACTAGTTTCCACCAAAAGTACCCGGAACTTTTAGTCCCAGGAACTACTTTTCAAGGAACTAAAAGGTTCCTTCAGCCCATTGTTGTCTGCGTTTCCACCGTGGTCTAAAGTCCCGCGATGATTAGGCAAATTAGCCCACTGACGTATGTAAAAGCAACGTCGTCGTCGGTCCATCTGTCCTATGATTTCTTCTGTAACCCCATACTACCACCGAAGTAGCCTACATTATTTTCTAATAACCGGGACAGCCCGGAGGGTTTCATTCCACTTATATACAACGGGTTACCAACAATGACTATGTATGGTTACTTTTGTATTTATTGATTTTTATCGATTTAATCACCTGAAATTGAAATATTCTTCCGCAGCCGTTTGGGCATATTTTACTGTTGTCAAGCAAAACTGTCGTTGGTAGTTGAACTTGGACCGTTGTTATGCAACAAATAGGATATAACAGGCTAATAGTCAGATTGTAACTGTTTCATATATCCTCTCAAACACCTTCATTATGTTTTAATGCGAACATTCACTTTCATGTCTTGACATCCGAGAATGTATTCACATTCCACAAATAACTGGCAACAACAGCAGAAAACATGCACACGTTGTAAACAATTTGCTGTTGAATTGATTACTTTCTTATCGTCAATTCCATATAGGCTAATCGCAAAATGACAAGAATAGAACGAAAACCTGGACTTGCATGAAAATTTAAATTAGCAGTGGTACAGCCACCGTTTGCTTTCCTTCAAGGTTACTGCTAGCCGAGCAGCGAAGTGTGCCCTCCAGATGCGAACCATGCACCATAAATTAGTCCATAGTCTTCCTGGTCTTTTTGTGGCATTGAAGAATGGCATAGTAAAATTATGGCAGTCTGAAAAAGCAAAAGGGACGATTACTAGAATTAACCTGTTATTTTACCCTGACAAAAAGTGCGGAAGGTGATTTCCAGTTTGCTTTTACTGTATCACCAATGTAAATTACGCAGAACTACCGCATACCTCACATAACTGTATCAAACGTTTTGAGTCAATTACAACGGGCTAACAAAGAAAATCCGGAAGAAAATATTCAGCAACCGAATGAAACCGTTTGAATGTTTTGGTACGTAATATGCTGTCCCAGCACGAATGCTTAGTATTTTATAAAACGAATACTAAAGCAAGAAAAGAACAGAAGAGCACACGTTATAATTCCAAGACGTTGGCAGGCTATAACCAAAACTAGGCTACTGCGCCGCATAACATACAAGTTTGATTTGAAGTTATTATGAAAATAAATCGGTTTGCGGCTGCAGATTTTTAAACATGGCGGTTGAAATAAAACACTGCAAGTAGTCGACCAATCAGAAATTTTCAGCGCTTGCGCCCCACCCCAAAGGTTCCGGTACTTTTGGAAAGTACTACCCCCCGAGCAGGAACTTTTTTTTGTTAAAATAAAGCCCCCGGAACTAAATTTAGACCCTAGTTCCTGCGGTCGAAACGCACTGAGTTCCTCAAAAGGTTCCTAGTTCTGGGGTAAAGTTCCCGCGGTGGAAACCAAGCGGCCAAAACCAGACTTCGTTTCTGAACCTCATTTCCTGGTCTTGTTGTTCCTGGTTGCTCACTAGCGCCACTACGGTTGGCTCCAGTATAGGTGTTTTCATATCCGCTTTCCATGTAAGTCTACGGTACAAACGCGGTCAAAATACAAAGTCAATCATTTTTTCTCATGAGTACAAATAGTCACAATATGTGTATTTTATTCGTCTTATTACTGTCCACGGGTCGATTTCATGATTTATTGTGTCATTTGGGCACTGTTATAATATTTGTTGTGGACCAATGAGGTACAGTTTGCTTCACTTCCTGATTACTGCGAAGGACTAAGCTACAGTAGGGGCTACAGTCTATGGTCACTGGGGTGGGAGGTGGCGCCTCTTGGCCTTGACATTGCGGCTCCGACCACGGTCCACCTGTGCGAAGCCAGAAAATTCAGGCATCCCATTTTGTAGTGATTTCATTATGGCGTGTGCTATTTACAGCTGCAGTAGACGACTATAAAATAATCATCCTCTGAAGTTTTTCGGTAGCCGAGTCATTTTTACTATTTCCTTTAGCCTACTTAACCAAATAATTAGTTGGCAGAAAGCGTAATCAGCTTGCTATATTTGGTAGTCCAGTAGCCTATGCTAAAACAGTTCGCAACTTCGGCTACCAAGCCATTTGACTAGCTAGCTAACCCTAACCGGCAAATATTCTATCTGTCAAACGTGTTTGACGGCTTGTCAGTTGTGTACATTCCGTAAATGTATACCTGGGCCATGCTTCACGCATGTGACAAAGCTACTATAATCCCGATTTTGGGATAAACACTGCAAATTTTTCAGTTTCACGAAGCGAATTAAGAGTCTTAAGGTTTACTTGCTCAATAACATGCAACACATGATGAAATCACACAGAATTTAACGAAATTAAATATCTTTGTAAGACTGGCATTTAGAAAGGAACATGTTTTTAACATTTAAGAGACCGACAAGAGCATTTAAGACAGTGGTTCTCAGAATCGGTCCTGGGGGCTCCTTGCGTATATTGGCTTTTCTCCATTGGTTTTGATGATTTACAATAAAATAATAACAATAGCCTTATAATAATTAGAAATTCAATGTACATTATTTTTGTCTTCATGCACCAGGTGGAAAACTTGCTGTACAAAGTGCGTTATATGACAGTTATATGAAAATTAGCCTAGTCAAATCACCAGTAGCCTACACATCTCTGATTGATTGACCATCAGTGTAGTCGATGTTCTTCCCCTGTGGTTCATATTGCTAATGCGTGAGCTAACCACGGATAGCCTACCTAGCTCACTGGCAAGCTGGTATGCTAGCTAAGCATATTCGTTTTGCTGAGAAACATAAATTGAAGATAACTGAACATAATTGTATTATTAATGTCATACAATGTGATTACATGACACAGTACAGTCACGGATGGAAATTAAACTCCGTAAACATTTGATCATATATTTCAAAACATAATGGCAGCTAGCCTCAAGTTCGTTCTGCAATCGTTCATTCAGGTTGATGGGCTTTTCCGCACCGGACTGTCAATCACATTGTAAAATCACAAGACCGCTTAACTCTATGGTTTTGGCTCCAAATCGACAACATGCCCGCCATTCTTCTTCTTCTTCTTCTTGTCAGTTTTTTGGCAGTGTAGACGCAACTAGGCGTATTACTGCCCTCCACAGGATAGAAATTTAACAATTGCAGCTCATACTCTCATATACAGCCCTGACTCATGCAGGAACTGTAAAACTGTATTGGTGATCAGCTGGTGGTTCTCGCTTTGGCCAAAAAAAAAGATTTAATGGAGAATGCAACTACTCCTAGGTCTGACAATCTCTTATAGAAAGTTTCCCTCTCTGCTTTATACTTGCCACACTCCAGGAGAGCATGCTTGACTGTTTCTGGGTTTCCACACTCACATAGTCCTGTTGGATGTTTTCCTACAATGTGCAAGTAATGATTTAACCCACAGTGTCCAAGCCTCAGTCTGCTAATTTTAACTGAATCTCTTCGGATTCCAGACCAACAACTGGATTTTTTAATCTGAAGATGAAAATAAAATTAGTGTCTTCCTTTACTCTCCTTTTCCCATAATCCCTGCCATTCTCTTTCAACACCCTCCTTTTCCTCTAAGTTTCACCCTTCCCAGGGATATATTTACATCTATGTCTCCTTTCTTAAGACTTGCCTTTGCTATAGCGTCAGCTATTTAATTTCCCTCAACTCCAGTATGCCCAGGAACCCAGCAGAACTTGACTTCAGCCATAAACAAAACACCCATAGTCAAGTACAGATCTTATCATTGCCTGGTATATTAAATGCATAGTCTCTCTCTCTGCCCCCCAGTCACATCCAGCCAGACTTCTCATGACATTTAACACTTTTTCCCCTTTTGCTAGTGCTCTTGCTGTATGAACAGCCCAAATCATTCGCTCTTCAAACCAAATTCCCAAAAATTTGAAGTCCTAGGTTAGGTAACTTTCTTCTAAAACCAAATATCATAAATTTAGACTTTGCAGCTGAGATTTTAAAGCCCCATTTGTCTGCCCATTCTTCTACAGAAACTAGAGCCTTTTGGACTTTAAAATAAACTCTGCATTTCTTCCTCTTCTCCAAATGGCACCATCATCTGCAAATAAAGACTGTCCAAACCCTCTTCCAATGTTACTAAATACATCATTTATCATTATATTAAATAGGACTGGGCTAATTACACTTCCTTGCGGGGTACCATTTCCTATTTCAACGATTTTTGAGCTTTTCAAACCCACTTGTACTTGTATTGTTCTTTTCATTAGAAAATCTTTGATCCAACTGAACGTTCTACCTCTAACTCCTAAATCATATATTTTAATCATTAGTCCCTCCTTCCACAAGGAATCATAAGCTTTCTCAATATCCAAAAATACACTTACCACTATTTCTTTACAATCAAATGCCTTTTTAATATCTTGGTCTAAAACTGTGACTGACTCCATTGTTGACCTACCATTTCTGAAGCCGTTTTGGAAATTGGCAAAAAGTCCCTTACTTTCTAAAAAATAAACAAGCCTATTGGTAATCATCCTTTCCATGATTTTACAAAGCACTGATTTTAATGCTATAGGCCGATATGAACTGGGGTCAGATGCATCTTTACCTGGTTTCAAGATAGGGACTACGACTGCATGTTTCCATTCCTTAGGTAGACAACCCTCTGCCCACACCGAGTTAAACAAAGCTAGAATTTCTTCAAGAACTAACTCATCCAAATGTTTGAATAATTCATAAGACAGCCCGTCTCTCCCAGGAGTAGTGTTTGCACCAGAATAAATGGCATCCCTCACTTCTTTCATAGTAAAAAACAAATTTATTGGATTGTCATTTTCTGAACTCCTATCCAGCTTCCACTGATTAGCTAACATCAGATTGCTCCTCTTCATACCTCTCTCAACTCCCAAATTCCCAGATCTATGCACTGCTTGAAAGACATCAACAAACATGTCAGCTTTTCCTTTGTCGGATACTGCTTCCACCTCACCATTCTGTAAAACCGGAATTGGTTTTCTTTTATACAATCCTGACATTCTGTGTACCGCTGCCCACAGGTGCCTTCCAGGAGTCTCAGGGCCTAGTGTTCCACAATATCTTCTCCAACTATTTCTTTTTGCATTTTTAATTACTCTTCTTGTTACTGCCCTTAATCTCTTATATTCCACTGCATAACACAGCATTGGATGTTTCCTTAATTTCCTATATGCCATATTTCTGTTTCTTACAGCTGTGTCACTCTTTGTTCCACCAAGGAACCAATGCACGAGATCTGGGATTCTTCTTCATAGGAATAGTGCCACAGGCTGCCTTATGGATCATCTTACTGAGAGACGAATTCCAATTGTCTACAGAGCCCTCACTATCTATCTCTTCTACTAAACTTTGAGCCCTCTCCTGAAATTCATCCAATTTAGCCTGAGAAAAATTGTATCTGGGAACTCTCTCTTCCACTTCTATTCTCAGATTTCTACCGAAACTGCATACAATTGGATAATGATCACTGCCCAATAGATGTCCATCCATAACATCCCACTTCCCTATTCTGGCTAAGTTTGAAGAAGCAATAGTTAAGTCTATGTGACTGCAAGTATTCTTTAAAATATGATACCTGGTCGGCCTTCCATCATTTATCGCTACCAAATCATATTTATCCAGGAACTCTTCTACAACTATTCCATTGATGTCCTTGCTCTCACTGCCCCATAGAGGGTTATGAGCATTAAAGTCCCCAACCCATATAATAGGACATCTTACATGCTCCATAATCTCATCAAACTCTGACAATGCCAAACGCTTACAAGGATTATAAAAATTAATAATAGTTATAGACCTATGGCTACTCCAAACTTCCACCGCCAAACACTCAAGATTAGGGCGTATTTCAAGCCTCCTATACTGGACTCGTAACTTAATAAAAGTTGCACACCCCCTGCCTGTTCTATCAGACCTATCCATTCTCAAGCATACATATCCCGGAATTACAAAATCCAGGCAGGGCTTTAACCACGTCTCTTGGATACATATCAGTTCAGGTTTCTCTTTAAATGCGTCGACAAATCTCTTTAATTCCTGGCCATTTGCTATAAGACTCCGGGCATTCCATTGAAGAATATCGAACATTAATCCCCAGTATCGTCGTCCACGTACAACTCCTCCATATTGTCAGTTGTCAGCTGTGAGTTACCTATATGTTGTTTCTTTGTCATGTACTCATGTAATTTTTCCGGTAAAAACTGTTTCGAACCAAGAAACCTTTCAGCTGCATCAACCACAATTTTAATAATGTCCGATTTCTTGCTTGTTATTTTTGCACCTACCAACACATCAACAATGAAAGCTAGCAAAGATTCTCTGCTCAATATCAACATATCAGGGGGAAATTGTGGTAAAGTTGGACAAGCGGGCTGGCTCCCCAACACTGCACTGTTTGTCGTTAAGTTCCCAAGTCCCCGCTCTCTATCCACTCTTTTAACTGCCTCTGCATACGAAACTTTGTGCTGCTCTTTCACATTCTGGACTCACCTGGCTTGGACAAAGTACTCACATCCACGGAACGCTGCCGCATGATCCCCTCTACAGTTACAACATTTGGGGGCCTCTGCCTTACATTCTTGGATTACATGATCTTCCCCACACTTCGCACATCTATGCTTGCCCCGACAAGAGCTAGCAATGTGCCCAAACCTCTGACAGTTATAATATCGCAACGGTGGTCTTACGTATTCCTTTACACGATACGCCATGCTTCCAATATACACTCTTTCTGGCAGCGCACTGTCTGCAAACGTTAGCAGGATTGGCGGGTTCCCTTTGCCTCCCTCCTTACTTTTGAATCTAAAGATTTCGGTCACTCGGCCACCCTTAATGTTGTCTAAGATTTCCTTCTCAGACAGGCCGGCGTACACACCATAAATTACTCCTTTGAGTCCCTGTCTCTCTCTGGGAACCACGCTCTCAACCTTCACTACCAACTTCCCCACCTCCTTAGCACTATCATATTGTTTTTTATCTTTGCGACACACTCTCAACAGCCCATTTGACAATATCAGTAAGTGTATAATTCGTCCAGGTGCGTAGAACTGCCGAAATCCGTCCTGCTAGAGTTGGATAAGTATCTGCGTTCATTTACTAATTACATACCGCGTTAGATTTTAAACTTTTCCCTGTGTGGAAACTGTTCTTTGTTTTTAGGTTGTGTTAGGTCTCTTTGTTTTTAGGTTGTGTTAGGTTTCTATCTACCACTTTCATTCTTAGAATTGATAGATTGCGATTATTGCACTATCACAAACTGTTAACCTGTGTAATCAGCGCGTTATTCGACTCAGGTTTTCAGTTGCTAATTAGGTACACTCGGAGCGATGCTAGCGTCGCTCCCTCCTAGTTTATGAGCCAGCTCCCCATTCCAGTCTGTGCTCTCCCCCTCAGAAGGCGCTTCCAGCGACATGGCCCCCCTCGACAACGGAACCCCTCAAACCTCTGCTACCCCCCGCTGACCCCTTGTGAGAACTTCACGGTCACAGGGAGGCTATGGAACTGCCAGTCTGCTACGCGCAAGGCAGACTTCATTTCCGCCTATGCCTCCCTCCAATCCCTGCAGTTCCTTGCCCTCACAGAAACCTGGATCACACCAGACAACTCTGCCACTCCTGCTGCCCTCTCATCCTCCTACTCCTTCTCCCACACCCCCCGGCGATCTGGCCGTGGTGGTGGTACTGGTCTACTGATCTCCCCCACCTGGAAATTCTCTGTTCTCCCCCTCCCTGACCTGTCTATATCCACTTTTGAATTCCATCCTGTCTCTATCACCTACCCTGCTAACCTTTATATTATTGTTATTTATCGTCCCCCGGGGCCCCTGGGAAGCTTCCTGGATGAGCTAGACACCCTGCTCAGCTCCTTCCCTGAGGACGGCACCCCGCTGATCCTCCTTGGAGATTTTAACATCCACCTAGAAGCCTCCCAGTCTGCTGCCTTCCTACCACTACTCCACTCCTTTGACCTCTCCCTACAACACTCTCCTCCAACCCACAAGGCAGGCAACCTCCTAGACCTGATCTTCCTGAGGACCTGCTCCAGCTCCAATCTTACGGTTACCCCCCTGCATACGTCTGACCATCATTTCATCTCCTTCTCCCTCCCCCTCTCTTCACATCCTCCCTCTCCCCCTCCCATCCCCACTGTCACTGTCCGCCGTAACCTCCGCTCCCTATCACCCTCTTCTCTTGCTCCAAGAGTGACTGCCTCCCTCCCCCCTCTTCAATCATTTTCCAAGCTCCCCACTAACTCTGCATCCTCCACCCTAACTTCATCTCTCTCCTCAGCACTCGACTCCCTATGCCCCTTCGTCCCTAGGCCAGCACGTTCATCTCCTCCCAGTCCATGGATGTCTGACATCCTACGCACCTCCAGGGCCACCCTCCGCGCTGCTGAGAGGAAGTGGGCCAAATCCAGGGACCCATCTGACCTCTCAGCCTATCAGTCTCTCCTGACAGAGTTCTCTTCTGCTGTCACTGCCGCTAAGGCAAAATTCTACCAAACCAAAATTCATAACTCCATTTCTAACCCTCATCAACTTTTCTCTATTTTCTCTTCTCTCCTCAGCGTGCCACCTCCTCCACCCTAGTCTTCCTTCACTGCAGATGACTTTGCAGCATTCTTTGACGAAAAGATTGCAGACATCCGCAGCTCCTTTGCCCCCTCCGCCCCCTCTGCGTCCTCCGCCCCCTCTGCGTCCTCCGCCCCGTTTCTCCACATTTTCTCTCCTCTCAGACACTGAAGTCTCCCAGCTTCTGCTCACTCACCGCCCTACCACCTGCACCCTCGAACCTATCCCCTCATCTCTCCTTCAAGCAATCACACCAGACTCCTCCCTTTCCTATCCAAAACACTTGAACGTGCTGCATCTAACCAGCTCTCTGCTTTCTTCTCTGAGAACAACCTGCTTGATCCCCACCAGTCTGGCTTCAGACCTGGCCACTCGACCGAGACTGCACTCCTCTCGGTCACTGAGTGACTCCATGCCGCACGAGCAGCCTCCCTCTCCTTTGTCCTGATTCTTCTAGACCTCTCCGCTGCATTTGACACTGTGGACCACTCTATCCTCCTGTCCTCCCTGGCAGCAACAGGGATCCGCGGCTCAGTCCTTGACTGGATTGAGTCTTACCTCTCTGACCGTTCCTTCCAGGTTGCCTGGGCGGGTAAGGTATCACCACCCCGTCCCCTCACCACCAGAGTTCCCCAGGGCTCAGTCCTCCGTCCCCTTCTCTTCTCCTTGTACACCAGATCCCTTGGCCCTGTAATATCTGCCCATGGCTTGTCCTATCACTCCTATGCCGACGACACGCAACTCTTTCTCTCCTTCTCCCCATCGGACACACAGGTCCCTGCCCGCATCTCCGCTTGCCTGAGGGACATTCAGAGCTGGATGGACAATCACCACCTAAAGCTCAACCCGGGAAAGACGGAGCTAATCTTTATTCCTGCTCTATCCTCTCCCCTCCTCGACTTTTCAATTTCCCTAGGGGACACCGTAGTGACATCATCACCCTGCGCCAAGAAACTCGGAGTGGTGATGGACAACAGGCTGTCCCTCTCCAAGAACATTGCAGCAGTAACCCGGGCATGCAGATTTTTCCTGTACAACATCCGCAGAATCCGCCCCTTTCTCACCACCTACTCAACCCAGCTCCTGGTCCAAGCAATGGTTCTATCCCGCCTGGACTACTGCAACTCTCTTCTGGCTGGACTACCGGCATCTGCCACCAGACCCCTGCAACTCATTCAGAATGCTGCGGCTCGTCTGGTCTTCAACCTCCCCAGACACTCCCACGTAACTCCCCTGCTCACTACCCTCCACTGGCTGCCTGTTATAGCTCGCATCAAATTCAAAACATTGGTCCTAGCATACCAGGCAGTCAAGGGATCAGCCCCAGCATACTTCCACAAGATATTCAAACCCTACATGCCAGCCAGATCCCTCCGTTCTGCAACTTCAGGACGCCTAGCACCTCCCCCTCTTCGCACCTGCACTTCCAGAACACGTCTCCTGTCTGTTCTGGCCCCACGATGGTGGAACGACCTCCCTGTGGAGGTCAGAACAGCTGAGACACTGACCCATTTCAAACGACGACTGAAGACTCACCTCTTCAGGCTGCACCTCTCCCCATCCCTCCCTTCCCCCCTGTAAATGACTAAACTTAGGGTTGTAACTAGGCAGCTGTTTTGTAGGTGACTTAGGTGCATTAACTGTCTTAACGACTACTTGTATTTTTTCCATAGATCACGTTGTTGCCGTTCTCGTTGTTAGTGTTAATCAGTTTAACCTCCAGGGTCCAAGTTGAACTATGCGGTTGTTCCCAGCACTTGGACCGGTACTTCTCTCTAGGGGTTTCGTCATACTTGTTCCTGGTTATGGTTATACACTTTGTTGTACGTCGCTCTGGATAAGAGCGTCTGCCAAATGCCTGTAATGTAATGTAATGTAATCTTGGCCTGGAATCCCTTACCGATCTGAGTTTCCAAAGCGGTTGTAACTCTTAGGGGATTTAATGCCCTAAACCCTCCATCTCCCTGTTTCTGGTCTTTGACTTTAAACAACATAACATATTCTTCAGAATTACTAATTTTCCTCATTTTATTTTCCCTAGATACTTCTGATACCTCAGGTCTTTCACTCGATGCTACCCTCTTCTGGCTTCCCTTACCCGCCATCTTCCACGCACCTCCCTCAACCCCAGCACCCTTTCCCGTAGCCATCGGCTACCAAAGTAGTACACCTTTCCTTATATTTTTAATACTAGCCAAACAAAAAAAAACAAAAAAAAAAAAACAAAAACGAACACCAACCACCAGCAAAATCACAGAACTGCGTAGGGGCTTGAACTTGGCGCTTTCTCTATTTTAAACCTTTTAAAGGTCTTTCTACACGGCTAACCCCGGCCGGAAACCCCAAGCCGGGATGCGCTCGTGCTTCTCTAAATCCTAATCCTTTCAGAAGTGTCCGCACCTAACAGTCAAAAGAAAAAACAAAACAAAAGCCATAAACTGTTTGAACTTCGCTCCACCAAACACCACACCGCTCAACAGATCCGCGCCCGCCATTGAGCTTCAAAACGTGTTTTAGAGACCCACGGAGAGTCAATGGGTGACGTCACAGTAGCTTTGTCCATATTTTTTACAGTCTCTGGTGGAAACGCGGCTAATAACATCCGCCGTCGCATAATTACGTAGCCTAGTGTCAATGCATTCGGATTCTCTTAGCACCGCGGTTGTCTTTTCCTAAGTCCTTATGAATTATCCTTCACATCTTTCCTTGACCTCATAACGTTTTCCGTCGAGGTCAAGGAAAGTGCCTAGGAAAAGACATAGGACGTAATTTTTTTGACTATTCGGACGCAGCCTTGGACTGGACTAAGCCTCCATCCTCAAACCGGATCTGTAGGTGGCAGCAATACACCATTTGTTGTTTCTACCCTAGATCACTGAAATTAGAAGAAGAAACTGCAGCGGATGTGTCACTTCCTGTCGTACTTGCTTCGATGTGTTTTGTTTGAGAAGAACGGCTATTTTTATTATCCGTGGACATTGCAATGTTCCTGTACATCATCGAAATGATTTTTAATTTCGTGGAATGCCCGAGCACTGGACACGAAATTGAAGAACATGTTATAGTCTGTTCTTTTTGAAAGTGACTCTGGAGTGAAGCGGTCAGTGAAAGGTAACTAACGGTAGGTTGATATACAAGCTAGTGGTTACAATGTATCTTTAATTCTATTACGTGTGTGTCTCTATTCTGAGGTGAAGTGATATTTAAAATTGTATCCATGGAATTTGCTTTGTTTTGGTACTTTCATACTATTTCACGGTATGTTTACAGCAAAAACTGTAGGGACTTAAGTGCGGCACAGTTTCATATAGGGACGGTGATTCTTACAGCTAGTTTGACCGACTGCCTGTGTCATATTTTCTGCAGATAACTGGACCTCAGTAAACAGCCAGCAACGTAGAGAAAACAACAGCATAGATAACTTAAACATTTGGAATTGGATTACTAATTTCACATTTTAGAATTACTCACCTCATTGTCTGACAATATTATCTTACTATTGACAATTCTGCCAGACATGCATATGCACTGTTCCCTCTACCCTCTATTGTGAGAGATCGTAAGTACGTATCAGCCACAATTTTGCTTCTCTCCGCTGAGCTCCGTGAAGCTAGCAACAATTAGACTTCATGTATATAACTCTCGGTAAAAACTTCCGGTGAGTTTCTATTAAAATAAAAGCACAGAATCGAAGAATAACATCACAGTAAGAACGGTTTCTGAGCTTTGATAGAGACAACTTTGTTTAAAAACATTTCAGATACAATTTGTACCAAATCGCTAGCTACTAGCTTCTATCTTGCTATTTGGCTGGTTTAAATTACTAGCTACTTCCTAGCAGTGTGAAGCTAGCGACAGTAAGGACTAACGCACGGGTCTGAAAATTTCAAAATAAAAGTCCGACGATAAAACCATTCTTACGATCAGCAAAATGAAATTAAGGAAAAATCGGACTGAAATTTTCCTAAAATATGAACTATCGTTTTCTATTTGTACAATATTAAAACAACTTCGATTTTAAACACAGACATTGTAAAACTATTCACAACACTAATATTAATTACAAACAAATCTTCCTTTTTTCTATTTTTCCCTATATTTTCAACAATGCCAATGCAAAATTTTAAATGAAGAATTAAAGATAAAATACACCCATTACTTTTAATTATTATTACAATATCCAATACAACATTACATCCGTACATGAGTTTAACTGAATGGTAAGGGAAGAATTAGAGTAATTTGCAATGCATTACTTCAACATTCTGTGCTACCTTGTAACATCAACTATGCAACTTAAAACAAATAAATATGAAAATGTGGCTGGATATTGCACTTGAATGGAAAGGAGAATAGGACAGTATTAACACTTGTTTGTAAAGGTGAAAGCATCACACACAGAATATCATGGCTGGGGTATAAGCATGCAGTACATAGGCAAATTTCATTCAATTAAGTTCCAATTGCTTTCTGATACTATAACAGATAACATGCTCTGCTGCCTCCCCTGGACATGTTGTCTCAATGATATGGGGGTGTTTTGAAAACCTTGGACCCTCCACTCTTCAGATATGGTGTCACTTATATCAAATAAGCGTCATAGAAAATGTGGCTGGGGTTTGAACATGCAGTACATAGGCGAATTTCATTCAATTAAGTTCCAATTGCTTTCTGATACTATAACAGATAACATGCATGTAAATATACTAGTCATGCAGACTGACCTTGATATACTGGTTTTAAGCAAAACTTGGCTTAAAAATAGCATCAGTAACTCAGATGTAGCTCTAATGGGTTACAACTTATACAGAGTGGATAGAACTGGTAGGGGAGGAGGGGTGAGTTGTTACGGCCGGCTCGCAGTCAAAAGTACAAAAAAATCAATCCAAAAACTGATTTAAAAACACAAACCCAGACATTTATTAGAATAAATAACAAACTAATCACAAACTAAAACAAAGGAAAACCCACAAAGTTCAAACAAAACGGTCTTCACAAAAACTACAAACCCAAAACCACAAATCAAACCAAACAGGTGGAGGCAATCAAGCAATTAAGCAATTGGGTATTACCTCCACCTGCACTACCCAGGCAAGCAGAGGCTTGGGGACGTAACACACAAAATAATGGGGCTTCACAAAAACCTACCAAATGCAAGCCACACAAAAGAAACCCCAAAGAAGATTCTCCCCAGCCTCATACTGCAGGGCTTATATTGGGCCACAGGCAGGTGGAGGCAATCAAGCATGTAAGAAAAAATAAGGTTCCGGACGAGAAAATCTTGGTCTTCGTAGAAACTGTCTTTATTGGCAAAATATGGCAGCAACAGAAAATACACGTAGCATGTACTCTGGGAGCATCGAAGTCAAAATGCACCCCGACTGTCTGTCTTGGCCTTCTTTTAAGCTGTTAGTTGTGATTTGATTAGTGGTACCAGTGATGATTGGTGAGTGAGATGATTAGTTTCTGTCAAGAGTCACACAATGCCTTAGCAACTCTGCTTTGTTAATCACTCCCGAGTCAGTTTCATTCACCTTTCTCCCTCTCCTGGCTGATTGTATCAATATGGCACTGTCAGTCTTTACAGTGATACTGAAGTCTTGTGAGCTGTGAACTAAGGCTTTCTTTCATCAGTGGGCCCAAGTATTGCGTTTTGGCACAACTGTATTGAAGATTTGTAGTTGAACTAAAAATCTTACATATCCCCCCTTTGATGGTTTATTTGCGAACATGGACCATCACTCATTTGGATACTCTTGCGGTTAGTCCAGCAGTATGGTTTCTTGGTATGGCATAGAGCATCCTTTACTCACATGCCTCTCCGGATACCCTCCCAGCGGGTCGCTCTCAACTGCTGATGGCCTCTGGGTGATGCCCTCATCTCGGGATACACCCCTCGCCATTGGACTATTACTGTGCCTCACACGCCTAGGTCCCATGAAAGCTTTTGCTGCCTTGTCCCAGTCACAGACCAACCACACTGTGACTTCTAATCCATTACTGACTTACAACCAGGAGAGAGAGAGAGGTAACCAAACCCGACCATGAAAGTATTCAACAAGCATAAGAAACCAATACATGTGTGAAGAAGTGGGTGTTTTGAAATGATATTTGTTGGGAGGAGATATGTGTGCTTTAAGAAAAACCTGGTGTGATGCGAATGGTGTATGATAATGCTTGCTGTGTGACAATCAGTGTAATGAGTGGTGGGGGAAAAGATGCATTTAAAACAAAAAAACAAAATGGGTGAAGGAAAAAAAAATGGACATTTGGCCAGACAGTACAGGGTGGTCATAACAGTGAAACAATGATAATGAATAAACATTGCTTTCTATGCAGTGTTGTAGATACCTGCCTTTTTTTTTTTTTTCTTTTTTTTTAATATTGATATCAATATCAATAACAAAAATAATAAAAATAATAATACTTTTTTTTTTTTTTTTTTTTTTTTTTTTTTTTGGTAATTGAAATGATGATGGTGTCTTTGTACATAAATTTAAAAGCTTTCCTGGTCTTCTGAGTGATAATTGATAGTGCAGTTGCAATGGTATGGATGTTGTTTACCGTCGTCTTCTCCTCCATCAGTCCTTCCTGCAAGTACGCATCTGTTTGGAGAACTTGTGAACCAATTAATTCCTTCAATTTTCCCTCATTCTTCCTTAAAAGTTGACTGTCCATCCAGTTAGACACTCCCAACCCAGCTCCAGTTGCGCTAAGTGCACTGTCCATGAACCCCAATAATTTCCGCCCTACTGGGGTTCCCGTTGAATGTGGAGTTTGGGGCCCCTCTGCCTGTTTTTCCATTGATGACCTGGTTGCCACCGCACCATGGTACTTCAGAAACGCCGTTGTCAATAGGTCCTTGTAGATGTCAGCCACACTCTCTCCTTTGCACAGCTCATCAACATCTGGAGACCACGCTGTCAGGTTCACCAGGACTGGTACATGGACCCACTGGACGTTGTTGATCAGGATTCCAGGATATGGTCTTGTCACTATGCCTGACTGGGGAGCGGGTTGCTGTTCTGGGCATTCCTGGAGCATCGCCACTGTCATCGGCAATATCAACATTAGGACACTCCCTCGCATCTTCGTTCTTTTCCTATCTTCCTGCTTGATCTGAAAAAAATAAAAGTGTACACAAAAATCAGTGCCCACCCCCCCCAACATTTAGACAGACACAAACATGACGTGCGATCAGTTATTCTCTGTTCTTTTGTAGAATTTTAACTGATCCACATGAAACCATTTGTTTGTGGTTCGTCGTGCTGTTGCCTTGTACTGGACTTTATATACAGTTTCTCCACATTTGTCAATGACTGTGTATGGGCCCTTCCAGTTAGCTGACCATGGCCCAGCATGATGGTAATTCTTTACCATTACCTCATCTCCCGGCTCAAATTTTTGCTCACTGACATGTTGGTCATAATACATTTTGTTGTATTTCTGAATCGAGCCAATCTGTTGAGCCGCTTGCTGGTACATAGCAGGTAAAGAAGAACAGAGGTTTTTCAGAAAGGTTTCAGTCGCCCATCCCTCTATCATGGGTCTCGGCACCTCTAGTAGCAGATGTTCTGGCATTCGCATTCCCCTCCCTGTCATCAATTCATGGGGGCTGTATCCTGTGCTTTTGTGAACAACCCCTCGCACAGACATCAAAATACTAGGGAGATTTTGAGCCCAATTGGTGCCATTTTCCAATACCATTTTTCTCAATGCGGTTTTGAGTGTTCTGTTTGTTCGTTCAACCCCGCCTGAAGACTGTGGATGGTGAGCTATGTGTAGTTGGTGCTTTATCCCAAGTAGTTTTGCCAAGTCTGTATGAATTTTTCCTGTGAAATGCGTGCCTCTGTCACTTTCCAGGCTAAGTGGCAGACCCCATCTACAGTAGACTTGTTCCCATAATACCCGGGCTGTGGCGGATGCGGTATCGGACTTAATTGGGAACGCCTCTATCCATTTAGTGAATGTATCTATTATGATGAGAATGTACCTGTAGCCTCCTCTAGCTGCAGGGAGTGGACCTACATAATCGATCTGCAAATTTGTCCACGGTCCTTCGGCTAGACACGTGGGCCTCAGTCGCCCTTTCCTTTTCACTGGTGATGGATTAATCTGGGCACAGGTTAAACAATTTGTGCAATAATCTTTCACATTTTTGTCAACGTCTGGCCACCAAAACATGTTTTTTAATCGGTCTTTTGTTTTTTTCTATACCTAAGTGCCCCCCCCTGATTGTGGATATGATACAAAATATCATTCCGCAATTCTGTGGGTGGGATCCATACTGGAATGTCATTTCCAGTGTACAACAGCATGCAATCATGGACCAGGAGTTGTGCATCAAACAGAGTCAATGGGCCCTCCAAAATTGCCTCCCCATTCTGTTTCTGCTTGATTGCTTCCCGCAAAACTGGATCCCGTTGCTGCGCAACCTTAAGGTCTGTCGGTTCCCTGACGTTTACCACAGCAACTAGTTCTGGTTCCGGTTCCAGAACATGGAATGGTCTCCCTGCTACAGCTGCTTTCTTTGATAGCTCGTCCACAGCTAAATTACCATCTCCATGTTGGCTTACTCCTTTCTTCTGATGGGCTTTCACCTTTAATAGAGCAACCTTATGTGTACAGGACTTGGCTGCTGTCCACAAAGCCTGTATGGGTCCGACCTGTTTTAAAGGTTGGCCATCAGCGCTGGTGAAGCCCCTTTTCTGCCAAATGGGTAAATACTCAGTGAGAGAGTTAACAACAAATGCAGAGTCTGAAAAGATGTTTAAGTCTGAATCTGGAAAAACTGAAAAGGTCTGTAGGACTGCTGAAATTTCTGCTTTCTGAGCTGAGAAATGAGATGGACATCTGTAAAGGAAATCCCCATTGTCCGAATGAATCGCAAAGCCAGTATGATACTGACCATCCTGCCAATATCGGGACCCGTCCACATATACATCAATGGCTCCTTCTATAGCGCACACTTCAAAGACACTGTCCAGAGGCTGGACAGGTTTAGTGTCACAAGTGTGAGGGTCACCTTCATAGAGAAGTGTACGGGGTAACATGCATGAAGATTTGTACACAGTTTTCAAATTTTTGGAACCCAGATCCAAAGTCCATCGTGCTAATCTTGAATTAGATACTCCTTTCACTTTGCCATTCAAAAGAAGCTGAAGGGGTGTATGGGGAGTATGGAGTGTCACTTCATTAAAGCCGTAAATGTACTCGAAATGGGACATTCCCCAGTGAACTGCCAAAAGGTGCCTGTTACATGAGTCAAATGCTTTCTCAACCGGAGAGAGCACACGGGAGGCATATGCAATGGGCCGCAGATTCTCCTGAACTTCCTGCAACAGAACTGCTGATAGAGCTTCCTCCGTGGCTGCGGTCTGCAAAATAAATGGCTGTGATCTGTCTGGATTACGCAATGCAGGAGCTTTAATTAGCGCATCTTTCAATTTTTCAAATGCCGTTTGATGTTCTGGACCCCAATCCAAAGCATCAGACTTTTTCTTTTTCCCCGAAAGTAAGGAGTTAAGCGGTCTGGCAATATCAGCAAAGCCTTCAATAAAGTCCCTACAAAATCCGACTATCCCCAAAAATGATCTTAAAGCTGTGACTGAAACTGGAACTGGAAGTCGCTGAATAATCTCTACCTTGTGTGGATCAGGAGTGCGCCCCCCTTTGGTAATTTTAATGCCCAAATAAGTTACTTCCGATTTGAGAAGTTGCGCTTTCTTGGGATTCAATTTGATTCCTGCTTCTTCAAGGAGGTGAAGCAGTTCTGTAAGTAAACTGACATGCTCCTCCCTTGTTGCAGTCTGCAACAATAGGTCATCAACATACTGAATGAGACATTCTGGTCTAGAAAAAGCACCTAGCACATTTGCCAAACACTGGTGGAATAATGTCGGTGAGTTAGCAAAACCTTGTGGAAGCACATTCCAAGTGTATTGGGTATTTTTAAATTTGAATGCAAATTTGTATTGGCAATCAGGATGCAGTGGGATGGACCAGAAACCATTGGAGACATCTAGGGCAGAATAATAGTTAGCTTCTGGGAGAAGGGATGCTAGAACATCAGGTGTGGCAGCTACCACAGGCGCACATGTGGGGGTGCACTTGTTGAGTTCCCTATAGTCAATACATAAACGCCATGAGTTATCCGGTTTACGTACAGGCCATATAGGAGCTAGGCATGGAGATAAGCACGGCCTAATGATACCTTGTTCAAGTAGGGAGTCAATTGCACTCTGCACATAGGGGTTTGCTTCATTCGGGTAGCTGTACTGTCTGAGAGGGGGTGGGTCCCGCCCCTGCACATTCACCTCTATGACACCCGGATCAATGCGACCACAATCATGCTTGCTTTTAGCGAAAGCCCCTCTGTGTTGTCCTAACAGGTCTGATAGCTGGGTATCATCATGTGACAACAAGCTATCCAAATCATACTCCTCTGCCTTCTTAATAGCAAACACCGCATGCACATCAGAAATTTCGACTAAATCATCCCCACTCTGAGTATTGCGCCAAATACAATTATTGCCATAATCGATTATGTATCCCCGCCTCTTCATTATGTCTGATCCCAAAATATTGCGAGCATCACCAGTTGTACTGAACCAAGCCTTAGCATTAAAAGAATCACTGCCAATTCGAAAAGCCAAACTGTCCGACTGAGAAGCAATAGACACTGTACCATCAAAACCTTCCAGAGTAATTGTATTCGTGGGATTGCGAGGGTGACTATCTGAGTGTATAATTGACAAGGAAGCACCAGAATCCACTAGCCAACTGTTGCATCGGCCTCCAACAGCAACATTTACAATTGGCCTACCATAGGTATCTCGTTCCAAAGGTGCAATGTGGTTCACGGAGGCCTGGAACCCCTATGCTGAAGCATTAGCACATTTCGATCCCATCCCCTTATTAGCTGCGCGCAATTCAGCGTTTTCGGCGCTCAGTTTTTGTAAAACCGACTGCATTTCACTGAGCTGTTTGCTAATCTCCGAATATGGAGATGTTCTTTTTAATGTTGAGTTGCATTCCCTGGCCATATGTCCTTCCTTTCCACAAGCATAACATAAAATTACCCCGTTTGGGTTAAACAAGGGGGGCCTTTCACCCCTCGCTTGTCTCACATCCTCCGGCACATAACCTTCATTTTTCCACGACACCGATTTACGAGTATGATTCGGGCGTGATGTGGTCTCGGCCAGTGCAGCCACTGGTTGCTTTCTAGATTGGTTAATGCTGAGATTCATGTTATATAGCTGTGTCATTTTTGCTACGATATCTGCGTATGCGGCATGCGAATCTATATGTAGCGCCAAAGCCCTCCGAGTATTCGAATCGCTTTGTGCAATCAATGCGGATTTGAATGCGGGATCCTGTTGTGTTAAACCAGCGATGCCACTATAAGACGAAAAGGCTTCCCATAGGCGCGCCGCATATGCGGCCGGGTGTTCAGAAGGACACATCACTACTTCCCTTATCTTTTCCCAATCCACAGCACGAGTGCCCAAAATGTCCAACAACCCCGTTTTTCTGCGTTGTTGGTTGGCCTCCCGATTTTGTATGTCCAGTGGAAGCGCACTAGCAAGAGCATGGGGTAAACAAGCAGACAAAATGACACATGCGTCAACATCAGTCAATCTATGTAGGCCGACCATACGTTCCAAATTCGCAAGAAACTCTACCGGATCTCGCTTTGAGGGAACAAATGCACCAATACTTTTTACGAGAGCCTCAATCTCGCTCGGAGACAGCGGCTTTACAGTGGTTGTAGTGGTTACTCTGTTTCCCCCTTCCCCCGGTATAATAGTAGTGGTCTCGTGAACTGGCGCTACGGGGAATTTTAGGGTACGTAACGAACTGCCATCCCCCCCCAGAGGTAAACCTGTATTTTGTGCGTCACTCCAAACCGCGCCGTCACTTTCCTCCCGAACCCGGTTCCCCGGAGCGTTACTATTCTTCTCATACAAGTAATCGCACGTACCTCGTACGCTTTTTAATTCTGTCTGCGTAGCATAGAGTTCACAGTGGAGCTCCTCGTTCTTTATGTGTAATTGAGCTACCTCCTTGCGCAGATCTAGCTGGATTTCGGCATTCAAATTCGCGTTAAGTTGATGGCTTTGTAACGAGGTCAGAAGCTCACCAGTTTGCTGTCGCAAATTTTCATTCTCTGCTTTGAGAGCATCCAATGTTTTATTGCCTAATTTGTAAGAAGCAAGGACGCCTTTCAAAACCATTGCAACCTTACTTTTTTTCCTAAGTTTATTGGTCGTGTTCCTATCAAATTGGAAGGCAGCCCATTCATACGGCTTTTCCTGGTTCTCTATTCCCTCCAACATATCTGATTTGCCGTGCTTAGCAATGTACTGAAGAATAAACGATTCCATTATCATAGATTCTCTCAGTTGTTCCCACTTAATAAAGAGTTAGGAAAGCACCCTCGCACCACCTCTGTGCGCAAAAACCTCTATTTCCCAAAACAGCAATCGGGCTTGCTGATTCGAACCCAAAAAACAAATCCAAATACGTTACGATACGTTAATCACCGCAACCTGGTTCCGTGCGTTGAACCAAAATTAAACTTTATATTCCAGTTGCTTTAGGAATATTTTATACACCTACTGTATGGTTCAGTACCTCGAACCAACAACGCTATTCCAATTACTTTAGGAACGTATAGCTTGTCGCGTACAAATCCTAGCCACAGTCCGTCGGGCCCTATTCAGTTACTTTAGAATAGTTCGTCGATTTGCAAGCACAAAAACAGGTTCAGTACGTCGAACCAACAACTCTTATTCCAATTACTTTAGGAATGTATACAGCTTGTCGCGAACAAATCCTAGCCACAGTCCGTCGGGCCCTATTCTGTTACTTTAGAATAGTTTGTCGATTTGTAAGCACGAAACAGGCAAGTTGCGTTAGTAACTTGTTAATTCCAAACAGTTCCCTATACCCAGTACGTCGGCAATTCAGTTGCTTTAGAATTGTTGTTTTAGAGAAATGAATGGACTTAAACCCTGCAACTTCTACTGCACCTTACAAACAAAGACTACTACCAACAATTTCAGTCAGGAAACCTCCTTTCCTTGTAGGTTCTTTGAAGACGTGAAACTGAATTAAAAGTGGAAGCTGTATCACGAAAGATGATACTCACCGTATGGGAAGCTGATGTCAGGAATCTCCCCTCTTTTTTTTTTCAGCTCGCGTTGGGCTGGCTCGCCAATGTAAGAAAAAATAAGGTTCCGGACGAGAAAATCTTGGTCTTCGTAGAAACTGTCTTTATTGGCAAAATATGGCAGCAACAGAAAATACACGTAGCATGTACTCTGGGAGCATCGAAGTCAAAATGCACCCCGACTGTCTGTCTTGGCCTTCTTTTAAGCTGTTAGTTGTGATTTGATTAGTGGTACCAGTGATGATTGGTGAGTGAGATGATTAGTTTCTGTCAAGAGTCACACAATGCCTTAGCAACTCTGCTTTGTTAATCACTCCCGAGTCAGTTTCATTCACCCTTCTCCCTCTCCTGGCTGATTGTATCAATATGGCACTGTCAGTCTTTACAGTGATACTGAAGTCTTGTGAGCTGTGAACTAAGGCTTTCTTTCATCAGTGGGCCCAAGTATTGCGTTTTGGCACAACCTCTGTATTGAAGATTTGTAGTTGAACTAAAAATCTTACAAGCAATTAAGCAATTGGGTATTACCTCCACCTGCACTACCCAGGCAAGCAGAGGCTGGGGACGTAACAAATATATGTTAAAACAGGTTTCTCTGTAACAATCTTAAAAGCTGTCACAATTCCAAGAAATTTGGAATTCCTTGCACTGAAGGTTCAGCTGGGGCCTAACTCAGTAATTGTGGTTGGGGTCTATAGACCCCCATCTGCTGAGTTAGGCTCCATTGATGCAATAACGGATCTACTGTCCCATTATTCCGATGCCGAATTGATTGTTATGGGTGATTTTAATTTGAACTGGCTGAATGATACTTCCAATCATTTCAAGGAGGTTAGTGCTGGCCTTAACTTATTCCAACTAATAACAGAACCCACTAGGCCAAATCTGAAAGACAGCTCAAAATGCCTTCCAGGCATCATCCTTATGCTAGCTCAGCCTTATGCTCCTGCGCCCTATGTTCCTTCCTTCCTTCCAGAAATTCAAATGTGTTGATTCTTTAACTCATCAGCACAGATAGCGCGGTTATTAGCACTATAGACACATATATGTCTATTATTAGCACCATATGCGGGCTCCAACAACACACCACCAGCGCAGCCATGTTGAATTAGGCATGAACAATCAAATCAAGTCGATGCACCAATCAAAAAACAGTACTTGCTAGAGCCCGTACTCCCAACTTTGATGGGTGAAAGTGAGGGTTTTAATTTCAAGCCTTATTTTGTCGCACACGTAGTGTCATTGAAATAAATAAAAGTGGCGGTTTTAATTTCAAGCTTTATTTCAGGTCGCAGGTAGCGCCATTGAAATAAATAAGTAAATAAATAAATACATGCGTACATTTCGTGCCACATTTAATTATTTATTCTCACATTTTATGATGTATTTATTTATTTCATGATGTATTTAATTATTTATGCTCACATTTCATGATGTATTTATTTATTTCATGATGTATTTATTTAATTTTGTCCGAAATATTCCTCCATATTATTATTTGTATTTGGTTGAATCCTGGATCTTTATATTACATGTACTGTATACCCCATTTCATTTGGTAACAATTTTTAGTTTTGGCAGTAATCTGGTATGCAAATGGACCAGTAGGCTACTGAACTGACAGTGTATAGCAATGCATGGCCGGGCTACACTAAAACACCAGCAACAATTGCTGGGAACATGATTATGCCTGCATAATGTTAAAGGTATGGGTTTAAATATGAGTATATAATGTGCAATTATATCCAACTGTATTAGTTACATGAAGAAGAACAACAAAATCACACTTTAAAAAATCATTGCATTTACCAAGTTTTTAGTTTGAAATACTCTAACCGGAAGTCTTCAATTGTTGCCAGCAACAATTGCCAGCTTCACGGAGCTGCCCCGCTGGTTGCCAGTTAGACAGCGGACTGACCAGAAGTATCTTGCTGATTTTCACCCGCTTAGCCACATTGCATGGAATTTCCATACCTTGAATTTGTTGATGAAAAACAATATGTACATAAAATGTATTATTGTAAAATATAGAATTTTTATTATGATATAGCCTAGTTCATGTATGTTCCTGCATTGTTCAGCTGTTTAACCGTGACGTCCAGTGTGCAATGATATTTTTTCATGCTGTATAATTTTATTTACTCTTAGTCTCAACATGTGCAGTGAAGGGCTCCAGAGTCCAGACTAGCAAGAGCCAGTACATACTGTAAAAGGAAGTAGATTAGATTTGGTTGCTAGCTGTGCTGTTGGCACGGAGGTTAAAAGACGGTGTTGTTGGTGGATCATATATGATCTTTGACCTGATCACTGAGCCTGTTGTTATGCATGTGTTACAAATATACAGATACCAGATAGCATGTTATAGCTGCTTACCTCTGGCTCAGTTCTCTGAGTGCGGCAAGTTGGATAGCTTTTATTACTAGTACTTTCACATTTCTGTTAGAGGGGGAAAATGCGAGATCACTTGACCTCGATTTAGGATAAAGATGGCAGGAGGAAAAGATCTAAGTGACTTTGAAAGATGGCTCATTATTGGGGCATGGATGGCTGGAGCTTCAAGTCACAAAGACTGCCATAGTAGGGTTGCGGACCGGTGCATAAACTCCTTATTACAATGGCGAATGCAGATTTGAGGGTTCTGTGATGTAAAAACCATAGGCACTGTTCTACAGAGATATGGGGAAAAAGGGATATGGACAGATGAGTCATCCTTCACCATGTTCTCTGCAAGTGGGCGAGTGCATGTGTGGCATATACCGAGAGAACGATACAGGCCTGAATGCTTGACCCCTACAGTGAGGGGATCCGGTGGCTCCGTTATGCTGCTGCGGGCATTTTCCTGACATGGTTTGGGTGTTCTTGTCTCCTGAGATGGAAATCAATACTAAATCCTAGAATAATAAGTTATTCTGATTGATCAGCTTTATCCTATGATGAAACATTTCTATCCTGATGGGAGTGGTCTCTTCCAGAATGACAGTGCCCCATCCACAGGGCACACAAGGGGTCAGTGAATGGTTTGATGAGTATGAAAATGATGTGAATCATATGCTACGGCCTTCACAGTCACCAGATCTCAACCCAATTGAACACCTATGGGAGATTTTGGACTGATGTTTTCAACAGTGCTCTCCACCACCATCATCAAAACACCAAATGAGGGAATATGTTTTGGAAGAATGATGTTACATCCCGCCAATAGAGTTTTAGAAACTTGTAGACTCTATGCCAAGGTGCACTGAAGCTGTTCTGGTGGCTCGTGGTGGCCCAACATCTTACTAAGGCACTTTATGTTGATATATGTATATATATATATATATATATATATATGCAACACTTATCAATTTCGAAGATTTTATTGAGTTCAAAGGTAATAAACGTAAATCAGTCAACTGAAATAAAATCAATAGAGTGCGTAATGAATCTATGTGATTGGGGATACAGATATGCATTTGTTAGTCAGATTCCCCAAAAAAGAAGATACCATGAAATTAACAGAATATCGATCAGTATCCTGTGTGACCACCATTTGCCTCATGCAACGCAACACATCTCCTTCGCATTGAATTGATCAAATTGTTGATTGTAGCCTGTGGAATATTCTCCCATTCCTCTTCAATAGCTCTACGAAGTTGTTGGATATTGGTGGGAACTGGAACACGCTATCGAATGCACCGGTCCAGAGCATCCCATACATGCTCAATGGGTGACTTGTCTGGGGAGTATGCAGGCCATGGAAGAACTGGGACATTTTCAGCTTCAAGGAATTGTGTACAGATCCTTGCAACATGGGGCCGTGTATTGTCCTGCTGAAACATGAGGTGATGGCAGTGGATGAACAGCAATGGGCCTCAGGATCTCATGACGATATCTCTGTGCATTCAAATTGCCATGGATAAAATGCACTTGAGTTCTCTGCCCATAGGATATGCCTGCCCATACCAACACTTCACCACCACCATGGACCACTCTGTTCACAACGTTGACATCAGCAAACTGCTCATTCACCCAACGCCATACACGCTGCCTGCCATCTGGCCTGTATAGCTGAAACTGTGATTCATCAGTGAAGAGGACCGTTCTCCAGCATGCCAGTGGCCATCGAAGGTGAGCTCTTGACCACTCATGTTGATTGTGATGCCGAACTGCAAACAAATTAAGACCCCAGTGAGGACGTCGAGCACGCAGATGAGCTTCCCTGAGGCAATTTCTGACAGTTTGTGCAGAAATTCTACAGTTGTGTAAACCAACTGTTTCATCAGCTGTGTGGCTGGCCTCAGACGATCCTGCAGGTGAAGAAGTCGGATGTGGCAGTCCTGGGCAGGCATGGTTACACGTGGTCTGCGGTTGTGAGGCCTGTAGGACGAACTTCCAAAATCTCTGAAATGACTCTTATGGTGGAGAAATGAGCACCCATTACTCTGGCAACAGCTCTACAGAACATTCCTGGAGTCAGCATGCCAATTGCATGATCTCTTAACTCTTGAGGCATCTGTGACTTTTAAGCAGCATCTTGATATGCCACACCTGTGCAGGAGATGAATTATCTTGACAAAGAGGAAATGCTAGCTAACAGTGATATAAACAAATTTGTGGGCAAATTTCTTTGTGCACATAGAAGAAATCTTTGAGGTATTATTTAAATGCATTAAAAATGGCTGCAAAAATAAAAGTGTTGTGTTTATATTTTTGTTATATATATATATATATATATATATATATATATATATATATATATATATATATATATATATATCAGTGGCGGCTGGTGACTCAAAAAACGGGAGGATAGGAGGAAAACCAACCCACGGAGTCATGTTATTTTGCACTAGTTGGCTACTTATTTCTACTTTCTTATGTTCAAGTTATGTTAAGTTCTTATGTTCATATGTAGCAATAATCCAACTAGCAACCTAATGCAAACTTACAATACAGCTAAGGTAAGGTAATGCACCTGAAGTTTATCCCCATATTCCATAAGGAACAAATATCATATCATATTACAACACAAAGGATGAATATAAAAAAGGGGCCAGGTGAACGAGAGGGAAATACACATCTAATCAGTGCGGGCTCTGGATGGGAATGAACCTTGTGTGTGCGTAATGTGTCACTAGAAGCCTGTCAGTCCAACTAGGGGTGACGCAGCACCCAGTATGTTACAATGGGAATTTTATACAACCCTCTATTCAGCGGTCAAGTTGAACAATAAGAAGATTATTATACCATGCCATTCTACAGTCAATATCCAGGACTAAATATTTTATAAATATACAACCTGGTTTTATGTGTAGCGATGTCCCTTTTGAGACTGAGTGGTCATATATTGTATTGGACAATCCGTTTGTGAAATATATGCGGATTTGTGATGCCTGGGTACCTTCCAAAATAGCAGTGTGTAATACCACACGTGTTGTTCATGGCATTGTTGCCCTTTTTAGTACAGTCTGGCTTGATTCAGTTATTCATTAGATGAGAGTATAAGCTTTCTAACAATGTATAACTTATCTAATTTTGCTTTTGGAATAGCGTTTTAGAGGTCAGCGTTGTTATGTCTGTTTAAGCAGTGGAATTTACTGGTGTACCGGCATATGTGTTACTATGCCTTTAAGAGCGTTTTGTGGGCATGGCAGAGCCGGACAGCTTACGTGAGCGTTGTAACCGAGTTTGAGAGAATAAAGTTAACTAAAACGCAGCTCCGGGTCTGGTCACTGTCTGAACACAATATTTGGCGAACGAGGATGTCTGATTTCGTTTTACCACCTCCCCCTCCTTTCCTACCTGTTCCTGGTGATCCTGCAGTTCCCTGGGACAGATGGTTAATGTCGTTTGATGACTATCTGTTAGCTTTGGGACATGACGATTTGCAGGAGGCTAGAAAGTACGCGATGCTAAGGCACTGCCTTGGACAGGAGGGGCAACGGATTTTCGCTACCCTTACTGTGATGGATCGAACGTATGCCGCCTCTACTGCTGCGCTCAAGGAGCATTTCAGCTCAGGAAAGAGCCGACGTATGCACCGGTTTGAGTTTCGTCAGAGAGCTCAGAAGTCCGGTGAGTCCATTGCTCAGTTTGTGTCGGCGCTACGTGAGCTAGCTAAGGATTGTGACTTTGGGGGGTTGGAAGATGGTCTGATAGTTGATCAGCTGATAGAGAAAACAGCATGCCCTTAGCTGAGAGAAAGACTTATTACAACCGGACTCCATGACGTTAGCAGATGCTGTAGTGATTGGGAAACAGCTAGAAACAGCACAAACGGAGGCACGGAAGTTCTCACGCGCAGTCCATGAGCCCGTGACGTCATCAACACCGCCCATCCACCATGTGGCCCCTGGACAATGAGAGCTTGGATGTACACAAAGTGGCTAATGAAGTGTCAAGGGAGAGGGGGCCCAGGCGTTGTGGTAACTGTGGCTCTCTTAAGCATGGACCTAGAGACCAATCCAGTCCTGCTCTGGGTAAGCGCTGCCGTCACTGTCATAAACTGAATCATTTTGCACGCTGGTGCCGCTCCCCGCCTGCACAGTCACCCGCTGCTGCTGTTCCTATAAACATAGTGCAGAACCAGCGGGCCACATTTAGGCATTGCACATGCGGTGTGGGCGGAGCCTCCATACCACTCCTCACTGATACCGGGGCTAAAGTGTCCCTCCTGAATGAAGCCACGTATGGACGCTATTTCAGTCATGTGCCCCTTGATGTAGCTGCTAACTCCTTGTCAGGCTACGGCAATGCCCCTATCTCCACTTTGGGTGTGGCCTGTCTCCCGGTGGAGTATAACTGCCAACGTGCTCCTGATGCTAAGTTCTACATCACACGTACGGGAGCTAACATAACGGGCTTAGACCTCTTCCACGCACTGAACTTTTCTCTGACTGATGCTGGGGGCCTGCGTGTCCTACAGGTCACAACCTCCTGGCCCGACCGCCACCCAAAGCTGTTTGAGGGCCTGGGGTGCATGTCCGGGTTCGTACACCAACCTACGGTGGACTCATCTGTACGGCCAGTTATTCAGCCATTACGACGCATTCCCCTGGCCATCCGTGACGTGGTGGGGGAGGAGCTTCGTCGCCTCGCGAAGGCCGATGCCATTGAACCAGTCAACGCCTCACCCTGGGTGTCCAACCTGGTGGTAGCCAGGAAGAGGGGGGGGTGGACTCTGTCTCTGCGTCGACCTGACGGATGTCAACAAAGCCATTATCCCCAACAAGTACCCCCTCCCCACCGCAGAGGAGCTCACCAGCCATTTTCATGTCTCTACAGTCTTTAACAAGATGGACTTACGTCATGGCTATCTGCAGGTTCCCCTGGCGCCGACCAGCAGAGACCTCACAGCCTTCGTCACGCATGTGGGGGTGTTCAGATATAAGCGCATGGCGTTTGGATTGTCCTCGGCCCCGAGCTGTTTCCAAAAAATAATGTCACTCATCCTGGCTGGCATTCCGGGGGTCTCCATCTACCTGGACGATGTGGTGGTACACGTGCCCTCCACCGCACTGCACGATGCTCGCCTGGAGCAGGTCTTCCAGTGCTTCAGACAGCACAACGTCACCCTGAACGCGGAAAAGTGTGTGTTTGGGGCCAAGGAGGTCGAGTTCCTGGGCTTCAGGCTCTCCAGGGCGGGCATCACTCCGATCATGTCTCACACTGAGGCCATTCTGTCCCTTCCAGACCCACGGTCACCGTCCCAGCTGTCCTCGTTCCTGGGGATGGCTACCTACTATCTCCGGTTCCTGCCACACTACTCTGACGCAACAGCCCCTCTGCACCAGCTGCTTCGCAAGGATGCTGTTTGGGACTGAACACCGGCCTGCCAGGAGGCCGTGCGCGTCATTAAAAGGCAGCTCACATTCCCACCCACTCTGGCCAATTTCAGCCTCACTGCCCCCACCCTGGTCACCTGTGATGCTTCTGGGGTGGCACTTGGGGCTGTACTCTCCCAGGCCCATGAGGGCGTGGAGCGTCCGGTGGCTTTCGCCTCGCGGGCGCTCACTCCGGCTGAGCAAAACTACTCAGTGGGGGAGAGGGAGGCCCTCGCTTGTCTGCAGGGCCTTCTCCATCCAAACGGACCATCAGACTCTGATGACACTGCTGGCGACCCAGGGTTCAGGGCACAGGCCACTGAGACTGCTGAGGTGGGCTGATAGACTGAACCAGTACAGTTTCAAACTCGAGTTTGTGCCTGGGCGCACGAATATGGTGGCGGACCTGCTATCAAGGGCAGTCTCCACCACAACGGGGTTGGAGGGTGAAACGCCAGACTCAGAGGGGGATGAGGACTAGGTCCAAACGCTCTACGGGCCCCCCAGCGCAGTAGTCACACTGGCCGAACTGCAGCAGGCTTCGGCTGAGGACGAGACGTTCTCCACCCTCCGCACCTACATTCAGGACGGCTGGCCCGCTAAAGTGGACGCCAGCCTACTCCCCTACCACAGAGTCCACGACGAGCTCTCATGCTGGGGGGAGGGGTGCCTCGCACGCGGCCATCGCACGGTCATACCAGAGATGCTGAGGACCAGAGTCCTACACATGGCACATGAAGGCCACCTGGGAGTGGTCAAGGTGAAGCAGCGCTGCTGAGACACAGTGTGGTGACCTCGCATTGACTACGACGTAAAGGATCTGGTGAAAAACTGCACCTGCTGCCTTTTGAGCGGGAAAACGGGCCAGCCAGCCACAGCACCCCTCACCCCACTCCAATGGCTGTCCGTGCCATGGGAGCATATTCAGATTGACCTCTGCGGCAAGCTTCACGGGGCACCTGCACACGCCCGCTACCTACTGGTAGTGCACGATGTCCACTCGAAATGACCGGAAGCGTTTGAGCTGGGCTCCATTACCACACACGCCATCATCACCTGCCTGGACAAACTTTTCGGGCGCTGGGGGCAGCCTAGCACCGTTACACACAATGGGCCCCAATTCATATCGTCTGAGTTCTGAGTTCCTGTCACGGCGGTCCATTAAGCACATCAGGACAGCAGTGTACCACCTGGAGAGTAATGGGGGGGTAGAAAGACTGAATAAAACTTTAAAAAACGGAATACAGGCCTGTTTGGAGGAGGGGAGAACCTTCAGTGCTGCACTCAATCAAACCCTCTTGACAATCCGGGCATCCAAGCACTCCACCACTGGGGTGTCACCCCCTTACTGGGGCGACATAGCTCAGGAGGTAAAAGCGATTGTCTGGCAGTCGGAGGATTGCTGGTTCAAACCCCGCCCTGGCCGTGTCGAAGTGTCCTTGAGCAAGACATCTAACCCCTAACTGCTCTGGCGAATGAGAGGCATCAATTGTAAAGCGCTTTGGATAAAAGCGCTATATAAATGCAGTCCATTTACCATTAAAACAACCACTGGACTGCCTGAGAGCCAAGCCAGCCCCTGCACGTGTGAGCCCAGGGCTCCCAAAAGCCAAAGTACAGGTCCGCAGCTCACAGGCACAGATGAAACAGAGGTTTGACACCGTGCGCAGAGTACGGGACCCCTCCCTGTCCACAGGGGACTGGGTCCGGATCAAACATGCACACCGCAAGAACAAGCTGCAGTCATACTGGTCAGTGCCTCGACAGGTGACTCGGCAGCTAGGACCGGCCACCTACAGACTGGACGATGGGACTCGGTGGCACTCGAACCGCCTGCACAGGGTTCGGGCCCCGACAGGCCCTGCATCATCCCTGTTCCCCGCTGTTTCTCTCAGCTGGCAGCCTGCTCCGGGGACTGAAGCCTTTAAGAGCGTTTTGTGGGCGTGGCAGAGCCGGATAGCTTACGTGAGCGTTGTAACCGAGGTTGAGAGAATAAAAACTAAAACGCAGCTCCGGGTCTGGTCACTGTCTGAACACAATAAGCGTAACTGAAAGTTTTCTCATCATCGTATTCACTCTGTGGTAGCAGTAAAAGACGCTGCACCTTATGAAACATTGTCAAAGATTTTTCGTAATTTCTTGGAAAATACTATTATTATTGAGGACTTCAGGGTATGGCTAAGCCAAATGTTTGTTGATAGACCTAGCTGACATCGTTTTCTGGAGAAAGACAGAACCAGAACCTGCTGCTGATGGCAGGCACTGAAGCACCAGCTGTAAGTCGCACTCGGTCCTGGCTTCGGCATCCCATCCTGACCTCCATAATATTGCCGGGAAGATAATCATCCAGTCTAAAACGAGCGCCACACAGGACCGCGTTTTTTGTAACAGATGCAGCAGTGAAATCCCGTCTCTTCACCTGTACAGAACGCACCCAGGCACGAAAGCTAGCACCGTTCCTTTTCCTGTTACGAAAATTGTGTGCTCAATGTCCTGACAGGCTGGAGTTTGTGCAACCTGCACAAACACAATAATGTACCATTATGATACACGGTGAAATGCAATGTAAAACTACTGAAAAAAGACCAACTCACTATATCACGACCGCTCAGACTCACTACCACCTACTACTGCACATTGGGCTAAGGCAGGCAGACTCCCTTCTGTTACGAATTTGTACCCTTATGTTTTGTAAAAAAATATTAGATCCTGCATTAACTTTTCAAATGGTCTTTTGAAAAGTATACATTTCGTAAAAAATTTAACCTGCAAGATACTCTTTAGCAGTCCTTCAGGGCTGCTACAACAAGCTAACTGTTGCATTGGCTAACGCAAGTAGCTAGCTACTGCTTTATTAAAAAAAAGGGAAATCTGAAAAAAGGAAATTTGGACAACCTCCTCTGCCTCTATGGACCAGCATCCTCTGGTTGAAAAGGCCTAAATACAATGTAATTTTTTAGTGATGTGTTTAAAAGTAGTTCGCAATTTGCACGTTACAATACAGTAGTAGAGAATTGAAGATAAAATTTGGAAATTATCATTGGACCAACGCGATGTCAATATTGTATTCTGGTTGTTGATTGGTTAGGGAGGACGTCCTCCGTTGGAGCATCATTTTACGTGTTTTGGCCAATAACAGATTAGCATGAAAAAAAATGAAGTACATTAAATTGATATAAGAGATCCCACCCTAAGGAGGACAGCAGGAGCCCGTCCTCCTCTGTCCACCACCACCACTTCACACAGACTGCCGTTTCCCCTCTTGCCTGCCCTGCAGGTGTCGCTGTTGAAGCATTTTAATCAGAATTTCAATAATGGATTTTTTCCAAAGAAGAGAGAAAAATAATTTTATAAATGATACTGAGATTTGGTAATGGTTTATTTCAACCAATTACTCTTTTTTATATTTTGATCTCCCTCTTGCCTCTCAAAAATAGAGGAGGAGCAATCTCCTCTGCCTCTATGGACCAGCCTCCTCTGATAAATATATATATATCTAATTGTTGCATAGCTGTCTAGCTGCTGTCTTAAAAAGTAACTACAGTGAAATTTCTGTCTAAACAAAAACACATTTTCAATGTAAAAAATTATCAGTTACTCACACAGGAAAAAAAGAGCACTGTCCATAAGTCATTAATTAAAACAAGCTAAATCTAGGCCTGCCGTTAAAAGTAATGATATCAAAATGATAGAAACCATCTACTTTTTATTTGTTTGTGTTTGTGCCCCCTCAAAAGTTTTGGGTGCTCTACGCCCCTGCTGACTGGAGTTAATCTTTATTAGCAAGACCATTACATTGTATAGCGTTATCATTACAGGGTTCTTCAGTGACAATGTATGTGATTATAGTCTGGTGAAAATGGTAAAGATTAATTGAACCTGCTAACTATGCCGACTGGCATCACTCTAGCAGTAATCAGAGTTCTGCATATAACAAATGGAATGAACCTCCCAGTTTGATTGTGGTTTTTTTTTCATCCTGTGTGTGATGTCATAGGCAGGGGCATGGACCACGCCCAGCGGGAGAAGCTGTCGGAGTTGGTCGAGGAGTTGACCACTTCTGGGGAGCCAAAATTGAACCAAGACAAAATGAAGGAGGTGAAAAAGATTTGCAAGTATGAAATTGGTTCATTATTTTTATTTATGCATGTGTACTTATTTATTTAGGTCTATTCAAGATACAGTGCCTTCAGAAAATATTCAGACCCCTTACTTTTTCCACATTTTGTTACGTTACAGCCTTCTAAAATTGATTAAATTCATTTTTATTCTCATCAATCTACAGACAATACCCTATAATGACATGGCGAAAACAGGTTTTTTTAATTTTTTGCAAATTTAATAAAAATAAAAAAGTGAAATTAAAAAGTCGAAGTACTTTTCCCAGCAGTGTCAGGGTCAATTTGATCTTCCAAAACCATACCCATATTTAATCACCTGAGGTAATCCCTTCATTTATAATGAATAATCCAAACTAAAATTTCTCTCAAAAACAAAGAGGTCAAGCTTATGCTTAAATAAAACAAAGCAAAGGTGTCATATTTTTCAAGAGAGTGAATTTTGGCCCAGAAAAATAATTGCGAATATAAATTCTAGGCTTTACAGCCCAGATGTCGCTATAGGCATTTCAACATCAACAATCCTCTGGTATTCAGCATGGACATGTGCAACTATGACGTGTTGTGCAAAACAATAAAATGATTTTGTTATGGATAAGTGTGGAGGAAATTAATGCACAAACAACAGAGATCAGTGACAGATTAAGACAATATACAGTTGAGGCCAAACGTTTACGTACACCAAGGCTGAAGACATTAAAACTCAAATTTTCACAACTCCACACATTTCATGTTACCATTTCCTGTGTTAAGTCAATTAGGGTATCTACTTTATTTCCATCAGAGGTCATTTCAAAATAATGGCTAAGAGACAGATTTATTTAAGCTTTTATTTACTATATCAGATTTTCAGTGGGTATACATGCCCTTCTTTAGTATTTGGTGGCATTGCCTTTTAACTGCTTAACTTAAATCAAATGCTTGGGGTAGCCTTCCACAAGTTTCTCACAGTACTTTGCTGGAATGTTTGCCCATTCCTCCTGACAGAACTGGTTTAACTTAGTCAGGTTTGTGGGCCTCCTTGCTTGGACATGCTTTTTCAGTTCGGTCCACAAATTTATGGGATTCAGGTCAGGGCTTTGTGATGGCCACTCCAATACTTTCAATTTGTTGTCTTTAAGCCATTTTGTTGCAACTTTGGAGGTGTACTAGCTGATGTCTTGAGGTGTTGCTTTAGTATTTCTAGATAATCCTCCTTCCTCATGATGCCATCTATTTTCTGAAGTCCAGTCCCTTTTCCAGCAAAACACCCCCACAACATGATGCTGCCACCCCCATGCTTCACAGTTGGGATTGTGTTCTTCGGATTGAAAGCCTCGCCCTTTTTCCTTCTTACATAGCGCTGATCATTATGGCCAAACAGTTCAATTTTTGTTTCATCTGACCAGAGAACACTCCTCCAAAAGGCTAGGTCTTTGTCCTGGTGATCACCTGTAAACTTTTTTATGCTGGTCTTGGAGTAGGGGCTTCTTCCTTGCGTGACAGCCTTTCAGGCCATGGCGATGTAAGATGGTGGATGTCGATACTTTTGAACCTGATGCCTCCAACTCCTTCACCAGTTCCTTTGCTGTTGTCTTGATGTTCAGTTGAACCTTTCGGATCAGAATTCTTTCAGCCCTGGGAGTTAATTTGTGCCTCCTTCCTGAATGATGTAGTGTCTGTGTAGTCCCAAGATTTTTATATTTGGATTCAATTGTTTATACAGCTGCTCGTGGTACCTTCATTTTTTTCTGAGGCCTTGGCTGAGTTGCTTGGATTTTCCCATGGTATCAAGGGCATAAAGGCAGTGGCTCTAAAGGTAGGCCCTTAAATATTGCCACAGGTGCCAAATAGCTCCCAATTAACTCCTAATTATGACATTTGGCCAATCAGAAGCTTATCAAAAGTCATTACGTAAATTTCTGGAATCTTCCAGACTGTTGTCAACTTGGTATATGTAAACTTTTGACCCACTGAAATTCTGATATAGTGAATTAAAGCTGAAAGAAATCTGTCTCTAATCGATTGTTTTAAAATTACCTCTGATGTGAACAAAGTAGATGCCCTAATTGACTCAACAAAAGAAATGTATGGTAACATGAAATGTGCGGAGTTGTGAAAAACTGAGTTTGAATATCCTTAGCCTAGGTGTATGTAAACTTTTGGCCTCAACTGTAATCAACACATTGCTACATTGGCACATTTTTTATTTATTTCATACATTTTGAAGTTTATCATTAGACCACAGGACAAAGATTGCAATATGCTGGTATTTAGTCACAAAAACACACAAAACACACAGCCTGAGACAGGAAGAAGCAAAGGTAAAATAGCTGTTAAACCGCATAAAGGCTGCTTCATACTTTCCGCGTGTCCACGAGGGTCCGCTTTGGTCCTCGTGACGTAAATGTGGTCATCCGCCCATGTCCGGAGGGTCCACGTGGACCCCTATGTGGACGTCCGCGCGCAACCCAAAATTTGTGACCGCGCGGACTGTACGTATAGCAAGTGCGCCGACTGCGCATGCTCCAAATAACAAAATTTAATGGATGCTTGTTTTGAAGAGAGTTGTGCGAGGAGATCCGCCATTACCCACATTTATATTGTCTAGGCTGGGCATTCATAAAAATATTCTTTCACCACTCAAAAATCGTATTCCGTCATAGCAACAAGATAAACCTGACAATAGCCCTAAGATATGCCAATACAGCAGTGAAAACGCTGCTGACTGAATAACAAAATAAACGAGACAAAATTAAAAAAAAATGATACCATGCCATTCTACAGTCAATATCTGGGACTAAATATTGAATAAATATACAACCTTCCCATTGGTTTTATGCGTAGAGATGTCCCTTTTTAGACTGAGTTGTCATATATTGTCTTGGACAATCCGGTTGTGAAATACACGTGCATTTGTGATGCCTGGGTACCTCCAAAAACAGCTGTGCGTAATACCACACATATTGTTTACTGCGTTGTCGCCCTTTCTAGTACAGTCTGGCTTGATGGACAATTCATTTATTCAGTAGGTGAGAGTATAAGCTTTCTAACAATGTATAACATGTCTAATTTTGCTTTTGGAATAGCGTTTTTTAGGTCAGCGAAACCGGAAAATTTCTTATCGCATTCACTTATGCATTCACTCTGTGGTAATGGAACTGGAATGGAGTGTCGATCGGGAAATGCATATACGTGGAACACCAGACTCAATTGTAGTATGAATGGAACCGGGTGCGCGTCCGCGCGACCGGTACAAGTCCACAGCTGTCCGCGGACGCAGAAAGTATGGAGCAGCCTTAAGAGGAGTTTGTGAATATTCTTCTTAAAAAGTGGGTTACCAAAAATGATGTGCATTTTTTAAGAAGCATATGCTATAATGTTGCCCAAGCAAGAAAATAAGGTGCGTGAGGGACTCATTTGCATGTGTTTCTCATAAGATGAGAAAAACAACATACTGTACCCATTCGCACTTGTACTTGCATTGATCATAGATGTCACATGAGACTCTGAGTTCTGACCAATCAGGAAAAAGTTTGTGTGGGGTTATAATATTTATCCGCCATGCCCTGGTCCATTGTTGCACCCTGCAGGGTGTCAAACGACTACATCGAGCATGTCTATCACCTGATCATGATGCAGCTGGCCCAGGAGCATGCCGAGATCCGCCTCTCAGCCCTGCAGATCACCGATGAGCTGTTCTCGCGCTCGCACCTCTTCCGCACGCTGCTGGTGTCCAACCTGCAAGAGTTCCTGGAGCTGACGGTGGAGACGGACGCCGAGCAGCCTCTCCCGCCACCCCAAGAGGTGGCCCGAAAACTCAAGACCCTGGCCATTCACACCATTCAGGCCTGGCAAGACGCCTACGGCCAGGCCTACAAGAAGCTGGCCCTGGGCTACCACTTCCTCAAACAGGTCAAAAAGGTATGGGCAAATCCCCCTCCTCTAGGCTCTTTCCAGTTGGCCTTTCAGATCAGAAAAGTACTTGGATCAAAGAGAGCTTGAATGTTTTCTATGATGTTCTTGTTCTTGCCAACATCTTGTTCTTGCCAACGTCCTCAAGTTTATTTCAACCATGTTTCACAATTTTAATTTTGCTGTTTATTTTATGCATCAAGTCATGAGTGCTTGGTTTGTCACAACAGAAGCTTTGAAATTGACAGTACATTATGGCTGTAACAAGATGTAATTTGGTAGAGAGCGATTTCATCGTGGTTAGCTCTGATATTCCATGTTGGAGGGCAGTTAAAAATGATGTGATATATAGTATTAGATCACGTTAACATAGTCAAATGCAGAGTCATAAGAACATATTTTTGAGCATTTAATTAATATCAAAACATTAAGACTGCTGCTTTTGGTGAAAGATTTGAGTTGCCGACACAGAATGCATTATGCTACCATATGGATTTGTGGGAATAATGAGGAAGTGCGCAAGTATTGCTGCATAAACCAGGCTCTTGCTACTTGTTTATTTTGTTTTAAACATTATGAACAAATAAATGTACACGTGCAAATGAATAAACGAATGAAACCGTTAATTAATTAGCGGTTTGAAATAAGTGACCTCTTGTCTTCAACAGAACAGGCCTACTTCTTGATTTCTCTATAAATATAAAAACTAGGCTAAATCTAAACAACCATGTAAGAATAAATGAAGACATTAAGCAAAATATCTATCTCAAAATGAATTCTAACCTTTGGAAATAATTAGGGAGACAGAGCAAAAAGAGCAAACAAAGCAAACACCAGGCCGGAACCCCCAAATAGCAAGTACATAAGGTAAAAAAAACTCCCATTGGGGAGAACTCTCAAACAATGGTGAGAAATCTCCATCCTCCACGGGCCAGCCTGGTGTAGAGTTCCAGACAGCAAATAAAATAGGTTTAGCAGGTTACAGCTGAGTTGAAAGCTAACAGGAATAGACCAAATGGTGTAGTTCAGAATAGTGCAGTTTAGAGGAGCTGGATGATTGATCTGAAGCTCCAGACAGCATCAAAGCATGGGCAGGGGAGATACAGGGCTGAAGCAGTCCATGACCAAGGACAGGACTGGAGCGATCCCGTGTATTCAGGTTGAGGACACGTAGAGAAGTGGTCTTAAAGGAGTAACATGGTGGTTTTCACACTTTCTCGGTTTTATGTGCACAAGAGGCATTGAGGGAAACACGATGAGTAAAGTATTAAATATGTCCGTTCTTTATTTTTGGAGAAATATGCGTTTTAAATTTATCGTCCTATTTTCGACCGGTTTAGAATGTTCTCGTCTTGGTGTGTCACACGTACAGAAACCGCTCCCCTTTTCACGCCCCGTAAAGAAATCTGACCGGACACACCCTGGGGGGGGGGCTTATGCATTTCGTTCCTGACATTTTCTGTACTACTTGTTTGGTAATATTGTGAAAACAATTGTCAAAAACCCACCTAATTTTGACAAAAGTAGCCCAAATTTCATCTGCCCCCCCAACGTAATCAAAAGGAGCCCAATTGGGTGGAAACCTGCCCAATATGGCAACACTGATTGAGCGCGTATCATGCAGGTAGCTATGGTAACGTGGCACGGTCTGTCAATCATAGTCAACTGACAGTTCTCATTACCATGCCCAGACAGTTCGGGTGAACTTTTATAGTGGGAAATTTAGGCTTAGAAAAATAAGTTTTAAAGTACATTAAATGACTGAATAATAAAAAAAATTATGCACATTTGTTTTGTCGTTGCCTAAAGACAACTGGCAAGTGTCACATTCAACCACCATGTTATATGCCTTGTTATTATTCTGTCACGACATGCTATGGGAGAGGATCACAATTGTGTCCTTATTACTTGGGTTAAGTGAACTTCTTCACCACGTTTTGGCTTCTTCAGCCAGTTTACACCACTAGTGCAAGTTGTTACATGGAATTTTTCTAATGCACTTCATCTAGTCTTGCAAGAATATAAAAACTACACTACCGGTCAAAAGTTTTAGAACACCCCCATTTTTCCAGTTTTATTGAAATTTAAGCAGTTCAAGTCCAGTGAATGACCTGAAAGGTAAAGTGGTAAACTTTTTTTTAGGTCACCAAAAACGGAAAAATTATGTAAATTTCAGAGTCATAAAAAAGGCCTCTTTCAGGGAACAAGTAATGGGTTAACAACTTACAGCTTTTCTGCAGCAATGGAAGTAAATTAAGCCTTGAAAGTTGATGCAAACAATTCCTGCAGGTGTCCCACATTTTGTTGATTACTTACAAACCCTCTGGCTGTATAAAATCAGTGTTGGAACAGTCTGTATTACTACACCCTTCAATGCATTATTTGGATAATATTGCACTGCAGGAAGTAGTATATTGCTATCATAATTGATGAGAAAACGGCAATTAACAAAGAAAGACAGACAGACCATTATAACCCTTAAAAATGTAGGTCTTTCCTTTTGAGAAATTGCAAAGCAAGCCAAGGTGTCAGTGAGTACAGTTTCCTACACCACCGAAAGGCACTTGGAAACTGAAGGAAGGCAGATCCAAAGCCACAACAGAATCAGAATTCAAGTTTCTGAGAGTCAACAGCTTGCCTTTAGAATTTTGCTTTTAGAATAGCGTTTTATAGGTCGGCATAACCGAAAATTTTCTTATCATCGCATTCACTCATTCACAGTAACAGACGTAAGACGTAATGTAAGTATTACTGCTCAAATATTTCAGTTATATACGTTATTTTTGAAATTGAGTGTCTTTAAATAGGTTAGTGGTATTATATAATGTGGATATTTCACACTGTAATGTCAGCGTTAGTAGTTTAATAGTTTTTGTGATGCATGCAACAGTGATGACTAGAGTGTTGGACCATTGCCAAAATATATTCTATATTCATTCTATATTCATATATAAACTATATTCATTCATTCTATTCATATTCAAAATGTGGTGGATGGTGAAAATTGTTTTCATATCGTCCCATCCCCATACAAGAAAACATACGAGAGTTTAGAAATACATACAAGAGTTAATTATTACACATTTAGGACGCTTTACTCCTCCTACCTTCACGGGTCTGTTGTGTAATGGAGAAGCGCAATAGGCAACATGGCACAGGTAGGATACAAATGCTTGCCGTCCTGTACCGTGCTGTCCTGGTCAATGGGGAAGCTGCATAACTGTCAAACATGGAGGAGGAAGCGTGAGTGTGTGGAGCTGTTTTGCTCGATCCAGAGTTGGCAACTTGCACAGAGTGACTGGCATCCTGAACCAAAAGGGCTACCACAGCATTTTACAGCGCCATGCAATACCCTCTAGTCAACACCTAGTTGGTCTAGGGTTCATCCTACAGCAAGATAATGACCCAGAACATACCTCCAGGCTATGTCAGAACTACCTTAGAAGAAAAGAACAAGACGGTAGGCTTCAGATAATGGAATAGCCAGTACAGAGGGAACGCTTCCGGGTTTAGTAAAATGACCCTGAAAACATTTCAGATAATATCAAAGGGTGTATTTTTGTACATAATGGAAACCAGGATTGCTACAAGAAGTAGGAAAACTACATCCAAGACGGAAAACATTGATGAATGAGCACCACAAAGTAACATTAGCCGAAGTAGCTCTACTACCCACGAGGAGGACGGAGCAGGTGATGCTAGACTACGAAGTATACTGAACGAACTTAGGGACTTCAGACGGGACAATAAACAACAGCTCACAGAGATTAAACACGAACTGTGCAGAACAAACTGGATGAGGCAGAGGGGCGAATTGATGAAGCAGAATCAGTATTACAGGCAGCAGCAACGCTACTGAAACTTCTCTCACAGCGCCAGTCCAACATGGAAGCTAAACTGATTGATCAGGAAGGACGGGCCCGCAGAGATGATATTCGGATTTATGGTATACCCAAAGAGGCGGAAGGTAACAACATCTCCAGTTTTCTGGAAAACCTACTGAGGGACTTGCTGGACTTATCACAGGATGTGGAACTCAAAATTGAGAGAGCACACAGGGCACTAGCACCAAAACCCACCGACCCACAGGCAAAACCACAGTCTATCATTGACAAGCTAGCGAGCTACAGGGCAAAAGAAGAAGTGATCCGTAAAGCTTGGCAGAAAAAAGAGGTTTTCTTCAACACCACCCGCTTCTATGTGGACCATGACTACCCACCTACAATCCTTAAGAGACGTGCTGAATATGCTGAAGTGAAGAAAATATTAAAGGAGAAAAAAATTCAGTTCCAGACCCCCTACCCAGCGAGACTACGGGATTTTTACAGTGACGGCACTCGCCTGTATCAGAGCGCAGCAGAGGTGACAGAAGACATGGCTTTGCGTGGATTTCAAGTTACCATCATACCTACCTCAAACAACCCAGACCAACGGGAGATTCAATTCTTATCCACATGGCAGATGGCTGGGGGCCGACGTGCCGGAGCTTGGAGCACGACGGATACATTGTCACAAGACTGCAGGAATGCAGATCCCCTACAGATGAATGAACGAGGGACGATAACCTAATTGGGACACTGATACAGATAAGTTTGCTGTTTGCAGATCCAAAGCCACAACAGAATCAGAATTCAAGTTTCTGAGAGTCAACAGAGTCACTGATACAGATAAGTTTGCTGTAGATTGTTCTTTGTTCTGGGTACCGGCCTGTTTACATTATATTACTGGTTAAATTGACCTAAGTAGTTTTACGATTCCTACTTCTTATTCCTAAACTATGTAAAATTGTCGGGCCGCCAAAATATTAATAACGGACATTTTCTATCAGTTGATATTTTTTTATTTCAATTAAGACTGTAACTGATATACAGCCATCTCAGAGGGCCCTACTCTTAGTAAAGAGCGGGCTATCACTTTATGGGCGCTCTAACATTACGAGCCCCCCAAAGGCTCATTTAGAACGAAGACTGTAAGGAATGTAATGACACTTTGGTTCGAATAATTTTGTTACTGTTCTTATTTTGTTACGTTAATTTCTCGAGGTACACAAGAGTTACAGGGATGTACAATGTTTTGAGTGCTGATCAACATGCAGGGAGAATTCTAGTATATGCAACGACTGTAGGAGACCATGGCTAATAACCACAACCTTAAAATTATTTCATTTAACGTAAACGGGGGTCTTAACCTGACTAAGAGAAGTAAGATTTTGAGTAAAATGAAAAAAGAGAATGCACAAATTGTATTATTACAGGAAACGCACCTTAATTCCACTGAACATGAAAAGTTGAAAAGAATGGGTTTCTCCCATGTGTATTATGCATCCTATAAATTAGGCCACAGGAGAGGGGTAGCCATTCTATTTTCTTATAGAGTTTCATTTGAACAACTTTCAGAAATAAAGGACAAGGAAGGAAGATATTTATTAATTTCAGGAAAGATAGAGGGTGTCCAAATAATACTATTGAATGTTTATGCTCTCCCAGGTAGCAATGTTTCTTTTATAGGAAAATTCTTGATTTGATGGCAGAAGCAACAGGCATTCTTATATGTGGGGGGGATTGGAATATACGCCTTAACCCTAAGCTAGACTCATCAAAATAATCCACTCCGACCCCCCTACACAAGAAACGTAAGGTTCTCATGTCAGAACTGGGAGTGGTAGACCTCTGGAGAGACTTCCATCCAACAGATCGAGATTACACCCATTATTCCCATCCAGCCGTCTACTCCAGAATTGATTATTTTTTTTTATTTTTAAAAGAGATCGCCATAAAATACTTAATTGTGAGATAGGCAGGATTGACTTGTCTGTTCACTCACCCCTTTTGTTATCGTTGCATATTAGTAATCACCCTGGGAATACACTATGGAGGTTAAACTCAAGTATTCTAAATAATTCAGTTTAAAACACGAATGAAAGAAGAAAAATGTTCTTTGAAGAAAATGATAATGGTGAGGTCGGCTCAGAAATAGTGTGGGATGCACTTAAAGCCGTTGTTAGGGGGAAAATTATATCTTTCTGTGCGTGCAAAAAGAAAGAAAGACAATTAAGATTATCAGAACTAAACAGAGAATTAAAAGAGCTCGAGACAAAACATAAAAAGGAGCTGAACCAAAATCTTACTTTAAGACTGAAGGAAATTAGGAATTAAATAAATATTCTATACTCACAAGAAATAGAGAAAAAGATGATTTATACAAAACAAAAATATTACGAATCGTCTTCAAAATTTGCTTTTGGCAAGAAAACTACAAAAACTACAAAAACAACAGGCGGATAGCACAATCTACAAAATTAGGGACCCAGACTCTAAAACCCTTTTATATAAGCAAAACGAAATACAAATGACTTTTCAAAATTATTATAAACGATTATATACACAGCCATATCTTGAAGATGAACAGCAAACTTAACAATTCTTGGAATCCCTAATTTACCTATCCTGTCAGAAGACCAAAATACAAAATTAATAGCTGAAATAACAGAGGAAGAGTTGAACACTGCAATTTCTAGGCTGAAAGCAAATAAGTCACCTGGCCCGGACAGTTTTTCTTCTGAATGGTACAAGACCTTCCATTCGGAGTTAGTATCAAGTCTTCTCCAGACATTTAACACAGCTTTAAACGATGGGAAAATCCCACCATCATGGAGAGAAGCTAATATATCTGTTATCCCTAAGGAGGGAAAAGACAGCCTGGACTGCCGGTCATTTAGAACAATTTCGGTTCTTAACACTGATTATAAGCTATACACATCAATCCTTGCTAAGAGAGTCGAGAAGGTCCTTCCCCAGCTTATCCACACTGACCAGACAGGGTTAATCTTGTAGAGACAAACCCATGACAATATCAGACGCTTGCTGCACATATTGAATCATATCCAAGAAAGTAAATTACAATCTGTATTGGTCAGCCTGGGTGCGGAAAAAGCCTTTGATTCTGTGAGTTGGAGGTTTTTATATAAGACTCTTGAGAAATTTTGGTTCCATGAAAAGTTTATTGAAGGAATAAGTACACTATACTACAATCCAACTGCCCGGATAAAAATAAATGGGTACTTGTCGGACACTATTAAATTAGAACAAGGCACAAGACAAGGTTGCAGAATGTCCCCACTGCTCTTTGCGCTTTATATAGAACCCCTAGCCCAATGGATAAGACAGACTGACAACATTAAAGGTATCCCCATAAATGGGCAGAGGTGGGTAGAGTAGCCAAAACCTGTACTCAAGTAAAAGTATTGTTACTTTAAAATAATAATGACTCAAGTAAAAATAGAAGTAGTCATCCAAATAATTACTTGAGTAAGAGTAAGAAAGTATCTCGTGAAAAGACTACTCAAGTACTGAGTTACTTCATATAATCTGATTTAATGTTGAAATAAGAAGAGCAAGATGAACGTAAAAATCTAAATGTCCAAAATATAAAATTGTAAATGCTTGTCCAATAGAAATAAACAAAATATAAAATAGCCATGTGCAAATTCAAATATGGCCTAAATCATATCCCTTTAAATAAAACAATACACAGGAGGTTCGTCAGAAGAGGAGGATTTTCGCTTTCTGTTGCACTCTATTAAGTCTGTATACCCCGTCAGTTTGTTGGGGTGAACCCTCCGTTGACAGAAAAAATATCAATGAGACTACAGGGATTTATCCATTAAATAGACTCATCATCACAACAAAGAGGAGCCTGCTCAAATTCAAACAGAAACTTTATATGTGGGAAACATAATGCTTTGTAGCACCATTATTGTACCTTATGATGCACTTCTCCACGATATTCCAAAGTCCCATGATGCCTTGCGCGGAATATGTGCAGAACTTCCGGTTTAGCGTAAACAAACGTTATGTATCGCTATGCAATGTTCCAGCGCTCACGTCATGACTGTTGCGTGCTTCACAAAAAATATTACTCTACTAACTAATGCTTACATTACAGTGTGGAATATCCACATTAATACCAGTAACCTATTTAAACACACTCAATTTCAAAAATAACGTATATAACCAAAGTATTTTGAGCAATAATAGCCTACTTACATAGCAATGATGAAATCTTATCTGTGTTCAGTAGATGGAGACAGAGACCGTAAATCAACAATACAGTTCAATCCGCTTCTGTTTTGCTCCAGAAAACGATGTCATCTAGGTCTATCAGCAAACATACGGCTTAGCTATGCCCAGAAGTCCTCAATAATAATAGTATTTCCCAAGAAATTACGAATAATCGTTGACCACGTTCCATGCTGCCTCTTTTACTGCTACCACAGAGTAAATGCATAAGTGAGTGCGATGATAAGAAAAAGTTCGGTTACGCTGACCTAAAAAACGCTATTCCAAAAGCAAAATTAGACATGTTATATATCGTTAGAAAGCTTATACTCTCACCTACTGAATAAATGAATTGTCAACCAAGCCAGACTGTACTAAAAAGGGCGACAATGCCGTAAACAACGCGTGTGGTATTACGCAAAGCTATTTTGGAAGATACCCAGGCGTCACGAATGCGCGTATATTTCCCAAACGGATTGTCCAAGACAATATATGACCACTCAGTCAAATAGTTAGCTATCCACAGCCAAAACTAACCTACAACTTACCGCCACATATTTTCTCAAGTTCGAAGTTGAGTTCTTGTAGGCTGAAATGTCCACATTTCTAGGCAGACAAAGAAGGCAGCGCATAATGTAACTACTGTTTTTGGTAGTCTGTAAGTAAAACGTAGTTTGAACGTGAGGCCAGGGGTGTTCTGCCTCCTACGAATCACCCGCCGTTGTTTCAGCCATTGTTGTCGCCCACTCATCCTTCTGTGTGCTGTGACTGGCTACTTTTGATTGGTGAAACGGAGTCATGTGGGGCTATGACAGAGCCAAAGCAAAGACCAGTCAGCCTCTTTGGCTGAAGTCTCTCTGAGAGAATGAAACAAACAGAACGTGCATTGAATAAAAAATGGGTAAAAAGTGACGAGCGGAATGTAGCCGAATATAACGGAGTAAAAGCAACATTTTTTCTTCACAAATATACTCGAGTAAAAGTGAAAAGTATGTTGCATTAAAACTACTCTTACAAGTACAATTTATTCAAAAAGTTACTGAAGTAAATGTAACGGAGTAAATATAACGCGTTACTACCCACCTCTGTAAATGGGGAACAACACAAGACTGCATTGTATGCAGACAATGTTTTGGTATATTTAAGTGAAACTTCCAATTCACTTCCTGAACTGTTTAAGCTATTGGACACTTTTGGCAAATACGCAGGATGTAAACTAAATGTTCAGAAAACCCAGGTTTTGACACTAAACTATACTCCACCAAAACAACTGCAAGATAAATATAATTTGAAATGGAATCGGAGCACACTGAAATACTTAGGGGTGCTGATACCCAAAGAAATTTCCACATTGGCAAAGATTAATTATGATCCCCTTTTGACCAAAATAAAATCAGATACACAGAGATGGAACTCCAACCCTTGAGTCTTACCCAAAGAATTGAATCGGTAAAAATGAACATTCTCCCAAGACTCCTCTTTTTGTTTCAAAAAACTCTTCCCATAGAAATCTCCACAAAACAATTCTCTGAGTGGGATAAAATTATCTCCAGATTCATTTGGCAGGGGGAAAAACCCAGAGTAAGGTTTAAAACCTTACAACTCCCAAAGGAGGACAGAGGTATGGCTGTACCGCATTTAAAAGATTACTTCTACTCGGCTCAAATTAAACCATTGATGAATCTGATTGATGTGCAACCAAAACTACCATGCCAGATGGAAAGACATCAAATTCTCTCTAATTAGGACCCTCCAATTCAGGCAGTATTAGGCAATAAGGACTTGGAAAAATTTATAAACAGCGTGCAAAACCCATGGATAAAATTTCAACTTAAAGTCTGGAACTCTGTTAGGGAAGAATATAAATTACAAGATAAATTAAGAATAATTAGATGGTGTGCCTATGACCTCAATTTTAAACCTAATCAATTGGACCCTAGATTTAAAAATTGGATAGCCAAAGGAATAACATTTTACTCATTAACAGATAAGGGACAATTAAAAAATTTCTAAATTTTGAAAGAAAAATATTCTCTAGAAAGACAAGACTTCTATAGGTATCTACAAATACGACGTTATTTTGACCAAGTTGTTAAAAATTATCCATTAGATATGGACAGCCCAGTGCTAAAAGAAGTCTTAGGAGCCTGGAATGGCACAGCTACTGTGACTTTCAATGGAAGTGCACCAACTCGCATATATGGAAAGAATTTGGATGGAACTGTCTAATTAGATTTTTTATTACCCCAAAGCAGAAAGCACACTTTACAGGAGAGGATTCAAATGTGGAGAATGTGTGGAAGCCAGGATGCCAACCACTGGCATTTATTTTGGGAATGCCCAGTAATAAAACATTTTTGGTCAGAGATGCACAAAATATTGGAAGGCATATTTAATACTAAAATACCTTTTCAGTTTTGCACTTTTATTTTAGGGAAAGTTGATTTTCATCCAGGGTACTTCAACGGATATTTATTTGGCGTTCTGATATCTGCTTGGAAAAAAACCATCACTAGGCCACTAGCTGCTTCCTGACCTCCCCACAAAAGAAGAATGGACAGATATGGTTAATGAAGTATATATAATGGAAAAAAATTACCTTTTCACTTCGCTTACAAATGAACAAGTTTACTAAGTTATGGTAAAATTGGGTTTCTTATTTACAACAGTCACGGCCAAATTTTATGGAGTTGACAAATTAATAGATCCTTTGTTGATGTGGGGAGTTCTATTGTCTAAGGAAAAGGTTGCCTGGTCTCCTAACCAAAAAATTGTATTAATGGGTATGTATGAAGTATATATATTTTTTTATTTTAAACTTAGATAATTTACTGGATTGTCTCCCAGCATGCCAATGTACATCTTCATTCCAAAACGTCCATCCTTTCAGAGTGTAAATAGTTATCGAAAATTGTATAAGATGCATATTGCTTTAAAAAAGGATAATGAGAAGGGAAGGGTTTCAGGTCATGCTGTACATTTGTTAGTGCTACAGACCTCTAATGCTCACTGTAATTGCAAGACTATTTCCTTGTAACTGGTGAAATGCTCTCAATTATCCTCTAAATAAAGAATTACAAAAAAATGAATAGCCAGCACAGTCTCTGGACTTAAACCCCATCGAGCTGGTTTGGGTTGAACTGGACAGAAGGATGAATGCAAAACAACCTACAAGTGCAACACAATATTTGATTTCCGATGCAGAACGAATGCCACGAGTGTGTTCAGATGTTATATCTGCAAAAGGCAGCTACTTTGATGAGTCAAAAAATTTGAATAAATTGTGTTAAACTGAACAATTCCATGATTTCTTTTTTTTAATCTCCAATTGTTTATTTGTTCTATGCTTTAATTTCAGAGTACATTGAGACAACTGCGTAAATTTCAATAAAAACTGGAAAAATTGTGTTCTATAACTTTTGACTGGTAGTGTATATAAAAATATTAAATTATTTATAATTCCCTATTGTAATGAAACCAATGTGCACTTTGTGTAAGAATGTTTTAGTAATACACATTCATTGACTGCTCGACTCAAAGAATATCTGACTGAGGGGTCTTTGACAGATGATTTGACTTTCAGGGGGCTACCCTATGGTGATTAACGAGAAGGAAAATATATATTAAAAGTACACCACTGCGAGACTGTTTTTTCTCTATCATTTGTAAAATCCTGTTAAACATGTTTACAAATGAATGATCGAGGCATCATTATATGGGGTTAATGATCTGTAACATTACTCTTGCATATTAAACATTAAACTGTAATGTTGTTGGTACTACTGCTATTCATGTTTTAGGCATACTGATATTTATTTATTTTTTTTAACTTGATCTTTATCTGCTTAAATAAAACATTCTCACTTAGTATTTTTCATGGTCTTATTTTATTTTAGAATAGACCTATGTCTTCTTAAATATGTAGCAAAGCCAGCATCTTATAAGACATAGCCTAAACCTATTCTCTGAAATTAAACACAAGCCTTTTGCCTCATGTGCACTCTTATTGTTGCTTTTGAAATTGTTGGCTCTATTTTTGTTTTTGGAATGTATTCAAAAGCTGCATTTCTGTAGCCTTAGTACAAGTTATTGGGGTAGCCCCATTTAAAATAATTGAAGTACACATTTCTAATTAATTTAGCACATCCGTAAGATTTATTGTTATTATTTAAATAAACTGTGCTATAGTAAGTAAGGTGCCCAAACCCTTATGGTAAGCCTCAGTAGCCTCCAAGCCTCCATCGTATATGGTGATATGGCTAGTTATTGTTGCAGCACTACAGTACATATTAGCAGCATAATATAAAAAATATAATATTCTTTCACAGATCAATATCAATATTTTTTAACTGGGTATCTTTTGGACAATTTTTTTTTTGGCCTCTCTGAATGTAGCAGGCTAGCTTTGTCATTTCAAATGGCTTTGCTTTTATGCAGCACAACACATTGAGACAAATATATTATGTAGCATTTTCTAATCTTGTAAGTTCCATCACTGTGCGTGTCCCCTGTCTTTCCCAGGTGGACTTCAATGACATTCATGCCAGAACACAGGCAGAAAGGAGAAGACTAGAAGAGAAGCAGAAGAGACTGGAAAGGATTTATAAAGATAAAGTGACAAAGGCGATCCAGGAGATGGAAGGCAAGAGCTCCTATCTCTTTTTAAGCTTTATCTGCTTTACCTAGTTCGTTTAAGCTTTGAAGCTCAGAACTTCTGAAGCTGTGTATCTCTGAAGCGCTGATGCTTTCTTTCTAACTGTAAGACTGAAGTTTTGAAGCTGTGAATCTCTGAAATTTAGGTCAACATTGAATCTTCATTTTTAAGAAGTAAAAGGGCAACGATGGCTGTTCTATAAGAGCTGTAATTGGTTTCTTACTGTACAGTTGTCATCGAAGAGTCTTAACCCTACCCTCAAAGAAATGAATTGTTGGATATCTTTCATAAAATTATGTACAGTGGTTGCACCCAGTATTAAGTGTACAGTGAGCTCCATAAAGTTTAGGACAAAGACATATTTTCTCCTAATTTGCCTCTGTACTCCACAATTTTCGATTTTCAATACAAAATTTATTAGTGGTTAAAGTGCACATTTTCATCTTTTATTTAAGGGAATAAAAATACCCTTGTAGAAATGTAGAAATCACAGCACTTTTTATACATTTCCCCCCTCATTTCAGGGCGCCATAAACAGGGTTTTTCTTGCATTGAAATGTCTTAGGCAGCCTAGCTGTTCTTTCAAGCTAGAGGAGAAATCATGGAGGGAAAAAAAAACAGTTTTTAAACGATCCAAAATGGTCTGTGCATTTATTGGTACAATCTGGTTGTGACGAATACACTTAATTGCATAAAATAATGAGACCCACGTGTGCCACTTACCCGTTTTGATTACATTCATAACTTAATCCGGTTGGATACAATTTAAACCAAAGTACAAGTGTGATGTTTCATTCATACAACCTTGTCTGTATAACAGAGTGGTGGAATAATTGTAACAGTAAATGAAAATTCCCAAAAATGGGTGTATGAAGGTTTTTTTCTGCACATACTAATGTTAATAAAGGAAATTTCTAATGATAATGTGAGACCAGCCACATCCTCAAATTTTGAACCATGGGGCTTTATTTATGAAAAAAAGACCATTGACACACAAGCAACTTTCTAACTTACTGTGAAGCGAGTTGTGGTAATGTCCAAATCGATGAGGAAAGATACTTTCGTTTGTTTCTTAATACCCACGTAAGCTTTTACGAAGCAAATAGCCTGCTATTCAGACCAGTCTGGTGTGTGCTTATTAGGGATGCAGATTTCATGCAATTATCTTAATCATTGACACCGTTTAATCGATTAATAATGATTAACTGATTAATTAATCAACACCCATTAATCGATTATTAATGATTAAAATGTACTATTTAGCCTAAAAATGATTAAAAATAGGCCAACCAATTCATTAGTTGTATATATAAGAGATTTAAGACATGTCCAAACAATAATTATAGTAAGTGTACTGCCACTGGATTGCCACTGGAGACAAAAGGTATTGCTTATTGTCTAATGTGGCCTTATAGTAAAAAGAACACATCAGTCTTTTTAACAGTGTAATTTCTATTCTGTATAATGAAAGTGGTAGGCTTTTCATTTAGCAAAATGGTAGCAAGTTCACAAGTTTATAAAGTTGTAAAGTTGACCTTAATGTGCAGTAACAAAAAAGGTATAGTGCTGTGAGACTCACTACAAAAGATAGCTAATAGGCAATATTCCGGAAGGCTATAACATATAGTACCATGAACGGCATTACCCATAGGCCTATGTCATTACCTACCTTAATACCTAAGCATTTTTGTTAAGGAATATCAGCATGCCTGTGTCCTTCTGGATAATTATGGTATTTAGTCTATAGAAGGTTATGTCGGCTGCTGATAAGACGCGTGCAGATGGCACTGATGTTCAAGTAATGGACAAATAGCATTTTGCTAATGCTGCTAGTCTAGGGAACCGTGACTCCTTAACTTTGTACCATTTCAATAGATTTGTGTCTAACGATGGAAAAATATCTTTCTAATCTAAAATCTAATCCCCGGCATTAGGTTATTCATTGAAACGGTATATTGAAGTGTAACTGTTTAATCAATAAAATTAATTGATCAACATTCTTATTAACGATTATCAGTTTACTGTTAGCATCCCTAGTGCTTATTATAAATGCCTGTAAGGTGGTGGTTTTTTCCATGAATCACTTTTCGCATCCAGAAGATGATGCTATGTGAATGAAACAAGCAAGTTAGCTGAACACATTCAACATTAAACACTGAACTAACTTAAAAAGGTTGATGAGTACAATTAATTTCTTTAACAAATAAGAAACACTATTTAAAATGCCTAAGGTCTCCCTGAAAGGACACTACATGTAAATGGTATTAAACAACACCTAGTTTCCCTAATATCCAAATCTCTCTGGGTACCTACCATCTCTTTTTCTTTTTCCCAAGGCGCGCAGGAACTGGCGTGGCAAATTGTGGTCACTCACTCACTCACGGACAACCTTTGAGGGAGGTTTGGTGGGACGCATGCGCAGGTGGTACGGCACATTTTTAAGCACAGCTTTATCGCCTAACGTTACTTTAGCTAACCCTAACATTCGCGTTTTGCCTACTTTAGCTAACCTAGTTAGCGCATACAGATCGCCTACTTGAGTTAACCTAGTTAGCACGTACGGGTGCTATCCTGCATGCATGAGTAGGAGCTATGGACACACAGCTACAACCACTGATACAGATGTATGGGCACACGGAGGACAACAAATAACGTTACAGAGGTGAGGACGTGCCATAGCTAGCTAGCTATATAGTACGGAGGGCAAAACAGAGGTTTAGAATGTCGCCAGCAGTGTATGCGCGTGAGCTCGACAACACATTTCTCATAGAAAAGGTAGTTTGTAGCCTTTTTTTAGTTCATTGCAGTGGTGGTACAAGTGACAAGAAGTAAGTGGTACTGTGCTGTTAGCCTTTATAGATCGCCGTACAAGGTTCATGTAAAGTAGCTAGCACAATCTGACAGCACTAACCCATAAAAATGTACTGTGAATGGTACTTGCTCAATCGAACGATAAATGTGAAAAACATTTAATTACAATCAGTGGCACTGAAATTTTCTGTCACCCTCAATAAATGGCAGAACTCCCAGTAGAGGTTTGAATTAAATCTTTTAACGTTATATATTTTCTGAAACGTTATCGATTCCGCTTGGCCACAGTGAGTGAAACTAGGCGATCTGAGCATATAGTTCCTATGTAAATTACGTCAAAAGGATTCAGCCTTGTTGTTTGCTACCTAAACTTCACAGCACAGTCATTGCCGTTATCATGATTGTAGCATGACATGTCTATTTTCAACTGCCATATATGAGCGCGTAAAATCAACCAAAAAATATAGTTCGCCAAGTTGCGCCGTGGCTCTGGACAGTTTCGTGCTTGTAAAATGGCATTCTGTAAACATGTAACGGCAAAAAAGCTCGGAGACGGCATAATTGTAACAGGTGGTACATTTATACAGATAAAATGTTTCCAGCTGTAGTTACAAATTGTAATTGGTGGCGGGAAGTGGTTAACACATTTTGAAGTCCAAGGCTAGACACTTATTTTTTAGCGAAAAACATCAATGAACATCCTTCAATTAACATCCAGCCATAGCTAAATATAGAGTTGACAGTGGCAGTGAAGCTGGACCGGCCGTAGTCGCTGTCACACAACCTCACCACCTAAGCCCTATTATGGGTGAGGAAAAACCCAGATAACGTTTGGGATACGTTTGTGTTATCTAAATTAAAGTTGTCGTGTTTCGTATTTTGCCGCATATCCTTTGCATGCAATGACTGCTTGAAGTCTGTGATCCGTAGACATTACCAATATCTTCTCGGTCGATACTCTGCCAGGCCTGCACTGCAGCCATCTTCAGTTCCTGCTTGTTTCAGGGACTAGTTGCCTTAGATTTTTTCTTCAGAAGATGAAACGCACGTTCAGTTGGATTTAGATCAGTTGATTTTTGGTTTTGAAAAACGCTTTGTCGCTTTAGCAGTATGTCTGGGATCATCATCTTTCTGTAAGATGAAGCGCTGTGCAATGAGTTTGGAGGCATTTCCTTAAACATGCTGCAGTAACATGCTTCTGTACACTTCAGAATTAATTCTGCTGTTACATCATCAATAAACGTAAGTGAACCAGTACCAGTAGTAGCCATACATGCCCAGCCAACCATAACACCCCTACCACCATGTTTCACAGAAAGGGGGGGTGTTTAGAATTTTGGGCAGTTCTTTTTTTGGGCTCCATACTTTGCTATCACTCTGATATTAGTGAATCTTGGTCTCAGTCTACAGTACTACTTTTTCCAGTACTTTTAAAAAATTGTAACCAGTGGCTAACTAGTCGTGTGCATCTTGCAGTCTAGCCCCGGTAGCTCAGTTTGCAAAGTCTTCTGCGGACAGTAGTCACTGACATATCTACACAGCCTCCTGAGTGTTACTGATATGCCGAACTGGTGTTTGGGGTTTTTGTTTCATTATGGTGAGAATTCTTTGGTCACCAACTATAGGTATTTTCCTTGGCCTACCAGTCTCAGACTCTTAATGGCTTCCTTGACTATCATTGGAAACACTCATTGGCCCTCATTTTGACAAACACCAATAACAGATTCCAAAGGCAATGAAAAACCTAGAAAACTCTTATACGTACACTAAGGAAGCAATTGAATGCACCTGCCTAATAGGGCTGTCAAAAATATTCGAAGTTCGAAAACTATTCGAAAATCTTTCTTTTTTTAAAGTTCGAACCTAAATTTGAGCATTCGAATATTAGTTTTGTATCCCGCGTTTGGTAATTAACATGCAGGCTTTAATTTCATGCGGCGAATCATGTTCATGCACGCAAAGTTCATTTCCTGTGCTAACGTTACTTCCTCTGTCAACAAAAAACTTTCTGCCCTGGACCCAGGGCAAGTGGATCGTCTGGTTTTCCTTGCCAATAACTTCCGGTGATACTTTCAGCTCTATTGACACCTAACGTTACTGGTCAGCTAGCCTCGCAAGCCAGTCTCTTTTTTAACTTTGTTCAACAGATCTGGTCAGCTAAATAATGTTCCCATGGCAGGCTATCTTTCTTTTATGAAGATTTTGATAAAATTGGATGATGAAAGAAGTTAAACAAACTGAAAAGAGCAAGTAATTTATGTTGTTTTAGGCTACAGGTATTAGCCGTTTGAATAGTTTTTGTGTTAAGAAATAAACAGGGATTTCCTATAAACAATCATTTCCCGATGATTAATAAATGCCGATGTGTGGCAAATTAAATCCACGTGAAAGTGCTTTATTCATTTGTGCATTAGGCTATAGAAACTGCAGGGGGCTCATTTATAAAATGAACTTGCATGCATAAGTCAAGCGAAGACCTGACGTAGAGCGAAGACCGTTTCCACAGTCAAATCGAGTCATGTTAAAATTTTTAAATCACTACTTTGACGTGATTTTCTACGCACGCGCCACACAGTTGATCTAAAATAAGTTTTGTAAACGAGGCCCCAGATGTAGTAACCTAGTATTAAAGTTCACCGATGTCCTCTATTCTACTGCCCGCTCGTGGAAAATAACGCGTAGGCCAGTTTAGAGGGAGCGTCACATGCATATTGCGCCCGACAATAAGCGGCTTATTTTTGTGAATTATAGGCAAATGATATTCGAATATATTCGAACTCTAACTAATTACAAAAGCTAATATTCGAAATCAATTTCATGGCACTTTTGACAACTTTACTGCCTAATCAGAAACACTTGGGAAGCCATTTGTCCCAAACATCATGGTGCTCTATGAATAAGGAGGACTATGAATAAAAAGTGATTCAACATGGTGAAACCAAAATGTATATAAATACCCTTTAATGAAAGCTGCGAGTTTGCATGTCATGTTAACCACATGTGGATTGTTCAATTACAAATCGAAAAATTGTAGAATACAGAGCCAAATCAAGAAAGAAAATATGTATTTGTCCCAAACATTATGGAGTTCACAGTATGTGACTTAAACTGATTTGTACAATGTACTTACGTGTTTAAATGGTCTTGTACTTAATAATACTGCATGCAACCACTGTCCATAATTGTATTAACCTCTTAGCGCAAAGCCCCTAGTGGTCAGCATGCCGGCGTGCCGAGATTGCAACTAAAGTATGAGTTAAAAACAGAAACGCTTTATTTTGGTTTCATTAGTAGTACAGGACAACTATGCCGAATACGAAGTTTCACAGCGCCACCATTGTCGCTCACCCCCTGCCTGCAGTCTCATCTGCAACCACACCCCCCACCCATGACATAATGGACAACATTGTTTATCTGGGAATTCAGAAAAATATTCTTTCACCACTCAAAAATCGTATTCTGTCATAGCAACAAGATAAACCCGACAATATCCCTAAGACATGCCAATAGAGCAATGAAAACACTGCTCACTGAATAACGAAATAAACAAGACAAAGTTTTCAAAAATGAAATGAAAATGAAAATGTCATTCTACAGTCAATATCTGGGACTAAATATTGAATAAATATACAACCTTCCCATTGGTTTTACGCGTAGACATGTCCCTTTTTAGACTGAGTTGTCCGTTTGTGAAATATACACGCATTTATGACGACTGGGTACCTTCCAAAATAGCTGTGCGTAATACCACACGTGTTGTTTACGGCATTGTCGCCCTTTTTAGTACAGTCTGGTTTGATTGACAATTCATTTATTCAGTAAGTGAGAGTATAAGCTTTCTAACTAAGCTTTCTATCTATAACATGTCTAATTTCGCTTTTGGTATAGCGTTTTATATCTCAGCGTAACCAAAAGTTTTCTCATCATCGCATTCACTTACGCAGACCTGCCAACCTGCACGCATTTTGTGTACCAACCACGCAATTCTTGGTCAAAATACGCAGGTACGAAATGCCAGCTGAAACTACACAAAAAAAAAAAAGATTTAAATACGGAAAACAACCAATAAATACAAAACAATTCCGTACATTTATTCGGTATTTAAACTACATCCCTCGGATTGAACCAGATGCTACGACCTTGTGCTTGTGGCTCTGTAACCCCTCCCCGACCCACTTAACATCCACTGATACGCAGCGGTACTTTATTATCCGCCGAGGCGCAACGCTGCATTGCTGAGGTAAAATGGGAAGTGGGGAGTATAATAATCAAGCACAAAAATGTGACCGTAATGTTAACATAAAAAACGGTAAAACATGTTTGGTAACTTCAGGAGATGATGCATTTCAAGGGGTATATCCTAATGAGATAAATCTGTGTATATAGTTAGCCGTAGTAGTAGCTCGCATGCGATTTAGCCTCGTTACGAGACGTGTGAATAACTGATGGAGTAATTTAGCTGCAGTAACTCAAACGCTACGGAGGCTCCCTGTTCAAACTTTGAATCGCGAACGCTCTGTTGGAGTAAATTGACTATTGCAAAGGTGTTTCACTATAGACTGCTAACGTAGCAAATAATTCCTATTATTGCAGCCAATCATCCGACCAGCCTTGCAGTTAGAAAATAAATATGACATCAGATGACGAGGATACTAACAAGGAGAGAGAGAGCAGCAGACCTACTAAAAAGAAGCCAGTCCATGCCCCCCCAGAAGTTCCTCGCAAAATATGAGGAGCAATGGCCGTGCCTCCGCCCCTCAAAACTTCCGCACCATGCATTTTGCACATTGTGCAATTATGATTTTGACATTAGCCACCAAGGAGCTTCAGGTAATAATTTGGCTAAACCTCTAGTTACAAAAGCCTACATTCCTAGATAATTTTTCAATTGAATACTATTTTTTTCATTAGGCCTATATGATGTGTGCCTATATAAGCTGATTCAATTATTTAATTATTAAATAAAAATGGAAATCATGAACAGAAACTTGGTTTTATTCATAATTGACAGTGTTTTACATCGCAACATAACCTTTTTTTTTTACATTACAACATAAGTTTCTGTAAATACTTGAAAATGAAAACATATGTTACAAGATACAAAATAAATTATTTCCATTTTTATTAAATAAGTGAATGCAATTCACTTATGGTTATCAGTTTGTATAAGCACACATATCATATAATAAAATATTAATCATGAAAAAATTGTTTTAAGCAGGTGTACTCAAACTTTTGCCTTGAAAGTATATCATAATATAGCCCAGTGCAGTGCAAGTGATATTTTAGAACCAGGTCAAATTATACAATTTTGCCTGATCACTTCTACAGTCAAAAATAGAATTATGAAGAAAGGCTTGTGTGTGTGTGTCTGTGTTTCTTGCAGACTGTTGTGTGCAAAGCGAAGTGGTGCGAAAGCATGTGAACTAAGCATTACACTGACTATTGTGGTACTCAAAATATTTTCCTAAGGTTGGCAGGTCTGCTTACGTATTCACTATGTGGTAGCAGTAAAAGACACTGCACCTGACAAAACGTTGTCAACGATTTTTCGCAATTTCTTGGAAAATATTATTATTATTGAGGACTTCTGGGCATAGCTAATGTTTGCTGATAGACCTAGCTGACATAGATTTCTGGTGTAAGACAGGAGCGGATACTATATCATTGATTTCCTGTCTCTGTCTCCATCTACTGAAAACAGATAAGATTTTGACATTGCTATGTAAGTATTACTGCTCCAAATACTTTGGTTATGTACGTTATTTTTTTAATTGAGTGTCTTTAAATAGGTTAGTGGTATTATATAATGTAGATATTTCACACTCTAATGTAAGCGTTCATTGGTAATTTAGTCATTTTTGTGATGCATGCAACAATGATGACGTAAGAGTTGGAACATTGCCAAAACGTGGTGGACGGTTGAAAATTGTTTTCATGTCGTTCCATCCCCATACAAGAAAACATACGGGAGTACAGAGTATAGAAATACATACAAGAGTTAATTATTACACATTTAGGTACTGTACCGCATTGTGTGACAATATTTTTGCATTATTTTTTTAACCTGATAGCAATGTTTCATATTAAACCTTCATAAGGGGCTCATTTATATGCTTTATAATGGACAAAAAGCATTTTATTCATTTTTGGAGAGATTTTGGATATGTTTCTGGACCCCTAGATATTTTAGACCACTGTACTGCCGGAAAGCTTGTAATTTCCACTTGTAAATGATGCAACAGTGATTTTCTTGATTCAAAACATTTGATTTGTAGTGAAATATGTGAATATGTTGTGATTTACAGCAGTGCATAATTTATACATTTTGGATAGATTTGGAGACGCTGGGTACACTGCTTAGTTTTTGCTTCACAGAACTTTATTAGTTGTACATACCCACACTTAGATTTTATGAACTTGTGGTCAAGAAGTTTTTGATCCAGGACATGTATAGTTTAACTTGCTGTATATATGCAATCTCCCAGTATTTCATTGCAAACTAAAAAAGCAAATTCATTTTAGATTTTTTGCTAGACAGTTGCATTTGTGGCACTTTATTTCTTCCAAAATTTTGAATATAAACTAATCTAAGTTAGTATTGTAAATGGTACAAATGTCTTGCTTCATTTAAACCATTTTTCAAGTATCTATGGTGTTCACATCTGGAGTTATAAAGCTTTAAATAGGGTACCCCCTAAATGGGCAAGGATTGGCCAGATTTGGCATGTGGGCTAAGGGGTTAAATAAATCCAACTATACATTTTTTGAGTGGTTTTCCAAAAAGAAATCAACAAGTATTTGGAAGTATACCTCAGAAAACATGCTCAGTTAGATGCAACATACTGTATTTTCCACCACTAAATGGCCTTTAGAGTTTGTGGAATGAAGTGAAAAAAGTTGTATGTCAGGTGCTGTGGAAGGACAAGCTGGCTCTGGCTCTGAGTGGATCATGTTTGTCTTTCCCACTTCAGAGGCCATACCCGACATTGAGGAGTGCTTGACGGAGGTAGAGAACTGCATTCAGCTCCTAACGCCCCACCCGGGAGACTTCAACCTTGGCAGTCTGAAACCAACAGCTGCCTCTCCATCACCAGCCTCCATGCCCCCAGGGCATCACAAGGAGCCCCTGGTCTCCACTGTTGATGATGAGAGGCCTTGTTGCAGTAAAGACCTGGAGGATAAGGGAGCAGAGGAGTTAAAGGAGGTGACAAAAAAGGAGGAAGAAGAGAGCAGTGAAGAGGAGTCAGAGATGGAGGAGGTTCCAGAGCAAGACGCTTTTATTCGAAACACAGGTTTGATGTCACGCACGTACAGCCTGGCCCTGGACATTTCAACAGGTGCGTAAAAAGTAAAAGTTACATTTTTTAACTGTTTTAAAATTTGATGCTGAATCATGTTTAGTGTTTACAAAGCATTCAGTCTGTTTTATTCAGCCATAATTTCTTTGTTTGATTCCTGGCCCTACAAATGATTATTTATTTATTTATTTATTTATTTATTTATTTATTTATTTATTTATTTATTTATTTATTTATTTATTTATTTATTTATTTATTTATTTATTTATATTTACAAATTTCTTGTTGAATTGTTTGTGCAATGCGCAATCAAATATGAATGTACCAATGTACATGTTTCTGAATAAAGTTCACAATGCAGCACTGAATCCCTGAATAGGGGATTGTAAATGGTGTTAGTTGGGTGTGCATTGGGTGGAAATGCATTGTTATTATGCCTTGGTCTGGCTATATGGCGCGCAACTGTATTGAGTGCTGGAGATGTGTCAGCTGTCATATTGAGCACAGCAAGTGCTGCTATTTCATGGATGTAATTATTAAAAGTAAGTTATTTCAACATGTAAAAAATTTTTTTTTGCCTGTGTGTTTAAATTTATTACAATTATACATTATACGTTTATATTGTATACATTACATTCAAATCCACTAAGAATGTATAAACTTCAATGTTATTTATTTTTATTTTTTTTTGCAACTCCAGACGTTAGTGTGAAGGAAACAGAGGACAATGAGGCCGTGGTCAACGCCATGCGTGACCTGCACTGCCTCATCAGCACAAAGCATCTGCCTGCAGTCCAATCCTGGGTTAAGGTACTGCCTGTGAGCTACAGGAAACGATTTGAACAATCCATACGCTCAACTGGGTGCAGCCGGAACTCTGTATTTAGAACAGGGCTCAAACTGTTACTACACCCAAAGGAACTGTGCATTTTAGAACAGGGCTCAAACTCTTACCACACCCAAAGGAACTGTGCATTTTAGAACAGGGCTCAAACTGTTAATACGCCTACAGGTACTGTGTAGTTAGAACAGGGCTCACGTGGTTACTACACCCGCAGATACTGTGTATCAAGAATCTGCTAAAACCATTACTACTCCCATGGGAACTGTGTATTTGGAAACAGCTCAACCAGTTCCTACACTCTCATTTAGCCCTGGCTGAAAGTACTGTAGGTACTGTGCATTTGGAACAGGGCTCAGGAATGACTGCCTGTAATAGTCATTCAGAACTGAGTTCAGTAACAGGCAGTATCCAGCTCATGCAGATGCACACAGCACATGCTGTATAGGTGCAGGAGTTTTGTGTGCTGGAGTTAAAGGCCTGGTACACGAGCAGAACAGACACGGACGGGTAGGAGAGACAGATTGACAGTGTCATCTCTCTCAGCTGTTTACCAAGGCTGGAGGGAATGAGGTGCTCCTCAGACGTGCACTGGACTTGAAGAAGGGCCTAGTGAAGGCTTTGCAGAAGCACAAGGAGCTGCACATCGAGTACAGGAGGAGAGAGCGCCGAGTGGTGAGTGTTACTCTGCTTTGGCCTGCATTCTGACCATATTTTTACTAAGGAGCGACTGTTGTCTCCAGGCCAGAAGATGCATATTGTTTTTTAATCTAGATCAGATGTTTTGCAGAATTGGATGTGGATGCTTGCAAGGAGACCTGCAAACTTGTTGAAAGCGCACAAGCAGTCCAACTGGGATATTAACACACTTTTGAGCAAAGTGCTTTATGACCTTTACAGGCACTGTAGATGCTAAAGCAGCTGTCTGAGTGGTATCCCTCTCTTCCTGTCTCTCTTTCAGTCTCTGCCTCTCTGGCTTACTCACATGCACAAGAACACACATACATACACCCTTACTAAAACACAACTGAGCAGCCATACTACCCTAGTGCCCCAGTGCAGTCATGGGGACATTGTGCTGTAGGAGACCTTTCGGATAAGTTGTTAATCCGAGTTTCTGACTTACTGTGGTCATTAAAGATCCGACAACACTTATCGCAAAGATTTGGGGGTTCACCGGTGTCCTGGCTAAGTTATCATCCTGGCTCTCTCAACCTGCCACCTAATTGTCCCCCAGTTTAATTAGCTGAAATCGTTCTCTCCTCCTCTGCTGATGTGTGGTTCTGGAGCAAAATGGCTGCCATGCATCACCCCGGGGGGGTACTATACATTGGTGGTGATTGTGGACAGTTTATCCCTCAACACTATGAAGCATGTTGGGTGTAAGAAAAACACTATATTAATTCAAGGAATTAAATAATAATTATTGTTAATTGCTCACTGTCAAACTTAGCACTCACACCTGCTGACTCACTCAGTTGTTCACAAATGTAGTCATTGTCTCACATGGATGCAGACACTTGTACACACAAACACCCACACAGGTACCATAATGAATGCTTAATAACTCCACATCTATCTGACTGAGGAAGTTATTTTGGCTCCTGATTAAGCCACTTGGTCACATTACAAGTTGCATTGTCATTTTTTACCAGGAGAGGGCACCATCCTACCATATCGGAACCCAGCATAAGCAATAACCAGGTCAAAACTCAGGTCATCCAAAAATGAATGCAGGTGTTCTGACATTGGAGTTGTGACCTAAACATGAGTCAAGAGCTGTATGAAGCATGACCTGTGACCTATGAATTTATTTTGGCAGTTATAAAAATGGAACAGTAGTGATAAGAATGTATAGCTAGACAGAAACATCACCTTTTCTCCACATTTGGTGAGTGTTTATACATCTGTCTATATTTCAGTGTTTTTGTGGAAGTGCCTGCAGTTACCTGTGTGTATGCATGGCTTTTAAAGTTTAGGTGCATGCGTGTAGATGTGCAATTGTGTGCGGGCACTACAGGGAGAGAGTCCAGATTTGAGTAGAGCCCAAATAAATGAGTCTGAAGAATGCTGTTATGGATTACAGCAGAAAGAATTAGGATGTAATAAACAGGGGAACAGGCAGCATGGAGCGGTAATGGAGAGTGAATCTCATCCTCACTGTAATGCGGGGAGCAGTTATGAGGCACATTATTATGACAACTGATTTCCCTTTTTAGCTGGGCCATGGAGGCAGAGGTTTGAGGGAGTGGAGCCGAGTGACAGTGACAAAGTGTCGCTCTCCTCTCCATATGGGTTTATCATTGTCAGTCCTCCATTTCCAATGCAGAGAGCCTTTGCTTTGTGATAAAGCAACAACCCAAAGTCTTTTATCATAATTAGTTTTTTCTCTTTCCCCTTAAAAGCATTCCATTACTTTATTCGTTTTATCGCCGTTCTGACACAGACGGAATTGCTTTTTCGACGCAATAAATTTGCGCTGATTAGGGGTGGAAAGTGACGAAAAATCATAATGGGACACTGATCATTTCTGCTTGTCGGTCCATGTGTTGCTGATGTAAAACTCCAGAAGCATTTTGAGATTATTTCTGGCATTGTTTCAGTGGTGTATTTTCTTTGCTGTGTATTGGAAGGAAATTTCTGTATACATGTAATTCTTCCATAAAACCAGAAGATTTTTCTCTCTAAACTGAAAGGTGAAATTATAGAATGTTTGGGCCTTATGTTTGGGTAGACATTGGTCAGCACTCAGTTGAGCTTCTACTTGGTGAGGGCAATGGTCTGACAAATATCATGTGATAGGCCAGCTATTTCATCATGTGATCAAGGTTTATTAATGTAGGTATTAGTAATTGGTCTCTTGGTAAGTCCTACAGGTCATTTTAAACCTTAAAACTATCAATTTATTCATTATTTAAGCCATGTTACTGTTTTAAACTAAATGTCAATTATTTTGCTGTGCTTATGTTTTGAGAAGTTTTTAGAAAAGCAGAAAATAACCCTTTCATGGAGTTTACATTTTAAATACCTGAACCATATTTATGGAGGCAACTACAGTAACATCTACCTTAGTAACAGCCTAATTTTATTTATTCCAAATTATTACTTTTGCTCACACTACAGCACTGGAATATATTGTCCCCCTTTGAATGCAATATAGAGGTGTAAATATTTGTTTGTTTTTGAGTGATGTTCCTGTATGGAGTATTTAATAAATTGAACGAAATGATGATATTGTCTTAGCAAAGCCAGCTTATTCGTTGATTGTCCAAGTCAGAGCCACACACCTGTACGTGGTGTTCTGTCTTAACTAATGGATTCAAGCTTTGAATGGACTGGCATTTTAACCCCGGCAAAAAAGTTGATCACTTAGGTCTGTAAGGCACAACTGCCATGCTTGATGAGTAGATTAAAACCTTGCAAACATGCTGCTGATTCTTCAACACGATTCTGCATAAACATCTACTAGTCAGAACAAAAGATAAAATCCATTGCTCCATTTTGTGTGTGTGTGTGGGTGTGTGTGCGTGTGTGTGTGCGTGTGTGAGTGTGTGTGTGCGTGCGTGCGAGGGATGGTGTACCCAGCTGATGGCAGCATTGCACAGTTTCTCTTCTCCAGTGGTCGCCTTCCCACAATGCCCGCAGCCACGTCTCGCTCCAACCGCTGCTCTGGCTGTGTGAGGAAAGATGGATGCGACTGATGTGTTTGTCTCCTCTGTTGGCGAGATTTTGGGATATTATCTCTGCCTCTTTAATTATCAGTCACTGGAGGGTTTGTGTAAAGACCAGAGAATTTGTAAAGCATGCACCTTCTCAACTCCCCAAAACCGGAGCGAGTTTAACATGCACCATTGGCGAATATGGCATTGTTTACCAAGATAAGGCATCTTATCGGCACGGTAGGAAGAGCAGTAATTGATGTGCCTTTGTGTTTTTCTTCATTGGGAAGCCGTAGATAAAACGCAAGACTATACCCTTCCCCTGTTCTCCACCCTCCTCGGGTCAGCAGGGGCTTTCAGCGTGTGCCGCTGTGCTTCTAATCGACGGCTGGGCTGCTTTCTCTCTAGCTCCCCTCTGATCAGCGCATCACCCATAGCGTTACCACACTTGAGTGTGTGTTACTGATACAAGATCAGGATGGTTTGAAGAAACGGTTTGGAGCGGGGCTTATTTACCCCATGCCTGTTTAGATGCACCAATTACTCTTGATTTTAGTGAAAGCTCTGAGTTACTGAGGCTGTATAGGTTATTTTAAGCCCATAATAGACTATATTGTTGTCACTTGGAGATATCAATTGTATTTATGGATCGTATTTAAAGTTGTGTTCTGATAATGCTGATCATTATTTGGACCCATAATGTTTGGCCTGCTTTGTTTGTCTGACAAATAAAAACCCATTAAACTCAAAAAGGCCACATCCTACTGCCAACAAAAGAAATGTTCCAATGGTGGCTATGCTTGATATTTATTGGGCCTCCTCCATGGACAGAGATGTTTCAGCCCATCATGTGGGGATGGCTTCAACATTCTGGGGCGAACCTCATGGATTACCTGCTGGTTGCGGCAACTCCCTTTCCCTCTACCTATGAGTGAGGTGGTGTACGATAATGATGTTCTGGCTAAATATCCCCCACTTACCAGGAAAAAAGACATTGCTCCGCGTGCCCTTCCAATATATTTTGTATGGTCTAATTAACTCTGTAAGCAATCTCAATGACTTTGTGCCCAGGAAAGTGCTATGCTGGTGCACTCCTTAAATAAGTCTGTTATCCTTTTAAAAAATGATCATTGGCAGCAGCCTTGGACAACTGAACTCTCAACTTCATTTGTCTTTTGGCAAGTTTGATGGCTATGCATTTAAAAACCCATTCGATCTTATAAACTAAAAATTAAACGTACTCAGCTGTGATGGGCCAGCGTGCATCTGCTATTTATATGCTAATACCCTCTCTTACTGGAAGGTCTTGCAAATTATTACAGCAAACCAATAACTCAGGTGTGCAGGACAATGGGCCCAGCCAGCCTGCCGAGAAATAGAATTAAATATTCCACGTTGGTGATAGGATGTGGAGGGGGGGGGAGGGTATGAGGAAGCCTTAAAGCCATGCAACGTTTGCTTTGCGTCCCGTTTAGTATTCCCTGGCTGCGTGAGGCTCCCTGGTGAGCTCGATGCATGGAGGAGCATTTGGGGATCTGGTTAACCCACAAGGGTACTGCTGTCTGGAGTAATGTGGAACAATTGGCAACTGCCTTTTCAGAGAACTTACAAGGCACCCAAGGCTTTTGAAAATGTATCAAAGGAGTTAACCTTGCAGTTATGATTTGACTTAAATTGTTCATGTTTTTGTTCATTCTTAGGGGTGTACCTTTATTGTTATTGCTTAACATGAAATAAGTCTAATATTTATTTGATGTTTTATGGGAATTTGGGGAAATTGAGTTTTGCAACATTTTAGAGTTCCACAGTGCTCTGAATAACAGTATGACATAAAGTGCTAGCATACCATTTTTGCACATCAGGTACAAGTAAACAGTTCACACCTAGAATCTATAGGACAAGTAGACAATCTGTCTGGTAGTTTTCTGACTGGTACAAAATTTATGGAACACATTTAATCGCATTACATTCCAAACAGTTTGAATTATATTTAAATTGAAAATACGCCAGTTTTTGGAAAATACACTGCACATCTTGACATAAGGGCAATGCTGCACATATCCTGCTTTATTTGTCACAGTGCCCAGTCGCAGTAGGGTCCCAGTAAATGCAGAGTCTGGATGATATTTTTAATCCAGTAAATTAATTTTGGTGTATGTTTGTATCCAGAGAAGGCCCCACTTTGATTAATCTAGTCTTTGGGACAATGTGTTAGCAGTTTCCAGAAACGGTGTTGCATAATCTCAAAACGTTTTGGAAAGATTTTTAAATGTTATGGGGCTTAGTGGCACAAAAAAGACTTTTGTTTCCAAGAATGTGGCATATCATTTATGTTTTAAGAATGTGCAGATTAAATTGCTTTCAATTCAATGATCAGATGAACAGAAATGCAAAAAGATTTCTTTGTGGATACCGTAATCTTCCCTAGTTGTGTATTTGTATTAAACTTGCATGCTCCCTTTAGCTTGTCACAATTGAATTGCTAAAATGCCGCAATGCTATGGCCTGGGAAATCAAATTCCTTTATGGAATGCCCCATGGATTTCAATCGTCCAAATTTTTTCAGTGCCGGAGCTATTTTGTTTAATGTAAAAAGCCTCAGAGTGAAGCTCAACGTAGGAGGGTCGGGCTTTCACTTGGCTTGTGTCAGCAGAAAGCGTTCTTATAGAAGCTAATTCTCCAGCGCACACACCCCTACAGGAGAGTTATGGTCCTGACTCTTCAAGGTGGCAGCCTTGATATTATCGCCGCAGAATTAAAGTGCATTAAAAATAAAATACCATTTGTTGACCAGGAATTTCACGAGCAACGGTAATCTTTTTCCCTCGGTTTTTAATCTATCAGGGCAGAAATAACTGTTTTGGATTAAAAATCGCAACCCGTAAAAACAAAGTAGCAGTTTTAATCTCGCGCCCTGCCATTGGGCACCGTAGCGGATGAATAAGTGTAATGGTAGCATGGAATAATGCACAGATGCTGCGTGATGCACAGTTACCGTTTGCACTTTGTCTTCTTCCCCCGCCCACTCTCAGGGGACTTTGGAAGGCTGTAGGAAATGAGCATAATCACAATCACAAGTTCACAAAACGAGCGTCGAGTACATTGATTTTGCTTTGCAGCAGGTGCTGTGCAGTCTTCGTGAAGCATGCGACAGTGGTCATATTCCTGTCTGGTTTTTGTGAAGCATGCAACAGAAGTAATATTATTGTACGGTCTTCATGAAGCATGCGATGGTGGTCATATTCTTATATGGTCATCATGCAGCATGCGATGGTGGTCATATTCCTATATGGTCTTCATGAAGCATGCGATGGTGGTCATATTCTTATACGGTCATCATGCAGCATGCAACAGTGCTCATATCCCTGCTCAGCATGTTTGTTCATTGAGAGAGCGTGGTGGGGCTTCCCCACATGGATTCACTACATGTGTGGTATTCCAACTGAGGTCTGTAAAGCTCAGTGTGTAGTTCCTGGCATTCAGCTACAGTATGAATTGTACAGATATGGATTCACAGAAATTTTTATTTGGCGTTTGCATATAAGTCTTAATACTTGCACAGTATGAATACACCAGACAAATAACATCTGTGATTCCAGAACCAAAATAAAAATGGAACTGTGCCATTTCCTGGTGCTTAAAAATCATTTGTGGTTTTGGAGGAAAGTGAATAGCCTATTTTCAGAGTGAGGTTTTGCATGTGTTTAAGTACAGTAATTGAAGCCCATTTCCATAGGTTTCCAGTTTATGACAGAGGATACAAGCTGGAAATCCACGATTCTGCACATAAATTCAGTAGATTCAGTTGCATTTGATATAACCAAATACATATTTATTGGAATGAACCTAATCCAATGCAAATATTTAACACTGAGAAAATTATTCTGTCGTTCTCTGACAAACTAATAAAGCCATGAGTCCTACAGGACTGTCGTATCTTTACAGGTGTCATTGCTTGACATGCTGGCAGCATTGTTTTGCCTTGGAGAAGAGTTTCAATGACGGGATAATCGGGCCTCATACAAATATGCTTTAAACCTCAATCCGCTGCCTTCATAACCAGGAGTCAGGAAATCGCACAAACGATGTAACGGTGCTGCGATAAATGTTCGCCCATCAGTAGAAATTGAAATAGAGTAAGGGATTGTGCACCTGAATGCCATAGAGAAAGTGCTCTGGAATAACAGTGTCACAGACGACACCCTCAGTAGCGAAGGGCACCTGCAGTATGGGTTATGTTTTATGAAAATGACCCCTATATTTAAAAAGATGAGTCTTCTCTGTTATGCATTGTAGCGCTAGTGGCTACCTTTTCAGTAAATTAAAAGGCATAAATTCTGTTTAGCGTTTGATGGGCCTGCTGCTTTACCCCACAGGCTGAGCGCCAGCAGAGAGAGAGAGAGAGAAGCCTTGGGTTGCTTTTCACCTTTCATAAATTCCAGGCCGGGATTCTATACCAAAAAATCATTTTCAGCTCTGGGGCTCATTGTTATGCGGAGGAGATTGATGGCGGTCATTTACACGGCGGGAAGTTAAGTGCCCCTGTCATTCCCGTGGAGCGTAATTGGGCGGCTTCACAGGTCAGCGGCGGCGACAGTCCTCTCTTTTGATTAGTGTCAGGGTGATAACGGAACTTACAGCGTCCCAGTGATCGATGAGCACGCACGGACTACCTGCAGTCCGGCTGCATGCATGGAGAGCCGTGGTACACAACCTGCACTGAGCTGCCAGCCCCTGTTGTTCTTCCCCTCTTTAGTGTGCATGCATGTGCAAGACCGTGTGGGTGGCTTTGTATTTGGGAGGGGGGCGGAGGGTCCATTGCTCCTTACCATTCACTGATGTCATAGATTCTGTTGAAGTTGGGGTGCAGGTTGGGGTAGGGCAAAGTGTTTCCTATTCTGACAGTGTGACGCTTGTCTGTTTGGTAAAAATCATAGCTTATGTCGAGATGAGTACTGTAGAGGGATTCCCACTCTATCAACACACAGTAAACATCCATATTCAAGTAATTTACATCACTCTGCCAGCATGATAACTTGAGAATTCCCCTTAGGCACTATACTTTCAACAAACTGATGCACTTCTTTTGTTCTACTTGCTCTGTAAACAGCTTGTCACACTTTACCGTCAATATTAAAGAGGAACTTAACCCTAATTTAGCATTCTGTTATTTTATTTATTTCCTTCTACTGTTGGAAGGTTAAAGTGAAGATTACATTTTTGTTGTTGTCTAGAGAACTTGCTTTTTTTGCCCTGCATCTGAAATGCCGTTTGACTTAAAACTTTTTGACTTTGACTTGAAATGCCTACATTGCCCACAATCCTTGTGTACTTTTTCATTTTGCTGGGAGTGTTCTGGACTTAAATTGATGGTGCATTCTGGATCATAGGATTATATTCATGGAGAAAATGTGCACATCAGAAGTTTAGACCTGGTGGTGGGCAAAATATGCAGGATACAGAATCTCCCCACTCCCCGTTATGTCTTTTATATAAACAAGTTTTTCATTTGCCTATAATATAGAGTGCAGACTTGCCACCAAACAAAAAGATTAAGATTCACAATGAGCTGCAGTTTTACTTAGGGGTGGGTACGAGTAATGGATTGATCCATAACTAGTCGGATACGTGCCTGCTCAATCTTTTTTATTTTCTCATAAAGGCTATGTATGCACGGTTATGTGTGGGAACTTTACTAATTCATCATATTTAAAAATAAAAATAAAAAAATGATTAAATGCATTAAAATAGAGGATATTTCTTCATCTAATATGAACAGAATAAAGCAAATGCATGTTTGCTTTTTGTTGCTAAGCCGTTGTAAATAATATGCGAAATGATATAATGTGCGAGGGGCTGAGCATTACGCAGGTTGAATGCCCTGCGCTGAAGGAAATTGCCCAAGGCCAATTTAGGCTACTACCTTTGTTAATTGTAATGAAAACATGCCTTTCAAAATACGATTCCTTTGAAATGGAAGCATTAAATATAGGTTCGAGTTGGTATAAATGGAACACAGTCAATACATTTTTGTACACTGCTGCTACAGCAGTCCAGGGTTAGGGAACTTTATTTGTATTTTGTGTTATGCCACTTTTTTGTATTTCTTTATTCTTTTACTTTGGCTGTGTCTCCAAATGAAAATGAAATCCATACGGCACTTTTCTCGTCAACTTGTACCGGTGACACAGAATGAACAGAATTAAAAAGCAACCCACAGACTAAAACAATTTTAAGTAGTAATGGTCTCAGTTATAGATAAAACTTTATGCTTTCAGAATGATTTGGAGGGTAATATAATCACTTAGAAATTCTAAACGTAAGTTTGGGGCTTTAAAGTCATTGATGCCTGATATCCAAAATGCCTGCATTTCTAGAGAACAGATGATTTTCATCAATTTCAGTTAAAGTAACCGGCTTTGGTACCACTGTTACTATAACTGTAATGTTATATCTGTGATGCAGTTGCTCCTTCCTCATCCTCAAGCCTTCTTTTTTTCTAAATCAAATAGATAACTTTGCCTTGTAGCTTAGGGCAGAAGACATGTTCTTTTGAGAAAACGATCCATAACAATGGTTAAATTTTACCGATTTTGAAAAAATTTAATTATTATTAATAAAATGTTTTTGTTACCTGGCGCAGATATGGTCGCATGATTGTCCTTCAAGTTATGTTTGCTCTGCCCTACATGCGATGTCTACAAGAGGAAGGGGCAGCTTGTGCAGTGAAATGATACTCACTTTGACATTTAAAAGAAAAAATAACAAATACAAAAGTATAGTTGCTTAAAGCCGCCCAAATAAAAAATCATTGTACGGGAATCACTGCGCATGCCAAAAGAACGGAGCAATTCGGCAACCCTCGTGGGAAATATTTCTGAAAATCTGTTTTTGCGCAAGGTATGTGAAAATCTGTTTAGGAAGTCATTTTCGTTTATAAGGCATTGTTTTTTATTTGCAATGTATGGTTTGATTTATGATTTTAAAAAGTCACCAGTCCTTGAAATGTAGTATGTTTTTTGAGTGGTTTCGTTGTCAGTATATTTACCCGGCTATATTCCTTGTCCCATTGCGCTCGACTGTCACTTCTAATTGCATGGTGCATCTTCGGACTCAACTTGGTAGAGCAACTGCTGCTCACAGTTCATTGCAGGATACACACACACACTCTTGTGTCACCATGGCTTCACATTTTCTACACAGACACCAAGTTCCTGTTCAGGTCATGGTTTCATGTCATTGTTGGCCAAAACGGCTTTGTATTCTGGCTGTCTATTGGGCTTTCCCAGTTCCTCATCCTTTTACTTGGGTTCATCAAAAATGCAGTTCAGCTAGTAATGTTTCACCGGCAATGATAGTTAGCCAATCATGTAAAACATCCTGTTTGCTTTCCTATGTTTTTTGGTGGGGAGCATGAGAATTTTTGACTTTCATAGCTTTTGAGGGTTTTGTGTGGGTGCCAGATATTTTTCCTGATTTGTAGAGTGATATCTCAAAAATTTGTTAGTTTTAAATGTTGACATTTCTTGACCATTATTGGTGGACAGATCAACTAATATATACATTTTTTTGGTTGAAGTTCCACTTTAAGAAGTAATACCCTGATACCAAAATAGGAAAATAATGTGAAATTTTAAATCATTGGAATTAATGAATGGTAATTAGAATATACATTTTGCTTTTTCCCTTGTTCCATTAAGATGCATATTTAAAGGTCCAGGGAACTGAAATCTGTGAATTCTTTGCTGATGTCCTGTTTAATAACCTCTTAGCGCAAAGCCCCTAGTGGTCGGCACGCCGGCATGCTGAGATCACTGAACTCAGACATTCGGTGCTACTGCAACAAAAGTATGAGTTAAAAACAGAAATGGTTGTTTTAGTTTCATTAGTAGACGATACACGACAACTATGCCGAATACAGAGTTTCGCAGCACCACCATTGTCGCTCTGGTCATTCATTTAACACGCACCCCCTCCCTGCAGTCTCATCTACAACTACACCCCCCACCCATGACATAATGGACAATATTGTCTATCTTGACATTCTTAAAAATATTCTTTCACCACTAAAAAATCGTATTCCGTCATAGCAACAAGATAAACCCGACAATAGCCCTAAGATATGTCAATACAGCAGTGAAAACGCTGCTCATTGAATAATGAAATAAACAAGAAAAAGTTTTTAAAAATGATACCATGTCATTCTACAGTCAATATCTGGGAGTAAATATTGAATAAATATACAACCTTACTGTTGGTTTTACGCGTAGAGATGCCCCTTTTGAGACTGAGTGGTCATATATTGTCTTGGACAATCCGTTTGTGAAATATATGCGCATTTGTGACGCCTGTGTACCTTCCAAAATAGCTGTGTGTAATACCACACGTGTTGTTTACGGCGTTGTCGCCCTTTTTAGTACAGTCTGGTTTGATTGACAATTCATTTATTCAGTAGGTGAGAGTATACGCTTTCTAACGATGTGTAACATGTCTAATTTTGCTTTTGGAATAGCGTTTTATAGGTCAGCGCAACCAAAAGTTTTCTCATCGCATTTGCTCAAAATATTTCGGTTATATACATTATTTTTGAAATTGAATGATTTTAAATAGGTTAGTGGTATTTTATGAGGATATTTCACACTGTAATGTAAGCGTTCGTTGGAAGTCCAGTAGTTTTTGTGATACACGCAACAGTGATGACGAGAGTGTTTGAACATTGCCAAAACGTCGTGGACGTTGTCCCATCCCCATACAAGAAAACATATGAGAGTACAGAGTATAGAAATACATACAAGAGGTAATTATTACACATTTAGGTACTGTACAGCATTGTGTGGCAATATTTTTTGCATTATTTTTCAATCTGATATAAATGTTTCATCTTAAACCTTCATAAGGGGCTCATTTATATGCTTTACAATGGACAAAAAGCATTATATTCCTTTTTGGAGATATTTTGGATATGTTTCTGGACCCCTAGCTATTTTATACCTCTGTACTGACAGAAAGCTTGTAATTACCACTTTAAAATGATGCAACAGTGAGTATTGAGTAAAAACAGTTGATTTGTAGTGAAATATGTGAATTTGTTGTGATTTATAGCAATGCATTTTGGGTAGATTTGGAAATGCTGGGTACACTGCTTAGTTTTTGCTTCATAGATTTTTAGAAGTTCTACATATCCACCCTTAGATTTTATGAACTTGTGGTCAAGATGTTTTTGAACCAGGACATGTATACTTTAACCTACTGTATATATGCAATCTCCCAGTATTTCATTGCACACTAAAAAAGTGCAAATTCATTTTTGATTTTTTGCCTAGACAACTGCATTTGTGGCGCTTTATTTCTTCCAAAATTATGAATATAAAGTAATCTAAGCTAGTATTGTAAATGGTACAAATGTCTTGCTTCATTTAAGCCATTTTCAAGTCTCTGTGGTGTTCACATCTGGAGTTATAAAGCTTTAAATAAGGTACCCCCTAAATGGGCAAGGATTGGCCAGATTTGGCATGTGCGCTAAGGGGTTAATTAGGGCATCTATTTTGTTCACATCAGAGGTAATTTTAAAACAATCGATTAGAGACAGCTTTAATTCACTATATCAGAATTTCAGTGGGTCAAAAGTTTACATACACAAAGTTGACTGTCTCTTTAAACATTCTGGAAGATTCCAGAAATTGATGTAATGACCTTTTAGAAGCTTCAGATTGGCCAATTGTCATAATTAGGAGTTATTTGGGAGTTCATTGGCACCTATGGCTGTATTTAAGGGCCTACCTTTAGAGCCACTGCGTTTTTGCCCTTGATACCATGGGATAATCCAAACAACTCAGCGAAGACCTCAGAAAAAAAATTGTGAACCTCCACAAGTCTAGTTCCTCTTAGGAGCAATTTTCAAACAACTGAAGGTACCACAAGCATCTGTATAAACAATTAAATGCAAATATAAAAATCTTGGAACCAGACAGACACTGCATCATTCAGGAAGGAGACTCAAATTAACTCCCAGGGTTGAACAAACTTTGATCCGAAAGGTTTAAGTGAACCTCAGGACAACAAAAATGGAACTGGTGAAGGAGTTGGAGGCATCAGGTACAAAAGTATCGACATCCACCATCTTACATCGCCATGGCCTGAAAGGCTGTCACGCAAGGAAGAAGCCCCTACTCCAAGACCAGCATAAAAAAGTTTACAGGTGATCACCAGGACAAAGACCTAGCCTTTTAGAGGAGTGTTCTCTGGTCAGATGAAACAAAAATTGAACTGTTTGGCCATAATGATCAGCGCTATGTAAGAAGGAAAAAGGGTGAGGCATTTAACTCGAAGAACACCATCCCAACTGTGAAGCATGGGGGTTGCAGCATCATGTTATGGGGGTGTTTTGCTGGAAAAGGGACTGGCTCACTTCAGAAAATAGATGGTATCATGAGGAAGGAGGATTGTCTAGAAATACTGAAGCAACACCTCAAGACATCAGCTGGAAAGTTAAAACTTGGTCGCAACTGGGTCTTCCAGCAGGACACTGATCCTAAGTATATCTCCAAAGTTGTAACAAAATGGCTTAAAGACAACAACATGAAAGTATTGGAGTGGCCATCACAAAGCCCTGACCTGAATCCCATAGAAAATTTGTGGACTGAACTGAAAAAGCATGTCCGAGCAAGGAGGCCCACAAACTTGACTGAGTTAAACCAGTTCTGTCAGGAGGAATGGGAAAACATTTCGCGAAGTATTGTGAGAAACTTGTGGAAGGCTACCCCAAGCGTTTGATTCAAGCTAAGCAATTAAAAGGCAATGCCACTAAATACTAAGAAAGTGTATGTATATTTTTGACCCACTGAAAATCTGATATAGTACATAAAAGCTGAAATAAATCTGTCTCTTAGCTATTATTTTGAAATGACCTCTGATGGAAATAAAGTAAATGCCCTAATTGATTTAACACAGGAAATGTATGGTAACACGAAATGTGTGCAGTTGTGAAAAATTGAGTTTTAATGTCTTTAACCTAGGGGTATGTAAACTTTTGGCCTAAACTGTATACTGGTTCTGTATCCCTTATATGTAAGATTATATACATTATATAAGAACTTTTATGCATTTATTGTGGAATATACTTTCAAATGACTATGTATGTATACTAGTCAGTAGTTTACAATCGCATATATAAAAGTGGTAGTAAATAATATACATTGTATATGTCTTTGATATAGTGTCATAAATACATGTTTTCTGAATGTCATATATCACCATGTGTCAGAAAAGTACTACTTCGGTAAAAATGGTGAAATTGTTGTTTGCAACAGCTCTTGAGCTCTTCATTGAATGTCATTGGGGAAGGAGATAAAATCAGGTAAGATAAAAAGCAGGTAGAATGCAGTTTGTGGGAATAGTGATGCCAAACAGCTAAGAGTAAGTTATTAAAGGTAAAGGAATATGAAGGATTTTCAAGGCCTGTCCTAGGAGAGCTTAGGGATTTTGTAGACAATAAGAACTCAGGACTTTTATTGTTTTCCCAAGTTTCTATTCAGAAATTATTTCAGCGCAGAAAGGCTTAATCCTTCCAATCCAATCTGTTATGTCACTTGATCTGATATGTGCTGCGGCCTTGTGCCCATCAGATCTCCAAAAAGCGATTGTGAGTCCAAGAAATGCGGCGAACAGCAGCGCAGAGGTTACAGCTTCTGCATCATGGCCTGGCCAAGCGAATGGTCCTCTGCCTCACCCCCACAAAAGGGATTTGGGAGTCTTTATCAGCACTGTGAGCAGTGGGGCGGCCTTGGAGCCTGCGCCCGTGCCCTGCGCGCCAGCCGGTGAACCCCAGCGCTTATCCACAGATCTTTAAACCTTTGCTTCCTTCTCCCTTTATTCCCGCCAGTCCTTTTTTTGTGGCCCCGTTAATAAAGGACAAGGATTAGCATGTTCAGGCCCAGGAGCTGCTTTTCCCATCTTTCTGAGGAAAATATGTAAGGACTCTTCACAGGGTGTGCCATTTCATGGGGACTCCAGCAGGGGAGTGACCATACTGTTTATTCAGCTTGTCTGGAGGCAAGCTGGAGCTCCCATGACATCCAGTTTTTTGCAACTAAGATGTTGCATATAATCGATCTATATATATCTCTCACTGGCTGTCACTTAACTTCAGTTGCACACTTTGTCTGCACTTAACCAAATATTAATTGTTTTATTTCAAATCCAATGGGCTGGAGTACAGAGCCAAAACAACAACAATTGTCTCACTGTTCAAATACTTATGGACTGCACTGTAAATTCTATTAAATGTTTTGCCTGTTGCGAGGACCAAACGCATAGCATGCCTGTAGCTAAATACTGCTAGATTACTTTTTACTGTAATACTATACTACTTCTATTTTACGTTTTTAAATATTATGTTTTGATACATCAGGAAGTTTGATAGATGTACTTGATATAAGGTAGGGTTTAACACAATGATCACACAAGCATGTATTCTGAATCAAAGAACAACCTGTAGGCCAATGCTTTACACTACATCCTGTAGTGCAGAAACAGCTAGCAATATGGGAATATGGTCCAAAACTAGTCTGACAAATACATGACTGATTTATTGTTCTTACATCCAAACATATTCTTTCTTGAATTTAAAGGACTCGTAGAACAACCCCAGGTGCTTGTTTTGGTATTAAGCACACTGCTAAAGGATTCCCCGGAACAAAAAAGATGCTGGTTTGCTTGCTGTAATCCAACCAACAGCTGAGTCTCTCCACCCACTCTCAGCATCAAAAACAGCTCTCATATGTGCAGTCGCAATTAATAGACCACCACTCAAAAAAAAAAAAAACAATTGGATGTGGTCAAGTGGAAATTCCATTAAGGCTGTGAATTAAAATATTCACACACCCGGCGTTTCTGCCGAGTTTGCCTTTCCAGGTGCTGTAAATCTCCCGACTTGCGCCGAGGCCAGGTGGGTCTTGTAGCTGTGTTAATCAACGCAGAGGGAGCCGCTGATTAGGTCCTAATTCCTTGGTAAAGCGTCTGCAAACAAACACCGCTGCAAAAATAAGGCGCGTCTCTAGCTGCTGGACTGAACTGAAAACTAAAGGAAGCGGAGATGCGGCTCGTGTTTTTGAGGGGGTTGATTTGTTTCCTGCGGGAGAAGCGACTCCCGTACCTCTGCAGTAAATACTGCGCCTCTTGAAATTATTACCATCGAATGAACATACCCTCAGTGTGGTTTCCTGACAACAAAAACTCACCCAGTTTATTTCTTTTATTGCTGTGCTTTAGTTAAAGGACTAGTGAAATATTTTTTCTAATTTTCAGTTCTGGCAACAGGGCAAACCAGTAAGTAAAGAAAAATGAGGTGTGTTAACTGCGGTGCTTTCTTTTCAAAATGTAGAACACTAAATTTGTGTGTGTTGGCTATGTGTATTGTGGTAAACAGTATTCAGAGGCCAACAAAACGATGGACCTACCAGTGGAGACTCCAACTGATGTTATTGTACAATGAAGTTGAAAAAATGACTGTTCTTGTGTTTCCACACAGTGGATGTGCTGACATTTGGAGTACTGTATGTTCTAGGCCTGTTAGTTTGTTCGATAATTTAACTTGTTTGAATCCCTTGGAAAAAAATAACTTTTGAATATTTAACCTCTTAGCGCAAAGCCCCTAGTGGTCGGCTCGCCGGCGTGCCGAGATTACTGAACTCAGACATTCGGTGCTACTGCAACCAAAGTATGAGTTAAAAACAGAAACGCATTGTTTTAGTTTCATTAGTAGACGATACACGACAACTATACTGAATACACAGTTTCGCAGCGCCACCATTGTCGCTCTGGTCATTCATTTAACATGCACCCCCTCCCTGCAGTCTCATCTACAACTACACCCCCCACACATGACATAACGGACAATATTATCTATCTTGGCATTTATAAAAATATTATTTCACTACTAAAAAATCGTATTCCATCATAGCAACAAGATAAACCCGACAATAGCCCTAAGATATGCCAATACAGCAGTAAAAACGCTGCTCACTGAATAACAAATGTTTTCAATCTGACTGGTTAAAATAGAATTTACGATATCAAGAATTGGCATTTTAACTAGTTAAAATCGAATTTCTGATATCGGAAATACACATTATAACTAGTTACAATTGAATTTCTGATATCAAGAATTTGCATTCTAACTAGTTAGAATTTGAATTTGTGATATCCTCTATTAAAGCTAAAGTGGCTTGCCATAAATATCACACAGGATGTTTGCGGCGTTCTCGCCCTGATAGACCTAGCTGACATCATTTTCTGGTGTAAGACAGAAGCGGATAGAACTATATCATTGATTTACTGTCTCTGTGTCTATCTACTGAAAACAGATAAGATTTCATCATTGCTATGTAAGTATTACTGCTCAAAATATGTCGGATATATGCGTAATTTTTTTAACTGAGTGTCTTTAAATAGGTTAGTGGTATTTTATGAGGATATTTCACACTGTAATGTAAGCGTTCGTTGGAAGTCTAGTAGTTTTTGTGATGCACACAACAGTGATGACGAGAGTGTTTGAACATTGCCAAAACGTCGTGGACGTTGTCCCATCCCCATACAAGAAAACATATGAGAGTACAGAGTATAGAAATACATATTATTTTTAAAGCTGATATCAATGTTTCATCTTTAACCTTCATAAGGGACTCATTTATATGCTTTTCAATGGACAAAAAGCATTATATTCCCCTTTGGAGAGATTTTGGATATGTTTCTGGACCCTAGCTATTTTAGACCACTGTACTGATGGAAAGCTTGTAATTCCCACTTGAAAATGATGCAACAGTGAGTTTCTTGAGTCAAAACAGTTGATTTGTAGTGAAATAGGTGAATATGTTGTGATTTACAGCAATGCATAATTTAGACATTTTGGATAGATTTGGAGATGCTGGGTACACTGCTTAGTTTTTGCTTCATACATCTATAGTAGTTCTACATATCCACCCTTAGATTTTATGAACTTGTGGTCAAGAAGTTTTTGATCCAGCACAAGTATAGTTTAACCTGCTGTATATATGCAATCTCTAAGTATTTCATTGCAAACTAAAAAAGTGCAAATTCATTTTTGATTTTTTGTCTAGACAATTGCATTTGTGGCACTTTATTTCTTCCAAAATTATGAATATAAACTAATCTACATTAGTATTGTAAATTGTACAAATGTCTTGCTTCATTTTAGCCATTTTTCAAGTCTCTGTGGAGTTACAAAGTTTAAATAGGGTACCCCCTAAATGGGCAAGGATGGGCAAGATTTGGCTTGTGCGCTAAGGGGTTAATTAACGGTTTGAACTTATAGTGCCATTTCCTAAACAAATTAAGGATCCCAGTTGTACTCCACTCATCCCTGTTCTGTGGGGGGGGAGTCACTTTAATGCAGATAAAAGAGCCGATATGCAGGAAAGAAATACACTGCTTCCTGTAAACATAGTTATTCCATTTTCATGCTCTTGTATGTGTGTATGTATATATATAAATTTGAATTAAAAATTGAAAGCAAGATGTGTTCTTTTTTATCAGTATTATTAGCCTGTGTGGATTTGCAGCCAAAACGTTATTTGTAGTTTATTTCATCCTGCATCTTTTGCAAGTGTCATCATAAAATTATGAACCACATAACCTCCATGTATTGTTATTATTGAGTTGGCATATTATGGAAAAAATAGTTATTTTTATCAGAAGGCATGTGAATTAGTGTAAAACGCAAATTTCCTCCGTTCCAAAGATGCAGCATTCCATCATGGGCTAGCGCAGCCGCTGTTCTGTGCCACTGAAGACAAAATAGTTTAAGCAACAGTTGATCTATGAGTCATTTTATTGCCATGACTGTCATTGTTGGTATGGTTATAATTGTCCCAGGTTTTCTTTTGTTCAATGAAACTTAGTCATTATTTCTTATTTATACTATAGCGCGTTTAAGCTATAGCTACAGGCTTCATGAGAAATTAAAACTGGCTTATAATAATTATACATTTAGGCAAGGTTTTATTGAGTTGAAAATTCCAACATATTTGAACATATTTTTCTTATATATGTGATTTATTCTAAATAAGTTTTTTTGGAACAAGTGTATCTCTTATGAAGTTCTTCATTCTCTTAAAATTCATAAAACAAGAAAAGGCAAAATACATCACATCACATCACAGGAGTTTATAAAAAAGGAACAAAATATTTCTTCACAAAAAATTATCACAAGTGAAACTTAACAGTACAAGAAACCATCAGATTCAAAGCCATGTAAAAATTCACATGCGCAGTTAAAAGACATACAAAACCAAAAATTCAAAGAAGGAATGTAAAACAACTAAAACAATAGGCTAAAACAAGGACGTAGGTCTTTGAGGAAAGTCTTTGTACATGTGCTTGCTATCCCTAGTGGTCAGCGAAAAAAAAAAAAAAAAACTTTTTCAGTTGAAAGTGTCCCTCTTAAGGTGGTGGACTAAATGATTTCCAATGGTCCACCCCCCATTTCTCTCTCGCTAGATCTTTGCTTTGTTCTTTGTAAAGTCCACCAGAACGCTATCTTGGAGGACATTTTGAATTCTCCTCTGGAGAGTGACTAGGTTTGTTACTCTTCTCCCACAGAGCTTGCTTGACAGGGTTGCTGATCCTCCACTGATGCTGGAGCTCGATAGTCTTGCTGCCTCTTGATAGACTGTAGAGGATGGCCTCAGCAGTCAGGGATGACCTTAGCAGCTATCTGCTCAGGGAGACAGGAAAGAAAGCCTCAGACCCACCTGGCCACGGAGCACTCTCAGAACAGATGGTTTATATGCTCTGAGTTTGTGCATCCGTGGTGGCAGCGCTCAGTCAGGGCCAGGTGCCACTAATACATAAAAGACCAGGTGGGAGGACATCCATGATATTTCTTTCTGCCTGTTATTTAGTGAATTATGGAGTATATTTGACTAAATTATTGGGTGGTCCAAAGCTGGATTGCCTCTGGGGAACGTTACCATTTGGCTAGATCTCAAATAGATTATGATTACCTTATAGCTTAAGGTCAGCCCGGCCCCAGACAGTCCTGTCCTGAAGGCAGAGTCTCTCAGGGCTGGATAGATATAAGAGAGATCCCAACTGTATGGCACTGTCAGGTTCAGCAGGCCCATCACCCTCAAGAAGGGAGTAGCAAAGGTTACCAGGGTCCTTCTCGACCTTCTGGGCCAGTGTCTGGGACCCCCCTCCCACCATTCTTTTTCTCCTTAAGGGGTCTTTTCTATTTTTCCATATTGCTCCCCCAGACAAAAAGAAAGGCCAAACTTGAGATGGTATTACCAGTGGCCTGTCTGGTAGGAACACCCTCCCCACATGGAGGAGAAGGGAAAGGACTGTTGCCTTCAGGACCAGGATCTTAGTAGAGTAACCATGCATGTCTGTCTGTGCAGTACAGCGATGGGTGGTATTTGGAGCTCTGTGCATACAGTAAAGTGATTGTTCAGCACAGTGATGACTGGTGTTTGGAGCTCTGTACATACAGTAAAGTGGTTGTGCAGCACAGTGATGAGTGGTGTTTGGAGCTCTGTACATACAGTAAAGTGGTTGTGCAGCAGAGTGATGACTGGTGTATGGAGCTCTGTGCATACAGTAAAGTGTGATTGTACAGGTCTGTCTGTGCAATGCGTTCTGTCTGAACTGTGCCGTAACTGCAGCTGACCTCCTCACTCACCAGGTAAAAGCGGGCACGTGTGATGTGGAAGAGGAAGACGACGATGATGACTTCGAGGAGGTCCCGGAGAAGGAAGGCCTTGAACTGCACATTCCGGACCACCTCCGCGCAGAGTATGGTGAGTTTTCTCAGCTGCAGGGCACTGGAGCGGGTGTAGGGGCAGGCACTCAGACACAACAAGCCAAACAAACAGCCGTTAATGAGGCAATAAAGCCACACGGTCTGAATAATCCTGCAGCTTTTCCCCCTTGCCCCAGTGACACCCCCTGCACAGCCGGGACTATTGACCAGCTTCGCCAAATTAAACGAGAGAGTACCAGGGGAAGCCCTTAAAAGCTGCTTTATTTAGAGACTCCCCATTTTAGTCTTGGCTCGTGCAGAGTTGAAGGACAGGGGTCAGACTGTTTGGGGTGGGGGTGGGGGTGGGGGGGGGGTGAAATTAAATAGAAAATTCCCAAGCAACTGCTCTGCCCACACCACAAAATAAACCAAAATTTATTTATCACCAGTCCACACTTTTACTCAGAGAAAACAGCTCACCCTAATTTACCAACAGTGCATTCTAATTTAACTAAAATGCGCACTGATGAAACTGATGAAAATTAATATAGTGAAATGTAGTCTACAAAGGAATTTCTTTCTAATTATTATTTTTTAATTAGAAATATTCATTCATAATTCAATCAGAAATGACAGGGTCTGGCACTGTCCATAAAACGATAATAAAATAAAAATGAGTTATTGTGTCCCCAGAGATCTATGAAATGCCTAACAACAAACTTGGGATTCTAGGATTTAGCATTTTATTAGGATCCCCATTAGCTGATGCAGAACATCAGCTACTCTTCCTGGGGTCTACACAAAACACAAAAACATGACAACAGATACGACACTTGCAGACAAAACAACCACAAAACCTATAAAGGATTTTGATCATGAAGTCATAATTATTGTAATTTTATTGTGCGATTTATGGTCTGGAGCTCTGTGCCAAAACAGTTCAATGACAGAGCATTTTGGGTATTACAGTTGTACATGGCTAATTATCTTCTACTTTCCCACACTAAAAGCCTCATGTCATTTCAATAAGGTCCAGTCGGTCTCTCCATAAAATCAAATCATTATGCTGTTTGTCTGCAGCATATTGTAACATGATTGGATTCAACTGTGTCCTGCATAGTGTTTACAGCACAGTTTTGTCACCTAGTAAACACCCAGCAGACATTTCCCGATCTTGGTGGGTTGAAATGATTTCTTTGTTTCATTGTTTTCTCTCATGTTCTACTGTGTTATGACTCGTTTTCTTGTGCATTTGTGTCAGATTTTGGTAAATCATTTCACGTATCACAGAAAAAACTGTCACAGTCACAGAAAAGCATAAATGGTGCCTTTGTCCTACATGGTGTCAGCTACATAGATGACACAGACTTTTTACCAAAAGATGGTGAAAACCACAGAATTTAACAGCGGTTATCAGGATTCAGGAAAAAAACATCTGATACTGTAGACGGTGCCAGAGATGCACAAACACAAATAAGAAAGTGAAAGGCTCCACACCTACAGAATACAGTAGGCCTTAGGTGGGTGGATGTGTTTTCACCAACACATCTTGTTACTGCATTGTATGTGCCATGGCAGGATCAAACAAGGATGAAAAATCACTTTAAAGTGCAAATGTCAGTTGAATTTAGATGGCTATATTGTGAATAGGAAGGCTTGCATTTTAACCCTCACCTCTTCACAAAGAATTTTTGATTCCTTCACATGAACAGTTTCAATGATGCTAAATTCCTCTGAAAAAATTAGCTGTGGTGACCGGATAAATTAAGTGGTCTTTGTAGATATTTTTCTCTGCTGCTGAATGGTATCTAATAGGTACCTAATTCTTTAATTTATTAGGAAATCACTGTTTTTCATGCTATACAGTTTCATCGTTTGACACATCTCCTTGTAATTATTTTGTGTTTTGAATCAACCTTTTCTTTGTTTCTGTGTAACTGTGACCTGTATGCCAGAGAAAACAGGCTTTTTTCTGAGCCGATTCTTGCCTTTTTTTCCCTTTTTCATTCATTTTCTTTCTTTCATTCCTTCCATGTGCTTTTCACTAGCAATCTTTTATCTCCCCTTAATCCCAGCATTTCTGTCAGGACATAATCTCTTTCTCAAATTTACATTTTAATTACAAGGCCTGCTGAACTCAGGAAAATCAATACCACCACCATCGGGCTGCCCGACACCGCTCTGTGCCGCAAGGCCTCTCCATATCCTGTTATTGATTTATCTCTTTAACACCCGCAATTTTATTGCTTCAGACAAATAGCTACCATTTTGGTCAATTTAAACTGAAAAAAGAAGGGATTTGGTTGCATTTTGCAATTCCCCTGGGTGGAATTCGCCAGTGGTGAGGTGAATTGGGGAGACTGACTGCTCGGTGGTCAGGGGGGAAAGACCTGGACCAGTTCCCCAGACAGAGGATGTTTCTCTGTCCACCACAAGCTGCCAAAGCTCTGAGAGCTTCACTGTCCTCTCAGCCCAGCCATGGAGACCAGACCTCTCACGAGAATTTGAATAGCTATGTGTCTGTTACCAAGAGATACCAAGTTTACATTACTCTATGTCATTTTCCAATTGGCAGTTGACATGGGGAGCATACAACAGAGACCCCCTGCCCCCCACTTATTATGGATTGTTAGGTAAAATTGGTCTCTTTGGAGTCGTGGGCAGGGTCAAACAACCCCCTTGGGCCTGTGCCTGAGCTGTATTGCCCCTAGAATGAGCCCCCCCAAACGCACCCAGACCAGGGGCACTCTGTGGTTCCGAACACTGTGCACACAAACATGCCACACAAGCCGTAGTTTATTGGTACAGTTTTTCAGGATTTCATTTTTATCCATAAAATAGAGGAATATTTCATTATTACTAATAATAGATTAAATTTATATAATGCCTTCATCTTCAATACAATGAAGCTCAGCCCAACTGAGGTGGAGATACACTGTACATGTATTGAGCCGTACAAACAGTGCTCCTCCTTCTCAGTTCTCTTTACCCTTTTGCTGTAGGTCTTGAGCCGGCCTCCGCTTCCACCTCTTCATTGAAGTTGGCAAAGCCAGTGCCAGCCCCCCAGCCCCTTCCACTACCAAAGAGGTGTAGCTATGCGGAAGAGCAGGACCCCACGTGTGCAGCTGCCACACTGCTTGTCCTCAAGCAGAAGCTGGCCTCTGCATCGCCTGCCAGGTAATCCTCAATCATTAACCTCTGTCTCCTCATCCTTGCATTCTTTCTCTATAATATCTACTGCTTCTTTGGAGACAATAGCCAGGACTTAGAAGAAGCAAATTTATGGGACCATGGCCAAAACCAGCCTCCCGGGATGTGCTCTGTGTTACGTGCTACAGTCCAGGCTGTTCTATGTGCTGTTAGTGTCATTATTGCAGGGTGTCCTGTGTGATGTTTTACAGTGCTTTTATACACTCAAGGTCCAGAAATACCACATATTTTGTACCACTACTGAATAACGAATGGTTTTTTACCTGTTGATCTATAAAAATCAGGTAACCTTAGAAAAGTGTTAAGCTCCAGCCTTTCTGGTCCCATCTAGTCTCTGCTTTCAGATACTCAATGTCTGAGAGAGCATCTGGAAAACTTTTTTTTACTTCCTGTGGCATATCAGGTTGCCAGATTTAGAACTTGTCCAAAATACGAACCATGTAATCACACACTCTGAATCAAATTCCCAGAAGGGAATCTTGAATTTTATAGAATGCTTTTTAGAATCATAGAGCTTGTCCCATTGACCCAAGTTTCAGCCTAGAAGTGGCTATGCAAATTGTAGCTTAAAAGTTTTTAAATTTAATTTAAAATTTGTCTAGCTAGCTAACATTGTTCTGCAGCTACCTAGATTGTAATGGCTTGAGCTTGTTTCAGTGTGCACATCACTTGCAGCGGCAACCTCTGAGAATGTTCTGCTCCACTGAATTGCCAACTCCAGTTGGAGTCCCATCCACAGACCTGTACCATCCGAGATTGTGATTTGTCAGACGTATTTACTCCATTGGTTTGGAGGAGGGGTATTCCACACAGCCCACTCCTCACCCTATAACCATTAAGTACAACATGTTCTTGCGTATTTTTTTAAAGCCTCTTTACCTGGGCTAGATGCTTTGCAATTTTTTGCAGCGTCCAGAAGAATGCTTATCCCAAGTCATTTGTGACCCGTGTCCTCTGACTATTCTGTCTCTCACTATTCTGCTTTAGCACTTCAGGGGGCTGTGTGGAGCCAAAGGACAAGGAAGAACACAGCCAAGACAAAGCAAAAGCCCCTGTCATCCCTTTTGGCATAGACCTCTATTATTGGGGTCAGGAGCAACCCACTGCGGGCAAAATGATTAGGTACCATACCCAAAAATTCTTTGCAATCTCTTTCATGTGCCTTAAAACTTTCCATTTTCATTTGCGGTTTCAGTTCTGCTCTTACTGAAAAAGGTTGCCCAAGCTTCTCTGAGAAGGGCATCTGTGGGTACAGGCTTTTGTTGTATCTCAACACAAAAAGACCTAATTTAAGTAACTAATCATGGTCTTTAGTCAAGACCTTGTTTTTTATATTTTTATCAGGTGTTTTAGTGCTGGGATAGAAGAAAGGCCACACCCTCACTGCACCTACTGAGATGCAATGCTGTGAAAACCTATTTGCCCCCTTCCTGATTTCCTCCATAATTGCATATTTGTCACACTGAATGGTTTGAGATCTTTAAATGTAATATTAGACTAAGGGAACCTGAGTAAACACAAAACAAATTTTAAATTATTACTTCATTTATTTAATAAGAGAAGTTACCAAATGTGAAAAAGTAATTGCCCCCTTAAACTTAATGCCCCCCTTAACCAATAATTGGTTGCACCACCTTTAGCAGCAATAACTGCAACCGAATGCTTCCTATAACTTGACAGTCTTTCACATCACTGTGGAGGGATTTTAACCCACTGTTCTTTGCAGAACTGCTTTAATTCAGATAAATGTATAAGTTTTTGTGCATGAACTACTTGTTTCAGGTCCTGCCACAGCATCTTATTGGATTCAAGTTTGAACTTTGACTAGGCCATTCCAAAACATTTGTTTTGTTTCCTCTCAGCCATTCAGATGTGGACTTACTTTGTGTTTTGGATCATTTCTTGCTGCATAACCCAATTCCACTTCAGCTTCACCTCACAGGCAGATGTCCGGACATTCTTCTTAAGAATTCTCTGGTACAGAGCAGAATTCATGGTTCCTTCAATAATGGCAAATCGTCCAGGCCCGATCAAAGTATTCTGACACCATCACACTACCACCACATTTGACTGTTGGTTTAATGTTCTTACTGTGAAATTTTAGATGTGCTTTACACCAGACATATTGGTGCCTGTGACATACAAAAAGTTCCACTTCTGACACATTTGTCCGGAGAACATTATCCCAAAAGGCTTGGGGATCAATTTTTGCAAACGCATTGATGTTTCTTGTGGTTAGCAGTGATTTCCGGTTTGCTACTTTCCCATGAATTCCCATTTTTTTCTGGTCTCTTTCTTATTGTGAAGTTATGAATACTGACATTAGCTGAGGCTAGAGAGGTTTGCAGTTCGTTGGATGCTCTTTGTTACTTCCTGGATCAGTTGTTGCTGCGCCCTTTGAGAAAATTTGGTATGAAAACAATAATTTGCATAATATGAGGAATAATATTTTGCAGTTCTAATCAGAAGAAATGGCTAAACATAGATGTTAACTACTACCATTTAACAAAGATGAATTTGTGTTATAAGTTAGTGACATGCAAGGGAGATATTGGAGGAAAAGTCTGTAGATACTTATTCCTCAAAGCAGCTGTTGGAGGGAAATGGGCCAGCTTGGTTTATTTTGTGGCCAGTAGCAGGCCAACTCTGCCTCAGTGATCAGACGAAGGCTTGTTGGGGTGCATGGCGAAGTCCCTCAATTTCCTTAGTGCAGCTGGTCAGGTAGCCAAGTGCCTTTACCGTCAGAGAAAAGCTGTAATGCTTTTGGTGAGTTTTTATGCTTACAAAGTCACTGACGCAACAGGACCCCATGTGTGTTTCTTGGAACCTGTTTGGTGGATTATTTTGGGCACACAAACATTTGTTTGACTCATGGTAATGGAGCTGTCAATCAAACAGTGATAGATAAACCATTGATTAGTGCTTTAATGTTTAAGTGTGTTAAACCAGGCTCCCCATTTCCTCCTAAAAGGAGAGTTTCTGCCCCAAGCTGGACCAGCAGTGAGTTTCTAATTGAACAAGTAGTGAGTTTATTGCAGGGTCACAAGAGGAAAGGGACAGGCACTTAATTATGCCTTGGTTGACCAGAAAACGTTAATGGTGAATATGCAGGAGGTCACTTCCATGGTCAGGGAGTCAGACTACTACATTGTGCCTGTGTATGGTTACGTAGTTTCACCAGCCACTCCCGGGAAGATTCACCACTGTTCCAAGTGTTCTCCATTTGGAGATAATGCCTCTCACTATGGTTCGGTGGTGTCCCAGAGCCTTAGAAATGGCTTTGTGACCTTTTCCAGACTGATATATTTCAACAGCAATTTTTTTTCATCTCTTCTGGAGTTTCTTTTGATCATAGCAGTGTACTTGTAGAAATGTTGTGGTGATTACTTCACTGTGATGGTAAGGTTCTATGTGAGTGTAGTTTAGATTCAACAATATGGCTGGCTCCAATCAAGCCTGGCTTTGTTCAATCAGCTGAATCTATCCATCCATCCATCCATTATCTATACCTGCTTACTCTGAGCAGGGTCACAGGGGGATGGGATCCCAGCTTGCATTGGGCGAGAGGTAGGAATACATCCTGGACAGGCTGCCAATCTATCGCAGGGCACACACAACATTCACTCACACACTCATACCTATGGGCAATTTAGAGTCTCCAATTAGCATACCAGCTTGTCTTTGGACTGTGGGAGGAAACAGGACTGCCCGGAGGAGACCCACATGGACATGGGGTGAACATGCAAACTCCAAGCCGAGATTTGACCCCACAACCTTCTTGCTGTGAGGCGACCGTGCTACCCACTGCACAACCGTGCCACCCCAGCTGAATCTAATTATCAATTAAGAATTTTTTATTAATTAAGAATATAACACCGAAACAAGTGTGTGATTGGATCTCATTAATATAGTCATATTGTATCATGCCTCTGAAGATGGTTTCCTGTTCATTCTGTGCTGCCTTCATGTCCGCCACTAGAGGGTGATATTGCCCATTCAAAGTTACTTCAGGACTGCTGGCCTCCTGGCTGGTGTTTTTTACTTTTCTATTTGGGAAAGGAATGGGGTATGGTGCCACAGCACCTGCAATTACTTACAACTCCATGTATATCTCAAAAAGAAAAGTAGGAAAAAGGTGCTTACAGGTTAATTGCTTACAGCTGCTTTCGCATATGGATGGTGTGGAAACGAAGCAGTGGTGCAGGTGACCCCATGTGTTGGTGACAGTGCTCTGCTCCCTGTACCTGCTTCAGGTTCAGCTCTCAGCACCAATTCTGGGTTCCACATGAGGTAGAGGAAGAAGTAGAGAACAAAGAACTCTCTGCGCAGATGAAGTCCAGGTATATCACCTTTGCTGGGAACTTTGAGCCGATCACGCATGAATGCAGGGCTCCCATGCCCAATGGCACTCTCTGCAAACGGCAAGACCGGGTTAAGGTGAGCAGCATGGACTTTGCCCTCTGAAGTACACACACACGTGGCCCTATGACACACAGACATGCATACCTGGCCAAATGAGACACACATCTGGCCCAATTAGACACACTCACACACACCTGGGCCAAATAGACACACTCACACACACCTCTGGCTCAGTGAAACACACACACACCCGGCCCTATGAGACATACACACACCTGGCCCCATGAGATATACACACACCTGTCCCTATGAGACACACACACACACACACACCTGGCCCCATGAGTTATACACACACCTGGCCCTATGAGACACACACGCACTCACGCACACCTGGCCCTATGAGACACACACACAGACACACCTGGCCCCATGAGATACACACTCCTGGCCCTATGAGACACACACAGACACACCTGGCCCTATGAGACACACACACACACCTGGCCCTATGAGACACACACACACACACACCTGGCCCCATGAGACACACACACACACCTGGCCATGGTGCTCTCTGCAAACGGCAAGTCCGGGGTAAGGTGAGCAGCATGGACCTTGCCCTCAAGTACACACATACACGTGGCCCTATGACACACACAGACATGCACACCTGGTCAAATGAGACACACATCTGGCCCTATGAGACACACGCACATATACCTAGCTGTAGGAGAGACAGACACAAACACTTGGCCCTATGAGGCACACACACACACACACACACACACACACCTGACCCTATAAGACACATACACACACCTGGCCCTCTGAGGTACATATATGTCCGGCCCACTTAGACACATACACCAAATCCTCTCTCTGATGCACACATCTGGCTTCTGAAAGTGACACTTATTATTAGAAATACAGTATTCATCAGACTCTTCATTTTATAGCTAGGAATATCAACAAATGGAACCTCCCATGAGCATGATTTGGAATGGTAAATTAGTGGATTGTGTGTGTGTGTTCATCTTAGTGTGTGAGAATAACTTTTTCCATGTTCATGTGATAGGACAGTAAGTAGAAATTGTGGTTTCAGACATCTTGTGTGTTCCTGCAGTGTCCTTTCCATGGGGTGATTATCCCAAGGGATGATATGGGTAACCCCACAAACCCTGATGATGCAGCTCGGCTGGAGAAGGAGAGGATGAAGCTTCAGGAAGATCAGCCAGGTCAGTCACTACAGTCATTACTGCTTCACCAGGTCAGTCACTATAATCATTACTGCTTTACCAGGTCAGTCACTACAGTCATTACTGCTTCACCAGGTCAGTCACTACAGTCATTAGTGCTTCACCAGGTCAGTCACTAGTCATTACTGCTTCACCAGGTCAGTCACTACAGTCATTCCTGCTTCACCAGATCAGTCACTGCAGTCATTAGTGCTTCACCATATATGTTGTATATGTTTATTGTTTTGCTGCGGAAGAGAGCGACTGCTAAATGCCTTAATGTAAAGGTAAAAATTGACATGCATTTAAGCTCATGTGTATTCATTGCTCAATTGTGAAAAAAATTCTGCTAAAATGGTTTAAATAGTCACTACCTCTATATGCTCAAATATGTACATGCCAGCATTTTGGTACACAATACATTCATCAGATCCAATTTGTATTGTATTTTACTGCAGTGATCTTCTGATCTTAAGGCCTTTCAGCATGCTCACGCTACAGGTGTTCTGGCTGTACGTTCACTCCTAACATCAGTCAGAGTGAGATCAATGACTAGATTACCCAACTCACACACTTCCCTCTTGACAAATTCATCAAATTCCCCAGAACAAATGCTTTTACCTAACATACCCATCCAATTCCCCAAAACAAGGCAACCAAATCCCCCAATACAGCTATCTCTTCCTCAGTAAATTCACTGCGGGGGGGGGGGGGGGTTTCTTGGCTGAGGAATAGATGATTTCAAGAAATCAGTTATCAATACACTGGTAATCAGGAGGGGCAGACTCACCCTGTCTCCTGATGTCTGCTCAGCGAGCCACTTAAGTGCCTCTTCCCTGGGTTGCTGGAGTGGCCCATTTGCCACCGCTGCTTTCAGTGGCTTGTTAACGGACAGGTGCTGAAGCCGAGCACTCACTTGTGAAATAGCATCTTTTGTAGCTAACCAGAGTATTGATCTCCCCCTGCCCACTGCTTTCTATCCAAACACAGCCACTGTCCCTCCACCCCCAACCCCTCACTAAGATACTGGGTTTGGTCCAAATGGCAAGACTTTGGCTGGCCACTTGCTCTCACCACTGTATTGATTTTTGCTCAAAGGCTCTTAAATGATTCCTTCATTTTGTTTTCATCTCTAGCTAGCCATATATATTATTGCTGTTCTGTACTTGTAAAGCTTACTCTGCTCAGATTCTGTTTTATTAACCCCAAGGTTCTCTACTCAGACACCATTTCTGCTAATATGATATTACTGTGGACACCTTTCCCTCAAATCTGAGATTACTGCAACCTCTCTGGAGTGCTTGATCCCCCAAGGGGAACTCCATAATTTAAAATATTGTTCCATACCTAAAACAGGCGTGCCTGCCCCCACATTCCTGCCCCATAGACTGATGAAGACTTCACTGAAACCTTCCCATCTTCTAGTCATCTCTGTTCAGAAGTAGTCTTGGACCCCAAATGGTAGATCTGAAGAGACTTCACTGCCTGGAGCTTTCAGCTAATTGCCATGCCAGAGAGGTGGTAGTAGAGTTTGGTCAGATTGTCAGAAGGTGGTTTGCAGAAGTGTGACATAGTTGACCACGTCTCCTCTTGCTATAGAGGGTATGCACATGACGTCACAGCAAGTGGTAGTCAGTGCGGTTACACCCACTGAGTGGCAGAAAGACTACTGAGTGGCAGAGTTAGCGTTCAGTTTGAATGCCGCGAAAACACAAAAAACACATCTAAAATGGGAAAGAGCTGTTGTGCGATTGACTGTACAAACAACAATAAATCGGAGCTGTCTTTTTACAGAGAAGCAAATGGATTGCTGCAATTCACAGGAACAACTGGAATATAGGCACCGAAACGTGGATTTGCGGTTATCATTTTGTGTCAGGTATGTTGGATTTTTGGGTAAAATCATATCTTAAGTTAGGTAGCTACTGTATTGACTACTCATCAATTAAATATTTAGCATCTTTCATTTATATTATGTGTAACTGTAAAGTTTTTGTCAGCATTTATTAAAAAATATCTACGATGATGAGCCTTGTGTTCTACAAACAAACGGGGGATGGTTAGATAGTGTTAGCTAGCCAAGGATATAGATTAAGGTATGCTTTTACCCAAAAATACAACATGCCTGACACAAAATAACAACTGCAAATCCACATTTCGGTGCCTGGATTCCAGTTGTTTCTGCGAATTGCAGCGATCCATTTGCTTCTCTTTTCTATAGCTTTCGGCAGTCTGTAAAAAGATAGCTCCGATTTCTTGTTGAATGTCCATGGACCACTGGTTCTTTGGTAAGTTGTAAGGATCACTGTCGAGTCCAACTGCCTTTAATTTAAGCAGATAATCGTTTGTTTTACTCCCGGTTTTGCAGTTTCCTCTACTAAAGGCAGCCATGTTGCAGCATGTTTTGCCACTCAGTCCTACTGAGGGGGCGTATTCTGGTAGGAAAGTGACGTCAATGCATACCCTCTATTCACCCACTTTGCTTTGTCTCATTTATGTTTTAAAGGAAGCATTATTCTTTGGTGACTGGTGAGCTAGCATAGCTACAACATTTATTCAGTTCACTACAAAATAGAATTCATAATTAAACCGGTGCAACCACTTGCGATCAAGATTGCGATCATAAAAGGTGCTGGTTTTACAGATAATTATTTTACTCTCTTCTTGAGAAATCATTCCCCCCACTGTTAATACATCCAGGATGGGTTTTAATTATGTTATTTTTGCAACTGACTGAACCTTGTGTCAAACCCTGTTTGCTCAAGTACTTTCTTGACAGTCTGAGGTGGAAAAACCCCCTCCACTTGTAGACCCATCTTCAGTGAGATTATGTATTTTCTGAGAAAATTCTAGTATACATCCCTGAAATATAGGTAGTTCATTGCCCTAAATATCATTGCTTTCACCAGGCTGATAATGTAGAGGTGTAATACTGGTCAGTTTTCTTTTTTCGCTGTGTTTATTATAGGACTGGCCCACACATTAAGTCCTATAATGAACTGTATCTGTGGAATGCGGTGGTAACTATGTTGGGAGATAAACTGGGAATTAGGGTAGAAAATAAGTCTGCTCAATGTGCAAGTCACTTGGATTTAGATTCAGCTCCCCAAGAATAGTGCCAAAAAAACAAACATCAAGCAAAGAGTTGTCACCTTCCGTAGAAATGCGCACTGTCCATAGCAGCGGAAAATGTCTCACCCAGATATGGGAGACTGCAAACTCCACACAGAGACCTTCAACCACACAACCTTCTTGGTGTGAGGCAACAGTACTACCCACTGCACCACCGTACCGCCCGGGCTGAAACCAACAAGAAACGCAACACTGTAAAACACTAGAAAGCCAACAGCAATTTTACAGTCACACTTCAATAATGTGTGTGGCCACCTCTTTCAGCCACTACTTCTAGGAATTTTTGTTGCATAGAATCAATAAGTGTCTGTATCTGTTGTTGTCGGATGTTTTCCCACTCCTGTAGAAGTACGCTTAGTTGCTGGGCATTAAGTGGAGGATCATGTTTTCTGATGCTGCGATTCAGCACAATCCCACACATGTTCTGTTGGGTTCAGATCAGGGTAGTAGGAAGGCCAAGGCAGCACCCGTGCACTTGCATCCCAAAGTGCATCTGTGACCACTCCAGCTGTGTGTGGCCTGGCATTGTCCTGTTGTAAGGTGAAGCCATGTTGTCTAACGTGGAACGATGAGCTGATCCACAATTTCATCCCTAAAACATTCTGCATTCAGCCTACCCTGCACAAAGTGAAGTTGGGTCCTGCCTGCATGGTGAATCCCTGCCCACATCATCACACTGGGTCCACCCCATCTGTCAGTTTCCTGGACACAGGCATCAGCATGCCACTCTCCTCTTCTTCGCTACACTCTGGTCCTTCCATCTGCATGGAACAGGCAGAAGTGTGACTCATCTGTGAATAGGACCTGATACCACTGCAACCGAGTCCATCGCAGCCTCTGTCTGCACCAGTTCAGGGCAACAATTAAAGGCACTAGTGACACATAAGGACAAAAGGTTTCAGTCAGCAAGGATTCGTATAATGCAGTAGTGACTCCTTTAATTAGTCCAGCACCTACAGTCTGCCTGTGCCAGCTGCCTAAGATGCGGTCCTCCAACATAAAATTCCTGCAGCTTAACCGATGCATAGCGGACTATACAGAAGAAGTGTCCTCTCCACACATTCTGGGGGATGCAAATGCTAGTGTGCTCTCTTGAATGAGTTGAGGGTGTTCTAGAGAGGAGGTGGGATTACAGTTGTCATTTGCCATTCCAAATTGGGAATAAATAAATAAATAAATTTAATGTATTAATTTAATAAATCACTATTTGCAATTTCCACCAGTTATGAGCACCAGTTATATATCATGATAATCACCCCACATGAATCAAGTAAATTATGCTTTTATAAATATACTCAGTTGGTACTTTGAAATGTTTTACAAACATTTTCTACCACCATTTGTTCTCTTTGGTAAGTGACCATGATTGTGACTGCTCTCTGCCATTTAAGCAACAGTTATTGGTCACCGGATCTCTCAGGTTGAGGGTGGTCTAAATAGGTGGGGCTCTAGCAGGCTGTGTGGTGTGTGGCCCTGCCCTTCTCTTCATATAGGATGGGGGGGCTAAGGTGTTGACAGAGGACTAGACCTGCTGGGAGACTCAGGCAGCTTAGGTCAATAATACTAATACCCATGGCTTCATCTCTAGAGGGGAGTTAAGCCTAACAAAGGACTGGCCTTAAGCAGAGAGGGGATCACAGACCCCTTGTAATTAGGAGGATTGCCTTTCACCCCCATCACAGAGGATTCAGACATCCCCAAATGAATTTGTAACTAATATCAGCCCCCGCTTACAAGCTTTGGTGCGCCAACAGAGCCAGACACTGGACCAGAATAGCACACATTTTTCAAAATTTTTCCTTAACTTGTTAATGCAATAGCCAGTTAATTGAATCAGCCTCGTTAGGGAGAGCAGGCAGCATGGTGTGCCAATCAGATCCGCCCACCTGGTTTTAATGCACCCAACTTTGCTAGTTGATGCCAACATGGGACTCTGGACCCCTCTGAATAGAGCTTAGGCCTCGGGCATGAAGGTGTGTGGGGCTGCAGATAGTGCACACACTCGAGTGTGTGTGCATGCATGCACGTAAGTTTGTTCTTGTGTGACAGGTGTGTGTATCTTGTACTTTGCACTGTATGACAGCTGTGTGTGTGTGTGTGTTTTGGAGCAGACTGGAGGGATCCAGAGCTTATGCGAGAAATTGAGGCCGCCACAGGGGAGGATCTGGGGTCCTCCAAGACATTTGGGAAGGGCAAGAATGGTTCCAAGGGCAAGGGCAAGAAGTACTCCAACCTGACAGACCTGAAGCAGAGCACCAACACGGCACGCTCCAGGTTGGAGAGGAAAGTCTTCAACAAGTAAGTCCACAAAACTCTGGAGCACTCAGTCACCATGCCTTTCTCTGGGCCTCCTGGGATATAACAAAGTTCTTGAAGTAGAGGGAGATTTGAGATATCTAATGTGGGGTGTGGGTTATCAGTATAGTATGTCGTGATATTAGCGATTTGGGGTGTGATATCAGTGGTTGAGGACATGTAACATTAGAGTTATGGGCCGTGCGGTGAGCAAATTGGTGCTTTGGGGCATAGGGAATCAGAGACTTCTTGATAAGCACAATGCATCACTGGTAATGACGTTGAAGTGAATGAAGTTCAAAGACATTGCATCCTATGGGCTTAATGCTCACAAGCTTCAATGTGTGGGATCATTTGCATATATAATAAGATAATTTGTTTTCTTGCAGATGGTGTTTATGTGGACAGTAGTATACATCTTATGTGTATTTATATATTGTTATTAAATCAGCCAGTTACTGCTAGTACCAAGAGATTACAGAGAAACTGCACTTAAATAGAGCATACCGGCAAACTAAACCAAGAGCATTTTCTAAATCTGTAAATTCTTTTTTTTTTCCTTATTTCCAGAAGTGCCATGAGAAGAGTAACAGAGGCTATGAAACGAGTGGACAGAAGGAAGCATGAAAAATTTGCAAACCAGTTTAACTATGCATTGAATTGACACCTTTTAGACCATCGGGATACAGACCATTCAACTGGGAATGATATGGCAACAGTTGTACTTGTACCTTCTGGCAATACTGTGCAGACTTTATTTTATGTCCCACATCTTTATTGTGTACCAGTACTGAAAATCAGGGACCGTAGACGTGGCTTTGATGTTGTTGTGTTTTATCACATTAGTGTTTTGTGTCAGTGGGAAAAAAAAAAAAAATATATATATATATATATATATATATATATATATATGCTTTCAAAAAAAAATTCCTTTTTATTTTACTTGTCTTATACTCCTGATCATTTTGGATTTTTGTATTTTGTCATACAAAAACTATTTAAAATAGAAACACTAATTATTAATGCTAAAATTAAATTAAAAACGTGTTTCTCTGCAGTGTTGTTTGTAGTTTGAGGTTACAGTCTCCTTTAGAAGATTTCCTTCACTTGTGCCTGCAAAAATATATAAACCCCACACTGGAGTCTGAAAAAATGAGAGATATATTGTATATAAATGAGTCAGATATATATAAATATTTAATGAAACACTGTGTTATGAAGCGGTAATGCATCCAGGACAACAAGGCACACATGCCTCAAGACCCCTACATTTTATTCGTAATCTGGAAATATTTGAGGTGGAAAAAGTAGTATAGCCATTTAAATCCCTAGTCTTTATTGGTACAAACCTTCAGAGGGTCCATTCATGACTACAGGTCACAGGATGTCACAGCTTCATATTCCTTACTGTGGAGAGTTTTCAGTCTTTGTGTCCTGTAGATTGTGAGCCCACAGTGCTAACAACCAGAACTCTTATCTGCCTCAGTTCTCTGGCTCCTATGTACATGTGGCACATTGTTAGTAATAAGCGCAGCACCCTGCCCCACAGCTCCCTGCTGTGACCCAGCCCACTCCATACCCGACCCCTCTGCATAGTCCGCTGTCCTTGAAGAACACCAGCTCCACTCAGTTTACACACCATTTGGATAGAATCAGGAGTTTCCCCACTTAGGACAGTATACAGTAGCAGTGGAAGCAAATAAAACGTAATTGCTGGCACACAGTAGGGCCCCTCTGTGGACACTGAATTGGGGAAAAAAGCCATTGAAAGGCCATCTCTACATCTGTCCACTGCCTGACATAAACAGCACACAACCTCCAGCAAGGAGTTTCACCATCAATTCAGTCACCGCTGTTAAAAATCTCTGACCTCTCAGGATGATTCACGAAGGATTTAACTCCTGACGCCACTGCTTCACACTCTTTATGGCTCCGGTTCTGCTGCAGAGCCACATGGCAACCGATCTGTTATGTTACACAGTTCATGGTCCTGAACGTGGATCCAGGTGGATATATAAGTACTGCAAGTGGAGGCGTGCGTTCCAATTACTTATTTTTTAACCTCATTGTTTCCCTTCCTTGCGTCTTTTCCTAGTATGGAAGGTCAAACTGGTCAGAAATAGACGCTACTTTATAGTCAGCCGTATATGGAAAAATAATGCACACCTCGCTGCCAATCAGAATTGAGTATTCAGCCGGGCTGTTGTATTCTGGTTTTGATAGATAGATAGATAGATAGATAGAAACTTTATTGATCCCGTAGGTTTCCAGTGAGTACAGCACCATAAGTTAAAAAGTTAACAAGTTAAACATCACACATCAAACATAGAGATAGTAACGATATATACATAAAATAAAAGAAAAAAGAAAATAAATAAAGAATAAAGTAGCAGCGATTATATAAAATAGCAGCGGTTGTGTCAGTTTAATTAATTAACTAGTGGTATAGTAGCAGCGGTTGTTCCAGTTTAATTAAATAGGTAGTAAACAATAAATAATGAGACTGTTCAGTGTAATGATGTTCAGGTGATCAGGCCTAACTACTTCCTCAGACCTCAGACCTAACCTATCCTCCCCCACCCCCTCCTCTCCCTCCAACTTTGGAGTTGTACAGTCTGATGGCACGGGGAACAAAGGAATTTTTCAGTCTGTTCGTGTTGATCCTCGGGAGCAGCAGCCTGTCGCTGAACACACTTCTCTGGTTGCTGATGACAGTGTGCAGGGGATGGCTGGTATTGTCCAGAATTGCCAGAAGTTTTTCTAGTGTCCTCTTTTCCGCCACTGTCACCAGGGAGTCCAGCTTCACGCCGACCACAGAGCCGGCCCGCCTGATCAGCTTGTCCAGCCTGGAGGAGTCCCTCTTTGATGTGCTGCCCCCCCAGCACACTACAGCATAGAACAGGACGCTGGCTATTACCGACTGGTAAAACATCCACAGGAGTTTCCTGCAGATGTTAAACGATCGCAGCCTCCTCAGGAAGTACAGTCTGCTTTGGCCCTTCTTATAGAGATTGTCAGTGTTGTTGGACCAGTCCAACTTGTCATCCAGCACCAGCCCTAGGTACCTGTAGCTGCCCACAGCCTCAACTTCAACCCCCTCAATTTGGACTGGTTGGGGGCGTGGTCTGGACTTTCCAAAGTCTATGACCAGTTCTTTTGTTTTTGAGGTGTTGAGCTGCAGGTGATTAGTGTGGCACCAGATGACAAAGTCCCTCACCAGACACCTATACTCCTCCTCCCGTTCCCCCCTAATACACCCCATGATGGCCGTGTCATCAGCAAACTTCTGAATGTGACACAACTCAGAGTTATAGCTGAAGTCCGAAGTGTATAGGGTGAAGAGTAGAGGAGCACAGTCCCTTGGGGTGCTGCTGACCACAGTGTCAGATGTGATGTCCTTCAACCTGACATACTGTGACCGGTCTGTGAGGTAGTTGGTAATCCATGACACCAAGCGGGGGTCCACTCGTATCCTAGCCAGTTTGTCTTGAAGCAAAAGGGGCTGGATGGTATTGAAGGCACTCGAGAAGTCCAGAAACAAAATCCTGACCGTGCCACTTCCCTTGTCCAGATGCGAGTGGGCCCGATGCAGGAGGTAGAGGATAGCATCCTCCACCCCAACTCCTGTTCGATATGCAAACTGTAGCGGGTCCTGAGCATGCTGCACCTGAGGCCTGAGGAGGTTGAGGAGGAGCCTCTCCAGTGTCTTCATGATGTGTGATGTGAGTGCCACCGGTCTGTAGTCATTCATCTCACTTGGCCGGTTCTTTTTCGGAACCGGAACGATGCAGGATGTCTTCCAGGGTGGGCACTCTCCCTAGTTGTAAACTGAGGTTGAAGACGTACTGTAGAGGCTCCCCCAGTTCAGCGGCGCAGGTCTTTAACAGCCTGGGACACACCTTGTCCGGGCCAGCTGCTTTCCTGGGGCGAACCTTCCTCAGTTCACTCCTGACCTGGTCCGCAGTGATGCAGGGAGGGGGATGGGAGGGGGGCAGGGAAGAGGGGTCAGCTCTGGAGTTGGTTAGAGGGGGGTGTGGGATGGGTGGAGGGGACCGGTCGAACCGGTTGAAAAAATTGTTGAGCTCGTTCGCCTTCTCCACTGCCCCCCCCTCTACACTGCTCTTCGCTTTGTAGCCTGTAAGGGTTCTCACACCATCCCAGACCTCCCTCATGTTGTTTGCCTGCAGTCTCTGCTCCACCTTCCCTCTGTAGCTCTCTTTCGCCTCCCTCAGGCACAGCTTCAGTTCGCGTTGTGCTGACTTTATTGCCTCCTTGTCCCCATTTTTGAAGGCCACCTTCTTCTTGTTGAGGACCGCTTTCACCTCACGTGTTACCCAAGGTTTATTATTAGGGAAACAGCGCACAGCTTTAGCAGGGGCAACCACATCCATACAGAAATTAAGGTAATCCGCCAGGCAGTGTGTCAGTCCCTCTATGTCCTCTCCATGCGAACTCTGTAGCATACTCCAGTCCGTGGTTTCAAAACAGTCTCTTAGGGCATCCTCCACTTCAGGAGACCATCTCCTAAAAGTGTGTTTTGTGGCTGGTTGTCTTTTCACCAGGGGGGTGTACTGTGGCTGCAGGTAAACCAGGTTGTGGTCAGATTTCCCCAGTGGGGGGAGGGGGGTGGCCCTGTATGCGCCTCTCACATTAGCATAAAGTAGGTCTATTGTCCTGTTGTTCCTTGTGGGACAATCCACAAACTGGTGGAATGCAGTCAGTGTGGATTCCAGGGTGACATGATTAAAGTCACCTGAAATGGCGATAAACGCTTCTGGATGTTGTGTCTGCAGCCTAGCTGTGATTTAATGTATCTTCTCACAGGCAGTGGCTGCGTCAGCTCACCTGACTGAACTCCCTCGGTAGATAGTACGGCCGCAGGCTAACGGCTAGCAGCTCTAGATCCCGGCAACATAAGATCACCATCGTATTAACATGTCCTGGGTTACACCATCGGTTGTTTGTGGGCGCAAAACAGTTGTTAGTTGAAAATAAAGTTTTTTGTATCATATCTGACATTGACTGTGTTTAATGACACAATAAACTAAGCATTCAGACTGTATTATAACAGAAATTTGGGTTCTGATGTGCGTTCTTAAACCTGCAAGCATTTTCCATAAAACCAGTGGTGCCACCTGGCCAAGATGCATTCTAAAAGTAGATTCATACCCATGCTAGGAATCGATTTGGAGTCGAGCACATGATGCGATTCCTTGATTTGCGAAATAATTGAAAATCACCATCCCTAGAAAGGATGCAAAGGAAAGAAACGAGGTTAAAAAAAAATAAAAAACAAGTGATTGGAATGCACCAAAAGTTTTTTTCGTCCTTGTGCTGAAAATTTAGTGCGCTTGACTAACCCAATACTTTTCTAGGCGGAAATATCTGTCTACCTCTGGGGTAATGAGTGTTGGGGAAATACAATTCAAAACAATCTGCGTTCTTACCACCTCACCACTGGTGTGAAACTTTCTCAAATAACATTGTTTCTCCTGTTTTTACTATAAATAGGCTATAGCTTCGTAAAAAATAAATTGTTTCAATGTAACTTCACAATGGATCACTTCAGACTTCAAATGAATAGTTTTAATTGTATTAGGCCTGTTTATTTATAGAATATAAGTGAACTGTGGCAGTGATTGTGCCTGCACATGTAAAATCTAAACAAAGCTCCTGCATATTAATGTATTCCTTCATTGAAAATTGTTAAAAAAAAACTGTGGACTAATGCTAAATAATTACATTAACACAATTAATTTTATCCACTGAAATTTCTGCAGTGTGATTAAGCAAACTATGTAGATTATAGGCTATGACCATTGAAATACAGTTGCCTCCGGGGAGTCTTCAACCAGACTGAAAAACAGACCATCTCTTTATACAATGAGAAAATTAGATGCAGCAGAATGAACAGCACTGGATTGCAGACATTTCCGCAGACTCAATATAGATTTGTCCATATTGTCAAAATGTGCATAGGTAGGCCCTTGGGTCGGTAGGTTATGTATAGCCACTCACTGCCTGTTCTATTGCATACTTATTAGGGGTCCAAGGAGCAAAGCTGCTGGAACCCTATTGTTTTTGTGCTGTTTTAAAAAATATATTATTACTATTATTATTATTATTATTATTATTTTCTCTGGGGGAAGTGCTTATATCTTAATATCTCCCTGACGGTATGGTGAAAACTTAAAACTTGGAGATGCATCCCATTACTTTTTGCTCCTCAGCTCCTTTCCTCTGCTCCCCAACTACCACCCGTCTTCTACCCAGAGGTATGTGAGGGAAAGGATGGGGAGGAGACGAGTAGAGGAAAGGGCAGAATGTGGAGGTGTGTTGAAAATTGACAGAAATTACAGCTTATCTCCTTCTCTGTCATCAAAGTTGACATCAACTATTGATGAAAGCCCTATCATAATCATTATATATTGTCGAGCCCACAAATAGTCCCATAATCAATCACAGGTCTTCCACGTGGTCAGTCCATTTAAAGCTGCAAAATAGTTTGCAAGTTTCAAGTACAAGTAATTGCATGTAGGCTAGTACAGTAGAATGTACAAACATGAACCTTATGTTTTGGTTCACATCGAGACACTAATGAATATGTAATAGGCACCATTAGATCAAAGTAAACATCTCAGTATACAAACGTAACTATTTAGAGTAATTACAGAATCCCGAACTGCTGTACTGTAGCTATACTGTGACAGCCTACGTTCTATTGCCATCTCACAAACAGTAATTCAGTATTATTTCCATAGATTAGTGAAAAGGATATGTCGCTTCATATGATCTGAGTTATAGTAGTAGTATTTTTTTTAATTTTTTTATTTTTTATTCAGTCATCACACACAACACAATAAATATAAACAGTCTAGACAGTATAAACAATTCAACAATCTATGTATTAGGTAGTGACTGAAAAGGCACAGGCAGAAGCATAATGCTTATATATGCCTATCCTACATTCTTTTCAATTTAAGCTACCCTCCAAAAATAAACATAATAACAAAAATAAAAATCATTCACAATTGTAACCCTCAAAAATAACTTTATAAATCATTCTTTTGAAAACCAAAAGCGAATTACACATTCTTACATTTATATTAGCATTATTCCATAATTTAACCCCAACAATAGAAATACATCTCCTTTTAATCCCTTTTTTAGCTTTTTGTACAGTAAACTTACAAACATCTCTCAAATCATATTTGGACTCCTGTATTGAAAAAAACCTTTGTACACAGTCTGGGAGTGACTTTGTTTTAGCTCTAAACATGATTTGCATTATTTTATAATATACCAAATCATTAAATTTCATAACATGGGATTTTATAAACATTGGATTAGTGTGATCATAGTAACCAGCCTTATTAATAATACGTATGGCTCGTTTTTGTAGTATGACTATTGAATTTATAGTCGTTTTAAAGGTCGACCCCCACAATTCCACACAGTAAGATATATAAGGAAGTATAAGTGAGCAATAAATTATATACAAGGCCTTATAATTTAATATATCCCTAGATTTATACAGGATTGCTATTGACTTTGAAATCTTTCCTTTTATATAGTCAATATGTTGTTTCCATGTTAATTTATGATCAATCACAACCCCTAAGAATTTTGTCTCAAAAACTCTTTCAATTTCAACATCACAGATTTTTAATTCAATATCCCCATCAATTTCTTTTTGATTACCAAAAACCATGAATTTAGTTTTCTTAATATTGAGAGACAATTTATTAACATCAAACCAAGTTTTGAGAATTTCCAGCTCCCTTTCAATAGCATACAACAGTTCCTTTAAATTTTTCCCAGAGCAAAATAGATTTGTATCATCTGCAAAAATTACACATTTTAACCTTTCAGTAACATTGCAAACATCATTAATATAAAGTAAGAAAAGTTTTGGACCAATCACCGACCCCTGGGGTACCCCACAGGTGACCTTCCTAAATCCTGACACAGTCTCATTGATTTGCACACATTGCTGTCTATTTTCCAAGTAGCTTTCCAGCCAAGAGTAAGCTATACCTCTTATTCCATACTTCTCTAATTTCCTCAATAATTGGCTGTGATCTATAGTATCAAATGCCTTCTGTAGGTCAATATAAATACCAATAGAACACTCATCATTTTCAACTGCCTTTGTTATTTCTTCTACCATCTCCATTACTGCATATGTAGTAGTTCTATTTTCCCTAAATCCATACTGGTGTTCACTCAATAATTCATATTTACCAATGAAGAGATCCAATTGTTTCACAAATAATTTCTCTAATATTTTTGAAAATTGAGGAAGAAGGGACACTGGTCTATAATTATCCATGTAGTGCTTATCTCCATTTTTAAATATTGGTATTACCTTTGCTGATTTCATATTATTAGGAAAAACACCTCTTTGAAAAGACAGATTACATATATAGGTCAGAGGTCTTACAATAAAATCAATTACTTCTTTAATAATTACCATGTCAATGGAATTTATATCAGTTGATGTTTTGTTTTTGAATTTTCTTACAATTTCAGTTATATCAGTTTCATTTACCCCATAAAGGAACATAGAACTGATATTACCATTAATCAGATTATCAAACAAATCTTTTTTATCATCAGGCACAACAATTTTGCTGGCCAAAGTAGTGCCAACACCCACAAAATAGTCATTGAAATCATCAACAATGCTTTTTATATTGTCCACTGTAGCATCAGAGCTATTTAAAAAATAACTTGGAAATTCAGATTTATAAGATCTATTCCGAATAATATGATTAATTACTTTCCAAGTCCTTTGAATGTTGTTTTTACTCTCCTCTAATATTTTATTGTAGTATTCCTTCTTCTGAAATCTCATAATGGAAATCAATTTATTCTTATACAACTTATATTTTTCTTCACTTTCACTGGTTCTCAATTGTAAATATTACTTATAAAGTAAATTTTTCTTTTTGCATGCCCTTTGCAGACTTTTTGTCATCCATGGCTTTCCTTTATATTTATCCTTCAACCAGCACTTTCTAATAGGACAATGTTTGTTATATAACTCTATGAATGTGAACAAAAATTAATCGTAGGCCTGATTAGGATCATCAACATACACCTTCTCCCAGTTGTAATTTCTAAGGTCCATTTTTAAGGCCTCAATTCTTTCTGGTGTCCTTATTCTTACTAATTTACAAGAAGGCTCACTCACACCAACTGAACATTTAACCTTTAAATTATGTGAAATCACAAAAATAGGAAGATGATCACTGATATCACTTAAAAACAAACCACTTGTTGCTTGGTCATGAACATTAGTAAAAATGTTATCAATAAGTGTGGCACTTTCTTTAGTTATCCTACTAGGTTTATCAATAAGGGGCCAGAGACCAAAACTAAACATTACATTACAAACGTCTGTTGTTAGTTTATGTTCATTATATTTTAACAAGTCTATATTAAAGTCACCACAAACAAAAAGTGATTTCTTATGACATACTTTCCCAAAAATATCAACTATGGTATTCATAAATTGATCAATGCAAGAACCAGGCGTTCTATATATGCAACTCAAAATTATACTCTTAAATTTAGTAGAATGAATTTCAATTGTCAAACTCTCCATGATATCATTAACAATTGTACTGTCAATTACCTTACACTGAAAATCTTTCTGTACATAAAAGGCAACCCCACCACCCCTTTTATTTATCCGATTTACATTAAAATTGTCATACCCTTCTAACACAAAATCAGCACCCTTTTCATTTGTTAACCAAGTCTCACTTATGGCAATGACCTGAAATGTATGTTTTAATGATTTAAAATAATCTTTGATTTGAACAAAATTTGTATAGAGGCTTCTGCTATTAAAATGTATGATTGAAAAACCCTCCAAATTAAGACTATTAAACAGATTCTCAGAATAATATTCAGAATTTGATCTGTAATCATTATAAAAATTTGTCTCAGGATCAATGTTATTTTCAAAACTAAATGATTTATGTTCAATCAAATTTAGAAAACTTAAACTTAACTCCTCCTCACATTTTTTCTTGTTACATATATTCTTAACAAAGGAATTTTCATTCTCAGAGAAATCACTACTCTCAGTTTCTTCAATAAGAAAATGAAAATCTTCATCTGTCATTTTATGAAGAAAAAAAGTTTACAGTTATTGCATCTCAATGTTCAATGCTCGCACTGGAAATCAGTAATTTCCCACTGTAACATCTGAAATTGAATTTGTTGGCAAATATGTCCTATTTGGAAATGGTTAGTCGAATAAATTCATTCATGCATATTTGCACATGAACTAATGGTACCTGCCATGCTTATTTAAGTTTACAGTCATGCTTGTTTACATAACATCAATCCATCCATCCATTATCTATACCTGTTTATCCTGGGCAGGGTCGTGGGGGGTGCTGGTGCTATCTCAGCGTGCGTTAGGCGAGAGGCAGGAATACACCCTAGACAGGCTGACAATCTGTCGCGATAAGTAACATTAATGTACAAGTAAATAAGTAAACCTGCTTCCTCATCTTAAATTGGGAGGACACAAACATTGGTTTCTCGGACATAGAGATGAGGTGGTAGTGGAGGACATGAGGATGCATTTTCCGAATACTGGGACGCACACTTGTTAGACATGTTCGGGATGTGTGAAATTCCTTATGTTGGAACACTGCAGCAGTTGACCTAGTGCTGGTGCTATAGAACATGTAAAAAAATTTCTAACTTTGCAAAGTTCATTTTCAACCTTTCGACTTGGAGTCATGCAACCAAAACCATTTGATGCTCCTGTTCACATGGAAGAAAAAGTGTTTACACCTGGCCACTGAAATACAGCATTTCATGGGTGATCTGTATTGATTATGAAAGAACTTAACCTTAGAGCCTATTCATTTACCTTGGTCTTTACCGAAAACATACCCTACTTATATACTTGAACGCGGACACTTTGAGCTACACAAAGTGAATTCACACGTAGTTGTGTTCTGAAATACGTCACCTGAAATTGACGCAATGCAAGCATGAACTGCAGCATCAAGCGTCGCTGCAAAGGGCACTATAGTAGGCAACAACAGGTTGCAGCAGTCTTCTTTGATTTGTACTTTCTTCTGCTCAGTCTTTCACAACTGTCTTGAATTTTTGGAATTAAAATTGTAGATGGAATGAAAATGAGTATATATATATATATATATACAAGAGTCTCCCAGGACGAGGTTGAATACCACAGATGTAGATAAAACCTTCTCTTGAAGTTCTCATAACTGAATACTATAACATTATAAATATCACTCAGTTGAAGTAAATCAGTTTTAATAAAGACAAATAACAACAGATATACGGAGTGTAGCACAGTGGGTAAGGAACTGGGCTTGTAACCGAAAGGTCGCAGGTTCGATTCCCGGGTAGGACACTGCCGTTGTACCCTTGAGCAAGGTACTTAACTGAAATTGCTTCAGTATATATCCAGCTGTATAAATGGATACAATGTAAAATGCTATGTAAAAGTTGTGTAAGTCGCTCTGGATAAGAGCGTCTGCTAAATGCCTGTAATGTAATATACTAGTTTAGTAAGTTTAAATATTGAGAAAATATTGAGCACCACCAGTGCTGCCCTGTTTGGTGAGATCTACCCTCCTGTAGATTTTCACTCAACTCCAACCCTAACAAAGCACACCTCATTCAACAGCTCTGGGTGAAGCTCCACCAAACGATAGTGAGAGCCATTGTATCCAAATGGACAACACTTGGAACATTGTTGAATCATCCCAGGAGTGGGTGGCCTGCCATAATTTCTCCCATGGCACAGTGACAACTCATTCAGGAAGTCAGAAAATATCCCAGAAGGACATTCAATGAACTGCAGGCCTCTCCAGCCTCAGCTAAGGTTCATGACTCCACAATAAGAAAGAGACTGGGCAAGAATGGGATTCATGGGAAAGCAGCAAGGTGGAAACCACTTCTAACTCAAGAGTGACATTTGCAAAAAAAGCTTCTGGGTGATCCCCCAAGCCTTTTGGGATAATGCTCCATAGACAGATGAGTCAAAAGTAGAACTTTTTGGATGACACAGATCTTATTATTTCTGGCATAAAGCAAATACTGCACTTCACAGTAAGAACATAATACCAACAGTCAAACATGATGGTGGTAATGTGATGGTGTGGGGATGCTATGCTGCCTCGGGACCTGGGTGGCTTGCCATTATTGAAGGAACCATTAATTCTTCTCTGTACTCAAAATTCTTAAGGAGAATGCCTGGTCATATATCCATGAGCTATCCATGAGCTATCCAAATTACATTACATTTATTTGACGCTTTTGTCCAAAGTGACGTACAATAAGTGCATACCAAATGTCAATGGAACAAGTACAAAACAGGTCCGATAAGGTACAATACTCATTTTGTAACAGTTATTCATAGCCATGAACACATTAAGTCCAGTTCACACAGTAAACATTACTCTGACCTAACCTATGCTAAGTCAAACTAGGAGGTATGACAAGCTACAACATCAAGATAATGATAAAGAAGTACAATGTAAGTGCTGGATGGAGGTACATGTAACATGAAAGTGGCACAGGAGGTACATGTGTAGCATTAAAGAGCGGAATTTAAGTGATAAATATGACCCCTGATTGGGAGTGCCCAATAGAGTGCTGATAGTTAGTTAGTCCAGGTATAAGTTGAAGAGATGAGTCTTCAGACCACGACGGAAGATGGGCAATGAGAGAGTGGTTCATAGAGGAACAGGGAGTTCGTTCCACCACTGGGGAGCTAGGGTGGAGAAGCTCCGTGCTAGGGATGAGCTAGAACCATTCACCTGGATGGCAGGGGGTGCAAGCCGCCCTATTGCCACACAGCGGAGTGGTCAAGTTAGTGTGTAGGATTGAATCATTTCCTGTAAGTAGGCAGGGGGTGTCCTGTTGACTGCTGTGTAGGTGAGGGTCAGGACTTTGAACCTGATCCTGTCAGCGACTGGTAGCCAGTGGAGTGACATCAGCAGAGGAGTGACGTGGGAGAACTTGGGAAGGTTGAAGACAAGTTGGGCTGCAGCATTTTGAATCATCTGTAGTGGCTGTATGGCACAAGATGGCAGGCCTGCAAGGAGGGAGTAGTAGTAGTCAAGACGGGTGGTCACCGTAGCCTGAACAAGTAGCTGGGTGGAGTGCATAGTCAGGTATGGTCAAATCCTCCTGATGTTGTACAGGAGGACTCTGCAACACAGTGATTGCGAGATTGTGTAGTAGAGAGGTCTTGTAGGGATGCCCCATACCTATAATGCATGAGAGTTTGGCACTTTCAGGGTTTCCTATACTGAAATAACCACAGACTCTCATCCCTTAAAAACATGAATCAGCAGTCAGAATTCACAAACAACTTCACACGTCCACAAAATAAAGCTCTAAACTTTAACGTTTCTTCTTCTTCTTCTCCCTGCCCATTGCATCATCACAAATGCTCCAGGCCCACAAAGATTATGTCTCCCAATTGGACATTTATCAGCCAATGAAAACATTGGATACACACACAAAATGGACACCCGCAGCTAGGTGGCAAGTTACTCCCTGGTAGCACATTTACCCATGGGACCTCTTCACAAATGAGTGGCACGGGTTCAAATCCTCCCTCAGGCTCAGGCAAATCTCTAACTCATTACACTGGCTTGCTTGAAAATCCCACATAATATGGTTTCATGACTAGGGATGGGTATTGTTCACATTTTGGTAATAAAACAACACCCTACAAACCTGAAGCAGTCATTTACCTTCTTTAAAAGAACGAACAAATCACAACATTAAAGAACATTTTTTATCGCAAAGGCACGTCCTATTGTTTGAATCCTTCAGGGTAAAATACACCCATGCTTTAACCAGTTTCGTTTTCTGCATTTTGAGTTTTTTTGTTTGTTAGCTAGCTTACAAGTTGACAGAGCAAGTGTATAATGTTATCACTGCTATTGTTATTCAATCCGTTATTTAACGTTACTTGTTTTATGAAACCGCTGTGCCATTTGTAACTAGGCTACTGTAGCTACCCCGCAAAGGCCACATTTCTAAATTAATGTTAGGTATCTCTATAGATCCTCTGTACTGTATAAACAATCAGTAGGTCTGTCATGTCCACAATATCCCATTAAAAACACTTCCATTTAAAAATATGACAAACACCTTCCTTTATTTGTCATTCATGGTAAAGTGGAAATGGCTTATAATATGTCCATTTGTTTCTTTCAGCTAGAATGTATGTGAGTATTTATGCATATGCATGCCTCTCTCATAGCCTACATTTTCATGCATTACTATTTTCTCTTACTCATAACAAACACAGTACAAAAATAAATTATATCTGAAGAAAAACACATTTTAAATGCACAAAAATGGCAAGTTATTCTCACATACAAAGCACTGTCTATAAGTCATCAAACTTACAAATCTAGGCCTGCCATTTAAAGTACTGATATCAAAATTAGGCCAAGTTACAAGAAACGATATTGGCTATCTTAGCTCACACAAATTAAACATGCTGTATTCCAAAGCAGTGTAACCCAATGTTTCCTGAATAATTTAAAGTAGGGGAGAGCGAAGAAATAATAAATGAACGGTTTTCATATTTGCTCAATTCTGAAAATATTACTGCAGACAGATCAATATTTTTTATAAACAACCTACACCCCTTGGCTATGATTACACACCACAATTAAATTTCTGGGACATACCATTCAAAAAAATCTGACCGAAAGTAAAAACTAATGTGACGCTGTCATGGTTCTGTGTTTCCGTCTCTGTCTTTCCTTGTTGTCTCGTTTTCCCTTCCTGTGGCCTGATTGTGCATTGTGCCCTGCTGTGTCTCGTCAGTGTCTTGTCTATTTAAGTTCCCTTCTCCCTGACTCAGGTGCTGGATCCTTGTTTGTTTGTTTCTGTGTGCCTCTGATTGTGTTTCTGCCCCGCGTGTTTCCTCCTGAAAGTAGCTTCCGGTGTTTTTGCCCACTTTCCATTTTTACATGCTTTTGGATTTTTGGATTTTATTTGTTTCCTTAGTTTTGTAAATTTACTTTGTTTTCTAGGAGTTGCCCTGCGAGGCCTTTTGTTCCCTTTTGTTCCGGATTTGTTTGTTCTGTTTTTTGTTAAGTAAAGTCTTTGTTTCTTACCGTTTGGAGTTTTGAGTTTTTCCCCTCACTCTGCTTTTGGGTTCTAACCCCCCACTACTACCTGACAGAAGGATCCAGCCAGCACTGGACCCAGTGGAGTTTTTTATTTTCCCCCCTCTTCCCGTTTCTGGAGGTTTGTTTTTGTGTAGTCATGCCACCGGTTTTGAGTAAGCTGGTGGTGGCTGGGGGGACCTCCGGGCCAAGTCCTGCGGTTGGACAGGCCCCCCTGGCCTTTGTTTCTTACCGTTTGGAGTTTTGAGTTGTTTCCCCTCACTCTGCTTTTGGGTCCTAACCCCCCACTACTACCTGACAGACGCGGGGTAGGCTACACCTAATAGTCTTAATATTATTAAAAGTTAACACAAAGTAGGGCAATTCAATACAATTCCATGGTATATGATACAAACACACTTGAATCTATTTAATCATTTATATGTTTTTTGTGGCCTACTTATATCGGTAAAAATCTATCACAAGCCTATACATTCCCATCGAATGTATTTTCAATCACAGCTGTATCAGTCATCACCACGGAAACTAAGTTAAAGTTGACTTGACTGAGTTGAACAATTCCAATAAATTGGTTAATCAACAGTCTACTGACAACAGGCTGTTAATTAAAAACATTTTTTTTCCAACATATAAAAAACCTCCCTGGGGACCCCTGTCAGTGGTTCTCTTTCTATTTCCAATTTTCTGTAAACATTGGGATCCACCTCTGTAATAAAATGATGTTATCCATCTAACATCACTCATCACAGACTTTCAAATATTGCACCAAATTGTACCTGATTCCGATCTCTACTAACCAGAAGTAATATATTTTGAATATTTCAATCTAACACGATTTTATACTCAGTGTGAAGAAAGACACCTTATAAAAACCTTTTTACTACAAAACTGGAATGTGAGCCATTTCCAGATGTTTTAACATCATGCATGACTTCAGTTCAAGAAAACAAACATTTTGATATTACATTTGTGTGTCTGTGACTTTCAAAGGGCTAGAAAATAGCTGTGTCATAACCACGTTATATCCCCTAGTTGCATACTTTCAGTAAACTGTGTTTAGCTCAGAGACTGTAAAAAATATGGACAAAGCTACTGTGACGTCACCCATTGACTCTCCGTGGGTTTCTAAAACACGTTTTGAAGCTCAATTGCGGGCGCGGCCATGTTGTCGATTTGGAGCCAAAACCATAGAGTTAAGCGGCTCTGTGATTTTTACAATGTGATTGACAGTCCGGTGCGGAAAAGCCCATCAACCTGAACGAACGATTGCAAAACGAACTTGAGGCTAGCTGACTGTCTGCCGTTATGTTTTAAAATATATTATCAGATGTTTACGGAGTGTAACTTCCATCCGTGACTGTACTGTGTCATGTAATCACGTTATATGTATGACATTAAAATACAATTATGTTCAGTTATCTTCAATTTAGGTTTCTCAGCAAAACGAATAGGCTATGCTTAGCTAGCATATCAGCTTGCCAGTGAGCTAGGTAGGCTATCCGTTGTTAGCTCACGCATTAGCAATATGAACCACAGAGGAAGAACATTGACTACACTGATGGTCAATCAATCAGAGATGTGTAGGCTACTGGTGATTTGACTAGGCTAATTTTCGTATAACTGTCTGGTAGACCTGCTGTTAACCGAGCAAGTTATCGTCGTAGGTTTTCGCCACAGTCAGTTAATGAGCCAGTAACTGCTACTAGCTACTCCATCGCCGTTTGTAGTGTTCACTTGCTGGGTGACGCTAGCTGACCGATCGTTCGCAAATCACTTTCTACCGAATAAAAATTAACACTGTCAGCGATGATTAACAAATCTACCAAGTATTTTAACTGATCTGCAGGCGTGTAAATATGACAACGCACTTTGTACAGCAAGTTTTCCACCTGGTGCATGAAGACAAAAATAATGTAGCCTACATTGAATTTCTAATTATTATTAGGCTATTATTTTTTTCTTGTAAATCATCAAAACCAATGGAGAAAAGCCAATATACGCAAGGAGCCCCCAGGACCGATTCTGAGAACCACTGTCTTAAATGTCTAGCTTGTCGGTCTCTTAAATGCTAAAAACATGTTCCTTTCTAAATGCCAAGATGGTTAATTTCGTTAAATTCTGTGTGTGTGTGATTTCATCGTGTGTTGTATGTTATTCAGCAAATGAACCTTGAGACTCTTAATTCGCTTCGTGAAACTGAAAAAGTGTTTATCCCAAAATCGGGATTATAGTAGCTTTGTCACATGCGTGAAGCATGGCCCAGGTAGACATTTACGGAATGTACACGACTGACAAGCCGTCAAACACGTCTGACAGATTGAATGTTTGCCGGTTAAGGTTAGCTAGCTAGTCAAATGGCTTGGTAGCCGAAGTTGCGAACTGTTAATAGGCTACTGGACTACCAAATATAGCAAGCTGATTACGCTTTCTGCCAACTAATTATTTGGTTAAGTAGACTAAAGGAAATAGTAAAAATGACTCGGCTACTGAAAAACTTAAGAGGAGGATTATTTTATGGTCGTCTAGTGCAGCTGTAAATAGCACACGCCATAATGAAATCACTACGAAATGGGATGCCTGCATTTTCTGACTTCACACAGGTGGACCGTGGCCGGAGCCGCAATGTAAAGGCCAAGAGGGCGCCACCGCCCACCCCAGTGACCATAGACTGTAGCCCCTAATGTAGCTTAGTCCTTCGCAGTAATCAGGAAGTGACGCAAACTGTACCTCATTGGTCAACAACAAATATTATAACAGTGCCCAAATGACACATCAAATCATGAAATCGACCGATGGGCAGTCATAAGACGAATAAAAAACACACATATTGTGACTATTTGTTCTCATGAGAAAAATTTATTGACTTATAAATTTTTACCACATTTGTACCGTAGACTTACATGGAAACCGGATATGAAAACACCTATACTGGAGCCAACCGTAGTGGCGCTAGTGAGCAACCAGGAACAACAAGACCAGGAAATGAGCTTCAAAAACGAAGTCTGGTTTTGGCCGCTTGGTTTAGCTGCTTTGTTTAACAACTGCTTTTTTATTTTTTTAAGCCTAACTTTATCTTTACCTGCATTGGATATCCGATAATTTAATTCAGCTCAATATATAAATATAAGCTAGAACCAGGGGTTAAATTGGGGGTGGACGCGGGTGGACGACGTCCACCCACCTTAATAAATAGTTTTGACCTGCAGTTTTACAAATAGGCTAACTATAACAATCAAGTCCATTTTTCGTAGGCTCCAGTCCATGTGTTCCCTCTAGCCAGTTACTCGCTCAACCAATCAAAAATTGAAAAAAAAAACTCAGGAGGAACAGTCGTTTATATAGACAGGCACAGAAAGAAAAATATCGTTGATTGTCTTGATTGTTTGGAAGTGGACGCGGTAGGTAGCTAATTTCATTAATGTGATGTATTGGGGTTACTTTTGTCAGTGCACGTTCCCTGCACATTTCAGCCTATTAGGCGCGCGCCTGGAACATGCGCACTTTAACTAAGATGGCGCCGTCCAGGAAGAAGGCATGTCCCTAATGATTACTGCGTTGTGATTCCGTCTGTTTTGTTTTGCAAGTTAACTTAAGTAAACGCTATGCAACTATATTCTTGTCGTCCATGCCTTGAGAGTTTTACAATGTTTAGCCGATCTAACACTGGCGACGAGGCGGATCACACTGAGCGCTACGGCTGCTAGAACCCATGGACTGGAATTGGCGGTGATAACACGGTGATGTTCGCTAGCTTTTCTGTTTGATCTGTGAACGCCATAATCGCGTGTGTGGACACGGACTTGAGACGGACTGAATTCACCTGAACGGGAGTTTTATTAGTGTTTTTTGCCGTTGCGGGAAAGCTCTATGACATGCTTATGAAGAGCTGGCTAACTGCATCTTTCGTTATCGTCTGTAACGTCGCATTCTGATTATCATTAAAAAGAAAAGAAAACGCACAACAGGAAATTAATCAAGTGAGACAAACTTTGCTAACATGGCCACATTTGGACGTATTGAAGAATCCACAGAGGAAAAAATGCAGCTCCTGGCAGGAGTATGCAGAAAGACTAGAATGCTTTTTTGTTGCTAATGGCATTGTGGAAGCTGAAAAGAAAAGAGCAGTTTTTTTAAGTGTGTGTGGCCCAGCTACATACTCCACCTTGCGGTCTCTCCTGACACCACGGCTGCCCTCAGTAGTTTCTTATGAGGATATCATAACTTGCCTTGGTCGCCATTATAGCCCTGCTCCATCACCTATTGTCCAGCGGTTTAACTTCCATCACTGCAAACAAAAACCAGACCAGCTCATCGCAAGTTACATTGCTGAGTTGAGAAAACTCTCAGTTTATTGCGAATTTGGGGACCAATTGGAAAATATGCTTCGTGACCGCATTGTGTGTGGTGTCCTTGATATTAATCTGCAGTGCCGTCTCTTAGCTGAGCCTAACCTAACATTTGCTATGGCCGAGGAGAAGGCTGTGACTGCTGAAGCTGCTTCTACAAATGTACGCATGCTCCGCCCAGTGGAGGCACCTGTATCTGACACAGCAGTTGATGTTCATCAAACTCAGCCCCGAAGAGGACAAAGGGTTACAGGTGATGCAACGGAAGGCCGCAAACCATGTTTTCGGTGTGGGGGACCTCATGCACCACAAAGCTGCCGGTTCAGCACTGCAGTATGCCATTTCTGTAAAAAAAGAGGCCACATTGCTCGTGTTTGCATGGCAAAGGCACGTGCAAATGCACCCTCTGCGGCTACACATGTAGTTGAAGTGCAACCTCAGCAAACTGATTATCCAGGTGTGGAAACTGAGGGTAATTATCTTATCAACTGTGTGACTGAGCGTGAAGTACCTCAGAAGAAAGTGCCATACCATGCCACCGTCACAATCAACAGTAGGAAACTGAAAATGGAAGTGGACTCTGGAGCCGCTTGTTCATTGATAAGTGAAGATACATTTCATTTCCTCTGGCCTGAAGGAACCCCTCAATTAATCAGCGACGACTGTGTTCTGAAACAGTGGTCGAGTGCACCCCTCAGCGTGTTAGTTAAGGTGCTTGTTGACGTGAAATACCAGAAGATGGAGTGCACCTTGCCCTTGCTGGTGATTCAAGGTCGCGGGACCAGTTTGCTTGGACGTGACTGGTTTGGCGCCTTGGGCATAGAGGTTACAGGTGTGTACCAGGTCCGCCAGCAGTCCACAGCGGCTATATTGGCAAAGTATGCTGAAGTTTTTGCTGAGGAGCTTGGGGCTTGTCGGGGTCCTCCTGTCTCAATTGAAGTGGATCCTAACACAGCACCCAAGTTTTTCAAAACTCGTCCGGTGCCTTTTGCATTGTGGTCAAAGGTAGACGAGGCTTTAGATCGCTTAGTCGAGCAAGGTGTGTTCATGCCAGTGAAACACTCAAGGTGGGCCACTCCGATAGTACCAGTCACAAAAAAGGATGGTAGCCTTAGGCTGTGTGGTGACTATCGTTGCACCGTCAACACAGCTGTTAAGCCAGATGTCTACCCACTACCCACTGTGAGTGAGCTCTTTGCAGCTCTGGCCGGTGGTACGGTTTTCACAAAACTGGATCTGAAACAAGCGTACCAACAGCTCCTGTTGGACGATGAAGCAGCGGAATTACTGACCATCAACACACATCGTGGTCTGCTCCGTGCCTTGCGCTTACAGTTTGGAGTGTGTACAGCTGTTTCCATTTTTCAACGATTTATGGACACGCTACTAGCAGGTATTCCAGGAGTGAAGCCCTACCTTGATGACACACTCATTGCAGGCCGGACACAAGATGAGCATGATGCACGCCTTGATGAGGTGCTACGCCGTTTTGCCGAGAGTGGGTTGCGGCTCCAAAAAGAAAAATGCAGCTTTGCAGTCCCTGAAGTGGAATACCTCGGATTTCGGGTGACAAAAGATGGAATAAGTCCAACGGGTGAGAAGGTGGGGGCTATACAGAACGCTCCCACGCCAAGCAACAAGACCGAGCTCCAGGCCTTCCTGGGTTTGCTGAATTTTTACAACTGTTTCCTCCCCAATAAGGCCACTGTCCTTGAGCCGCTGCACTGCTTACTGGACAAGTCGGCAGCATGGAGATGGACCGAAGAGCATACAACAGCCTATGTGCAAGCTAAGCTGCTGCAGGCTGATGGCATCCTTGCACATTATGATGAAAAGAAGCCACTTGTGCTGGTGTGCGATGCCTCGCCCTATGGGCTTGGGGCACTGATGAGTCATGTTGAGCCAGATGGCCGGGAAGCACCTGTATGTTTCGCCTCACGCACCCTGACCTTGACAGAACGAAATTATGCCCAAATCGACAAGGAGGCACTAGCTGTCGTCTTTGCTGTCAAAAAATTCCACCAATACTTGTCTGGCGGGCCATTTGTGGTCCACACAGATCATAAGCCCTTGCTCTGATTGCTGCATCACTCCAAGCCGATGCCCCAGGTCCTCTCCCCTCGCATGCTGCGGTGGAGTCTGATTCTGGGCGCCTACCAGTATGAGCTGTGTTACCGGCCTGGCAGGCAGGTGGCCAATGCAGACGCCCTCAGCCGCTTGCTGTTGCCTTCGGCCACTACGGAAATTCCACAGCCGCTTGTGGTCTTACTGCTAGAGGCCGTCCCAGATGCTCCGGTGCATGCTGAGAAGATAGCAGCCCTCACGGTGAAAGACCCTGTCCTCTCCCATGTGTTGAGATGGATCTTGCAGGGCTGGCCAGATGGAAACAGTGACAAGCATTTCAGTCCTTTTTTCTCGCGCTGCCATGAAATGTCTGCTCACAAGAACTGTGTGCTCTGGGGCAATCGGGTGGTGGTTCCAGTGCTGGCAAGGGAGGAGGTGCTGGCACTACTCCATGACGCACATCCTGGCATTGTGCGCATGAAAGGTCTTGCGCGCAGCTACGTGTGGTGGCCGGGCATAGATGCTCAGGTGGAGGAGGTGGTGAAGAGATGTTCTACATGCCAGATGTCACGACATAACCCTCCGAGAGCACCTGTGCATCCCTGGGAGTGGAGCTCAAGGAAGTGGTCCCGACTTCATGTCGACTTCGCTGGCCCATTCTAAGGAAAGGTCTTCCTTATTGTGGTAGACTCACATTCGAAGTGGTTTGAGGTGGCGTTGATGAGTTCCATGTCATCCGCTGCAGTGATCACCACACTACGCCAGCTGCTGGCAACCCATGGTTTGCCTGATGTAATTGTGTCGGACAACGGCACAGCTTTTACCTCGGCGGAATTCAAGGGATTCATGGAAAGAAACGGCATCAGGCATGTAACGGTGGCGCCCTACCACCCCTCATCCAATGGGCAAGCGGAACGTATGGTGCAAACAACGAAGGAGGCATTAGGAAGAATCCTGAAGGGAGATTGGCAGACACGGCTGGCTCGATTTCTCCTGGCCCAACACACAACACCACACTCAGCCACTGGAAAGAGCCCAGCTGAAATGTTGATGGGTCGCCGCCTCACCACGGCCCTTGATCGCCTTCACCCAGATTTTGGGGCGGAAATGCAAGAAAAACAAGAAAAGGCCGCAAGTAAAAGTCAAGGTACGCTGCGGCAGTTCAAGGAAAGAGAGGCTGTACATATGCGACACTATGGAGGAGGCCCAAAATGGGTACCGGGAGCAGTCGTGGAGGCTACAGGACCACTGTCGTACAGAGTACAAACAGCAGATGGCCAAGTGCACAGACGCCATGTGGACCAGCTCAGGGGACTGATGTCCCCAGCTCCTGCTGCAGCACCTGTTGCTGCCAGTGGTGTACTGGAATGGCCCTTGGAATACTACCCCACAAGCTTGCCAGTGTCAGACCTCACACAGGTTGAGGCTACTCAAGAAAAGACTCAACCCCTGCCGCAGGCACCTCCCAGTTCTCCAGCTGTGGCTGATTTCCCAGTTCTCCCTGCTCAACCCCAACGGCTAACCCGCCAGCGAGTTCTTCCTCGGCACTTTCAGGACTAAAGTGGGGGGAAGGGGTGTGATGTATTGGGGTTACTTTTGTCAGTGCACATTCCCTGCACATTTCAGCCTATTAGGCGCGCGCCTGGAACATGCGCACTTTAACTAAGATGGCGCCGTCCAGGAAGAAGGCATGTCCCTAATGATTACTGCGTTGTGATTCCGTCTGTTTTGTTTTGCAAGTTAACTTAAGTAAACGCTATGCAACTATATTCTTGTCGTCCATGCCTTGAGAGTTTTACAACGTTTAGCCGATCTAACAATTAACATATAATTTCATCTATGCAACATGTTAAAGAGAGATGAATAAACAGCCCCCAGGAACGCCGGCTATTATTAACGGCAACTTTGATTGCTTGAGCAAAATCAGCAGGTTGCTGGTCAGCAGCTAAACTAGGAATGAAAATTGGTGGGGCGCAAAACTTTCATTTAAACTAATCATTGATCTCAACCTGTTTTCAATAGTAATTTTTCCTTTATTATCAAGCGTGCCAACGATCGGACTAATCAAATGGCAAGTAGCCTAACACACAGCATCTCCATACCTTTTTAGGGGTATTCAATCATAAATTCAATTTATCTGTTAAATATCCGTTTTAATCACCAAGTAGTCTGCACTTAACACACAAAATACACCAGTCTGTTATCTACCGTGTTAGCTTTCAGAATAACCAGCAGAAACAAAACCTGCACTTCAATTTTGTTTACAATGTAGGTGTCAGGAATCCAGCCTGATTCCCTTTGTGTTCCTGTTTCTTTTTGTTTATTTCTTATTTTTTAAATTTTTATTTATTTTTTATTTTCGGTTCACTTTGTTTCGTTTTGCGGTTGTGTTTTCTGTGTTCGTGTGCTTTGGTTAATTTTTCCCCCTTAGGTTCCTGGTTCCTGCCCACGCCCCGCCCCAGTGCCGCCTGTTACCTCATCTGCAATCAAGCCCCCACTAACCATCCTCACCTGCGTCCCATCTTCCACTCATTAGTGTTGCTATTTAGTTTCTGTGTGCACCTTTAGTTTTGCCAGATCGTGCCTCTGTTTTTCCGAGTAGCCTTTCGAGCCTTTTCTAGTGTATTGTCTTTCCCGGTTTTAGACTTTTTGCCTGTTCTATTTTTGACTTCGAGATTAGCCTGCCTGTTCTGCCCTTAGCCTTGGATTTTTCGACCCTCGCCTGTTTATTCCGACCTGCTCCCGGTTCCCGTTTTTGTACCTCTGTACCATCTTGTTGATTTCCTGGATTGTGACCCTTGCCTGTACCTTGACTACGAGACTGCCTCTGATTCTGTGCTGTGGAAATAAATCGCTACTTCTTTTAACTCTGGTCCGCTTCTGAGAACTACCCCAGACCCTGACAGTAGGCATTGCAGATATTTGCCATGAATTCGAGTGCGGCGAAAGAAGTGCATGTATTCACAAATAATGTTGTTTAACAATGTGCACAATTTCGTACTGCACATGAAAATAAATGTAGGCTATAAGGCCTAGGCTACTCGCTAAAACTGCCTATTTGGGGAGAGCTGGCTATATATGATAGTATTGCTATTGAGTAGCCTATTTTGTGGATTAATTGCATTGATGCTCAAGGAAAATCAGGGGAAGATTCCGCCACTGCTTAGCGATTAAAACGGATTTTTCTAAATCGCATTTATCATTTAATCTCCCTAACACAATGCGAAGAAGCTGTGTCCCTTTCCAATTGATTAGGCAGATGTTTGCATTCTTGTTAATCACTGAAAATTAATGAAAACAGTTTGAGATCAATGATTAGTTTAAAGGAAAGTTTTGCGCCTCACCAGTTTAAGAAAGATGGATAAAGGAGGAAGAAAGTGAGGACAAGAGGAGGTTGACCGATTATTTTCGTGGGTAAAAAAAATTCTCAGCATTAATGACACTCAATAAACTTGAAATATATTATGTAAAAGCTTGCATCAATAGTATACATTCTTTTTAAAACATTGTTTTCCTTAATTACAATTATGTGCACAATACATTAAACATACAACTATTTTGAGCTGAGACATTCATTGGTTTGTACCTTTTTTCACCCACCTCCCACCGGATCTCAGGGTCCACCCACCTCCCAAATCCCAATTTAACCCCTGGCTAGAACGAATAGCTACAACAACACTAGAGATGGCATTCAGCATGTGTCAGGCTCAAGGGGTTCGTCTGACTTGTTAGCTAGCTGCACTGTCTAGCTTATTTCATTTGTATCAATAAAAATCACTGTCAGCTAATGGTTTGTGTGGTGAGAATTTCTTTATTTGCAACATTATTCGTATGTTTTCAAATACTTGTTACAAATGATATATCGATAGCCTACTCTGATTCTAGCAACCATTGTAATGGACACCCTTGATGTTTTTAGAGTGTTGTCTTGATTACGATATGCTCGAATTAAACTAATAACACGGGCGCCGCAATATAACGTAATCTGGTCCTACCACAGATGCTAATTTAACTAAGGTTACTCACTTGATTTGGACAATCTTCTCAGAAGACTAAAATGAAATTGAAAGGGGTGGGGGGTGGGGGGGGGGGTTATTTTGGGAGTATGTGGACGTAATTTATCATCTTTTGATCAATGCATCAAAACAAGTTGGCAGCGCAAAAGGCTACTACTGTTGGATTGTTTTCTACTTTTGCAGAGTATTAAATCAATTATTTTGATCATGGGTGGGCTTAACCATGATGTGATACATTGTAAATTTTAATAGGTATTAAATCATAGAGATTCTGCTTTCTTCCAGCCCGCAGTTAACTCATTTTGGCAGCTGCGTTTAGCAGTCTAATGTTAGCTAACTGTATACCCTAGCTAGTACATTTTTTCCGACGCTGAACTGTTTTAAGCAAGTGTGAACATCTGCATGAACAAATAAATGCTCTGATTTAGGACTTGAAGACAGAAGTTGTTAAGAGTTTACTCGGTGCAATGGTTTGTGGAAAATAAGAGCGTTTAGTCCAAGGTTTAACCCAAACGCTAATTGTTGAATCATTCATAAATAGACGTTCTAATCTTGTGTTCTAATCACATCGGTGTGACCGTACGCGCCAAAGGGTAACAATGGATATGGGCTTGTGTTGATAAAAAGGGAATTGACGGAAAACTGTTCAGTCCCTGGTGTATAAAAAACACGAGGAACCGTGTTAATCAGAACTGTTTTCAAAATTCTAGCAAAAACGTTTTTATACGACCACAACTAGATTAGCCTACGACAAATACACATTCACTCAATTATGGGACTATTTTAAAATGTAGCGGGTATATCTGATCTGAAAGTTTCTCACCCATGAATTTACTCTGGGACTAATTATCTCTCCTCCCTTATACAGTACATAGTAGCCTACCACTACTACTACTACTACTACTACTACTAATAATAATAATAATAATAATAACTTGGGGTTTCAGTATGTGATTTTCCCCTTTATTACCTGGGAATCGTAGCTAAACATGTTGAGGCACGTTCATGATGTGTGGATATGCAGGGGTGCGAGTGTTACAATTTTCAAGATGTTTTCACAATATTGATACTGTTGAGAAAGTTTCCTTCTGCAAACGTCTTAATATCGTATTCGTTCTGCCTACATTTCTTACAGCTTTAAAGCTTGACATGCCATTTTAACTTTGTATTCACATTGACTGAGTCCATAGTTTGTATAGCTAAAGCTTTATTTTGAGTGGACTGTCATATCTGTACACTAGTGAATGGATGAGATATTCAACACTTAATTTGGGTGCTTTTTTGGATGTTTGGAAGTGGTATTTTGTGACATAGTGCCACAATTTGATACTATGTCTACAAAATCTCATTAGGTTGTAATGGTCATAAGTTTAGATTGGTAAAGTTTTAATATGCTACAGCTCTCTAACTTTTTCATTTGGTAACAGCTAAACAACGACTGAAGCAACCGCACTAAAGTTTATTCATAACTTAACATTCTAGTGGTGGTTTAAACTTTTAGGTATAGGTTCCTGATTATGTCGGCAAACAGGCCTACATTTTCTGAAGAAGGCTATGGGAAAATTAGATATACACCCCTTTACGTTTGCCTATATTTTATTTCACGAATCTTGAGATCAAAGCATCTGAAATATTGAATATTTATCGCCTTACGCAAATTATTCTACCTTTGTTCACGTCCACTGGGATGTGGGGCAAATATAGTCTATTAAAATAGGTTCACAATAGTGTGTGTATGCACGCGTACGCTATGGCAATTGTAGAGATTCTAAAGAATAATTCTTCATCAGACGTTTACAAGATCTTATTTTTCTAATAATAATAGGCAGCTCCTATAAAAGGCTCGTGTTATGTTGTATTTTCTCAAAAAACAGCAGCAGTAGCAGCAGCAGCAGCAGCAGCAACAACAACAACAACAACAATAATTATAAAGAGCTAAGGTTGCAATTAAATTAAACCTCTCTTTTCATTCATTTGTATCAGTAAGGGATTTTGTCTAAAACATTTTTTTCATCTGAACTGATGAGAAACATGTATTTTAAATAAATCCCCCAAATAACCAATGACCTAAAAATTATTTAAAATATCGCATATGCATGATTCGTGTTCGAAATGTTTAACACTGATATTTAAGATACTTAAACTGCTTATACTTAAATTTGCATGTGTCACACATATCGGCTATTATTCGTAGCAGATATAACACGCAGACGTTTATATTAAATGTAGAGCATCGATGTCTGATGTTAGTCTATACACTTTTTGTAGCCTACTGCAATTGTAGTACTCAGGAAATTATTTATCCGCGCTTGAACATATAGTGATGTTTACTTCAGGCAATACGCAAACAGAATTAACCTTTTAATAAGAAATGCACTGTTCGCTAATGATTGTTGAGCTATGAATGCTTGCCCCATAAAGGAAAGTAGGCCTACTGATAAAAGCCTACTATAATAATTGAGAGGACAAAACTTCTAACCTCGGTAACTGAGGTGAACTGCGGGTACGCATTGCTACGACTAGACTACTGAGGAGAATAATCTGCTATGAATACTTTTGGGGGTTAAACCTGATTATCAAATATATGACAGGTGAATTGTAAATCAACAGTTAACTGAACTAAACGCAATTCAGAACGTCTACAATGCATGAGCTATATGCAATAGAGCACTATCGCTGGTGAAAATATGGGCTAATTTAGCTGTGCGTAAAATAATTATGTTCATTAAGTATTGCAATTAGGCTATGGCCAGTTCCTTAACTGATTTACCTAATTAATTTCAGCGAGTGTTACACTACTTACTTTTGTTGATTCTTGTGTACACAACTTACTTTTGTTGATTCGTGTGTCCGCCGGACTCATAACCTGCGTGCAAGTAGACCTACTGAAAGAAAACTGAACTTAGTGGAATTTTTATTTAACATTACAAAGTCCCACAATAAAACGAAATCATTACCTGATTTTATAGCCTTCACGATTAAAAATGAGCTATAGCCTATTTCAATCGCAATACTTAAGATTTCTATTTGGGCTATATGTTACCATTTAAAATCTCACGCTTTACTCATGCGCTGGTTATAAAGCCGTCTATGAATTGTGCCAGTGCAAACTACGTAACAAACAAATTCCGCCGGATTTTATCAAACACTCATATAAAATGTTTTTTCGTATTCACGTACGTATGTTGATAAATAGCCTACCAATAAATCGTAAATGAAATGCGGTTTCACAGAACTTGTGATTAGCATACATTTATGCCCCTGTGATAGGCCTACTATATAAAGAGGTTGGAATTCCATTGCAAAAGTAAATAAATAAATAAATTAATTAATTAATTAATAAAATAATAATAACTTGTAAGGTATTTTATTCAGTGGAGTCGGGAAAGATTAAAGTCTGGCAAGCTGTAGCTGTTAATCCTGTGTCTCAAGTTCTGCATAACAGGTAAATAGAAAATGGTTTGACATGAAACTGGAGGCAAAGAGGAAAATCTTCATTTACGTGTTTTATGGTATTCAAATTCAATCGCAATTAATCATTAGATTACTCAGGATTACGCAAATGAAGCATCACCTGTTTTCATGTTGAATCCAGTTGTGGTTTTTATATAATAATTTTAACAATTATAATAAAATATTAAATTGTTTTTAAATGATTTAAAAGAATTTTGCTACTCTTTTAAAACCAAAGTAAAAGACGAATGAATGGAATAATTAAAGCACCAACACCAAAAAATAAGCTTTACAGCCTTGTTTTTTTCCCCCATGTACGCACACAATAGGATTAGTTTAGAAATCTGCGCTCCTGAAATGTGTTCCCGTCCTACGAACAAACTGACATAGGTAAACTTTGATAAAACCCAAATTGTTTGCGTAAATGCATTTGGGAACGATTTACGATCTAATTCGTTCGGCTCAAGTTTGCTAAATGAGGTCCAATGGCTTTTTTCAAGCCCCCCCTCCTTGGTCACTGACAGCACATGCAAACGCTTATAGCCTATTGGACTCCTTTCCCGCACAGTATGTGCTTTGTCTGTTTACATTTCATGACATTAGCCCCTGGGAAAACATACATTTGGCATTTCTCTGCCAAAAATTGCAACATCAACATGCTTCGAATGCCATTAGCCATGGGGATGTTAAAAGTGCTCAATGACATAGGGAATCGAAAGGAAGAGGCTCAGAACGACTCAATCGTTCTGTCTCATAGATATTTGACTACAGCACACCACATCGCGGTAAGACGGGCTAAAGTTTGGTAAACACACGCAGTCAGTATGACTAATGAAGTTAAATTCCAATTCGGAAATTGAGATTCTTATGTAGCCTATGTGGTCTGCAAATCGTTTGGCGATATGTGTTAAACAGTTTCATTTTTGTTTATGGGGCGACATATCGGGATAGAGGTTTACGCGTCCATACTCGCAAAAGCGATTATCCATAATAATAGTTCCTGTTTGAAATGGTAAAAAAAATTTTAATCGAAAAATGTTATAATACAACTCTTTGTAGCCCTGTACCAACTTTTTTGATTTGTAGGCTACTTCGCGACTTAAGAAACTGCAATCAAATGTTTAGAGTCCAGTTAGGCTAAATTGGAGGTAAACTCCAGCAAATGTTTAAAACCCGCAGTCATGCGTTTTTAAGTGTTCTATATTTGCATTAAAATTGGCCATAATCAGTATGACTCGTAAAAACGGGAAAAGTAAGCTCCGTTTAATTGGGAGAAGAATTATAAACGACTTACTGACAACATTTTAAGAGATGTATTGATTTTGCGTCCCTTCTTTTAATGAGCGCTCTCTTTTATCAATTTCAGCAAAGCATCATATTTATTTAACCTACAATATATTGTTTTTAAAAAAATGGTCATCGTTATAATGTGAAAAATACATCGCATTAATGAATGCCCTGCCTTGAGTGTACAGACTTCTGGGTCGTCAAATAAAAACCAAGCATACTTCCTTAGCCTACTGTTTATTTAGTAACATTTCACTTCAATTCATACAGGCTCACCCTTTTGGAAACAATTCAAAGGAAGGTATCTGACCGAATAACCACTGTAAAGTAATGCTACTCAGAAAATAAACTGAGTAGACCTAGGCCTATAATAACAGTTTTACGTTTTGTCGGACAACCTTTTACATTCTAATAAAACAATACTTATAAGTATTACAAGCCATTCCAGAGAAGAAGTGATACAAAACTTTTTTTTCTAAATGACATGATTCAGTGACGTACTCTGCGTTGTATGTATACATTATAATTATATTTTCTTTTTTGAAAATTGCATTCAATGTATGAGATTGATCGCTTAAATATTTGTCACCATTTAAATATACACAGGTCTACATGGCCCAGAGACAAAAACACATTTTAACAAAATTAAATATCAAAACCCATTCTCCATATATGGAAGAATTACTTTGTAATTAGCACGTAGCCTATTATGTCCGTAAAAAGACACAACAAAACATAACTAAACATTTCCGAGGGAAGACACAACACAAAACAGTGTGCCCACCTTCAGCATTAGATGCACATAGAAGTCTTTAAAGTTGGGGGCCTTTTTATTTTCTCCAACAGAGGTTGAATAAACATCCAAAACGTTATCTGTGAAGTGACATTGTGTGTTCTTTCAAGTCACTGTATTTATTAAAATCGGTGTACTTTACAAACCTTATGGAAACACTTGGAAACACTAGTTCAGTTTGATATAAAACACACGTATTTCCAGCAGTCTTTACAAGTGCGGAGTGTAAAATGCCGGCGCGCCGTAAGTCTGAGATCCCAGCATGAAAGGTGACAGTACCGCGTGACTTGGCAGAAAGGGTAATTGGGTGGTACAGACAAGTCCGCCGGGTGTATGACCCGGGTAGCTTGTGTGCATTGACAAATGACCGCTCATGGGGGGAGACGGACTCAGCGGGCTAAGACCTCCTACATTGCTCGATCCGTTCGGACCACCACTGCCACCGCCCGTCGGGGCGCTTGTATCTGCGCCTGGGTTCTGCTTCTTCCACTTGGTCCGACGATTCTGGAACCAGATCTTGACTTGAGTCTCTGTCAAACTGAGGGATAGGGCCAAATTGAGTCGCTCACAGACGGACAGGTATCTGGTGGACTTAAATTTATTCTCCAGCGCCACAAGTTGTTCGTAGGTGAATGCTGTCCGGGCCCTCCGTGGTTTACCCGACTTGGAATCCGACCCAGAGCGCTTTCTTTTCGGTTTCGCTTGCTGACTCTGTCCGTTCTGTCCGGGCTGCTGTGTTTGCTGACCACTGGGGCTTGAGCTCCGGGTCATCAGGCCCTCCTCGTCGTGGTGTCCCAGCTCCGTGTCCACGTTGCCGACAAGAGTACCACTGCTTTCCTCGCTGCACAGCTCGTCCTGAATCTCGCTGTCAGTGTGAGTGCTTCTGCTGAAGTCATTCTCACATTCGTCTGATTTGTACACGAACCCGTCCTCTGTGAAAATACAAATGTGACAGGATTATTGCACCAATTCCTTGCAATAGGCAACGCGAAACAACTAATGATATGAAAGAACATTTTATATAGCCTAATGAACCTATAAAAAAACTAACGCATAAAACAGCGCCCAAATTCATGTGTGTACAGGCTAGTGAAGGAAATAGAAGTAAAATGCAAACAAATCAGAGGAGAAGTAGGCCTATGATTTGTCGTTGCAGTTTGTTTTAATAACGCATTTTTCAATACTTTGGGATTTATTATTTCACATTTAAACGTTGATGGCAATTCAAAAATAAACCTTTATGAAAACGATACTGCGCAGCCAGAGGCAATAATTTGTACCTTCACAAGTAAAATCCTCCAACATTTATGTTGATAATCATTAGATGTGGCCCTTTTACAAATTAGTTATTTTATTTATACCAAAACATATATTCCGACAAATCGGCATCAAAATCAAAACAATTTTATGGTTACGGTGTTCATTTTAGTTCCATTACTTTAATCGAAAAAGAAATGCTATTTCAAGAGCGAAAACAGACTGCATGGAAACATTTAATTACGTTCGCGTTTTTATGTTCTGCTTTAGGCAACAGTGGTGCTTTCCGAGTTGAGAAACCTTTGAGAGCTTTTGGGTCTTTTTTAAGGCCTCGGAGACAGTCAACTTTCAAGAAAAACGTTTTCGTCGAAAAAACATTCGATTGCATTCCCATACTGACACGTCAGAGCATCAAAAATACTGCTCCCGATTTAAAAAAAGTTTAATTCAACGCATAGCCTATTTTTGACTCCTTAATGCGCATGAACAGGTTTATTCATTTTGGGTGAATAAACAAAAGTTTGCGAATCGATAATTTAATTTAAAACGAAATATATTACACATTGACACCGCTAACGATTTGCCACTTTTCCATACTTTTTAAAATAGATTTTAACACTGGGTACAATGAAAATAAACAAATAAATGCGTAATCTCTGCGCGGGGCTTTAATCTTATCAGATATAGAATTTACAAACAGTAAAATGTCATGTGTTCAACTCTAGCAGAGTGAGATATATGGATCCAATAGGGGTATTACATTAAACAGGTAGATTTAACACAGAACATTTTACTGTGTAGAGTCAGTTTGCCTCATTTTGGGGCTAAAACGTTATGAAGACGAAATGGCTTCCTCTTTCGGAAGCTGTGGAAAGGTTTGCAAAGAAGAGGACCTTTGGGTATATTTCCAGCGAGGAAAAAGCAATCTGCTGCTTCTTTGGGTTGCAAGCAAGCCCCGATCAATGGCGTCCCTTAATAAGTATAATAGGTTTTAATCGAGTAATTATCCGAATTTTGACCCTATAATTTAGATGTTGGAGGGGAGTTTGCAAGCTGCCTGAAAGAGATACGCACAATTCGATAATAGGATATCGACCAGGCCGTCCTACATGCCACTCTGGGGCGATTTTAGCCATTATTCTGCCTCTTTAACGCTGCTAAGCACATTTTACCTTAAATGTAATCGAAGGAATTTAATTGTTTTTTCTGGAGATAACCGGCGTTTTGTCACAATTAGTAAGTTTCTTGCAGAAAAATAGGGGAAATGTGGAAGAAAACTGCATCATTTGCGTAACAGCTATGTGCACGCATCTGTTCACGAGCTCCGGAACTATTCGCTATATACCTTATATGCCAGTGTTGCAGTAATTCTAATAAAACAATATAGCTTTATGACTGAATTGGGATGTTGAAAAATATATAACTATAATTGTGACTGATTTCATGGTTGATATGTGATAAATGTTGATTAAATCACCCATAGTCTACTAGTTTCCGCCATTTGATCAAACGCTTATTTGTTTTCAAAGTTCAACGAGTCCATTCAGTTTACAGCAAATAGTTTAGACTATAAATCAAATTCACCAAAAATTTCATTGTTGTAATAATAATAATATTAATAATAGATAATAATAATAATTATTATTAGGCTATTATTATTAGTAGGCCTATTATTCCTCATGGATTCCTGGAATAAATTGACAAGACGCTCGTGTTTGTGATCATAAGAAAGCCGACACAATATTTGTCTTTGCCCGTCTAAACTTGCGTGATATAAGCCTCATAACAAATTATCTCATAAAGTCTCTTTCCTCGGACAGTATAGTCGGCAAACTGGGTAAAAGTGGAAGGTTAGAAAAGATTTTAGAGATAGATTATATTTATCTACGGTTTTTTACCCAAAATTTTAGCCCGTGCATCACTTCTGTCCATAGACAATGACCAGTCGCTGCACCTTTGTCAAATTTCACAGCATGCTGCAGGGAACAGCTGTTCAATGCTCAGCATCACTTCGAACTCACAACGCTCATATCTTAGAGGTATATTTCCTGAATAATAAACATGCAAAAGTCTAATCTGCCTTCACTTTTTAGTTTAATGTTGAAATTTTACTTTAATACAACATATATATATATGTGTGTGTGTGTGTGTGTGTGTGTGTGTGTCCGCAAAACATTACGTAGCCTATAATTGAAAGTGCACTTACTTAGTAATCCTGAAGACTTTTTACAAGTATCGTATTCTTCTGAATAATTTTTCTGATCTAACGCAAGATTTGAGTCTTCGCCCCCTCTATTCTCTGTCCCGATGGAGTAGTCGCTTCCAGTCCTGTTCGGATGTTTTTTACTGGTAAATTTGTTTGGGTCCAAAATGTCCAGAACAGAAAAAGATGTGGTCCGATGAACAGTCGGTGGGGGGGCTACCGCCGGCTCTTGTCTGGGCGAGTTGTCTCGACTGTCCCCCGGAAGCCTTTCTCTGCCGCCCGAGCAGGAGAAGACCGACAGCTCGTTAACCGAGAGCCGCTTCTCCCCATGAGTGTCCATGCTCTCCGGGACTGCCATCACAACTACCGCTGTCTGGGCTGCTACACCGGGCGCAGGCGGAACAATGGAGACGTCACCCACCTGAACCTTGTTCATGGCTCCCCACCAGGATCTAGAGCAATGCCTCTTTCGGTTGTACTATCACCTTAAATACGCGAAGTACCAAACGAGCGTGTTACAAAACGAGAGGCATGACTTCATGCGCAGTTATTAAAAATATGACTGATTTTCTTGGCGGAATACTTATACAACGCTTCAGTGCGTCACTGAGTCCAGTCGAAGCAGCAGCGTTCTAGCTACAGCTAGAACAGAACAGAGTTCCACAGCGAAAACGGGAGGTGATGGTCCACTGTCGGATGCTGATCTCCCCTGCTCCACTCCTTTTTTTTTGGTTTTTAACTATCCCCACAGGACCCTCCACGTTTATGTCAGTCCCTGCCCACCTCCCACCCTCCCCTTGCCGACGCACGCACAGGCTGCACTTTATTTATGCATTCATATTCAACTGTGGGTTGTAATTGGCTACAAATTAATCCCGTGCCTCTAATGGCCTGTAATCTCCGTCCGCGAGCGGGAGAGGGAGCAGAGGCGAACAGAAAGTGAGGAATGATGTAGTTTATGATATACTTGGCTGTCAGCTCTGTTTCAGCGCAACTCCGCTCGACTGGAAAGCATCTAAATAGGCTTATTTTTCCCCCTCTGTCGTTTTTGGACCAGGGTCATGAGGGGGTGGGGTTGTGATAATGTTGATAGTCTCCTTAAATAATTACACGATCGTGACGCATCGCAAAAACCTTGCATGAGCGCTCTGTAGAACTCGGTCTTTCGCGATCCATTCATAGTATCCGTATAACACATAATATCACAATTAAGCGGAGAAAAATCAGTATATTATTATTATCATTATTGTTATTATTATTATTATTATTATTATTATTATTATTATTATTATTATTATTATTATTATTACCGTCGTTATAATAATCATCACAATGCAATCGCAATAAATGATGTTAGTTCTTATACTTTATACGAGAATATATTTAATTTATATTTATCATAAAAATTCCGGTTAAGATTGGAGTAAGCTTAAATAGCCTACTAGTCACGTGTCACTATCCTCACTCCAAAAATCTCAATTATTCATTGAATAAAGGCAGTGATACCCCTTTTGGTGAAATATTGATTTCTAAATTAGGAAGTCATAATTCAGCTTGAAAACAAATAGACATACAATAGGAATTTTATTTCAAGTCAACTTGTGTCTTCTTTCGTCTATGATAATATTTTAATATTCGACTCTGAATATTAGATGGTGCGCTCGTGTAATCAATTTCCTTTTAAAAAGTAAAAATGGGAAACAACTGACAAAATTTGATTATTTTCCTTTTCTAGAAGGCTGGTGACACATACAAGGACGGGTCTTTTGCAATTACCGCGGGCAATGATCCTTTGGAAAGCAGAAATTAAAAGTTGGAGAAAATAATGGATAAAACAATCAGCTGTAATTTTGGTAGCGGCGAACATTATTAGCCCATCAGTGGGGCGGAGCCCATGGGAGTTGGGACACAGCTCGCGCATTGAGATTTCAAGAGGCAGCCGCTGCGACCAATCTGTAATTTAATAGCTATTCGTTTTTAATCAGGCCCTTTCAGGATCTTTAGTAAGAATGACTTTAATGGGCTTTGTTTGTTATTATTTTAAATGATCTCACTTCATGATATTATATATGACTAAAACTGCTTTAAATAGAAAACTGAATAATTCAGAAATCACTGGAAAGAAGAGCAAGTAGGCTAGGTGTAGGTCATATTCTCGTGCTAAGTTCACTGTTACTGTAAAATCTCATGTATTCTTCTTTTTATTATTAGGGCTATTTTTGTAATATTATGATGATTCACGAGTAAAATGATACACGTAGCATGGTAGCCCATACCCAACTGAGGGTAGTATTTCTATGAAAACGTTAACATGAGTATTGTCATTCTTTATCTTTTTCATTATCAGGACCATATTCTTGAGAGTTCCAGTGGGACCACAGAATTAAATTTACAGTTACCTGAAAACACAGATATAAGATCAAATACAACAAGAACAACAACAAAAAGAGCAACTGCAGTAATAATAGTATTATTAATAATAATACAACTAAGAAGGATTGTAAGATAAATTTTTAATAGAAATGTTTCAGTGGTCTTAACCACAACTGATCGGCGGTAATGCGCTCATTTGCTCGCACTCTGACTCCGCTGCCTGCTCTGGTTATCTCTTGCCTCTCTTGATCACTCAGAGTACTATATCAGTTCTGACACGTAATATCTTCTTTAATCTATAGCCGATCGCTTTGCGAGTCGCTTTTACTTTAAAGAATATCTTAATATTACGACTATTAAGAAGCACGCACACTGGTACACTCGGTCAGTTCTTCAGTTTACACGGTATGAATGCCATCTACCGTTCCCCTTAAAAGCTCTGATGCGATCTCATTTCAAACTTGTGTTCATGTACCCATTCCAAAATAAATGTAGGTTACACAAAGTCAATCACGCAAACAAATAAAATACATGGTTTCCATTTCTTGTCCCCACTGAGATGGGGGATATAGACCTTAAAAATAATATACACCATATTAATTCATAACGCCCTCTCTGCTGGTCTAGATGGTCAGCATTTGGGGAGCCGTAATTAGGCCCTCGTCGTTGGCTCCAAACCCGTTGTCCTATATCCCAATTCATTTTCGCAAAGTGTGGTAATTTGCATGTAAATGATATTGTTCAAAACCCCTTTCTCCTCAGCTCCTCAGTGCAATCGTCGCGCTCCTGTCACCGTCACTAAATTTGTGTCCCTCACTTCCCGTCAGCTGCCATCAGTAGCACGTCACTCCCGCCTTAATCATCCATGATAAATAGCGACTCAATACCCGCCTAATTTTCGATAAAAGTGAGCCAAATTTGAGCAGATCAACGTTAAACCTGTTTTGAATTCGGCTTTGATATCAAAGGACTTTCCTTGAGAAAAAACGAGTAACACAGCACGTTACTGGGATTTGAAAAGGAACAGGCAAGCACGCACACACGCACGCGCGCATGTGGTCCAGGACAAGACATAAGACTGTACTCAAGTTCTCAACGGGCGAGAAGTCTTAAAGCGCGCTCATATAAATCTCGTGCCAGCGCACAATTGCATCAGAACTAGAAAGTTGCATTTCTTAACTCAAACATTTCAACTTACGTAACTGTAAATATATGCAGGCAGTCGAGCATATAGATAGTACACAGGTTTGTGTTGTAAATCCTAATAATTGACCTTGTTATACTATCAATTAATTAAATTGCACCTGGGCTCCCACATGTATTGTGGAAAAGATTGTGTATCTATCGATAATTTTGTGCATTTTTTTCGCTATTTACACACAATTCACAGTATATCTTGATACTCATACAAAGCTCTTTATGTGTATATATTTAAATTTAGGCCTTTACTGCACAGTAGTAGCCTAACTGAAATGAGAAACTGCAAAGCTTTCTGAATCTGAGAGAACACAATATATTCCAATATATCTGGTCTAATTAAATGTCAGTACATTTTATCTAATTAAACATACACAATGAATATCTTCCATTTGTAAATGAATAAATGAATATTAAAATTTCAGCCTGTCCAGTAAAAAAAAAAAAAATCTTAAAATTAAAATAAATAAGTGTGTTTAAATGTGTTTTGTTAATTCATAAACAAATAAAAAAATGTAAATATTAGAGACACAAAATTTTGTTGAATTTAGCATTAGTCTACGCAATATATATTCAACACCACACATCTGCTTATGTGTACAGGCATTCTTATTGATTTATAGTGATAGTTCTATTCCTGTCATCTTATACTTATACTTCCTCTCTTCAGTTAAATTAGCGAACATCTCGGTATTTCAATGTGTGTTAATTAATTAAATGGTTACCATGAAAAATACGTAAAATGTAAAAATTAAATTAAATTTGCACAGTAAATATGAACTGCATTCAGGATTTATGTTAATTGTTTCTTCTATTTCTTTGTTATTTTTTATGTTCCTAATTTTCTTTGGTGAATCGGGTTGCTTAGTCAAAGTACTTACACTATTTGTTCAAATAGGGTGGTTTGTTTTTGTTCTATGATTGATTAATTGATTAATTATTTCAAGAGTTCCTCAAACTTTCACAAACCTGATATTGTTTTCCTGAATGTATTCACAATCCAGCACTGGTTTGCTAATTGAAACCTCAAATTTCACAATATAATTGCAAATAGTCATTGCTAGCTTATTAATGCGTATCTGATTCAACTGGCTTTGTTAGTTTGAGCTACTGGTGATCATCTAAGTCTCAGAAGTTTAATGTTTTTTAATATATTTATTCATTTTTTGTTTGCAAGATTACTGAATTTACTCTCAATGTCCTAATATCCCTCTATTATGGAACTTAACTTTAAGTTGTAGTTATATGTATTAACTACAGTATGTCTGTCAGTTGTTTCTGTTTAGTTGTCTTTGCATTTCCTAAAGCTTTAAGCATGCACTTATGTAAGTCACAGTGGATAAAAATGTCTGCTAACATCTAAATGTAATGTGAATCTTAATTTTGAACTATATTGAACTTCTATCTAGTTATGGTACAAAGTTTGACCTATCCAAACCAAACTTGATCTGATGCTTTATAGTAACTTACTGTACATCTGGATTGTTCATGTTTGTCTGTATTATTTGTCATGCTGCCTGCATATCAAGATTAGAGATAACCCGAATGTCCATTCCTGAATTCAATTTTCCTTTAACTTCAACTGTGAATTGGAAGTGTAGTGTGTTCATTTATTTAAATTTTAGTAAAGGCACCATCCCGATGAAGTATCTGTTCACCCTCTGTCACTGAATATGTAGGATGTGGGATCAGGAGCTGATGTCACTAGTTGTGGTTATGACCTCAGATACTGTTCAAAACAATCAAAGGGCCTGACTGGTTGAGAAAGAGAAGCCTGCATCAAGCCAAATTTATTGTTCTGCTAAGTCTGATGGTTCAAATTGTGTACACACTTTCTACAATTGTTATTCGAAGACAGGAGTGCTATGTTACAAATGCTTATACCTGACAAGAGAAAGTATTAAGTGGGCCCAAAACTGAACACAATTTTGATCAATCAGAAAACTTGTATAATATGTATCTATATTTTTTGTATTTGGCTGCTTGACATGAGGGCTTGTCCTTTGGGGTACCTAAGGGGTGCAGTGGCCACATGATGCCAATCCATCCATAAGCACAACGTGCTGACATAAGTGAACTTAGAAACACAGAATCCAGCACTACCAGAAGTGCCGGCAATATTAAAACTTGCACTATATTGCTAATGGGGTCGTTATTTGTCAGGGTGACAAATCCCCGTCTTGAAAACGTGGAAGCGATCTCTAAATTGAAGTTATGCTTTGTATCAGTGGCAATGTTCAACATTTCAGTCAGAATTACATTGGAAAAATAATTAAATTAGAATAACATTTTTAATAATGCTGCTTGAGAAGAAACTACATTATAAATATGCACCTGACTGATAGATGTCTTTTAAGCTTTGGTGGAACTTGCAAATCATCGAACCCACTGTTATTTCTGTAGCAAATACGAATTTAGCAAATGTAGCGTACCATGGTCGACAATTGAAAACCGAAATAGTCATCTGACGTCACTGCGCTTTGCAGCCCTCTGAAATGTTAAAAAACGTTTTAATTGAAAAGTAAGTTGGAATCTACCAACACCACATCTGAGAACCCCATTTACTATTTCGGTCCTTCTACATCATCGGTTTATTATTATTATTATTATTATTATTATTATTATTATTATTATTAGTAGTAGTAGTAGTAGTAGTAGTAGTAGTAGGCCTAATAATAACAATAACAATAATAATAATAATAATAATAATAATAATAATAATAATAATAATAATAATAATAATCTACTTGTTTATTTAAGGAAATGCTTAGGAAAATGTAGCTTCCGAAGGATTCTTAAAAGATTCGTTGGAGCGTTTGCAATCGGCGCTGACAGGTACAGACTACATAGGAAGATTTAAATCACTAGGGAAAGAGGTTCTTCCAGTAATGAGCTTAATTAAGGTTACTGCTCTCTGCACAGCCCCATGATTATTAAATTAATGTGATCATACAAATGAATCATAATTAGAAGCTTAAATAGCACTACCAGGGAAGCCTCTGTGAGTCCATTAAAAGTGTGCGGCCCTTTTACCACTTGGAGAACGGTATTAAGCATTGTTTTATAAGAACAATTTCTGTATCTGTATGCACACTTAACAACAGGCTATTCATTTCATGATTTTATTTGAAGTGGTGTTCTTTTCAGGCTTTCTTATAAACCCACACGCTGAGGGAAAGGAATGAATTTGGCGCGCTCCTTATGACTCCCTCATCTTATGCTAAAGCTATTGCATTCTACTGCTCCTACTGCGGTAGCTAGCAATGATAGTAATGATAATGGCGTTCATATGTCAACATCGTTTTAATTCTATCATAGCGAGTGTGCTCCTTTGTGTTATTTCAGAATTATTCCCTCATATTGTGCCTGACCAGGACGGTGTAAAAACGCAATTCGTAAGCGAAAAGGTCTGTTCTCTTGTCAGTTTCTTCTGTAGGTAAAATATTGTGTAGTTTAAGGGAGAGAAAATATCAGCTGTGACTCTGAGCGTCGGCGCCAATTTAACGATTTCAAATGAGCTCTGACTAGTAGAAATCTGACAATTCCCCCCATCACGATGGCGGATGACAGTTAAAATGACCAGAAATCAATATTCTGACCGGGTGTCTCGCGCTGATAAGACCAACCAAGACAATGTTGACTATTAAACTCGACAGCTTGAGATATTACACTATTAGTTATGCTATTTTTAATAATCTATAATATTTGGGCTATAATTAATTAATTATACGGGTCAGATAATATCTGAGCCTGGGATGGGGTCTGAAGGGTCTATTAAGGCTGGTAATGAGAAAGGAGAAATCTAATCTAAGGACGAGGAGCCGTGAAGGAACAAATATACAACCACAGGAGAGAGGGGGGAATAGGAGGGAGCCTGGGAGGGAAGGGAAAGCGATGGAAGGCTGTTTGGAAAAGCAGGCACATCACACATACTGTAGAGTTTCTTTTCAGATTTTCAAGTTGGCAAAGTTAGCTTCATAAACGGCATAATTAGGCTTGCTGGATATTGATATGTTGCCTTAAATATTTTTCGCAAAACGTTTCCATTTCTGATGTTCACAGAATATGTCCATTTGAAATCTGATCATTGCATCATATGCCATTCAAGTCCAGTCTTAATTCTGAAGCAAACATTGAAGATGAATAAACTGATTTATTTATCTGAGGTCATGAGGATAATATTGTGGTGTGTTGCTATAGTAATTATACAGGTAAACCTTTGAGGTAACATGGTAAACATGCCTCTTTTTAAGCCTGTTCAAGGAATTTATACAGCAAGTGAATTACCCTATGGTCTTTGTGTCTGCCTTTTAGTTTGAATGCTTCTAAAATGGTTTGATCCTGTTAATGACATCGTTAAATGTTTTTCTTGGAGCTTAAATTTGGGTCATTCAGTCAGTTGTGTCATTACTTGATTTGTTTGATTTTGACTTTTAATAGTTAGTTTGCTTTGTTTGTTAATGTCTTGTATGCCACTGCTGTTTCATTCTATTCTCACATTTAGTTAGTTATTACTGTCTGTCTCATTCTATCTTTTGTTTGCACGTCATTGCTGTGTCATTGTTTCCCTAATCTCTCATTACTACCTTCAATCCATCATTGATTCATAATTGTAAAGTATTTAATTAAATTCATTTTTATGTTGTGGTTCACAAATGTTCTCTGTTACAATGCCATGGGAAACTGATTTATTGATTGATTGATAAAGAGTGCTGGTACCAGGGACTGATCAGATTAGTAGTTGTGATGAATGTTAAACTGTGTAACATTGTAACGCTATTGGTAATTTTACCATTCTAATCATTGGACATCCCATTGACAAATCTGTATATAATCTATATAGGCAGGCAGACTGTTTTAGTGGTAAAAGAAATTGACTTGTTGAGCTTGGAACCAGAATTTTAATTGTGGATTTGTGCTGGACTTAAAAATTGGATGGATTGATGTAAGAGTTGCAGGTTAAAATTCGGAATGGTTTAGTCTGTTACAGTTGTCCACTATGCTATAATATGGAACTGGCTCCCAAACTGCCCCAGTAAATATTCAGTTATGATAAAAGATTATATGTGTTTATATGCAAGCTATACAAATGGTTCTGGGTGAAGAGATCTGCTGAGAAAATGTGTAATGTAATTGTCACACACCATGACAGTAAACCCCTGGGAAGACGGTAAGTCACAAGGTATACAACACGGATTTTGGCACTTTTTTTGGGGTTTCCTACATAAATAACCACAATGACCACAGACTCCCAGCCCTAAAGAACATTCACTTCTGTAATTTCTGACTACATGTACACACACAGAATTCTGATATAATTTCACACGTCCACACAAAAAAGCCCTAAACTTGGGTTATTTTGCATTTTCTCCTTTTTCCTTTTTCAATACTAGGTGGTTGTAGCTAACTAGCCAGCAATGCGATATGCTTTTAACACAACTTTCAATACAACAGATAACATACTTACAGAAAACAGAAAATTACATAACATACATTGAAAAAAAGGAAAAAACTGAGGTTTTCCTAAGCTAATGTCTGGATGTTTGTCAGTCTTACTACAGGAGTGCAGCTGGGTCTGCTTGGTTGGTGGCTTGGCTTGTTTGTCCAAGGTAACTCTGGCTTGGGCAACATCTCTGGATCTCCATTGTGCTGTCTGAAGAAACCAGTCATTTTCCTTGTTGCTGGTATGGCAAAGGGATTCTTTCGTCCTTTCAGGGAGCTGTTCTGGCAACCGGAAGCTAGTTCGCTGTCTCAGGAATGTATGTAGGCTATGCATATTTACTTGTTAATATATTGCAGAAGGACAGCAATGTGTAAAGTTAGTAAATAAACTGATCCCATGTGGATGCAGTTCCTTTAGCAAACTTGCAGCTTAACATGTTCACTTGGAGCTATAAACCGCTGCCCATGGCTTTAACTGGAGAGAGAGAGAGAGTAAATCTTCACGTGTTCTTTTGCAGGCAGGCTTTTGCTCTCTTTCCAGGAGTGCTGCTGCTTTTTACTTTCTCTGTGTCAGTCACAACTCTGACCCTGGATCAGAAGTCCTGCTGCTTTTTTCTTTCTCTGTGTCAGTCACAACTCTGACCCTGGATCAGAAGTCCTGCTGCTTTTTTACTTTCTCTGTGTCAGTCACAACTCTGACCCTGGATCAGGAGTCCTGCTGCTTTTTTACTTTCTCTGTGTCAGTCACAACTCTGACCCTGGATCAGAAGTCCTGCTGCTTTTTCAGTCACAACTCTGACCCTGGATCAGGAATCCTGATGCTTTTGACTTTATCTGTGTCAGTCACAACTCTGACCCTGGATCAGGAGTCCTGCTGCTTTTTACTTTCTCTGTGTCAGTCACAACTCTCACCCTGGATCAGAAGTCCTGCTGCTTTTTACTTTCTCTGTGTCAGTCACAATTCTGACCCTGGATCAGAAGTCCTGCTGCTTTTTACTTTCTCTGTGTCAGTCACAATTCTGACCCTGGATCAGGAGTCCTGCTGCTTTTTACTTTCTCTGTAACAACACTGACCATGGATTGGGAGTCCTGCTGCTTTTCCCCACGGCACGCAGGACTGCCTGCCGCCATGGGCTTTGCTTGGCAAATTGTGGTCACCCACTCACTCACTCACTCATGGACGACCTGAGAGTGACATTTGGTAGGACACATACGCAGGTGGTGCTTCGTTTAGTATGACGCATGCACAGGTGCATCTCCCAAAATCATCACTTCAAACGGGACAAGATTTTTAAGCACAGCTTTATCGCCTAACGTTACTTTAGCTAACCCTAACATGTTAGCATTTTGCCTACTTTAGTTAACCTAGTTAGCACATACCACCAATACAGCTGTATGGACACACAAAGGACAACAAATAACGTTACAGAGGTGAGGACATGCTATTGCTAGCTAGCTATATAGTTAGCCAAGTTTTACTCATGACACTTTGTACAGGTGTGCCATGGGTCTGGACGGTTTCGTGCTTGTTTACTTTGTCACAACACTGACCCTGGATTGCGAGTCCTGCTGCTTTCAGTCTCAGTCAGAATGTTTTAAACAGCTGATGAAAAATAACATTCCAGAAAGGATATGTTTATATTTGGTTGTCAAGTTAATTTGACAAAATATGCAAGTTTTCATATACGTGCAACTTAAAGTAAGTATGGATTGTAATATTGATACTATAGGTAAATTGATAGGTATAGTACTTTATTATCCCCGAAGGGAAATTTTAGCAGCATATAACATTATTCACATTTACAAGCAGACATTTATACCAAGAAATATACAAGAATTTACACTACAGAAAGGGGAGGGGGGTGGGGGGTTCTTAACCATGAACACAATTTTCTAAACATCATAATAATAATTAATAACACATTCTGTTCAAATGGTAAGATGAAAAAGGGCACGAAGTTGCATTAAATAATTTAGGAAACATTGGGTTGCACTGCTTTGAAATAGAGCTTGTTTAATTTGCATGAGTTAAGATAGCCAATATTGTTTCTTGTAACATGGCTTCATTTTGATGCCAGTACATTTAATGCCAGTTAAAAGTAGATTTAGCAAGTTTTAATGAATGACTTATATACAGTGCTTTGTATGCATGAGTAACTTGGCATTTTTGGAGAAAATTTACTTTTGTTGATATATAATTTGCTTTTGTACTGTGTTAGTTATGAGTAACTGATAATGATAATGCATATACATGTATGAACTAAAATAATTAAATCTAGAGAGAGAGAGATCCATACACATATATACATGCAAACACGCATGCATTCCAGATACAGTATTTCAGTTTTCCTGAAAGTTGGTGAGGAAATGTCCCTACTATCCACACATCTACACCTAAGAGTAACATTATCCGTCCTCGACTGACACATACTAACATACTTACCCAAGTGCTATTGTTCACTAGCTAGGTTGCTCAACCTTATTGGTGGTGAGTGGAAACTGCTAGCTGGTTAACTGTAGTCAACTTTTAGCTATAGTTAATATCAATGGCTATTGTTCAATATTTTTAGTTTTAATTATAAGTTAACAGAATTACTATTTAAAGTAATAATCTCAAAGATTTTCATTAAAATAAATGTCTTTTGAGTCACTATCTATCGCTGCATTGGGTAACACAATGGCGATTGAGCCTATTTTTATATTAATTTATACTATTATTATTATCATAATTCATGATTAAAAAACTTGGTGTCTGTGGCGACATTCCTGGGAAAAAATCACAAGCGGCGCACAGTTAGTGACGCGTTTTTCATCACCCATCAGTGGTTGGTCCGCCAGAGAGGGTAGGCGGAACTAACGCAACAGGCTCGCTCTTCAACTCACTTGTGTGTGAGCGGCGTACTGTTTTTTCCGGTGTCTGCATGCGTTACAGTAACAGAGAAAGGGGGGGTTGGGGGAGTTATGGAACCCTAAAAAGTTTTTGTGTAACATGAGAGATCATATTATTTGTTGATGTAGATTTCGTATTACATTTAATGACAATGTAACTTTACTAAATTGCATAGCTATTTGCACAGCTAACGCTAGCTACCGGACCATGTCAGGAAAGACAACATTAGTTTAGACAACGCACAGTATCCATCTCTCATATCAGGTAACGTTGCGTTAGCTAGCTAGCTAATGTAATTAACACAATCTAATGTTGGCTAACAATTAGAAAAAAACGCTAGCTAACGCTACCGACCGGTACCAACCTCGAAAACCGTCTCTCGAATGCAATGCTACCTTGTTGCAACGTTGCAGTGTAGCTAACGTTAAGGCCAGTTCAGATCAATGATTCGCAACGAGACTGGGTGCAACTTGCAAAATTCCAAGACGTCTGATTGTAAACATTCTAAAACTGCACTTGGCGATTTGACAAGGACGGTCATTTAAAACCACAGGGCAGGCAGCTCTGCTACCAGCCAGTTCACACTGCTGCAATTTTCTCTGCAACATTCTAAAACTGTTTCGTCTCGTTGCGAATTATTGATCTGAACTGGCCTTAACGTTACCGTTATTTACATTGCCATCGGGTTCATCAATATATTATAATGATCGGAATAAAGCCGGGGTATGTGGAGCAGAGCCAGGTCTGATTTCTGAAGATGTCATGCAGGAGAAAACTAAATAAAAGAATACGGCAGTATGGATTAGCATTGTTATTATTTTATTACGGATCCTCATATGTTCCTTCAGCCTTTATGCCCTTTTTGATGAAATCTCCTTTGTTTTTGTTTTATTCTTCTTGTTCTGATTGATAATTTAACACCCAGCTCAGCTTTATTCTCAAACAGTTTAGCTAGCAAAACCAGAAACACCAGGGGTAACATTTTGCAAGGCAGTTGTTTCAAAAATACCACACAACAATCATTCACAAAAAAGACTGCTTATTGTGCACGAGATACATAATTGCACGAGCCACAGCGAATCCCGCAAATTCTTCTCTGCAGTGTAAAGATGTTCATACCGGGCAAAAGGTGGATAAAGGACGTTTGCAGAAATTAATCATCACTAATTCTACTCCAGGTTTGCTACGGCATTTTAACCAGGCTCGGCAGTATAAAGACATCTTGAGTTAGCCTAATGTTAGACAACAAATGAGTATGTACATAACGTTACTTTTATAACAACCGTTTTTTATTCAGTAAATAGTAAGTGTTATAGTTGGCGTGCCAACTGACTGACGTCACACAGGCGACACTGGTTGGATCCGGTTAGATCTATGGGAAGTGAGGTCCAAAAACACATCTGCAATTACCGCTTCTCGCCATTGGCACCGCCATAGAGAACAAAACTGAAATCTTCGAGATTGTCACTTTAACTAAACTTAAATTGTTTTTTTTGTTTTTTTGGATGACACTACAAATAATTAAACAAACAATAAATAACAATGTATAAAAACAACACAATATAAAGGAATAACTACAAAACATAACTATATTATAAAACTAAATAAATAACTTTATAAATAACTATTAACATAATAACTAATATTAATCTCTATTTAACAAAGACAGTTTGATATTAACTGTAGGTTTAGTATTGCCTGTAAAATAATAGTTAAATTCCAGTAATTATAATAGTAAATGTAGTAGTAAAATATATAGATAGTAATTTTTGTATTTTATTAAACAAACAGTAAATACAACCAATTAGAACCATGCCATTCATGCAGGTTTCAGCAGTAAAAGCTGTGAAAGACTATACAGCTGGCAATTATTAGTCCGCAAGCGAGCTAGTTTCCACACATATCAAAGATGGTGACCACAACATTTTCAAAAACTATTGGCGGAAATAGCATCACATGTGCACTTCCTTATATGTCCATTATGCCTTTGTATCCAAGTATCATGCAATTGGCTACTTTCATCAGAATACTTTAATCAGATGTTGTTACTGGCAGATGTAACTAAATGTTCAATGAGGAGAATGATTAATTATGGGACTGAAGCATTTGTGATGATGAAATCAGCAGGAAAAAGAAGAAGGAGAAAATGCAAAATAACCCAAGTTTGGGGCTTTATTGTATGGACATGTGAAGTTGAATGTGTGTGTACATGAGGTCAGAAGGTACAGAAGTCAATGTTCTGAGGGTCTGTTGTAATTGGTGGTTATTTCTGTAGGAAACCTGGAAAAGTGCCAAACTCTCAATGCTGTATAGGTATTGTTCATGTCCCAACAAGCAGTAACTTGGTGGATGGTATACCTGCCATACCAATGTATGAATTCATTAACAAAAATGATGGTATTGAAGATAAAGATACACACGACAGAGTCAGGAACTCCTTTTGATGTTTTAATAAAACAACCGGTCGGGAATAGGTACAAGTTCAGTCTTCAAAAATATTAAGTCTAATACATGGGTTAATATAGTTATCAGAGTCAAAGAGCTGTTGGTCTAGCCTATGAGATTCATTCAGTCGTAATATGGAAAACTTCCAATTATTGCCAAGTGTGGGTTAGAGACAGAGAAATAGAGGTTCTTTAATCCCTTAATGCACTTAATTACTGCAGCTGCTGTCCATGTCACGGCTGTGACGCCCAGCTCTTCTACTAACCCCGTCTCCCTCTCTCCTCCCTAGTGTCTCTCCCTCTGGTGTTCTACCCAGGGGTATAATTGCTAAATTAATGCAATGATTGGTTAGTTGATTGTTTGATTGTTTCCCTCATGTGTAGCCCTATACCTCTGCGTGTCACTGGCTGTCTGCAATCAGTCATTACCCCCCTTTTGTATTTAGGTCTGTTTCCCCCATTCAGTCAGTGCTTAGTTGTCAGTCTGCTTAGTCTGTATTATTCTGAGCCGCTACGTGTCGTAGCTAAACTTCTGCCTGTCAGTTTTCTTTGTTTTGAGTAAGCCAGAGGTCTCTGTCTCAGTGTTGCCTGCCTTCTGCTGTGATACAGTAAATACCCCAGAATTGGGTTTAAGCTTCATCTGCATCCTGCCAGTTTCTTTTCTGCACTTGGATCCATACCTGTCAGCCGCCTTACAGTACAACTAAGCCACCGTCATGGATCCAGCAGAAAGTGAGCCACAGCAACAGCTACAGGCAGCCGTCCACGCTCAAGGGGCGACCATCAGTCATCATGACCAGATGCTTCGGGAGATTATGAACCAACTTCAACACCTCTCCATGTTAATACAGCAGGACCCCAGGCCCCCTGCTGCATCAGCTACCCCGCCGCCCGCTGCTACGGCTGCCCCCCCCACCCCCTAACCCACCAGTTTTCCGTGAGCCACACTTACCTCCACCAGAGCGCTATCACGGTGATCCTGGGACCTGCCGAGCCTTCCTCACCCAGTGCTCCTGGGTGTTTGAGTTACAGCCCTCCATGTTCCCAACCGATCGCTCCCGCATTGCCTACCTCATCACCCTGTTGTCTGGTAAGGCCCTAGCCTGGGCAACGGCGGTCTGGGAGCAACAGTCAGACATCTGTTCGAATTACAACCTGTTTGTGGCCGAAATGAAAAGTTTTTGACCATTCCATCTCTGGGAGGGAGGCGTCTAAGAGACTGTTCAATCTACGCCAGGGTCAGCGTAGCGTGGCTGATTATTCCATTGAGTTCCGCACCCTAGCGGCGGAGAGCGGCTGGAATTCCGAATCCCTGTTTGGTGCTTTCCAAAACGGCCTGACCGACACCATTAAAGACGAACTGGTATCCAGGGAGCTGCCTGACAGTCTCGACGACCTCATTGCCCTAGCCATTCAAATTGACAGCCGCCTCCGTGAGCGCAGGAGGGAGAGAGGTGCTGGGTCCAGGTACAGCGCCACGCCCCCATCTGGGTCCCCTCTCGCTGTGTCACGTTCAGCTGCCCCCGCCACTGTCGGTCAGGCCAACTCCTTCCGACGGGAACTGAGGGGGTCCGAACTCCCGTCAGAGGAGGAGCCCATGCAGTTGGGCAGGACTACGCTGTCCCCTGCAGAACGCCAGCGGAGGATAACCCAGAGGTGCTGTCTCTATTGTGGCCAGGCCGGCCATTTCATTTCTTCATGCCCAGTAAAAGAGTCGGCTCTCCAGTAAAAGAGGGAATACTGTTGAGCCGATCCAAGACCTTATCCCTCCGCCCTCGTTCCTTCTTCTCCGCCGTTCTCACCTGGAAAACCCGGACCTGCCCCTTGCATGCTTTTGTGGATTCGGGAGCCGATGAAAGTTTCATTGATTCAGCCCTGGTGCGTCGGCTGGCTATTTCCACCATGCCCATGAAGTCCCCGCTTGAGGTCAATGCCCTGGATGGGAGGGTCATCGGGTCTGTCACTCACCTCACGGTTCCACTAAACCTCTGTGTCTCTGCTAACCATCATGAGTACATCCAGTTCTACCTGTTGGATTCCCCGTTCGCTGCTGTCATTCTGGGTCGGCTCTGGTTAGAGAAGCACAACCCGCAGATCAACTGGACCACCGGCACAGTCACAAGTTGGAGTTCATTCTGCCATCAGCATTGCCTCAGATCAGCCGTCACCGCCCCCCCTACTCCTTCATGCCCTGGTGAGTTTCCAGACCTATCTTGTGTTCCCTCTGTTTATCTAGACGTCAAGGAGGTGTTCAGTAAGCGGCGCGCCACCTTACTGCCCCTTCACCGTGCCTATGACTGCGCCATTGACCTCCTCCCGGGTACCATGCCTCCTCGTGGTCGTCTGTATTCCCTCACTGCTCCAGAGAACGCAGCCATGGACAAGTACATCAATGAGTCACTGGCAGCTGGTCTTATCCATCCTTCTTCCCCTGCTGGGGCTGGTTTTTTTTTGTGGAGAAGAAAGACAAGTCCCTCAGACCCTGCATCGATTACCGTGGTCTCAACGACATCACTATCAAGAACCGGTATCCCCTTCCCCTCATCTCCTTTGCATTCGAACTTCTCCAGGGAGCCACCATCTTTACCAAGCTCGACCTGCGCAATGCTTACCACCTAGTGCGCATCCGACAAGGAGATGAGTGGAAGACTGCTTTCACACCCCCAGTGGCCACTATGAGTACCTGGTCATGCCGTTTGGTTTCACCAACGCACCAGCAGTGTTTCAGGCCCTTGTCAACGATGTTCTCCGTGACATGCTCAACCGGTTTGTGTTTGTCTACTTGGACGACATTCTGATCTTTTCCAAGTCCCAGCAAGACCACGTACAGCACGTTAAGCAAGTTCTCCACCGGCTGCTGGAGAACCAGCTGTTTGTGAAGGCAGAGAAATGTGAGTTCCATGTTTCCACCATTTCATTCCTGGGATTTGTAGTGTCTGACGGTCATGTGCACATGGACCCAGCCAAAGTCAAAGCAGTGGTGGATTGGCCTGCCCCATCTTCTCTGAAACAGTTACAGCGTTTTCTGGGATTCGCCAATTTTTATCGACGTTTCATCCGCAACTACAGCTCCATAGCGGCCCCGCTGACTGCCCTCACCTCCCGTTCTCTCTCCTTCATCTGGACCCCTGAAACTGAGAAGGCCTTTCTTGAGCTTAAACGTTGGTTCACCTCTGCCCCCATTCTGGTTCACCCTGACCCATCTCTCTCCTTCATAGTGGAAGTCGACGCGTCGGATGTGGGAGTAGGGGCCATCTTGTCTCAGCGCTCCCCCAAAGACCAGAAAATTCATCCATGCGCCGCCTTCTCTCGCCGCCTGTCTCCAGCGGAGAGGAACTACGACATCGGTAACAGAGAGTTACTCGCTGTCAAGTTGGCCTTGGAGGAGTGGAGACATTGGCTGGAGGGTCCCTCATCGTCCCTGGTCCCATATTTCTCTGGACTTTGTCACTGGCCTGCCCCCCTCTGATGGTAACACCGCCATCCTCACTGTTGTCGACCAGTTTTCCAAATCTGCTCACTTCATCCCCCTGCCTAAACTGCCGTCAGCCAAGGAAACAGCCCAGCTCATGGTTCTACATGTGTTCCGTCTCCATGGTCTCCCCGCTGACATTGTCTCAGATCGAGGCCCTCAGTTCACCTCCCAGTTCTGGAGGGCCTTCTGTTCACTCCTCGGCGCCACAGTTAGTCTCTCATCCGGATTCCACCCCCAGACTAATGGCCAGTCCAAGCGGGTCAACCAGGACCTGGAGACCACCCTGCGTTGCCTCGTCTCATCCAACCCAACCACCTGGAGTCGGCAGTTGGTCTGGGTGGAATATGCCCATAATACACTCCCCTACTTTGCTACCGGCCTGTCCCCTTTCCAGTGTGCGCACGGATACCAACCCCAACTCTTCCCTGACCAGGAGAAGGAGGTCAGTGTACCATCGGCCCAGGAGTTCGTTCGGCGCTGTCATCCGACCTGAAGGAAAGCACGCTCCACCTTGCTTCGCACGGCTTCCGGGTACCAGCGACAGGCAGACCGGCGCCGTGTTCCTGCCCCTTGGTACCGCCCTGGCCAGATGGTGTGGCTCTCCACCCGCGACCTACCGCTTAGGGTGGAGTCTCGGAAGCTGGCTTCCAAGTTCATCGGCTCATTCCCCGTTGCAGAAGTCATCAACCGCTCTGTAGTCCGCCTCCGGCTCCCCCACTCCCTTCGTGTACATCCCACATTCCATGTCTCCCGTGTAAAGCCTGTTTCCTCCAGCCCTCTGGTTCCTGCCCCCCGACCCCCGCCCCCTCCCCGCGACATTGAGGGGTCTGACGCTTACACTGTCAGGAGACTACTGGACGTTTGCCGTCGTGGCAGGGGTCTCCAATACCTGGTCGACTGGGAGGGCTACGGTCCTGAGGAGAGGTGCTGGATTCCTGCCAGGGACATCTTGGACCCAGCACTGATCACTGACTTCCATCATCGCCATCCTGGCCGGCCTGGTGGGACGTCAGGAGCCGTCCCTAGAGGGGGGGGTCCTGTCATGGCTGTGACACCCAGCTCTTCTACTAACCCCGTCTCCCTCTCTCCTCCCTAGTGTCTCTCCCTCTGGTGTTCTACCCAGGGGTATAATTGCTAAATTAATGCAATGATTGGTTAATTGATTGTTTGATTGTTTCCCTCATGTGTAGCCCTATACCTCTGTGTGTCACTGGCTGTCTGCAATCAGTCATTACCCCCTTTTTGTATTTAGGTCTGTTTCCCCCATTCAGTCAGTGCTTAGTTGTCAGTCTGCTTAGTCTGTATTATTCTGAGCCGCTACGTGTCGTAGTTAAGCCTGTCAGTTTTCTTTGTTTTGAGTAAGCCAGAGGTCTCTGTCTCAGTGTTCTTCTGAAACTGCCTGCCTTCTGCTGTGATACAATAAATACCCCAGAATTGGGTTTAAGCTTCATCTGCATCCTGCCAGTTTCTTTTCTGTACTTGGATCCACACCTGTCAGCCGCCTTACAGTCCATACCCTTTTATTTGCATTCCAACAGATACACTATATGGGGTGAAACCACATACTATTAGATACATTGGCTATTGAATGTAAACATTCAGCACTTAGTGAACTATATTTATCAAGTCATTACACATTTAATATATTTTCTTGTATAATGCTTTATGTAAGTCACATGATCCTTTAATATGATTCTTCACCAATATGGATAGATATGGTTTACTTTGCACAAATTTACCTTAACCCCTTAAACCCCACTTAAATAAACCCCATTATCTCCAAATTATATACAATACAGACATGGTTCAAAGCTTGAAATAAAGAATCTATGGGAGTCTCACTTCGTAAACATACAGGACATATTTATTCTGAAAAACAACAAAGATATCCAAAAATAGTTTTGTATTTTCTTTATTCTGCAGTGATTATACTTCTGATACCGGACAAAACCATAATTCTTTTTCAAATAGTATCCCAGAATGTGTACAACACCAGAATAAAAAATTGCAGTGGACTGAACAAAGCTGTAAAATTTGATGTGTTTTCCCAAAGGTGGGCCCAAATCTCCCAAAATTATCTCCAAATGGAACCAAATTGGAATATTAGACCCCATTCACAAAACGTTAGTTAAATTATTCTTACTTTTGTTCTTAAAAATGTTCCTAAGAAAAAACAATATGAGATTCATGGCACATTTGCAGACGTACCAAAGCTGTATCTTTGTTTTTGTGCATATCCCAGGTGTATGAGAAGATGAATGCTGTCTGCTTGTAAATTTTATGCGTAGTCCTGTTCATATGATTTGCAAAAGGAAACAGCCATGAACAAAGACAGATAAGAAAAAAATAATGAATGCCGCAATGTTCTTGGAAACATTCTTACACGCAGTTTATGATAAAATGTGATCGTATATGTTTCGTGAATGAGACCCATTGTGTTTATCTTTTTTCCCAGCCATATTCCACTTTCAGATGCAAATTCCATTGAGGGTGGTACCCTCTGGAACCCCACAAAAAATTCCAATATACCCAATATATATTTTTGACTAAGCACTGTTTCAGTGAAATGCTGTCCTTTTGGAAAGCTTCTTTGTACAAAATGTGTTCATAATGGTTAGTTATCACACAAACTAAATTAACTTAAAGACAATCAAACGACTTGGTTTTATCTTACTGAGTTCTCTGACCTGCAATAAGCTGCCAGAGTGTTGTAAATCAGGCTTGTCAGCAATAAACCTCCTGATCACAACAGTGAGAGCTCACAAGAAGGAAAATGACAAAAAAAGGACAAAAATATAAAATCAAATCATAAACTAACAAAGCTACAATAAAACATGCGCAAAGCTTCTACCCAGTCATGATTAGTAGGTCTTAGAGAAAGTAGTAGTAGCTTGGTCTTAGTTCATTTACTTGGCACAGGAATGTCTAATTGAGATTATTTTTTCGCTGTTTGTAACATAAGAAGTTGCTTTTATAATAAAAAAAAAAAAACGTTTTCCGTTTGACATTCTATTTACGTACAGAGAAATGCTCATTTTGAAATGCTCATAAAAACTCTTTCAGCTCAATGGAAACAACGCATAATGAATAATGCCTTTAGCTAGCCTGTAGACTAAGAGTAGATTGATTGCTTAGGAATCAGAGAGGGATTTTACCAATATCAATACAATCACTATGGTATTAGCAGTTTTTTGACTTGTTGTGGACAGTTATTGGATTTTAAAATACCATAATTATCAACCTGGCGTGTCTATTTCAGCACTTTAGCCCCTTTCTAGTGGTTTTACCAATCGAGACAGGATTTTTTGCATAAAAAGGTGAAGTGTGAAAAGTCAACCCTTTACAACGGTGTAGGTGTTACAGCAGTGCACCTTGAATCAGTGACTGATGAAAGCAATAACATAAGACAATGCTATTTTTCCATGCTGGCATCTAATTGGGGTTATAAGAAATGAAATCTTTCAATAGGCTGGCATTTAAAGACACAAACACACAAATAATGACAATCTAAGGTGAAGCAGCTGTCGAAAAACATGAGGGGGTATAGGGTTTCCCCCAGAAAAGTTGTTAGGCCCGGTGGCAAGTATCTTTTGACGGGGGCCGGCGGCCCGGCAGCCAAGTGTCTTTTTTTACGGGGGCCCGGCACGGGCCAGCGTCAGATTGATGGCAGCATTATGGTAGGGCCCCGTAGTTTCTGTGATAACAGAATCACGGACGGAATCGCAGAATTAAGAATTTTAAAAAGCTATAGCCTAACACAGATTCCATAAGGCCCTACATTAAGTCAGTGCTAAAAGCTGACTGGAGATTTTAAAATATGACTACGTAATGTGAATGTTGTTATAAATAGGTCATTTATTCAACACACATTTTAAAAAATCAACTATTTACAGCATAGCAAAGTCTTACAAAGAATTAGAGCCCGACCGATTGACTTTTTTGACTACATCGGGATCGGCAGTTATGCAGCCGATGTGTCCCGATTTTTAAATAAGTATAATAAACAAAAAAACATTTATCTGTACTTGTCTGTTCCAACGTTGTAATTGCTATTTACTAGAATTATCCAGTAGAGGGAGCTCTAATACAAGTGTGAACTGCAGCAGCTGACGCGCTACTTCTGTAATAAGACGTTTGTCACTCGTGCCTCATCCAATATTCTCCACTGCAAGACTTGCCTGCACAGATTCGATTGCCGCAATAAAGGTATGTATATTTAGTGAAAGTTTTTAATTAAATGCGTTTATACGACCACTATGTTTATCAATCCTCATTATCAAACGAGCGAGCTAGCTAACATATTTGGGTCACTTGGCTAGCAAGCCTTTATGAACTGGCAGTGAGCACATAAGCAGCGTAGGATCTACATGTTCAGAGGACATCGCTGTATTCTCAAATAAATAACCAGCCAAAATAAAATGGTGATTGAATGCATCACACATTTGTTTTTTTTTATCTGAGATAATGATATTAGCTACTATTATGATGCTGTGTCAATAGCCAACGCGTTATTGCAAGCAAGTGTGTCATCTAGTCACGCGTCATCGTAGCAAGCTAACCAGACAGTAAAAACGCCGATAAAACACTTATAACGTGGATCATTTTAAGCCATGTTATCTAGCTTTGTCGTGATAACATGAGAGAAGGATTGCTGTTGGAGAAGTGAATCAACCAACGCTTAGCGCGGGTAACCTGCACGAAAGCGCATTGTAGTTTTTTTCACCACCGAATTCTTACGGACAAGCCTCACGTTACGTATTTCATTCAGTCAATTTAGTTTCATCTAACTTACACTTGATTCACTCATTAGCTCCGCTAGATGAAGTCGTACTCTTTGAGATCATGTAGTAGGAATAAAATAAGAAAATATAATTCATTTAACTTACTGAGAATAAATAATAATAAACAATGAGGCTACGTCAACAGCTAATGTAATGTAATGTAATGCGTTATCGCAAGTGAGTGTGTCATCTAGTCACGCGTCAGAGCGCATTGTAGTTTTTTTCACCACCGAATTCTTATGGACACGGAAGCTCGCTAGATAAAGTCTTACTCTTTGAGATCATGTAGTAGGAATAAAATAAGAAAATATAATTCATTTAACTTACTGAGAATAAATAATAAGAAATAATGAGGCTATGTCAACAGCTAATGCGTTATCGCAGTGAGTGTGTCATCTAGTCACGCGTCAGAGCGCATTGTAGTTTTTTTCACCACCGAATTCTTATGGACAGGGAAGCTCGCTAGATAAAATCTTACTCTGTGAGATCATGTTGTAGGAATAAAATAAGAAAATATAATTCATTTACTGAGAATAGATACTAAGAAATAATAATAACACATTAATAATAATAACAACAACAACAATAATAATAATATTCATAAAAATACATGTTTGAAACTGGAAAACTGTTTTTTTTTTTTTAATTAATTTTTTTATAGATGGCTGGCAAAGAAAGGAGTAAAAGCAACGTGTGGAGTTATTTTGAATTCACACCACTTGAAGATGGTGTTAATATATATATTTAATTTAATATCATCTTTTACATTTTTTTATCTATCAAAAAGTTATTTGTGTGTTTATTTTTATTTATTTGTTTGCTTATAAATGTTCTCAAATATAGAAACTTTTATAAAATATAAGTTTTTCACATTGATTTGAAAATGTTGCACTTTTTGACAAAATATCGGTCAAAACATCGGTAATCGGTGGGCTAGGACTCTCCAAAATTGGGATCGGCATCGGACCCAAAAATCTGGCATCGGTCGGACTCTACAAAGAATCTGACAACAATGTACAGTCTTGGAATGCTGTGTTTTCAACAACAACAAAAGAAATTAAATTAAATTAAAATTAAATAATATCAAAGTTTTTGCACTCTACAAAACACTTGAAAAAAGACCTGATTGGCTACTGAATCTTACAACAAGCCTTGGAATGCTGGGCACATTTAAATAGGGATGGGAATTGAGAACAGGTTCCAAGTTGTCCTATTCATTGGAATCATATGCCTCCGAGCTTATCGATGCCAGCATGTTTTTACGGCAGTGCAAAACAATGACGTAACGCCTTGGGGGAGGCACGCACGCAGGCAGCCTCTCTCAGGTGTTTGTTTTGGACGGCAGCTGTCACAACAAATTTGATCCGGGCTGCCAGCGTTGATACATTCTGTTACGATAAAGATTCTAAGACAACTCAGCAATTTCTCTGGATTAACAGGTTATTTTCTAACCTGAAATGCGATCGTATTAGACTACTAAATGGCTACACATGTCATGTAACGTGCAAGTAGTTGGCTATCTCCCTGAATATGAAGTAAATGTTTTTACCAATAAATAATAATAATAATAAATGTGATTTTATCCATGGAAATTGCTATACAAAAAGGCAAAATAAATGTTGTGGTTGCGATTGCCGTCGTAGATGTCAGAACGAAATGTGACAAAACTGACAAAAAAAAGTTTGCTGTCTTTGCAGTGGTTTGGGCTGGAAATGAGCTGTAAGAGCGGGATATGCACAACACTGCCTACTGATTGGCTATTGAATCTTACAACAATGTGCAGCCTTGGAATGCTGGGCACATTTCAACAACAACAAAATATCTATGTATCTGTGTTACGGACTGTTTGGCTAACTAGCTAAATAAATGACCACGTTGTCATGCACATCAATGTCATCAAGTTAATGTTATTAATAAACAAGTGAAGTCATTATTTTGATGGCGATTAATAAGTCATGTAATGTTACAATGTATCGAACGTTACATTCATGCTATTAGTTTAACGTTACCTACACACTGCTTAAGTTAATATAAAAAGAATGTACTTACCGACGAGATGAAGTGATAACGCAGTTTGTAACGAGGTTAGTTAGCCTACTAAATAAGAAATGGTGGCTTGCTAGGTAATGATAGCTTGTGATAGTTGGACGCGTCAAGTGTTGAACGTCACTCTACACACAATGAGGGTAAAGAACACTGATCTCAGACCTGCTGCTTTCCTATAGTGCGTTCACTTTTTAACCACCAGATGTTGCTGGTGAGCTTTCCAACCGAGCCGCCCATTGTAACTGTAGTTTAAAAAAATATATTAAAAATACATTAAAAAAAAAAAAAAATTAATTCCCCGATGCCTAGGCCCACGGGGGGTCAACTTAGGCCCAACGGGCCGCCGGGCTTGCAATACACTGGCGGAAACCGTGGGGGTAGGCAGCAATGAGAGGAGGGATGATTTTATATATTCTTATCCCAAAATCTTTCAAAAAAGCATGTGGTCAATGCAGGAGCAATTCCAACATTATGTGAGCTAAAAGAATATTTGCTTTGATTAAAATGAAAATCAAAGAACTGATCAAAACAGTTGTCAGTCTCTTGTCACAGACTGATTAGTCATTTTGTTTTGCACATTTTGTATATTTTGCAAAGGCAATTTAGGAGTCATTCTAGCAAATACAGTGTATCTAGTACACACTGTGAATTACTTCTCAGTGGCAAATGGCATTGGGAAATGTTCAAATGTTTTTGTCTCATTGTTTTAATACACTATAAGTGATTTGTCAACATCCATGCATTTTTACATTGTGCTGTCATTCTTCTCATGTGCCTGACAAAGTGGTGAATGAATAATTAACTGACATGATTGTCACAATTAACTGAATGATTTGTTTTGACCACTTGCTGGTGGAGGACTGAAATATATATATATATATATATATATATATATATATATATACAGCTGGGGCTTCGCTGTGACCATTCAGCACAGTCCACGTCAGGCTGATTGGGGGGAAAATCTGAGGTGGAATGTAACAGTCACTTCAACAAGTCAGGTGGGCGAAGATGCGGCAAGGGCCTATGATTGTTACCTTCAGAGCAGACTCATTCCTCTCCCTCCATAAAAGGCAGACAATGGTGATCTATTCCTACAATAAATACTACCTCCTCTACCAGGACACCATCTGTGATTCCCTCACTTCTATCTGTCCTCCACTGACACAGACCTCTGCTCACTCTGTCAGCAGGGTTAGTTTGTGTGTCACCCTGCGGTTACGGCCCCTCAATCAATATACAATCCGATGATTTTCCTCTGCTGGTAAATATTACCAGCACAGCGCAGTATACTACCATGTAAGGGGGAGGGTGTCCGGTGTACCCCAACCCCCTCTCCCCCTCCTGACACCAGTGACAAGATGCATCTGTGAGGGTGCCCAGAGGCCCCGGCCTCTCTCTGTGTGTGATTACAGATTGGGTGTGGATTTATGCACCAGGGCACGATATCTGTGCCTGCACTTGTAGCTCAGGTGCTAAATTGTATAACGTGCCAGGGACAGGAGTAGTTTAAATGCATTGGAACCCAGAGTCCTATCAACTTAATTAGGAGAGAGGATCCCTGGCTATAAATCCACTGACATGCTGCACCTCAGCGCAAGTGGACTCCAATGTGTTGGTGTGTGTGTGTGTTGGGCAGGGGTAGGTGGTGTGGACATGGAGGTTCAACCTGAGTGACAGCAGTTAAAGCACCTGACAGTAAGCTTCATTGAAACACTGATGAATGGCTATTATGTGTAACAATGTTTATGCTACATATGTCAGAGGTTAGGGAGGTATGACGAGGCTGCAGGTTTGAATCTAGGTTGGACACTGCTGTCTTTATTCCTGACCCAAAGGCCTAAATTGCCTCTTTTCCCTCCAGCAGTAAGTTTGATGGACACAGACATTGGATGAAAGATTTTTAAAATTCAATTAATAGCAGGAAGCAAGTGTGCAGTTGAACCCCTTATGGAACATGTACATGGGTCAAGTGCACAACAGTAATGCTTGAAGCAGAGATCAAACGTGGGCACAAATCATCTAACGCTGCCCTGTGTAGAATTCTAAATTCAAATGTAACAGGAATCCATGACAGGATTCATCACACGGTAAAAATCCAATCTGCAGGGCTGAGGATGATGAGACTGCTCCTTTCACAGAGTCTTTCAGATGTCCACATTGTTTTTTTGGGAAGAGCAATAAAGACAGGCTCCTTGCCATGTAATAACTGAGGGAAAAATCATTTTGTTTATCTTTGCTCTATACTCACCTGAGAAATATGGAAGCTAGACATGGTGTCTCCATCTTCCTGTGCCACCATATAACATGCAAAAACAAAAAAACAAAAGCAAAACAAAACAACAAAAAGACAGGCTGATTGGTTTCTTTTTATAGGTGACAGTCTAAATAGGTTTTTTTTTTCCCCACCAAAACAAGTTATTCTTGTTTGTCATAAATCCCTATTTTATTTGACCAGGGGATAAAGTCCTATAAAACCTTGTTTTATTGTTGTTGGCAAAAGGCAAACAGGGCGCACAGGGCTTGGATACTGTTTTTATTGTTGTAGTGAATTAATTCCTTCATTTAAAGGTCTGCCAAGTTAATAGAAAAAATATAGCACAGGCCGTGTGGGAAAGACTGCTGTTGTCTTATAAAGTGTTGGGTCACCAGAGATGGAGACATAGAACATGCTGTTGATATTGGCCAAGGCTGCTTCGTTCCTTTTAATTTTAGTATCACTTTTAGATTTTAAGCATTATGGTTTACTAACAAATGTACAAATGTACTGATTAAGCACCTCCATTTACCAACTACCTTGATTATAAAACAGAAATATTGCAATGGTGAGCCTGATCATAGGTTGCAGAACACCAGTCAAAGCCAAAATTGGACTGATATAATTTCTGGACTGGCTGTTTAAATTAATAATTGGTTATACGCAGTAGACCTAATAAGAAATAGTGTATATGTGTTCCTTAGTGATGGAATTTGAGGGTGTTTAGTCAGGCCGAAGGTCAAGATACTTAAAAATGTCCAGTATCGATACCCAGTACAAATGAGCGACACACATGGAATGCTCAGAGAAACTTTGGTCAGAAAACTCTCACTGTAGCCAAGCATTGGATGGCCTCAGCAATCACATACTTGCACATTTCCATAATCAACATGTACACAACACATTTTCTCATACCCATCCAATCACATGCACACATGACTAATGGATGCCCTTTTCAAACCAACAGTCAGACCTATCCAGTGCTGCTAATTGCCTGCACTAATTTTGGATGCATTGCTTTCTGCACAGAATTGCACTCAAGGGATTATGCTCTAATAATCGCTGCACAAAGAATTGTTGCTTCAAACAATCACTGCTCAAGTAGGAAACAACTACTGATGAATGCAGTATGGAGTAATTGTGTCTGGAGGTGAAGGACGAATTCTTAGAGTAATTCTGGACATTTTGTTACAGGGATGTATAAAAGCAAAGTAATGAATAATCATTTCAACAGCCAATTGAAGCTATTAAGCATTATTTGTGACTACATTTATCCTGTATCACAAATCGTGTAATTTTATTTTGTGGTTCATTAATCTTGCAGCATAATTGTCACCACACTGGACCAGAGGCAGAGCAGTGTGATAATACCAAGTCTGTACTACCTGCCTAGCTGAATCTGATGTAAATTTTAAACATTTTTATTTTATTTAGGTTTCTTTCCCATTTTTGCTAAAGTTCTGTCTATTTTCATATTGCTATTAGTAGCCTATAATTTGTAATGCACATTAAGCAAGGCACTAAGTTAGACATTACTCAACACCTAAAAAAATTGCCTTTTCTGTTGCATTTGCTTGATTAGTCTTTGGGGAGACTTGCTACCTCCCTTGAAATTCTTGGGTGTTATGCTACATAAATAGAAATTTTATGAAAGCTTTCCTGCTCATAGAGAAACTCTTGCATCACTGACATCTCTTTTACATTGCTAGAATTGAAAAGCATTACTTGCTTCTCTGTTGATCATTTGAATTTTGCAATGATGTAAAGTGCATGCCTTTATTTATATCTGCTAGGCTACGTCTGAATCTGACTCCTAACTACTGCACCCTCAAAACGTATGCTGTTTAATCATACTGCTGTCTTAACATACTGTTCGGTGCATATTTTTAGTAGGCCTACACAATGTGTGGTATGCAAACAAATGAATGAATGAATCAATAATAATAATAATAATAATAATAATGATAATAATAATAATAATAATTAAATATCCTCCATACTATACTGTGAAAGTGTCCAATGTTCCACCCTTGTGCGGCCAAGCTCACATGTCATTCTTGAAGGAAAATGTCACCAAAGCTGCACCTCATTTTTTAAAATGAAGCTGGGCGCCATATTTATGGAACCAAAGTAGTCATTTACTCCAGTAAAATATTCTCCCGAATATGCTCAGCAAAATCCCAGAAATACGTATGTCATTTTTGGATTTTAAGTGCGCTATTTTTAGAGAAAGATTTTGCCTACTTGGTAGCTTTCTCATCCAGTGTGTTCTACTAGTGTACTCAATGGTGGGCAAGTGTGCTGATTCAGACATGGTTGTAGCTCTCTCAGAATTGTGGTGACTCTCTCAAAATCATGGAGCTCAAATATTTTTAAATTCTGTTAAGGGCTTTGCTGCTTAATCACTGAAACACCATTTCATTCTTTTGAACTATACTGAACAAAAATATAAATGCAACACTTTTATTTTTGCAGCCATTTTTAATGCGTTTAAATAATACCTCAAAGATTTGTTCTATGTGCACAAAGATCTTATTTCTCTCAAATTTTGCCCGCAGATTTGTTTATATAACGGTTAGCTAGCATTTCTCCTTTGTCAAGATAATCCAGCTCCTGCACAGGTGTGGCATATAAAGATGCTGATTAAAAGTCATGAGCATTACATAGGTGTTCCTTATGATGGGGTGGTCAATAAAAGGCCACCCTAAAATGTTGAGTTTTTTGTTGTTCAACATCATGTCACAGATGCCTCAAGTTAAGAGATCATGCAATTGGCATGCTGACTGCAGGAATGTCCTGTAAAGCTGTTGCCAGACCACGTGTAGCCTCGCGAGCCAGTCTCTTTTTTCGTTCAACAGAGCCTGGCCGATGCCTTGATGTTCTAGGCATAAACGAAGGAGGCAACCTTCCCGAGATAGTTGTATTTTCCCAACCAATCAGAGTGTTTTGGCCAGGCGTGGTCTGAAACGTACACTGGAAAACATTACCGGAGGCAAACTTTTCCACAACCCACCCCATCAGTTCGCCACTATTTGGGGAAAATGATTGTATTGAGTATAACGAGCAAACAATCAAAACCATTGCTTCTTCTGCCCATTTTTCTTGGTATTTATTTGATAGCAGACTGCATACCACCACGCACTCTGCTTCTGCCGACTGGCTGAAACTAAGCAGGTGTGGGCTTGGTTAGTACTTGGATGGGAGACCACTAGGGAATACTGAGTTGCTGCTGGAAGTGGTGTTGGTGGGCCAGCAGGGTGCAATCTTCCCTCTGGTCAAATAAACCCCAATGCCCCAGTGCAGTGACGGGGACACTGTGCTTTCGGATGAGACGTTAAACCGAGGTGCTGACTCACTGTGGTCATTAAAGATCCCATGATACTATTCGCAAAAAGTAGGGGGTTCCCCGGTGTCCTGGCTAAAATCCCAGATCTGGCTCTCGCAGAAACCAGCCACCTGATTCCCTGATTTAATTGGCTAAAAAAAAAATATATAAAGTTCTTTCCCTCCAGTGGAGCTGCTCAGTGGCCAACAATAGAGGATTGTGGTTGTACTGGGAAGCTCCCAGGTGTGAATGTGTATGAGTGCGTAGCAGGGCGTTCCTGCAAAAGAGCATCCATGCTCAGTGAACCTACCCTGGGTAAATAAAGGTAAAAATAAATACCGTAGGCCACGCTTGAAAAATTTAACTTTTGCCAAATCCTGTAGGCAAGCAAGCGAGTACATCTCTGTTCGATAACAGCGAATCATACACAAACATACGCACTGAAGGTCCTTAAACAAAGTCACGCCATGTATTTGGCAAGTCTGTGATAACAGAATTAAAATCTTATTCGAATTTGTCCATAATTCTGTTTTTAGCAGATAATTTGGGTTAGCTCGATAGCTTTGTCCGTTTCACTGGTGTGTTTCAGTCGGGACTTAGATTACAACACACGGAACAGAGGGGGTGTCGGGGGGGGGGGGAGAACCGGCACACTGAGACAGACAGTTTGATTAACCAATAGGGAAGCTGCCGCTCCCAGCGGCAGAGGCTCCTCCCTTTTGCCCCAGAAAGTACATGCGTTCGTCCAGAATAGACCACGTGTAACCATGCCAGCCCAGGACCGCCACATCCGACTTCACCTGCGGGATCGTTTGAGACCAGCCACATGAACAGCTGATGAAACAGTTTGTTTACACAACCGTAGAATTTCTGCACAAACTGTCAGAAATCTCCTCAGGGAAGCTCATCTGAATGCTCAACGTCCTCACTGGGGTCTTGATTTGTCTGCAGTTTGGTATAAAAATTGACGTGAGTGGGCAAAAGCTCACCTTCGACGGCTAATGGCACGCTGGAGGAACATTTCTCTTCACTGATGAATCATGGTTTCAGCTGTACAGGGCAGATGGCAAGCAGCGTGTATGGCGTTGGGTGGGTGAGCAGAGTTGTGAACAGAGTGGCCCATGATGGTGGTGGGGTGTTTGTATGGGCAGGCATATCTTATGGGCAGAGAACTCAAGTGCATTTATCCATGGAAATTTGAATGCACAGAGATATTTTGATGAGATCCTGACACCCATTGCTGTGCCATTCACCCACTGCCATCACCTCATGTTTCAGCATGACAATGCACGGTCCCATGTTGCAAGGATCTGATCAGGCTGAAAATGTCCCAGTTCTTCCATGGCCTGCATACTCACCAGACATGTCACCCACTGAACATGTACGGGATGCTCTGGACCGGTGCATACGACAACGTGTTCCAGTTCCCACCAATATCCAACAACTTCGTACAGCTATTGAATAGGGGTGGGACAATATTCCACTGGCTACAATCAACAATTTGATCAATTCAATGCAAAGGAGATGTGTTGCGTTGCATGAGGCAAATGGTGGTCACACAAGATTGTCATGGTTTCAGGGTGCAGTGGCTGGGTGGGGCCACCAGGGGAGCACCCTGAGTCCTGATTGGGCTCACCTGTTCATCGCCTATTTAACCTGTGACGTGACAGGATTCATTGCTTCTGTGTCAATATTACTAAGACCAGAGCCAGGTATTAGGACGGTGGGACAAGTGCTCTGTGTGAGCTATTTGTGTTAGGTTGCTTGTCCAGGTTTATTCAGCGTGGGTGTGAAGCGCAGATTAGCGCTCTAGGAAAAGTTTCTTTATTATTTTGCAGCTCTGCGAGCTGGGGTATTTGGGACGTTGTCCTGGTCTTGTTTTTCTTTGAGTTTTTCTGAGTTGCACTCAGATTATTTATTTTAGATGAGTGTTTGTCACTCAGCTGTATTCTCTGTTAAACCCTAAGTCTAAGGGTTTCCCGTTGGAACCCGTGTTTGGGTTCTCGGTTAGCGTTTGTCGGATATCGGCTTCGCTACTATTATTTCTTTGTTTTTTCCCCCTTCCCTCTGTTTAGTCCTACGGGATTTAGGGGCTACTTGTAGTAGCCTGGTGGTGCCCTTGTCAGTGTGCTTGTGAACCTCCGAACCAACCTACCCATTCCCCTTCACAAAGATACTGATCGGTATTATGTTCATCTTTTTTTTTTGGGAATCTGTGACTACCAAATACATATCTGTATCCCCAATCACATGAAATCAACAGATAAGTGGTTAACGATTCTATTTCAGTTGAGTGATTTACATTTATTACCTTTGAAATCAATAAAATCTTAGAAATTGATAAGTGTTGCATTTATATTTTTGTTCAGTGCAGTTGAAACTTCTTCGGAATCTTAAAAATCTTTACATTTTTCACTGATGCAGCTCCCTCTAACATTTTTGGGGTTTTATATAAAAGAGAATGGTTACAGTTAATTGCCTAATGAAATCAATGCCATCAAAGGTTAAATCAACAGCGCTGTTTAGAATTTACCCAAATTGTTGTTGAACGTATTTTGTGGGGCAATCACTGGTGTAGGAAATGAACCGATTTCTGCGACAATTAAGCTACAGACATTATCATTACCAAAGATCGTTGTTCCATGTCATATATTTATGGATTAATTTGATGTTTAATCTGGACATGCATCATGAATAATTTCATTTTAAAGGCTAACCAAGAAATGCAGGTTAAGCTAATTGGGGCCATTAATGACCTACCTTGTGGGAATGAAAGTTAAAATAAATAAATGTTCACAAATGCCCAGGGGACAGGCCTACAGGTATGAATTGTCCAGCTCAGCCAGATTATTATGTCCACCCATCCATCCATTATCTATACCCGCTTATCCTGAGCAGGGTTGCGGGGGGTGCTGGAGCCTATCCCAGCGTGCATTGGGCGAGAGGCAGGAATACACACTGGACAGGCCGCCAATCTATTGTAGGGCACACTCACACACTCATACCTATGGGCAATTTAGAGTCTCCAATTAGCCTACCTGCATGTCGTTGGACTGTCGGAGGAAACCGGAGTACCCGGACGAAACCCACATGGACACCGGGCAAACATGCAAACTCCACACCGAAAGGCCCCAAGCCGAGATTCGAACCCACGACCTTCTTGTTGTGAGGCGACAGCGTTACCAGCTGCCACCCCCAGATTATTATGTATTAAACTAATCCCTGTCAATTTATTTGTCTGCTGCAGTTGATTGAATGAGGTCAGGGATAGTGAAGTTAACATTAAAGACTTATTGACTGATTGGTCATCCTCCCAAAGACATACAGTTCTTCTTTGGCAACGTGCAGAACTGCCTCATAGCCCCAACAATTGCCCACTCCTTCAGGATTGGTGCAGCTACCATGGCAGCTCCAAAAGTTCCATACATGGCCACATTTAAAAGTCATGGAGATAGTCATCTACTGCTTAGGCGCAATACCAATGGCATCAATCAAGTTCAAAACATGAGCATCTAAATATGCTTCCATATGCTTTTAACATTGCCACTTGCTGCATGCCGACAATTTGCATCTCCACATGAGCCTCCGTTCATGACCAATGCTGGCACAGCCATGACCAGCTCCTGCTGCCCTGGGCCAGCATATGTTTAAAGTAGTATAGGATTATTTATCCCTGAAGGATTTAGTATAGGATTTATCCCTGAATTTCGTTGTACACACCAGTACAATGACAATAAAGAAATTCTATTCTATATTTCAACTACAGATTTGGGGGGCAGGGAAGTTAGAGAGTGAAAAGGGTAGGAAAGTGCAGACTGCCCAGGTACTACTAATTATAGTGTGAACACCAATTAAATCTTTTTAAAGCAAAATTTTAGTAACGGTGGCTTGGGACAGTGAGGGGTGAGGGAACGGGAGAGGATGAAGTAATAATCTGAAATGTCTTTGTTAAAATTCTTGAAGTAAAAAAAAAGAAATATTTTGGAAGTTGAGGCTGCTATGAATAGGTCAATGACATAGCTGGGATTACAGAGACATGGCTTGGGGAGGAGGATGAGGATTAATACAATGTTGAGGGGTACAAACTGATTAGGAAGGATAGATCCAGTAAGCGAGGTGGCAGTGTAGGTCTCAATGTAATAGAAAATCTCAATGTACAGGAAATTCCAGAAATTGACCAACTCATGCCTAATGAGGAATTAGCTCATAAGTGAACACAGAAAGGGCCCTACTAGAGGCATGTGTTACCGAGTTTAAAAAAGAACTGTGGGAAGCTAAAAGGGACTTTGAAAGGCAAATTTCCCAAGATGCAAAAAGTAAATGTTTCGCTCAATACTACACTAATAGACTGGAATGCATATTCAGTACTCAGAATATCTTAGCAGATATTGAGGATAAAGAAGTGCTGGTGAAATTACATAAATTAAAGTCAAATAAGGCAACAAGCTCTAATGGCATATACCAGGGCACTAAAAGAGTTAGGTGATAACATCTTTAAACCACCGTCAAGTATTTTTACAGTTTTTAGAAACTGGAGAAATAACATAGGACTGGAAGCAAGGTAATATAATACTGTGGCAGGGCTCGGTTTGTAGGAGAGGTTCGGGGTAGTCTGAGGACCACGCCTACTGGTTAAGTAGGCACACACACCTGGAGTGCAAACGTAATTAATTTAGGTATTTAAACTTTGCTTTTTCCCAGTTGGGGTCTGTGACCACGAAAGAAGCGAAGAGAGAGAAAGAGAGAGAGCAACGATACAGCACGGGTAAAGGCTGGAGAGTGTGCGTAGTTTCGTTATTTTGTCTTCATTATTTTAGTTTGTTGTGTTTCCTTATTATTTTTACCCCAATCCCGTGAGGGTGAAGGGCGAAGCTGTTTTGTTTTTTTGTAGACTTGAGTCTCTCTCTCTAAAAGTGTTAAATAAAGACTGGAAACTCCCGGATTCTCGTATCTCTCTGTGTCCAACTCTCCTGTTCAGAAAGGGGTGTGTTGCGGTGTGTGACATTTGGTGCCGAAACCCGGGACAGAAGAGCCTCTGACAATGTTAACCTCTCCACTGGTGCAAATGGTGAAGCAGCTGGCCCAGATGCAGGAGAACCAACACCAGGTTCTGCAGATCGAGCCATCCTGACGGAGCTGCTGAGGGAAAGAACAACCAGTTCCACCCCAATCCCCACCCTCCTGACCAATGTGAAGTTAAGAGGATGAGCCCGGAGGATGACCCGGAGGCGTTCATTGAGTTGTTCGAAAGGACGGCCAGGGCATGCAACTGATCGGTGGAAGAGTGGGTGCTGAGCCTCCTACCCTTGCTTTGGGGGAAGGCGCAATTAGTGGCCTGCAACCTCCCAGCCAGTGCCCTGGTCGATTATTCTAACCTCTGGGCTACCATCTTTTGGCAGGGGACTACCGAAACGGACTTTGGACTGGCTCCGATGTCACTAACCTGCCTTCTTGAGTGTGGCAATAGAACTGGCGGAGAACCATCTGTCCGACGGAGAGGACACAGGGAGAAAATCACAGAAGAAACCTCCATTCCATTCCCCTTCTTTCTCCTCCTCCCCCGCTACCTGTATTGTTCCCCCCTCCTCTTCCCCTGTTACCTTCTCCTCCCCAAGGTACTGTTTCCCTAAACCCCAACCTCCATCCACCCATTCCCCAGCCCCAAAATGTAGGTATTTTCCTTCTCCGGTCATGGGTCAGACGAGTGCGCCAGAAAGTTAGGGCAGGGCTGTTAGTGCTGCGGGCGTAAGGGGCATATCTGAAGGGATTGCTCCCTAATGGATGTGAATATCATGAACCAGACACCGCATGCCACCCAGCCTTCCCCCGCTCCAGCAGAGACGTATCTCATACCTGTAAGTATGAAAGGAGATACAGTGCAAGCTTTGTTAGACTCAGGTTGTTCTCGTACCCTTATGCACCAACGTCTGGTTCCACCAGAGACAATGGATAGACTCACGGATGTGGGCATTAGGTGTGTGCACACAGGTGCATTCTGGGATGAGATTGGCCGGGGTTCAAAGAAATGGCGAGAGTAAAATTGGCAGGAGGGGCCCGACAAGGGGGATGGGTTCATTGCCCTTTTGCTGCAGCTGGGGAGGAGCTGGTCACAAATGATGGAGATTTGGGGGAGGGGCCGTCTGGTGGGCAAAACCCGGGTCTTAGTGATTCAAAAATGTCTGACATGGAGCCGGTGGCAGCTACTAGTGTACCTCCCTTGCTCTCCCATGTGACTGACTTCTCCCTCGAACAATATCAGGATGAAACGCTGAGTCGAGTAGCTAACTAAGTGATTAAAATTGATGGTAGGCTTCTCGACCAGCAGAGGGCAGTAACATACCCCTATTTTTGTATAATTAAATACAAATTATATCGGGTATGTCGGGACCTGCATACTCTGGAGGAAAATACACAGCTTTTAGTACCAAAAATCAGCCGGAAAATGGTTTTTCAGGCGGCTCATAACAATCCGATGGCAGGTCACTTGGGGCTGGATAAAACACTCAATTGTATAATGGTCCGATTTTATTGGCCGGGCATATGGTGTGACGTCCATTGGTGGTGCGCAGAGTGCCAAGAGTGCCAGAAAGTAAATCCAGCAGCCATTCCAAAATCTCCGTTGCAACCACTTCCTTTAATAGAGGTCCCCTTTGAAAGAATTGGCCTGGACCTCGTCGGACTAGAACGAAGTGCCAGGGGTTATCATTTTCTGCTAGTCCTAGTGGACTATGCAACACGATACCCAGAGGCAGTAGCCCTTTGCAATATACCGGTTAAGACTAATGCGGAGGCGCTATTTCACTTTTTCTCCTGAGTGGGAATCCCAAAAGAGATTCTCACAGACCATCTTCACGAACACTAAAAGAACTGTAAAAATTGTTGGATGTCAAGTCTATTAGAACCAGTTTTTACCACCCTCAAACTGACGGGTTGGTGGAGCGGTTTAATAGCACTTTGAAGACAATGATTTGTAAGTTCGCCAGCACTGATATTCGAAATTGGGATACATTGACTCCGTGTTATTTGCTGTGAGAGAGGTTCCCCAAGCCTCTACGGGGTTTTGAGCTATTGTACGGGCGAAGGCCCCGTGGCATTTTGGACCTGATAATCCGCTTGTTAAGTCTGACGTCACGTGTGACGTTACTTCATTTAGGGAGGCCAACCATCCCACAAAATACAGAATCGTCCCTTATTTGGACAGTAGAATAGGCGTTTTTAACTCATGGCTACGGGACGCATTTTCATCCATATCTTTGTGAACGATTCCATTTGTAGTAACCGCTGTTTTGAATACAATTCAATAGCTAGCTAGCTAGCTAGCTAGCCGGCATAACAAGCATGCTGAGATCATTCTGACCTAAAACCCTGAATTTTTATATTGGCTAGGTGACAAGTGACGGCGAACCTATAATAAAGCTAACTGGCATTCAAACCCGGTTTCAGAGTGTCTTGGAAAAACGCAATGTCTACACTGCTAAACCGCAACATTTTAAAAAAAGAGCTAGGGAGATAATTTGATTGAGCTATTGTCTCATGTGGTTTTCTTAAATAACGTAATGGCAAAAATGACCAAAATTGTGCTAGTTTTATGGTATAAAACAAGAAGGAACTATTTTTTTCTTGATAGAATTGTTTGGTTTCATAGAATTAATGACCAGGGGTTTTTGCTTAACAACGGTGCAAATAGTAGAACTACCGTTATTTTCAAATAACGAGACAGCTCGTCGTGGTTTGTTCCTTACATATAGGCCTCATACAGTGGTAAGAATATATGGTAGCAGATGTACAGTAATGATAAACTATAATGTAGACAGGTTGTGCACTAATGTATATGCATAATGAGAACTGATAAAGACAGGTAAGAACAGGATGTAAACAGCTACCTAACGTTAGCACCCACTGGCGCCAGACTTTGTTTTTCTTCATTCGTTTAAGAATTGTAACTTAATTATCAACTGCAGCCATCTCCTCTTCTCTTTCTCATCGCAAGGAAAGCGGTAGAATGACAATTTAATAGTTTTTTTGGATCTATTCAAACAACAAGGGACACAGCACTGCGGCACGTTGAAAAGACGAGAGCCTCAGCCAATGTAGCAGAGGCATGTACCCGGAAACAGTATTATCGGAAGGTCTATATGTCACAGCTTAACAAGTGGACAGAAACTTGGGAGGAGGGTCAAAGCCAAAGTAAAAATGAAATTCAATACATACTGGACCTGTGAGCAAAGCTACACTCCACTAAGTCAAATTGCATGCGAACATTTGCTCCAGGCACAGGAATGGCAGAGACAGCAATATAACAGGGGAGTTCAATTGCGAATATTTAAACCGGGAGAAAAAGTCTTAGTCTTACTCCCATCATCAGCATAAAAATGATTTGCTCAGTGGAAAGGACCTTTTGAGGTCACACGGTGAATTGCGGATGTAAACTATGAGGTTATTCGTTCTGACGGGTAGAGCACGTCAGATCTACCATCTCAATTTATGAAAACTGTGGAGAGAGGTAGACCCTGCTTTGCTTGTGACAGCGGAGCTGGGACCAGAAATTCCTAATTTGGGAACAACCTGTCCGGTTCCAATTGACAGCCATCTGACTCCGAAGCAGCAAACAGAGGTAGCTTGGTTGCAGCAAGAATTTTCCAACGTGTTTTTGCCCCTACCAGGAAGAACTGACCTAAACATAAAAATAAATTAATTCAGGAGGAATTGAAATGGAGTCCCACAAGGATCGGTGCTGGGACCACTGCTCATCCTCATTTATATCAATGACCTTGACTGGGACATTGAAAGTACATTAGTAAAATATGCAAATGATACAAAACTTGGAGGCCCAGCTAATAGCTTCGAGTATTTCAAAGTAATCCCAGAAGATTTAAGCAAAATCCAGAAATAGAGTGGAAACCTGGCAAATTAAATTCATTATAGCTAAATGTAAAGTTTTCCATGGTGGAAATAAAAACATAGGTTGGGAGGAAGTTTATGGGAGGAACACAATTGTAATGTGCTCAATTTAAAAACGACTTGGGAGAAATGGTTGATCAACATCTTCAGGTTCTACACACTGTGCTGTAGCAGTAAAAAAAAAAGTCCAACAGGATGCTGGGATAAAAAGACAAAAGTATTGAGTATTAATCCAAGAAAGATATACTTATATAATATATTTGTTAGACCACACTTTGAGTATTGTGTGCAGTTCTGGGGACCATACTACAAGAAAGATATAGAGGCACTGGAATGGGTTCAAAGAAGGACAACCAAATTGATTCCTGGTATTGGGATGGCAGGTATGCAGGTAAACAGACAAATTAAGCACCAAAATCTGCATTGCAATCTGGTATGGTAGGTAACGTTACTGGTCGTATGGAAACCGGTGCAAGATAATAACTTCTTCATGGCAGGAATATCAATTTTCTTGAAGTGAAAACAGTCAAATTGACTGCTGTGCCGTTTCTACTGTTCACTACTTTTTAACTAGGCTACTGTAACTACCCTGAAATGCTATATTAATTAATATTAATCTATATTAATGTTAACAAGCCATATATATTCTCTACTGACATACACAAAATTAGTAGGACTGTTGTCGTGTACACAATACCCCATTAAAACACTTCGATTTAAAAATATGACAAACATTATAATTTATTTGTCATGTATGTGTATTTGCATGTATTTATGTGTATGATTTCCCGCTCATAGCCTACATTTATATGAATAACTATTTTCACTTACTCATAACAAACACAGTACACAAAGAAATGATATCTGAAGAAAAACACATTTTCAACATGCCAAGTTATTCAGACATACAAAGCACTGTCTGAAAGTCAGTAATTCAAACTTGCAAAATCTAGGCCTGCTATTAAATGTATTGGCATCATAATTAGGTCAAGTTACTTGAAACAAATTTAGGAAACACTGGGTAGTATTGGTTTGGAATATAGCTTCTTTAATTTTTGTGAGACAAGATATCGTTTCTTAGGGTTTTTAGCGGGTTGGACCCAAAGGCAGAGTAAAAAAGAAGAGAGACTCAAAAGGCATATAAAACAAAGACTTTACTACTTATAACAATAAACAAAACAGGGAACCAAAAAGAGGCCACGACGGGCAAAACCAAAACAACTCTAGAAAAAACTTGGAACAAGAAAAAAAAAGACGAGGACAGAAACAGTGAACAGAAACAGGCAGGCAGAATACAAGCAGGTCAGAAAACAGGCAGGCAGAAACACAAGCAGAACACACAGGCAGAAATACAAAGGCAGAAAGACATCAAGAAACACAGGCAGAAACAAAGTCAGAAACACAAGCAGGTCAAAACGCAGGCAGGCAGAAACACACATGAAACGCAGGCAGAAACAAAGTCAGAAACACAAGGAACCAGCACCCAAGTCAGGGAGACAAAGGACTTAAATAGACTCAAAACCAACAAGACACAGGAGGGCACAATTAACAATCAAAACAGGACAGGGTGGGAACAACGATACACAATCAGAAACAATAATAAAATAATTGAAAGCAATAATACAATTAACGAGCAGGACACAAAACAGAAGTGCTGCCATCTGGCGGCCCAACAAGGAAAAACAGACAGAAACACAGAACCATGACAGTTTCTTGTAACTTAGCCTAATATTGATAGCAATACTTTTAATGGCAGACAAATACTGACCTAAAAATCTATCTCTATATATGTAAATATATAGATAGATATGTGTCATATCTTATCATCTGTATATCTAATGACTAAAAGTTTTACAAATAATCAAATAAGAACACACTGAAGTGTTGCTTTAAGGGAACAAATGAGAGGTTACAAAGATGAAACAGGTCACAAACTTGAGGGATTTTTTTGAACGTGTACAGGAGCCATTAAAGTGTCTTTTGATACTTTAGCTGCAGTCCTATGTTGAGCTAACCTTGAGATTTAGCCAAAATTAGCACACATGTCAGTTTGGGGCAAGCTGTCTCAATGACTTTGGGGCAAGTTGCCACATGTGACAACTTGCCCCAGTATAAATAGGCACATAGAACATGGCATAAATTACCGTAGTCTGACTCTGTATTGTCAAAAGGTTCCCACAGAAGAAGTAGAAAGTCAGGCAGCCGTGCCAACAACAGTGGTTAATGATGTTGAATTTGGTTTTGAATTGGAAATAAAAAAATCAATATTCACAATTAAGTAGTTGTGTTTTTATTTGTTGATAATCCAGTATGAGAATTTACCCGACATAGTGTGACAACTTACCCACTGATGGGGCAAGTTGTCACAAGCGCACACACTGTATTTAACTGTCTACAACTTTGTACGGAAATAAGATATGAAGATGTAATGAATAAAAAAAATGTAATTTGGTATGACATTTATACCATTGTGATGTATTGTGCCCAGTTGATGTAAGAAAGAGTGAAAAGTGTGACAACATACCTCGCTCTCCCCTATAGCTATGAGTGATGGGCTTGCAGGTGCTGCTAGAATTCTGTCAGCCATAAAAAAATGAAAATCCAATCTGTCACCATGCAATTGGTAATACTCTTCATCCAGTTACAACTGGGGACAGATTTCATGAAGCACACAGTTGGAAACATACAATGGTTCTTCCTCTGTTACAGTAACATCCTTGAGTGGCAAGTGTGTTTACAGGTGGGTGATTGTGGTAGAAGTAGAGTGTTCATTAGCCCAGAATGGCAATGATAACTAGCAGACTATATTCACTGCTGATTTAATTCAAGTGTTTATTTTCTCGATCTAACTGATGTGGCCTCAGGAAGCAAAATGTGATTTGTCGCGCTGGGGGTGTCAATTCCTTGACGGAAACAAAACCAGTATAAATCCTTATCTTTCATTGGCTTAATGATCACACTTAATTAGTAACAATGAATAAGAATGCCGAGTCCTAGTTCTCAATGTGCTCTTAGCTTCCAGACCTCTGTAGAAAGTCTTATTTTTTTCCTTACTTACGTAACATGAATTTAGAATTTAATGGAATTATTAGTCAAAGTAAAGTGAATATAAGCGAATGCATCAGTCTGTACCATGAAACATGTGATCACATGGAAGTACAATGTACATTTCTACTCTATTGTATGTACAAATGGATGCCATTCTCCTGTCTGAGAAAAATAATTTCATGGAATTCTCTTACAATGGAATGAAAAAAAATGCACCATTTTGTAGTCCCTCCAGGAAATCGCGATCTTGCGATTGCAATAATTAAAGCAAATTCAACCGAACTCTGCAATATTTTCAGGGGCTTGCAATTTTGCTAAATTCTCACGATTTCTCCGCATTAAATGTCCAAATCCAGAGCTGTATATATGCTTTAATGCATATAAAAAAATACGTAGCGAAATGCATCTGTAGGGGCTGCGGTCATAAAATGCATGACAAAATGGTTAGGGAAAGTAATCATAAGTATACACCCTTACAGTTGTAAGAGATTGCACTTTGTTTTTGTGCATACAGTATGTATTGAATCACATGAGTTTTATACACCCTTACAGTTGTAAGAGATTGCACTTCGTTTTTGTGCATACAGTATGTGTTGAATTAATATTATTTAAAAATCATTTAAAGTACTTATTTTTACAGAAGATGTTGCCTAGTTATTCTATATTGCAGTCACAGACTGTCTGTTTTGGAAAGCTACATCACTTTTCACTCAGGAATTTTTTTGTAACTTTGAGCCCATGGTTCTTTATGTTCAGAAAATAACAAAAGATTAGAACTAAAATATTTCCAGCTATTTCTGTGATGCACAGTATGCTTATTATCATAGGAAGTGATTACATATGACTCTTTCTTCATTAGGTAGTAGCCTAATAAATAAAAAAATAAAAAACTTTTTCCCTCGACTTGCAATTTTTGAGAAAAGCCACTGCAAAATCAAGCATTTTTGATCGCAACAATCACAAAAAACTCTGCAAAATCCTGGAGGGACTAATTTTGCATGTTTCTATGTTAAATGCTAATTTCAAGGGGAGGTTTTTTATCAACTCTGCATCATGTGGATTAGGAATGTGAGCGACACAAATTTGTGACTGTCGACAAGTGCTGTCTGAAACTGATCTCATTTTTTTACTCCACTAATAAAATATGCTAATACCTGAATCGGTGTGTATGGCACAACACATGGCCCAATGTTCAATGAAGTTGCAAGTTGTAGTCACGTAAGACTCAGTATAGTTAGTGCTGTCCACACATACTTTCTGCATTCCACTTTGGCCCCACCCCCAATTGTGACCTCAGAGTATCTCTTAGGAGATACTAGTACAATCAGTCAAGTAGATGTCCATCAAGATATCCAGCCAGAAAATTGTTAAGAATTTGTCCATTCACTTTTTAATATGACAGAGCACTGCCAGCTCATGATTGGCTAGATTGGTTCCTACCCAACGTTTTTCAAACTGGAGAAACATGGCAGCCTGTTAACATAAACATTCTCATATTCCACCTAAATAGTCCACTAAAATATGTTTTTGAAAAGATTTGAGGTGAGAAATCGGCCAAGCAATTGCTAAATCTTGATTCATATTTGATCTGCAATACCTAGTTTGACAGTTTGAGCCGAGTTTCATGAGCCAGACGCAGCTATACTGTAGAAATTAATTTGCGTATAGAATACTTTATGCAAATAAAGTAAATGGACACACCTACTCTATCCACTCCAGGATGCATTTTTATAAATTGTGTAGTAGCCAGGCTGAAATGACTCTTTAGCTTGCACTGTTGAACATTCGTATCAATTAATCAATTAGTAAGTTTTCACTGTATTAATCATACATTAAATCCCTATTTTATGATTATAAACATTCACTAGGAACATGTGTATCCAGTTGGTTTTCCTTACTCCTATTAAGCTATGTACAGAAAAGTACCATTTGGTATGCGTTTCAGAAAGCAGTCATAATAAAAGGTCTAATAAGAGTGGCGTGGCATTTTTAATTTTCCTACTTTTACGGTATTTTTAATTCTTACTGTAACTTAAATTGTTTATAATATAAACATCCATATGTAAGAATGGAATTCTCTTGTTAGGGCAAAAGAATGGCATTCTCTGTGGTTGTATCAGTGATGGAGTGTGAGGTGAAGAATTGAGCAACAGGCACACTGCACTAGTAGTGCCTGTCAGATGCCTGCCGTTGCAAAATTGTCACTTCCACACTCGGATCTTGCACTTGCATGATTGATTTTGTCAAATTCAATCATGCAAGTGCAACAGAGTGGCACATGATTTGGCACAGATAATTAAAGCAAGATGTTCCGCTTTACAGCAATTATACAGCCCTCTTCATATTGTGACAAGGTGGGGTTATGCATATCATTGTCAATCATGACATGACATGTTCTCATCTGTGTTAAGAACAGACCACACAGCAATTACAGAAGAGTTCCCCCAGTGCTTCCATGGCTGCATGTGACTTTAACAGAAGAACGTGTGATACATACAGACTTAAATAAACTGAACAGAGCAGCACACTGTTACAGCCGGCTCGAAGGGCCGTAACAAACAAAGTCCAAATCACCAAAAACAAGACAGAAACTGATCTAAAATCACAAACTCAGGCATTCATTAATCTAAAACACAAACTAAAACAAACAAAAACCCACAAAGTTCACAAAATAAAAAAGTCTTCACAAAAACCTACCAAACACAAAAGAAACCCCAAAGAAGATCTCCCCAACCTCATACTGCAGGGCTTATATTGGGCCACAGGCAGATGGAGGCAATCAAGCAATTAAGCAATTAGGTATTACCTCCACCTGCACTACCCAGGCAAGCAGAGGCTGGGGATGTAACAACACAGATCATGTAAATACAAATGCAAAATGCAATTAATTTTGATTTATGAGGTTATAAGGGTTCACACAAAAATAATTAAAGAATCAGAACTGGCAAAAATATTAGGTTACAACACAACAAAATAACTTTTTTGGCATGAATTTAAAATGACTTATTAGCTTTAATTTTATTATTGACATGGCCATAATTGACTTAGCCACATTTGACAAGATTGAAGTGCTTTCATTTCATCCAAAATATCCAAAGACATGAAAAGGTTCCAGTTTGATATATACAGTGCATCTTAAGGCAAAACCCAATGCTGTGACCTGCTGCCGGGCCAGATCGAAATGGCAGCATTATGTTCTTTAAGACATATCTAAAGTACATAAAGTACAGTTCTTTTAGTACATATCTAAAGATAGACTGTCTTTGAATTATCTCAACATGAAAGACCTTGCCTTTAAGAATTTCTTCGTCTGATTTTGATGTGCATTGAGACTTTAACAGATTTACAGTGTTTTTGTGTGTGTTTTTCAAGAGACACAGAAAAATGTGAGGTTAGAAGACATTGTTTTTGCTGCAAATAACGCAAATTGTGTTATCAATAATTGAACAGGCAGTGCGACGTATCGATTAGGACAGTGAAGCTCTTTATCAGCTCTGTGCCATAGCCAGTCTCCCTCACAAAACCTCACGTTCCCCACAGAAATGGGTGATTCGTCTTCTCTCAGCACAACCAGCCAAACAGCTGACCAAGGACAACAACACTGCTGTGAATCTAACGGGAGGGCTACGGTTTAAAAAATATTTTGCTCAATAGAGATGTGCTCAATGGGGAACGTGTGAGGGAATATTTTAGAAGAGTGCAGGACATTATTTGAAATCCTTAAATGGTGCTGGCTTTAAAAAACTGTCTAATTATGGGATAAATGATTCCTAGTACTGAAGCCTCTTTCATATTTATATATATTTATAGGGAGAATATTTCGATCCATCATTGCACTAAGCAGATGCAATAAAAGACTAATAAATCCGGGGTAATCACTGGAAGTTGGCAATAGCTGCTCCATTTATGGTCCCACGCAGCGCTGTGCTGCGTTTTCATAGCCATTGTTAATTAAGATGGTTCCCCATTAAGGGCCTAATTAACAATTAGCATAAACATAATTAGAGAACGGTGACATTTCACTTGTTACATTGTTCAAATAATTTCTAGAAATTGCCCTTGGAGGGATTCTGTCACAGTAACATAATGGCAGCACTTTGTCACAGCGAGGTACTGACAGCCAGCCTGTGTGTCCCCCTTAGTATTATGTTTGTAAAAGGAAGTAGTTTGGCTTTTAGATCCCCTATTGCTTGTATATACCAAGACAAGAATGGCAAACTCAACTGGATTTGGTTCGCGGAACAGAGACACTGCAATACATTCCGAAAGCCTCGTTCCTACAGAACATTTGCCTGACAGCAAATATAATACAATCTCTAAGGGGAATTCCGCCATTTAGAATTTAATATGTTGGTTCTCACCTCTAACAATCCGGTTCCTGGTTCTGCTCCTATTGTTTCTCGCATCTCTAATCAAACTGGCATGAACCCCTTTGCGCGCATGGCAAATCTGGCCAATAATTGCCCTTTTAGGGGGTGCCCTCTTTAAAGCTTTATAACCCCAGGTGTGAGCATAGCAAAAATTTGAAAAATGGCTCACATGAAACAAGACAGTTGTACCATTTATAATATTATATTTATATTAAATTATATTAATAATTTACATAAAGAGCCACAAATGCAATTATCTTGGCAAAAATTCAAAAAAGGTTGTTCTCCTTCAGTTTTAAAGGAAATACTTGTCAGGGTGGGCGAGGGGATGGACCCAAACGCGGAGTCAAAAAACACTCGAAATCCAGAGTAAACGCAAAACCAGGAATGTTGCTTTTAATTAGAACAGAAAACAAAAGGGAAAAAAAACGAAGCGGCGCAAGGCAAGTCAAAAAAGGGTCAAAAAGTTCTTACTGTGCAAAAACGGAAAAGCAGAAATTTAAAAAAAACAAAGCAAAAGAGAACACGGGCAGGGAGGAAGACACTCACAGCAAAACACTAAGTCATAAGAACAAGCAGGAGCACAAACCGAAACACCATCCAACACGCACACAAAAACCACAAGGATCCAGCACCTGAGTCAAGGAAGAAGGGAACTTAAATAGACCAGACACTGACGAGACACAGGAGGGCACCATGAACAATCAGGCCACAGAGAGGGAAGGGAAAACGAGACAACCCAAAAACAATAATAGAATAATTGAAAGCAATGATACAATTAAACAGGGGGAGCAGGACACAAAACAGAAGTGCCGCCATCTGGCGGCCCAACAAGGAAAGACAGACAGACGGAAACACAGAACCATGACAATACTGAGAGACTGCATATATATATATATATATATATATATATATAGCAGGTAAAACTATATTTGTCCTGGATCATAACCATGTGCAAAATCTGAGGGTGATATGTGTAACTACTAAAGTTCTATCAAGCTAAAAGTAAGCTGTGAACCTGGTGTCCTCCAAATATATCCAAAATATCTAAATTGTACATTGCTGTAAATTATAACATAATCATATATTTTACTACAAATCAACTGTCGAAATCCATTTAGCATCATATTCAAGTGAGAACGTCTATTTTTCCATCAGTATAGGTGTAAAAAAGGCCCTCATTCACTGTTGTATAAGTACTGAACTAACGAGATGACAACTACTCAAAGCACGATAGGAGCAGTCCATCTTGCGAATGGAACTGGAAGTAGTGGAGAAGACGAAGTTGCATTTAACTACAGCCGCAGAATCGCCTCTGCCAATGTACTTTAAATTAATCCAGTTAAATTAGTCAGTACGTTAGTTTCTTGTGTGCGTCATTGACTAGAGAAACCTCACACACCCAGAGACGCCTATATATACATTACTAGATAGTTAAGAAGACCTGTTAAGGAGATATAACTGGAAATCAGTACTGTAAGTACTGTCTTTTCATGCTGTGCTGTAGCATGCCATAAAGGAGCAGTAAAGTCTCTTTTTCAATGCCTCAACCTGTCTTCCTGAATTCTTACTGATTCCCTCTGGCGAATACTACCTCAGTAAAGTACCTACCTTACACTCCTTTATTCCACAGTAACAACAGGGATCTAATATTTATAGGAGTCCAAAAACCTATCCAAAACTTAACCAAAAATGAATAAAATGTTTTTTTGTCCATCACTACATTTCCCAAAATGGGTTGTTTTAGCCCTAGATGCGGATTTCTTTACCGTGACTTCTTCTAACGGCTGCTTGAAATAGAAAGTGCTGATATACCTTGGCTAACTAGATCACGTTTTCTCATGAAATGTTGGCTACTCGATACAATAGTAAACCCTGGCTAACCTACTTTGAGATCTGTTAAAAAAAGTCTTGTTATTTCATTGAAAATAAACAGCACACTTGACAGTGATGTTCGATTATTATCCTTTAATTATCCATTATTCCATACCATACCCACTCTCCTCCTCAGGGACTCCTCACTCCTTGCATTCGCTACAGCAAGATGAACGAACAAACTAGTGTTGTGTCGTTCGCGAATGATTTGGGAAAGTGTACTGTTGTGTCGTTCGCGAACGATTCGGCCAAGTGTACTGTACTGTCGTTCGCGAACGATTCGGGCAAGTGTACTGTTTTGTTGTTCGCGAACGATTCGGGCGTAGTGCGTTCAGTGAACGAATCAGTCAGTGAACAACCAGTTCACGTTCGCGAACGAATCGTTTCACGAAGTGATTCAGTACAGTTCGTTCACCTAAAAGATTTGTTCTTTTGAACGAATCGTTCGCGAACGACACAACACTAGGGTCAGGGGTGATGGTACAGAAGTGATGGCACATGCGATGGGGAGAGAAGAAAGGAGAGTTTGTGAATTGTAACAAAAGGAAAGTTTAAAAAACGTAACACACGTCTTTTGTGAATAATGTCTTATAATTTACAAGGTTAATGACATATTAATCTAAGGTGTAAGTTATAGGAGTGAGACTGGTTAATGCAACGTAAACTTCGGCGAGAAGTTACTGATATTCATTTGTTGGTTCCACAGTTAGTATAACAAGCTAACTAAGCTATCTTGATAGTTTATCTTAGTATGGATAATTAGCCACGTTTGTTAAATCAGCAAACATCAGCTAAGCCCCGGAAAATAAGATAACGCACGGTGAACAGATAAACCAGATAGCGGTTTGAGCTACTGGCAACGCTCAGACTTCCTCTGGCTACGCTGGAAACTCGCGCTGGAACGAACTCCAAGGATCGTCTTCCTCTTCACCCACGCACGGAACATTCGCGAATGCGCTGCCACTCTCCTGAACTGTGAGTCAGTGCATTTTTTGTCTTTGGCTCGCAATAGTGAAGCTAACGCTTTTTGGATATTTTCAAATCAGGCCTGTAACGGGGGGTTTTGAGTACTCATTTTTTTATGTTGTAAAGTGCCGGTTGTAGGTAGAAATTGTGTTTACTGTCATGGTTCTGTGGTTTGTCTGTGTTTCCCCTTTTGGGCCACCAGATGGCGGCACTTCAGTTTTCAGTCCTATTCATTTACCCTGTTTTATTGTATTATTGTTTTCAATTATTCAATTATTGTTTTTTGGTTGTCTCGTTTTCCCTTCCCTCTCTGTGGCCTGATTGTGCATTGTGCCCTCCTGTGTCTCGTCGGTGTCTTGTCTATTTAAGTTCCCTTCACCCCTGACTCAGGTGCTGGATCCTTTGTGTGCTTTTCTGATTGTGTTTCGGTATGTGTCCCCACGTGTACTTCTGACACTGTGTTTTGTCCTGAGTGTTTTCGACCCTGCCTGTGTTCTGGTTTTGTATTGTTTTGGATTTTCTGGATTTTCTTTGTTTTTGTGTTTTAAGAACTTTGCTTTGACAATTTGAGACTTGCCCTGCGTGGCTTTGTTTTTGTATCTCCTTGGTTTTTGTTCTTATTAAAAGTAAAGTTCTCGGTTTTGATTTACCCTTTTGGATTTAGAGTATTTTTGACTCTGCGTTTGGGTCCATTCCCTCGCCTTACCTGACATTTACTTGAATGTGAATTGATTTGTATTGACCTACAGATATAACATACCTTTAAGTGCACAATTTATAAACAAGTGTTTGTGATACTGTAAGAAATCTGTCTCTGATGCCAATATGTCTGCTGGCCACACATTCCCTTGATCTTATCATTATCACAATACAGTTGGTACAATGGTAGAATAGCGACTGGGAGTGAGAGATTGGGAACCATTCAAGTCAACAGACATGCTAATTCAATCACAACAGGACAGCCAATACACTATGGCCTAATTGATAGGTGTTACAAAAACTGACTACATCCGTCTTGGTATGTGTATTCAACACTCCTGATCAAAGCTTCGAAAACAAATAAGAAGCAGCCTCTGGAAAGGTTCGTGGTTCAGTCTGACTCTGCTGAATCCAAGGTGTCATTCGTGCGCTTTGTCACTGCCGGTATTGAAAATAAACTTTGTACTTTTTCATCACGTTCGAGAGACGTCCTTTTTTCCTTACAATACATAATACCATATTGAGACATTTTATTTTATTTGAACAATAAGTAAATATTTCAATTACTTGTCTTCTTGTTTGTATAATTACTAAGTTAATTATTCATAAGTTAAAGGGTACTCAGTTCATGGAAATAAGCCTACTAGGAAACTCAAACTAATATAAAAGTGAATTACATTAGGGTAAACAAACCTAGGGCCCTGCCCTCAACAGCTATGGGGGTTAAAGGGGCTACATAAAATGGAGGCACCGCTGGGATAGTTTCAGTCTCCAAATAAATAGTAATCTCATCTCATTGATTACAAATACCAAATTGATTATTACTACTGTTAGACATTTGATTTTGTACATCTACTATAGACATTGCATTTCTTTAAATAAAAGAGAAAATTAAAGTGCACATAGTGAAAAATCTCACTGGAGAAAATGGAAAGCCAAGCTGAGCTGGTGACAGAGTTTAAGGGCTGGTGCCGTTGTGAGGCTTTGAACGAAGCTCATACACTCATGGTACTCATTCCAGAAGACGTGAACGTCACTAAAATTGAAGACACCCTGCAGACAGTGAAATGTCTGGGCCGTGTGCATGTCAGAGGTAGGAATTTCAATGCCCAGCGTGACAGATATATGATCCTGTGTGAATGTCGGGAAAAATTGAAGAAAGAAAATGTTCCTCTTGAAGTGTTGCCTACTGATGGTATAGAGGCATAGCCTATTGTCATAGTAGGTGAATTCCCACCAGCACCTGTGGATGATTTCAGTCAGAAGTTATCAGGATTACTGCAGGCCGAAGGTAAGACAGTGGAGGACCTCCAGAGCATTTTCTCTACTCCCGATTCTCCAACTAGCCCAACAGAGTCCATCCTGCACGCATTAAGTGATTGACAAGACAAAACCGCCCCCTAGTGAGCAGGGTGGCTATCGTCGCCTACGTCTGTTCTCTGGAACTCTGCCCACTCCAGCTGGTGAGGAACAATTTGAACACTGGTTAGAGCAAGCACAGCTTATGGTGGAAGAGTGTGACTGCTCTCTTAAAGAGAAAAGACGGAGACTGATGGAAAGTCTTAAGGGCCCAGCACTGGAAATAGTTAAAGCAGCACAAGCCAGCAATCCTGATGTTAGCCCTGGAAAGTGCTTGGAAACGCTTGAGCATGCTTTTGGGACTGCAGAGTCTGGAGAAGACCTGTACTTCACATTCCGCTTAATGCAACAGCAGTTGAGTGAGAAGCTGTCTGACTTTCTGAGGCGTCTGGAACAGTCACTAGATAAAGTGGTTCAGAGAGGCGGTCTCCTTCCTGGTCTTGTAGATAAAGCACTGGTCGAGCAATTATTGAAAAGTGCTGTAGCCTCTGACTTGATGTTGGTTAATCTGCGCCTTAGAGAGAGGAAAGCTGAGCCGCCAACCTTTCTACAGCTGTTGAAGGAGATTTGCACAGAGGAGGAATATGAGGCCTCAACAAAACTCAGCCCCGGCGTGCACTGTGTACATGCGAAGCAGGAGGCTGACGTAAAACAGGCTGAAATTCAGAGCTCGAAATCTGAAATAAAAGAGCTCAAGTCCTTAGTTGCTGCTGTGGTGACGAGACCAGCCCAAGCCATGCAGGAATCCGCTGAGAAAACACCCATCAATGCATCTCCTCACAGTGAGCCCCATCCTGACCTCGAGCTGACGGCATTGAAGAAGCAATTGAATCGGCTAGAGCAGAAAGTCACCAGAAAGGTGACTGAACCAGGGACTTTGACTACAGTATCAACCGTGGGAGCTTCAAAACCTGTCTTCAGTTTTCCCTGAAGATCACCAAAAGGCGCAGAGGAGAGTTTCTGTTATTGTTGTGGGGAGAATGGGGATTTTGCAGGGAAGTGCCAAAATTCTGAAAATCAGGCTAAAGTTATCAAAACACTAATTCAGGCCCTAAAAGTTTCAAAGGACAAGCAGCAGACAAGTGATACCACAGCTGGTGACGAGAACTGTGGTGTTAAAAAGAGCGCCGTTGCCATGCAAGATAGTTCAGAAGGTTTGGTCGGGCCACCTAGCCTTGTGCAGTTGAAAGTAAATAGGCAACCCTGCACCGCTCTGCGCGACAGCAGCTCGCAGGTGACCATCATTCTTGAACCCTGGTACGAGAAATACTTATCTGATGTCCCCATTCAGTCTGTCTCTGGGTTAGCCCTTTGGGGTTTAAGTGAATCCAGTCTCAATTACCCCTACTGTGGCTATGTGGTGGTAGATCTTGAATATCCCGCAGAGGTTGTGAGTGCCAGTCAGACTGTGAAAGTCCTTGCCCTCATATGCCCTAGCTCTAAGCCTACAGATCAGACGCCTGTCATTGTAGGGACCAATGCAAGTCATATCAGACGCTTGGTGAAGCAATGCAGAGACAGTGGGATTGACGTGACTCGGACACTGGGTATCAAAGCTCATGATGCAGAAGACCAGGCTACACTCGGTGGCACTGATGCTTTGGGTGGAGTAGAAAATGAAGTCGGCTGTGTGAGGTGGCAAGGCCCCGGTCCTTTGACTGTACCCCCTGGTGGTGACACACAGGCTGTTTGCAAGGTTGAGCTACAGCACATAGTTGACCAAGAAATCCTGGTAATAGACTCTTCACCGATCTGGTCTGTGAAGCCTACAATCAGGCATACCTATGATGAGCCAGGTAGATCCAGAGACCAGCCTCTAACTATTGTACACAGAGGTATTGTCATTAAGATTGGACAAACTTAGAGCAAAACAGGCCATGCACCCATACTACTCCTTAGTTTGAGAAGTTTCATAGTGTCTTATGAGGACATGCTTCTCATCCCCTTGTTACGGGAGTACCGCAGGGATTTGTACTGGGTCCTCTGCTGTTCTCCATATACACCAAATCTCTTGGTTCAGTTATTAATTCACATGGCTTTTCCTATCATTGTTATGCAGATGACACGCAACTCTTCCTTTCTTTCCCCCCTTCGGCCTCAAAGGTCGATGATAAGATATCTTCCTGCCTGACTGACATCTCCACCTGGATGGCCAGCCACCACTTGAAGCTCAACCTCAACAAAACTGAGCTGCTCTTCTTCCCATACAAGACCTCCTTACTACGTGAGCTCTCAATCACAGTTTATGGCACCACAGTGACTGCCTCTCACTCTGCTAAGAGCCTGGGGGTGGTCCTGGATGACTAACTGGACCTTGAGGAGCACATCAAGGCAACATCACGGTCCTGCAGATTCCTTCTGTACAACATCAGAATGATTTGACCATACCTGACCACACACTCTACCCAGCTGCTACGGTGACCTCCCGCCTCGATTACTGCAACTCTCTCCTTGCAAGCCTGCCAGCTTGTGCCATACAGTCACTACGAATGATTCAAAACGGCATTTCCTGACTCATCTACAACCTTCCCAAATTCTCCCACATCAGTCCTCTGCTGCGATCACTCCACTGGCTACCGGTCGCTGCCAGGATCAGGTTCAAAGCCCTGACCCTCGCCTGCACTGCAGTCAACAGGACAGCCCCTATTTACTTGCAGGACATGATTCAATCCTATACACCTGCTCGACCACTCCGCTCTGCAGCAGCAGGGCGCCTTGTACCCCCTCCCATCCGAGCAAAGGGATCACAGAGCTTCTCCACCCTAGCTCCTCAGTGGTGGAACGAACTCCCTGTCCCTCTTCGAACCTCTCCCTCACTACCCATCTTCTGCCGTGGTCAGAAAACTCACCTCTTCAGACTATACCTGGACTAACTACCACCACTCTGTATAGTTCACTCTAAATCCACCCCCCCCCCCATCCCAGCACTTTTTGGTAATTTGTATTTGTCCTAATACTGTAGCTTGTTCTTCTGCCTAGTTGACTTTGCAGAGGTTAGGTCAGAATAGTGTTCACTGTGTGAACTAAACTGTGTTCTTTGCTAGAAATAGCTGTACAAAATAAGTATTGTACCTGTGTTTTGTAGTTGTCCATGACCATGAAATGCACTTTTTGTACGTTGCTTTGGATAAAAGCGTCTGCCAAATAAATGTAATGTAATGTAATGACATACAGACATTTAGAAGGGGGAGGGTGTAACCCAGTTGGGAAAAAGGGTTTGGTTTAATAAAAAGTTATTCATTTGGTTCAGATATATGATGTTAAATTTGCAATGTTACACTGTTGAAATGTTATTTGAAATGTCTTATTTTGACATACTTATTATAAGTCTTTTATTTTGACATACCTGTTGTGAACGAATGGCCAATCCGTCGGAAAGGTCAGGGGTGATGGTACAGAAGTGATGGCACATGCGATGGGGAAAGAAGAAAAGAGTTTGTGAATTGTAACAAAAGGAACGTTTAAAAAATGTAACACGTCTTTTGTGAATAATGTCTTATAATTTACAAGGTTAATGACATATTAATCTAAGGTGTAAGTTATAGGAATGAGACTGGTTAATGCAACGTAAAACTTCGGCGAGAAGTTACTGTTATTCATTTGTCGGTTCCGCAGTTAGTATAACAAGCTAGCTAACTAAGCTATCTTGATAGTGTATCTTAGTACGGATAATTAGCCACGTTAGTTAAATCAGCAAACATCAGCTAAGCCCCGGAAAAGAAGATAACGCACGGTGAACAGATAAACCAGATATTGGTTTGAGCTACCGGCAACGCTCGGATTTCCTCTGGCTAGGCTGAAAACTTGCGCTGGAACGAACTCCAAGGATCGTCTTCCTCTTCACCCACGCACCGAACATTCGCGAATGCGCTGCCATTCTCCTGAACTGTGAGTCAGTGCATTTTTTGCCTTTGGCTCGCAAGAGTGAAGCTGACGCTTTTTTGATATTTTCAAATCAGGCCTGTAACAGGGGTGTTTGAGTACTCATTTTTTATGTTGTAAAGTGAGGGTTGTAGGTAAAATGTAATTGAGCTCGTAAGTGAATACTTGTTTTTGTGATTGGATTTGATAACCCGAGTGTAAAAGTCATTTGGACTAAAGTAATTGTGTTTACTTGAATGTAAATTGATTTGTGTTGAGCTACAGATATAACATACCTTTAAGTGTACTATTTACAAACAAGTGTTTGTGATACACAATACCATATTGAGACATTTTATTTTATTTGAACGATAAGTAAATATTTCAATTACCTGTTTTCTTGTTTGTATAGGCTAATTACTAAGTGAATTATTCATAAGTTAAAGGGTAGGCTACTCAGTTCATGGAAATAGGCTAAGCCTACTAGGAAACTCAAACTAATATAAAAGTGAATTAAAGCCGCAAACAGGGTTGGGAGGAGTCTAAGCATTGGCACTATCGCGCCCCCTATGGAGCGATTTTAAAATGGATTTGTCCTCGTGATCATATACCTTCACCCAACATATCTACTGCATCATCATGGATGTCTCCTAGCCGCTAGGCGTAAAGGTCTTTACTATGTCGTAACACTAAAGGCTGTTTTATACTTCTGCACTTACACGTAAAAATGGGTCTGTGTAGGGGCTGTGCGGCATGTGCGACGGTTGCAGACCACGGCCACGTTGAAGACGCAGACCTCAAGCAATTAAAAGCGCGTCGTAACCAGCGCCCCCATACGCAGTAAAGAAGATGATTGGTTGACTGCTGACATGAGGTCACTGGCATACGGCTTTGACTAACAGGTTATAACAGTTGATTCACAAAACCGATAGGCAACGTTAAATATGCGACTAAAAGAGCTTTTGTCAGGTGAATGTCTTTGTTGCAACAAGTTACATCTAGCTGAGCATTTTTTTGGTCATTGGTGCAGTATTTAGTAGGTTTGGAAATATGAATGAAGGTGTTGTCTTTTGAACTATAACGGTCAGTAACAAAATCTAATTACGTGGCCTGCGCAACCTGTGCAATATGCCGCACAAATGATTTGGCCCTTCGCGAGTGCCGCACACAACGGAAATTATGCAAACTATGCAAAAGTATAAAACAGCATTTAGATGGCGTGTATGTATGTAGAGCTGCAGCGCTTCCGCGCTACAACTAAAATAGGCGTCACACACATATTCCAATCCATTGTTCAGCTTAGCAGAGAATGCGCATTTCAGAGCGCCTCAGAGACAGATAGAATAATAATGCATATTTCAAATAATAAATACGACATTGAAAAAAACAAAACAAAAAACAAAATATCAACTCGCCATCCCTGCTACCTGCGTGCTGTGCGCAGAGTACCGTATTATTTATTTAGACATTAGCAGACTACAGCATAAATTGCGTCTTTTGTTTATATTCAATATTAGTAATTGCAGCGAGAAACCTCAGCTGTAGACACAAGAAAGTTTGTTATATTATGGTAGCAACGGTACGAAGCAGACTATATATAGATAGATATATATATATACCGTCGTTGTTTTATTATACCAGCGTGTTTTTGCGCATTTGCACAGAAATTCAAATACTATCAATAAAAATGTTTTAACTATTTCTCAGCATAATGACGGATTCAAAGACTAAGCAAACTCACCCGATATAGTCTTCAATGGATCTATGCCAAAGAAAAGTAATTATTCATCCTCTCGATAAGCTTTTACTAACAAACTTTTAGTAGCATGCACTCTGGTACTGTCTTCTATTGCTTCCCTGACGCGAAAATTTGGGCGTGTTTTGTTGACATAGTCAAAGCACCATAGATTCAGCTGAATGACTAAAGATACATGCCACTCAAAGGTCAGACCCTCCCCTCACTGATAAAAACTAGACTAATGTCGGATTACTTAGTTGTGTCGCCATGGATGTCTCCTAGCTGCTTGCCGTAAAAGGCCTTTACTATGTCGTAACACTTAGATGGCATGTTGTAACACTTACGGCCCTGTGCGTATGTAGAGGTGCAGCGCTTCCACGCCGCAACTAGAGAGTCAAAATGGCGGGCAAACAATATGGCGGACATAGGTGGCCCCAATAGCAAAGTTGTAGATCACATTCAGATGCATAGGTCGATGACGTTTTGTGTTGATCTGACTTATGGTGTGGGAGTTATGGCCTTTTAAGCATGACCCTTTGTTATAGCGCCACCCACCTACCAAATTTAGTTGGTCTAGGACTTATGGTTGCTGAGCCTCAGACACTTTTAGTGGGGAATAATAATAATAATAATAATATTAATAATAATAATAATAATAATAATAATAATAATACATTTTATTTATATAGCACCTTTCAAGCATAGAGCATAAAGTTAAAAATTACAACATTAGCGGTACAATAAAAGGGGAGAATGAACAGCAAATAAAATAGCCATATAGAATATAAAAGAATAAAATGCATCATTAAAACACAAAGAATAAAACAAAGAAGAACTAAGCCCAGTAAAAGTAAAACATAATAAAACAAAATAAAAGGAAATGATAAAACGGGGGTTAAGACCTATTTTATTTAAAAAAATAAAAGGGTTAAGACCTAACAATTAAAAGGAAAAAGTAAAGCAACTTTCTATCAGTCATTACAGAAGGCAGTTTTTGTAAAAATAAAAAAGGGTTTTTAGGCTAGTTTTAAAAGCAGAGACTGTTTCAGAAGACCTGGGCTGCCGGGACTACACTAAACTGGTTCTCTTCCTATTTGTCAAACAGGCAATTCTTTGTGTCAGTTTGTGACTTTAGGTCATCAAGTTCAGTGATCACATGTGTTGTACCTCAGGGCTCAATTATTTGACCTGTATTGTTCTCTTTATATATGCTACCCCTACATCATATTATCATCGTCATAATACCTCCTATCCCTGCAGATGATGCAGATGACACACAGTTGTACATCTCTGTAAAGCCAAATTATGTAAATAAGTTAGCTGCATTACATCACTGCTTAGCTGTGGTTAAAGACTGGATGTCTCAGAACTTTCTGAAATTTCTACAATCTGACAAGAAATAAGTCTTATTGTTGGCTCTAAACACTTAGCTAGCTCCAAACAGCAAGTCTAAGATTTAAAATCTTTGATTGTAATTAGAATTTTGAACAACATATTAAAAAAAACTGGTTCAGGGATGTTTTTATCAACTTGGGAACATTTCTAAGATTAGAGGATTTTTGTCTTTTAGAACCACCGAAAGAATCACACATGATTTTATTTAATGTGATCTTCACTATTGTAATGCTTTGTTCTCAAGCCTTCACCGTCGTGCTATAGCTCAGGTGCAAACAGTACATAATTCCACCGCTAGGCTATTGACCAGGAGTAAACTTTTTTTTTTCCCATACCAATTCTGGCTTCCCTGCACTGGTTGCCTGTTGCTTTTAGAATCAATTTAAAATGTTTATTAATTACTTACAAAGTCTTACATGGTTTGGTGCCCAATTATATTTGTGACCTTTTAACTCCTTATTGTCTCCAGAGGCATCTCATCTGCCAGCCTTGGGCTTTTGTGTGTTCCACAGTCTAGATTAAAATCAAGAGGTGATCGAGTTAACACATATGCCTCTGTTTTTTCATCTTTTTTTAACCCACCAACTAAAATGTGAACATACTTAAATCTATGAAAACATAAATACATCAAGGATATTTGTCCCTAAAGTGTAACTTAGGGTATGCATTTAAAAAGTAATAATATGTAAATAAATATGAAGATAAATACACAAATACCAAAAGCTTATGGAATTATGGCATATGCTTATTTATGGCAAACCTTAGGCATATCTTAAACCCTCCCCCTGAAATGTTGAATGGTTTTTTCATTTTCAGGGGTACCATACATTCTCACATAAAGTAGAGCTTAATCTGTTTTTTAAATGGGGGTGAATGCAAATAAAGCTGTTCTAGCAGTTTGGAATGTAAGATTTTCCCAAGAAGTAGCACTGTGTAATTTATCAATAGACAGTAATTCCTCAAGTGACCTAATATAATATTCAGAGGTGTGATGTGATACCATCACGTGTGTTTGGCGAAGAAATGAATCATGAGTAATCCATTAGAATAAAAATTCTCACTGTGAATCCTTGCCCATAGTTTAAGACTCTGCAATAAAAAAATCTAATGATAAATAAAGAACTAAATAAAATAAATACAAAACATTAATTCTAGCTTGTACACCTTAAATTATTTATTTTTTTAATCCTGAAAACAATTGAGCTCTTTTACTGCCCACTACAGCACAATTGTTAATTTGTTCATATTTTAACCAGTCATTACTGAGACTGATCAGTGAATTTTCAAATGAAAGTGAACTTTTAGAAGTTTGAGCACCTCAAAGGCAAAAAAAGTGGTTGCATATACAGTCTTTATAGCCAGCAGTTAGATTGAATGGGACCCAAAAGTTAGGGAATCAGGGTGCGATTTTGCTCTGTGTTGCACTGGTGGTAATACGCTTATGTTGGCTCAGCATCTGTCCACTGCCAGCCATGGTGAAGTGCCTGTGAGAGAATTGGCCAGTGGGTGGGGGCAGGGGCAGGGGAGAGGGGTTTCGAGGGGAGTTAGTGAAAATTTGTTTAAGAGCGAGCGGCCCACATAAAGGTTCTTAGTGATTGCTGTTGGCGGATCTCAGTTCTGATGAAGGGCGAATGGCGAGGAGAAGGAGGCTGGTCTCATCTGAAGGCCAAACAGCAAATTTCTAATTTCCGCTCTGGGGCCTGGGATGTCTAATTGCTGCTTAGTTTCGCCAGTGGAGTAATTCGGGCTGATGTGTTAAAAACAGCAACTCACGGTTAAGCCCGCATGAGGCGGGCCTGGCTGAACAATACTGACACCTCATCACGGCCCAAGGGCTCCAGGAGACGAGCGGGAATCAGGTTTCTCTCTTCTCCAATGGACAAAGCAATCTTCAGAAAATTAAGGCTGAAAAGCTAGGAAAAAGCATTGCTATCCACATCAATAGAGTCTGTCCAGCATGGTGCCATTAGGGTACGGGGCTGCCATGGAGTGTAACTGGTATCCACAGGAACATCAGATCTGGGCATGACTCTGGCACACAGTAACATCAGTGCTAGCTGTGTCTCTGTACCACAATGATATCATATCTGAGTGTGTCTCTGAGCTGCAGTAATATCCGATATGAGTATGTCTCTGTGCTGCAGTAATATTTGTTTGTGTATCTCTGTACCGCAGTAATATCTGATCTGAATGTGTCTCTGTGCTGCAGTAATATCCGATCTGAGTGTGTCTCTGTGCTACAGTAATATCCGATCTGAGTATGTCTCTGTGCTGCAGTAATATCTGATCTGTGTGTGTCTCAATGCAGTAGTAATATCAGATTTGTGTGTGTCTCTATGCTGCAGTAATATCTGATCTGAGTATGTCTCTGTGTTGCAGTAATATCTGATCTGAGTATGTTTTAAACAATTCTGAAAAATAAAAAACTGAAAAGTGGTGCATGCATATGTATTCACCCCCTTTGCTATGAAGCCCCTAAATAAGATCTGGTGCAACCAATTACCTTCAGAAGTCACATAATTAGTTAAATAAAGTCCACCTGTGTGCAATCTAAGTGTCACATGATCTGTCACATGATCTCAGTATATATACACCTGTTCTGAAAGGCCCCAGAGTCTGCAACACCACTAAGCAAGGGGCACCACCAAGCAAGCGGCACCAATGAAGACCAAGGAGCTCTCCAAACAGGTCAGGGACAAAGTTGTGGAGAAGTACAGATCAGGGTTGGGTTATAAAAAAATATCCCAAACTTTGAACATCCCACGGAGCACCATTAAATCCATTATTCCAAAATGGAAAGAGTATGGCACCACAACAAACCTGCCAAGAGAGGGCCACTAACAACTAGTTATAATTTAAATGGATTACTTGGAATTCACATTTGAGATAGTCAAAATGAATTGTAGATATTTTTAATTGGAGGTCTTTAAAATAACTTCAGTCTTACTAGTCAACATGTAATTAGAAATCTTAAATTAGTGTTTTGACTAGACATGAATTACAGATATTTGTACAGTCACACTGTTAAATGTTAAAAGGGCTTGCCATAAACCCAGTAAAGTTTATCCCGCGAAGATAGTACTGTCAACCTTTAGCTAAATGAATGATTAACACTGCAGTCCACCAATCCCTGCCTAGAGACGAGTGCTATAAAATTCTTTTGACATCTAGCTCCGGCGTTTTCTGCAACAGCATAGCTGATAGTGGAAAAACTGTAGTTCGTTTCTGTGGGTGGTTAAAAGCTGCTGATGGGGGACATGCAAAACATGAACATTTGATTGGGCAGGGTTATTGTTATTCCATTCCCCAAGCCGAAGACAAACAAAAGTGTTGTGGATAAAACTTGGACGCATGCAGTCAATACCACAGACAGATACAGCTGGCTACATTTGCATGAAGGCAAGTTATAATCTGCCAATTAACATTAGAAAACATGTCTAGTCTATTAAGTGGAGTTAGTTGAATGATTAAATTAAATAAAAGTGTATTTGTCAAATGCACATTTAACAATACAACAGATAGGTAGTTGTTTGGTGGCAATGAAATGCTGAACGTTAGCCTGTGAGCATCGTTGTGTCGCTATGCGAAGGAAAACAAACTACAAAATGAAAAGTGGCTGCATTTGTCATCACGTTGGTGACGAGCGTGTGCGCGAGTGTTTGCTGTCCCCGATCTTGCATAATAAGGACTTTCACGTTTATCAGGAGAAAGTACGTACAATGTGTCTGTTTGTACACTAAATTCTAATTAGTTAACTTTACTTAAAAAAAGCATGCAAACCGAATGCCTTAAAATACCTAAGTAAAGTTGAACAGGTATTGTGTGTTGTACTAACAAATGCTTATTTAGTGTAGTACATTTACACGAGTTTAAATAACTAAAAAAAAGCCTGTATACAGTACTTGATAATTTACTTTAGATGTACTCCTGACTTAATAATTCTGAGTAGTCTATACTATTTCAAACAACTAAATCATTTCAAGTGAAATATACTGTGTGTATATTCCAAACAACACATTTATTGAAGTTGGGCTAACTAATGTGACATTTCCTGCAATTTAGAATTTCTCAGTTGTATTAACTTGAACAGCAATCGGATTTGCTTGTTAAAACCATGCAAACCGATTGCCTTAAAAAGACCAAGTAAGTGTTACTCATGTAACTTCAGTGCTTCAAACATCTATTATACATGAATGAACAGGTTCCATTCTCCTAAAATAATCCCAGTTACACATAATAAATCAAGGTAGTGACACAGTTCAAAATTCAATTATATGCATTTTTTTTTCTTCCTTCTACAACTGACGTTGCTCATTTGAAATTGTGATTCACACCAACAATACAGTTTTAATTACTGAACTTTGACATCTGGGTTGAGATTAGCAGGATGAAGGCTTCATGGACCCATACCAATGTGTAACAACACCACCCAATGTGGATGGATTTGTTCTGTTCAAGTTTCTTGAAATTTTTGTATTCAGAGGAGTATTTTAAATCAAGCACATGCATCTTCTTACTTGGGTTCAACAGTATTACAACAACAAATGTAAGAAAACACTATCAAATGTATGAGCAATACATGTGTAATACAAAAATATTAAGTGCACATACCCACAATCATTGTCTGGTACAAAAACAGTAAATGTAGTCATATAAAGCATAAAAACATTTGTACAAAAAAATGAATAGCACTTAACATGTAATAAGGCAAATTTGATATGCACAATCAATTTAGCATCACATTAAAATCAAGCTCTCTAAACATACTTTTTGCATCACAAAAATCAGAACAAAAGTACTATCACAACACCTTCCATCTTAATACTCAACTCAAATCTAGTATCAATACATACTCAAATGGTATTACAAAATTATGCTCATAGCCCAAAAAATCTACAAAACACAACTTCATCAAATTGCAACAGGTATGAACCAAATTTTGCTTGGAAACAGCAGTTTTTTGTATGCAATTGTATGATATTTTATATATTCATAGGTTTCTGATGACTTGCCAGCTTTACAATGTCTGCAGGGGCACTTGAGGTTTGAGGCAAAAGACTTTAGGTTTTGAGGTCTATAGAAAAAATCTTCAAGCAACTCCAAATCTGTTTGTGCAGTGAAATTAATTCTTTTAGATATAAAATATGTGTATGTCCATGTATGTGTAGAGGTTTTATTTGTGTATTATTCTTCAGAAATGTGAACATAACAATACAACATAAAAACAATGAAAATTAAAAAAAAACTGGAATTTATGTTGAACACATTCTACATTTACATTCTAACTCAACACGAGATTTTTAAGAGTTTGCCGTTTTGGTGGGAGTTTGTTCTGTCCCAAGCCAAGCATCACTCTTTGAATAAAGCTGAAAGTGTATTTCATGGCTTTAGCGTAGTCCAAGTGTAAACCATATGACAGCCCAAACAAGAGGCAAAGTGCGTGAGGTAGGTTCTGGAGATTGTCCATTACAATACCTCCTTCAACAATGATGGCAGTAGACACTGGGTCAAGGTGGAGATGATTTGGAGAGAGAGGCACATCCTCTCTGATGAGTCAGCACCCCAACAGATACTTGTGCTCAGGCTTCATCACTGTCAGAATCCTGTATAAAACCAAACAAAAACAACGTTACAACAGGGAAATGTTGATAGCCATGATAAATTGTCACCGTGTCATCTGTCCTGCCTACACTGCCTTCCAGCCTTGCCCATTAAGTTTCCACTTCACACGCACCTGCATTTAGCAGTTTTATCAACATTAGTAGGCCTAAAACATTTTTTGACCAGTTTACAGATGTCCAGTAAAGAACAGGAAAGAAATGAAGTACTGAAGTCTTCCTCACATTCAATTTCCTTTGCTGTCCTCGCTGGCTTGTACTAGCTAGTGCATGCAAGGGAGACAGATGTTCTGCATCTTGTGCAGAATACACAACCGTGGCATGGCAAGGAGGCTTAGCGCTGTTGAGCTCAGCAGTGCACCCCAGTGACACTGACTGCAAACGGAGTTAGTTCTATGTATGGCTGCTTCATCGTATGGGTGATGCTACTAGCCTAGCTCATGTGAAGCGAGGAAAATACACCTTTCATATGCATCTAAAAAGATTTTGGGGGGGGGGGCATTTCTGCTTTATTCAATAGTGACAGTAGAGAGAAAGGCAGGGGAGAGAGAGGAGATGACATGCAGCAAAGGGCTCCCTCCAAATCAAACCCCGGCTGCTGTGGTTAGGACTCATTACATTACATTACAGGCATTTAGCAGACGCTCTTATCCAGAGCGACTTACACAACTTTTTACATAGCATTTTACATTGTATCCATTTATACAGCTGGATATATACTGAAGCAATTTTCGGTTAAGTACCTTGCTCAAGGGTACAACGGCAGTGCCCTACCCGGGAATCGAACCTGCGACCTTTCGGTTACAAGCCCAGTTCCTTACCCACTGTGCTACACTCCGTCCTTGTCAGCCTTGATATGAGCCTTGATATGGGATACGCCTCTACCAGGTTAACTACCAGGTGCCTCAAATGCATCTACATTTAAAACTCAGACCTTGTTTATGTTTTTTTATCTTGACTCATCATAAATATGCAAGGTCTTGTACTTAAATAACTCAGTTTTGGAGATGAAAGGTGTATTTCTCTCACGTCACAGGAGCTAGGCTGGTAGCTTCACCCTGCTGGCATACACTGAACTGTCACAGTTAGCATGCAGCCCATACCCATCTTTGTACTGAACTCACAGGGGTATGATCGGCATTCATCTTTTTATCTGACTCTCAGTAAGATACCGGAAAATACAAAGCAAATTTCCCCACAACCCTGTGTGCTCCTTTAAGATGTAACTATGAGAACTTACAAAGCAGGTGTTATAGAAGTTACTGGGGTCATCACCAAGTAGAACAGGGAGGCCTCGGAGTACAAGAGTGCGCATTGCTGTCACATCTGGTTTCTAGAAGTGGATAATGAACAAATAAAGTTCAAGATTATGCAACATTCAAAAATACAGTACGAACACATCTGTCAAAGTGTATATGAAACAAGTGTCACCACGATGTTTGTTTGACAGTGCAGTGCACAGTTACTGATTGGAGAAGTGATTTTTGACCTCTTAGCGCAAAGCCCCTAGTGGTCGGCACGCCGGCATGCTGAGATTACTAAACTCAGACATTCAGTGCTACTGCAACCAAAGTATGAGTTAAAAACAGAAACGCGTTGTTTTGGTTTCATTAGTAGACGATGCACGACAACTATGCCGAATACGGAGTTTCGCAGCACCACCATTGTCGCTCTGGTCGTTCATTTAACATGCACCCCCTTCCTGCAGTTTCATCTACAACTACACCCCCCACCCATGATAAAATGAACAATATTGTCTATCTTGGCATTCATAGAAATATTCTTTCACCACTCAAAAATCGTATTCCGTCATAGCAACAAGACAAATCTGACAATAGCCAAAAGATATGCCAATACAGCAGTGAAAACGTTGCTCACTGAATAAGGAAATAAACGAGAAAATGTTTTTAAAAATAAGACCATGTCATTCTACAGTCAATATCTGGGACTAAATATTGAATAAATATACAACCTTGCCATTGGTTTTACGCGTAGAGATGTCCCTTTTGAGACTGAGTGGTCGCATATTGTCTTAGACAATTTGTTTGTGAAATATACGTGCCTTTGAGACGCCTGGGTACATTCCAAAATAGCTGTGCCTAATACCACATGTGTTGTTTACGGCGTTGTTGCCCTTTTTAGTACAGTATGGCTTGATTGACAATTCATTTATTCAGTAGGTGAGAGTATAAGTTTTCTAACGATGTATAACATGTCTAATTTTGCTTTTGGAATAGCGTTTTATAGGTCAGCGTAACCAAATTTTTTCTTATCATTGCATGCACTTGCGCATTAACTCTGTGGTAGCAGTAAAAGACGCTGCACCTAACGAAACGTCAACGAATTTTCGTAATTTCTTGGAAAATACTATTATTATTGAGGACCATATATTTGCTGATAGACCTAGCTGACATCGTTTTCTGGTGTAACATAGAGCTGTATCATTGATTTACTGTTTCTGTCTCTATCTACTGAAAACAGATAAGATTTCATCATTGCTATGTAAGTATTACTGCTCAAAATATTTTGGTTATACACGTTTTTTTTTTAAATTGAGTGTCTTTAAATAGGTTAGTGGTATTTTATAATGAGGATATTTCACACTGTAATGTAAGCGTTCGTTGGTAGTCTAGTAGTTTTTGTGATGCATGCAACGGTGATGAGGAGAGTGCTGGAACATTGCCAAACGTGGTGGACGGTTGGAAATTGTTTTCATGTCTTCTCATCCCCATGCAAGAAAACATACGAGAGTACAGAGTATAGAAATACACACTTTGGAAAAACCTACTAATCGAATACATATCAATGGAAAAATTATCTGCCTCCATTAAAAAACAAACCGCTGACTGTGACATAATCTGGAATCCATTCATTAATACCCTACATTCTTAATTCCTGCACTGACTTCACTCATCACCCCTTTTTGACTGTCCACCATCCACAATAAACATGCTCACCGTCACTCACATACACATATCCGCCATTATACCTACACCACAATCCCTACCAAATTTAGAATCTGACATACACTTGCACACACACAGGCATCACACACCTACACCCAACAAACATACACACATTCAGACCCCTCCCAGCATTCTCTAATCTATCACTTCCCTCTTTCTTTTTTTTTTTTTTTTTTGTTTCTTTTGTTTTTTTTTGTTGTCCTCGTGCGCTCTCCCTACTGTTTTGTTCTGGTTTGATTAGGTCATTTTATTGTATGACTTTGTTACCTCCTTTGCCCTTTTGTTTTGTTTGTTTTTGCTTACTTAATAAAAAAAAGAAAAAAAAGAAATACACACAAGTTAATTATTACACATTTAGGTACTGTGCAGCATTGTGTGACAATGTTTGCATTATTTTTAAATCTGATATCAATGTTTCATCTTAAACCTTCATAAGGGCCTGCTTTATATGCTTTGTAATGGACAAAAAGCATTTTATTCGTTTTTGGAGAGATTTTGGATATGTTTCTGGACCCCTAGCTATTTTAGACCACTGCACTGATGGAAAGCTTGTAATTCCCACTTGAAAATGATGCAACAGTGAGTTTCTTGAGTCAAAACAGTTGATTTGTACTGAAATATGTGAATATGTTGTGATTTACAGCAATGCATAATTTAGACATTTTGGGGAGATTTGGAGACACTGGGTACACTGCTTAGTTTTTCCTTCATAGATCTATAGTAGTTCTGCATATCCACCCTTATATTTTATGAACTTGTGGTCAATAAGGTTTTGATCCAGGACATGTATAATTTAACTTGATGTATATATGCAATCTCTCAGTATTTCATTGCAAACAAAAAAGAGCAAATTAATTTTTGATTTTTTGCCTAGAAAATTTCACTTGTGGCACATTATTTTTGCCAAAATTATGAATATAATCTAAGTTAGTATTGTAAATGGTACAAATGTCTTGCTTCATTTAAGCCATTTTTCAAGTCTCTGTGGTGTACACATCCGGAGTTATAAAGTATTAAATAGGGTACCCCCAAAATGGGCAAGGATTGGCTATATTTGTCTTGTGCGCGAAGGGGTTAAATTAGCTGTACTGTGGGTAGGCCTATTTCAGAAAGTGGTCATTAATCCACAAAGTTTTTTGGATTGAACGTTGTCATCATCTTGTGGTAAATCTACAAGCAACGCTGCACAAAAACCCCTTTTTTCGGTTTTCCAACGCAGCCCTAAATAGATAAACTCAAAAACTGGTACAATGTAACTATACAATAAAACAATGATACAGAAATGACAACATGTTTACAACATTTCACTAGCCTTACTTGCTTATTGGTGGCGCATAAGGAAGGCTCAACTCAAATTATTAAAAGGGATGATGGGCCAGTACAACGGTATTTTCTACTCATTCTCTAATTCAGTTGATTAGCCAGCTGAATTACAGAATGAGCTAGAAACTTTCTTGGAAATCTATCAATAGGTTGTTTGAACCTGTGGACAATGATCCAACTATGAACCTTTTGAGATTTGTATGAATTGGCTGGCTTTATGTTACTGGTGTGTTGTGCTGATGAAGGCATGACTGCCGAAGTGTGTCCATAGGCCATTGCAATTATTCATCAAATAAACTAAACTAAATAAAGTATTCTATTGAAATTATTGGCGTATTGGCCAATCATCCTTTTTAAATATTTATCTGGGCTTTCAGCATCCAAAAAAACTGTTATCTCTTTATCTTGCAGAGTAGAGCATGTCATAATATTAGTTCCCAAATCAAATTATAACAAGTTGGCACAGTGTCCCATCAGAAACCACACATCAGTTTCCTTGAAAAACACTGTTTTCTACAAATTTATCAGTATTTTTCCTACTCTGGGCTGGACACCACATAATGCCAATGTCTATATCATTGTTATAGTAGAGAAAACTTACCAAGTGTCAAATTTATGCATGAAGCACTATTGTGTTAATATTTTCACTCATGTTTTCTTTCACTAAATATGGCTTTTCTTTTAACTGAGGTAAATTTCAGGTAGAACAATGGTATTGTATATCATCATTTTACATAATTGTAAACATCCTACCTAGTATATTCATATATTGAGTGTATACTGCAGAGTCTGTGGTGAGCAGTATAAGTGTTTGTAAGTAGGCTATGTATAGGTACAGAGTAGGAGTCACTGCATGGCCTGTAATTATGTACAGATATGGGGATCACTGATGAGACTGTGTGTTTTGTTTGGGCCACTGAGGAATATTCTGACCAGTGCAGTGACTGCATTACAGCAGCAGTGATCAGACAGCTGCTGCCAAGGTCAGAAGCCTGCTCCACTGTGGCAGCTCAGCAGATGCGCTCGGACACAGACTAACGTAGAGACACCCAACGCCAGCCAGGATCAGTGCACGACGCAACGGGACCTCCCCAAAACAGTGTTCACAGCCTTTGCCCGAGGGGACCATCTTTTCTGGGGTGTTTTCGGTGTAAAAGCGATAGATGGAGGCACTTGATGTTGTTGAGCACGTGCAATGAGGGAAGCTGTTTAACGGCAGAGGAGACTTGCGGCTCAGCAGGTTAAAGAGGTCCTCTGAGAGGCCTCTATTGATTTTAATTACAAAGAACTGCCCGTGGGGACAAAAGGACTCCTGGTGTTTATTTAGCCATTGCCACTCACTCTGATTGTAGAGGGTGCGATAAAATCAGTCCCCTAATTATTACCATAATAAGGTAGAACAGTGCTCAAGGCCTTGTCTTTTGTATTTAAAGGCGAAGCACAGAGGCAGAGGGGAGAGGACCAAGCCACGTCCGCCCGGAAATCAGCCAGCGTGGACAAACTAAAATCCCCAAAACAATGAAAGACATTTCAGTTCTTTATGCAATTGTCAAAATGAACAGCCACAAATGCAACAGTCAAAACAAGCAACTAAATGTTCATCATAAAAATTGACAGCCAAAATTGTATGTTCAGATTGAAAGGCCAAAATACCCTGATCAAAATGAACACTGAAAATGCTGTGGTCAAGCTGAGAGCACAAAAAGCTATAGTCAAAATAAACAGCAAAAATTATGTGATGTAAATGAACACACACTATGCTGTTGAAGTAAATGCCTTATGTGCAGTGGTCAAAACAAGCACACAACATTCAAGAAATTAAAACAAATGCATAACATGCAGTGTAATGCCTTACATGTATTAATGTACTAAAGGTGGTCAAGAAATTGAATACATGATTTAATAAAAAAAAATCAGTGGTCGAGACAAGCATGAGGCTTGGTATCACTGATGCTGGAACATGTGAGCCTGCATTGTGTGCTTTCAGTAAATGTTAAATGCCATGTTGGTCGCACTATATGGTGAACTGTCTCCCTTGTTGCCCTTGTAGATGGGCTTCCAAAGAGGACAGATAAAGCTATGTGTAGATGTGAAATCCTGCTCACTGAGACCCCATGTCAATGATGCCTTTTCGGAAGTATATCAAGATTTCTGAGCCCTGTGACTGGACAAGGTTTATTCCATGGGGGTTCAATTAGATGGAGCTTAGATAATTGGCTCGGCCAAGGTTAGATGGTAGGAGAGATCTCAGGGGTTTGGAGACAGCCCAGCGTGAGATTTGCTGAATTCCTCCCCCACAGTTGCACACCTCTCTTCCACTATTTCACTAAACAGCACCCCAAAATGATTGATTTTGGAAAGGGCTGATAAGAATTTGCACCACAGAAATGATGAACAGAAGATTAAGCACCTCTTCTAATTGTGCATACTGGTCTCTTCTGCTACATTTTATTTTTGTAAGCTACTATGAACGTAGATGAATTAAAATTTTAAATAAGATTTTAAAATCACAAATTGTATTCAAATTGAAATGTTATAAATGTATTAATTTTAATCTAAACATTTGTGTGTATCACATATATAGTATGGAAACACAGAGGGGTGGGATACTGGGGGTTGGTTCAGGAATCATGCATCTCTCCATTAGGTTGGGACCCCTCACCTGTGTGCAGGGTGAACGTCTAAGGGATTGGAGCCTAACCGTCGAATTCAGTGCCCAGCAAACGCAATCTCCTGTCAAGCGAATGCGGCCTCCTCCAGCTCAAGTCAGACAGCATGTCTAACTGAGTGAAATTGACCCGTATTAAGGCCTCTTCACTCCAGATAAATTATTTGATCATAGCCTCTGACATCTGTTTGGGTCAGTAATTGGTTGTTTATAGGAGCCAAGGAGAGCAGGACAATGCCAGCGAGGGGACAGGCAGGGGAGGGAGGAGGTGTGATGCAAGCAGCTCCTGTCCCATCACTGAGTGCTCCAGATAAGCCATGCAGATCCACCGGGGCTGACTCTATCTGCCTGCTGGGATGCCCGTAATCCGGCTCCATTGCCGCTGGCACCCTTGCCACGCTCTGCGACCATTCCAGATGCTAATGCTAATGCACCCATTCCAGGTGCATTATGTCCCGCCAATCTGAAAAGCAGTTTGTAGAATTTGGTAGATTTCACCGTACAATTGCTCTCAAATGTCAATTTCATGGGACTCTACAGGGGAGATAATTGGCCTACGGCAGGTAGACCAGTGTTCAAAATGTAATGTATTTTAGGATAAGGCTGGCTGGGCTTCAGGTCTCTGTCAAGCACAATGTAACTCCTAGCACTGACCCTGGAACTGGTTGGGTTTTTACCTCGTCAGGCTTTAACACTTTCAGGGCAACAATTGTCCTAATAAATAGCTGTAATTTAATCTTCTATTTACCCATGTCTTTTTTCTCTATTATTTGCAAACACAGTAAATATAAAACATTTAAATATATCATAATATAACATTTAGAAGTATATCAAATTTAATACAATAGATAGATTGATACTTTATTAATCTCCCAGGCTAAATGTATTTGGGGAAATCAGTCCATTTTTATGTGGGGATACATGCTCTTAACACAAGGTATATTTTTATATTTTAAAAAATATATATATTTTTTGCATTTCATATGCTGTTGAATTACCTTTCAAGATTTAGTTTCTCGACTGCTATTCTGAATATTTTATGAATAAAGTCGTGTAGCACTTATTAAAATGACATGACAAACTTCATAAAATTACTTTTACGCTGCAGATTTCTATATTTCTGTAATTTACCATAAGTAAATGTGAACACCATATATAAAGTATTCTCTTTAACCGACTAAGTCTGTGGAAGATAGGCTTTAGTATGGCACACTGTAATCTGGACACACCCTATTCAGATGCAAGAAATGTGTTGTAACAATGAAACTGAGTCAGAGTGAAACACAGAGGAGATTGTTGTGTTTGGGATTTTTGAAAATATAATTATTATTCATTTCATTCAATCAATAAAAGTACACATTTGTGTGAAAGTGCTATTTTGAAGCTATTTTGAGACGTACTGGCTTGTCTATTGATCAGCTGTGAATAAAATTTGATGGTGCTTTGAAGGACACTTCCTTGATTTTTCAACACAGCTTACAACCAAAACCAACACAAGGTAACCCCATGATTCAATTTTTATCTTCCTTTTGCAACATATCACATTACACATGTAGCACATGACACACACAATTCAAAAAAGCAAAATTCAACATGCAAAATGACACATTTATATCTAGTTTTAAGACATAAAGAAAATGTAAACTGACAAGATTTACAGTAATTTAACAAAATGAAATGGTAGCAAAAAGTAAATCACTCATATAAGCACCATATTCTGTCAAAAAAGAAGAAATGATTCAAGGTAATATATAATGAACATAATTTTTGGAATATATACCAGATTTTGACCATTCATTACTGAGGAATCCGTTGTGGAATTATCATTTCTGTCAGTTTTGCCGTTGCATATTTGCCAAAGATATTATGTACAAAAGAATGTTCTTGTCTTTGTTTTGTATAGAACAAAATTGGCCTGCCTATAAGCTTCTCAGACCAGTACTGGCCAAGCCTTCTCTCAATATGGCCAATGGGATCCGCAACAACTAAACATGGACAGTGAAAGTTCTGCCCAGTACAATGCCAGCCAGTGGCAAACTATTATATTGATGACTGAGAAGCATTTAAATAATGAAATTACATTTCTAACGTTGTATCAATTGTTGGGCTTGCAAAAAAGGACGCATATTGAAGACACACAGTAATCTCAATCTTCTAAAGACTTTAAGCCTAGAAAAGATATTTTACAACAAATTTCATTTTGCAATGCCTAAGTCAAAACAGGAGCTTTGACTTTTTTTTTTATTATTCAGTACTCTTATAAACGAGTTGGCATACTTAATAATAATACAAATATTTTGAGAATATTGAGAATTGTGAATATTTTGACATGTTGATGGGGGTGGGGTATTTGATGTAAACTTCAGTCAATGGACCTCAATCAATTAGTAAACTAGATAGATAGCTGATGTATTATTTTGTACAGTCTTCCAGACCTGCTGCAGTCAGAGGTTGCAAATCGAGAGCAAGGAGAGGGAGGTGGAGGGGAGGGGGGAGTAGAGGGAGGGGAAAGAAAGCCATTACTTGTTTCACGGGCATATAGTATAAAGTATATGGAATTTTACACCTCGATTAAGCCATAGCATTTCGTTATCAAGTAACCAAATGAACCAGGATTTGTCCAGCATTGTGTTTCTAAGCCCACCAGGTACAGCTTCAAGAACCTGTATTCATCCAAAAAATAATAATAATAAAAATTTAGGTTAGAAAAAAAACTTCCACTGCTTCTGTTACTTTGTTTCAGTAATATGTAGACTAATTCTAGAAAACAAACTCTCAAGGGTTACCTTTCAGAAGAGACCAGGATTATGCCTGTAGTCAAAAGGGTTCAAGAATAGTAACAGTTTTATTTTGTGTGTGTCATTTTCAGGCTTGTGTTAAAATGGGGGTGATACATAAGCGGTTAATCAAAATCCATATATGATGCAAATCTTGCAGAGCCAACTCAAAAATTGTTGTTAGCTTACATGATTGCTGCACATTAATAGGAGTGTTATTTAAGTCGCCTACCTTACCTGTTCATTGAAATTACATGAAGCTAAGTGATGCTAACTCCAGTGTTGTTTCAGTCTTTGACCCATGCGCTCTTCTTGTACAAGTAGGATAGACCTATATGGCCAATCAGACAAGTAATGGTTGTTTTATTTAAGTAGCATTTGATTATTTAAAATGGTAGGCCAGCTGTGTAATGCATACATTTTTTTTATGTGTTTCCCATTCATATACCCAGTGAACATTTTTGTGGTGGGTGGAAGGCAGGAAAATGCCATCTAGGTTTCAGCTGTTAACCTGGGTACATTTGGTTGAGAAGTGAACGTTTTCTAGCAGACTGGGATTTAACCAGGCTATATCCGGGTAAAACCTGAGCTGTATTGAGGTTAACCTAGTACGTTTAAATCAACCATCTCTCAACCTAGATTTCCAACCCTCTAGAAGTCTACATTCCAACTTTTGCTCACTGCGTATAAACACATTGAACTGATTAATTGATACAGTATTTAGGGTGTACATCAGCTGAAACAATAAAACCACCAGGTGTTTATTACCTTCAATGTGAGAGTATTTTGTCGGCACAACTTTCACCAACTTTCAAGTGAATTTCATATTCACTGCCATATGTGGTCAGTTTTGTAAAACAATACTAAAGTTGAGCTATTCATGTATATGGATTAGAAAGTGGTTAGAAATTCTGAATATGAATTGAAAATACCGTATTTTAGATATGTTTCATAGCATTTCAAAAACAAAAGGGAACAAGACTCCAGTTTTAATACTTTTTAACTATTTCTCATTCACAGCATTTTGAACAATGCCAAAAGGATTATCAACAAAGTGCTACATGATTTGTCGTAGATAAAGAATATTAACAGTATAGAGTAGATGCTTCATATATACCTGACACTTGACTTTCTAATGATGAAAATATTTTAATTGTAATTTCTTAAAACAGTATACAAGAATATCACAGCTTAATTAATAAACAGATTTTTATTTGAACTATTATCAGTTACAGTGGCAAATGATTTTACTATACAAACTCACTCAGTTGGATTTGTATTTGCACCACACATATTTTGTCAGCATAAATACATTACAAATAGGACACAAGCAGGGCTGAAAATTCAGTGCAGAATTGCACAAATTGCACATATATTTTTATTAATCCTGTATATGTCTGCAATAAAGCAGGAAAATCCTGCTGATACTTTTAGGATGAAAATTGATTTTCATTAACCCCTTAAGGCACAAGCCAAATCTTGCCAATCCTTGCCCATTTAGGGGGTACCCTATTTAAAGCTTTATAACTCCAGATGTGAACACCACAGAGACTTGAAAAATGGCTTAAATGAAGCAAGACATTTGTACAATTTACAATACTAACGCAGATTAGTATATATACATAATTTTGGAAGAAATAAAGTGCCACAAATGCAATTGTTTTGAAAAAAAATCAAAAATAAATTTGCACTTTTTAAGTTTGCAATGAAATACTGAGAGATTGCATATATACAGGAGGTTAAACTATACATGTGCTAGATCAAAAACTTCTTGACCACAAGTTCATAAAATCTAAGGGTGGATATGTAGAACTACTATAGATGTGTGAAGCAAAAACTAAGCAGTGTACCCAGCGTCTCCAAATCTATCCATAATGTCTAAATTATTCATTGCTGTAAATCACAACATATTCACGTATTTCACTACAAATCAACTGTTTTGACTCAAGGAAATCACTGTTGCATAATTTTCAAATGGGAATTACAAGCTTTCAGTCAGTACAGTGGTCTAAAATAGCTAGGTGTCCAGAAACATATCTAAAATCTCTCCAAAATTGAATAAAATGCATTTTGTCCATTATAAAGCATATAAATGAGCCCCTTATGAAGGTTTAAGATGAAACATTGCTATCAGATTAAAAAAATAATTCACAAACATTGTCACACAATGCTGTGCAGTACCTAAATGTGTAATAATTAACTCGTGTGTATTTCTATACTCTGTACTCTCGTATGTTTTCTTGTATAAGGATGGGACAACATGAAAACAATTTTCAACTGTCCACCACGTTTTGGCAATATTCCAACAATCACGTCATCACTGTTGCATGCTTCACAAAAACTATTACACTACCATCAAACGCTTACATTACAGTGTGAAATATTCACATTATATAACACCACTAACCTATTTAAATATACTCAATTTCAAAAATAACGTATATAACCGAAATATTTTGAGCAGTAATACTTACATAGCAATGATGAAATCTCCTCTATGTTCAGTAGATGGAGACAGAGACAGTATCAATGATACTGTTCTATTTGCTTCTGTTTTGCTCCAGAAAACGATGTCAGCTAGGTCTATCAGCAAACATATGGCTTAGCTATGTTCAGAAGTCCTCAATAATAATAATATTTTACAAGAAATTACGAAAATTCGTTACGCACGTTTCGTTAGGTGCACCGTATTTTTCTGCTAACAGAGTGAATGTGTAAGTGAATGCGATGCTAAGAATATTTTCTGTTACGCTGACCTATAAAACGCTATTCCAAAAGCAGAATTAGACATGTTATACATCGTTAGAAAGCTTATACTCTCGCCTATTGAATAAATGAATTGTCAGTCAAGCCCGACTGTACTAAAAAGGGCGACGATGCCGTAAACAACAGGTGTGATATTACGCACAGCTATTTTGGAAGATACCCAGGCGTCCCTAATGCGGGTATATTTCCCAAACAGATTGTCCAAGACAATATGTGACCACGCAGTCTCAAAAGGGACATCTCTACACGTAAAACCAACAGTAAGGATGTATATTTATTCAATATTTAGTCCCAGATATTGACTGTAGAATGACATGATATCATTAAAAAAAAACTTTTTCTTGTTTATTTCGTTATTCAGTGAGCAGCGTTTTCACTGCTTGTATAGGCATATCTTAGGGCTATTGTCGGGTTTATCTTGTTGCTATGACGGAATATGATTTTTTAGTGGTGAAAGAATATTTTTATGAATGCCAAGATAGACAGTATTGTCCATTATGTCAAGGGTGGGGGGTGTTTTGTAGATGAGACTGCAGGGAGGGGGTGCGTATTAAATGAACGACCAGAGCGACAATGGTGGGGCTGCGAAACTCCGTTTTCGGCATAGTTGTCGTGTATCGTCTACTAATGAAACTGAAACAACGCGTTTCTGTTTTTATCTCACACTTTGATTGCAGTAGCACCGAATGTTTTAGTTTAGTAATCTCGGCACGCCGGCCTGCCGACCACTAGGGGCTGTGCGCTAAGAGGTTAATAATAAATGATTAATAACTAATAAAGAGTACAGTTCTTTTGGCTGCACAGGCCATTTCCAAGTAAATGTGCAAGTGTGCCAGCTGCTTTTATGAGATGCGAAGAAATTATACATTATTTAAACAAACACTGAAGCCAGTCACCTATTGGCCACCCTGGGGTACATACTTAAAGGTAGGGATGGCAAAATGACAGGAATCTGTAGAGGATGCAATATAAATATTTTTTGGTCCAGTTATTTTGTGATCTCAATATAACAAAAGATATTTTCTTGTGATTACAACTTATTTATCTTGTAATCTCGACATAACAAGTTTTGTTCTCATGATCATGAGATAATGAAACCTGCTACATTCAGCAGAGGGCCACTGTAAACGTCCCTGACAGGCAGCCAGGGTCGATGCATAGCGACCTAAAAAAACCCATTTAAAAGACACCATCCGGTAGTTATGAAGGCATCCCAGTCCTTCTAGTTGGCTGGCTATGAAATTAACCTGCTCAGGGTCACTATAATGCTGACACCAGTATAGGCTTAAGTGCAACACCCTCCTTTTAATTTGGAAGTTGTCTATTACTGGCAAACATAATGCTATTTCTACTTGAGTCAATCCCTGGTCAAAATAAAATTGAATGCGCTCATCCACCATACAGCAACATAGGCCTATATCCCCTGCCTGTCACACATAATCACTGTGAATTTACATTGTCGAGGTTATCTCATGATCAAAAAACGTTTGTCATGTCGAGATCACAAGAAAAATAATTTGTGATTATGAGAAAACAACTTTTGTTATGTTGAAATCACGAGATAATAATCTGTGATCTTGAGATAACCAATGGTGGCAACACACGACCTAAAACACACAAAATATCTCAACATATTTATGCTATATGGTAGTGTTGTAAATCTATCAGGACAGCAGTGATAATATTTAGTTCACATTAGCAAAGTCAATCTGTATGGTTCTCCATATCTCAGTCCCATACTTTTTTCAAGGAGATGAAGCGCACTAATAACTAGCTACAGTTGCAAACATAGCTAGAAAACTTGCTGGCAAACTTGCTGGCACGTGAATTGACAACAGTGATCTGCAAGGTTTTCATACAACTTTTTGAATGACTTTTCATTAAGTGTACCCCAAACACAAACTTTAAACTCTGTTTTGTTCTATTTATTTTGTTTGTCATGTTGCAGTGCACTTTGCTTCATTTATTGCCATCACTGATTGCCTTTTAACCATTTTCCCATTTTCCATGTATTCTCAATAACTGGAAAACTAGTCTACGAATTTCCAGATTTTTTGGGACGTGAATTAATCCCAAGCTAGTAAACCACTGTAGCAGGCTGAGTGCCACCGCTCGGTTAAGAGACGAGAGAGACAAGAGTTCTTTCAGGACGCGAATGCGTCTTTTTATTTTCACGGCCGCCACGCGGCTTTCGGTTTGGTACAAAACACAATTGTCGCTGCTGACTCTCGGTCAGCACTTCCTCCGTCTCCAGTCCGTCGTCTTCTGCCTCCGTAGACCGGCTTTTAAGCGTCCAGGCTCACTGTCGAGGTAATCAGCACATTGTCCATCAATCAAACAATTAAACCTCGGTGCTGATTAATAATCCCCAACAGCTGTGGCGCAGAGTTCCGAGAGCCGCCCCGCCCACTCTCTCTCTGCAGCCAACGCAAAACCACGCCCACACTACCACAACCACCTGGTTGGATAGGTAGCTACCAGACAGCTAAATTTACTAACTATATAACCAGCAAAGTTAATTCGATATTTTCCAAAAGGAACCAAAAGATGATTAAATGTGTTTATCTCCATTTTTGCACATTAGCAGACAGTGCTCAGATCTAAGATCTAATGCTCAGATGTCACAATGGCCTCTAATTTCTATCCAGGCTTAATGTGCATTGCGGGTCAGCGTTAGTGTTGGGAAGTTCGATTCATTAAAATGAATCGGTATGTTTGAGTAAGTTCATCTAAATGAATCATTCTTTTGAGTCATTAAGTCATTCAGTTTATTTTCCCAGACTGCAGTGTGCCTCCTACGTGATGCTTTGGTTTGGTTCTGCTGTGTTAATAAAAAAAAAGAAGAAGAAAACAATCACTTTTTCCAAACATAGGGAAGAGCAGGGAAATAACTAATGGCTTTTGTATTTGGCTTAATTCTGAAATTATAACTAGAGATAGATTAATCATTTCTAATACAAACAACCTTGGCTATGATTAGGCTACACTACAATAAAATTCGATGTCACATGAATATATTTTTAATATAAATTTTTGAAAAAATATTCTCATTCTTAATTAAAGTTATTTGTTTTAAATATTATTCTTAATTCCTTATTCTTTTTTATTTGTTTATTTTGTTATTTTTCATTTTTTGATTTTGCCTTTATTTCTTATATTTTTAAGATGGATTGCATGCATATTTTATATTTAAATATTTCTATTTATCTTGTTTTGTTGTTGTTGTTGTTGTTGTTGCCATAAATAAAGACTTTTGCTGTGAAGTCCTAAACGTCATTTAATTGTTTATTATGAATCACAAATAAGACTAATTTCATTGCTAAGATCTGTTCGTACTGTATAATTAAGGGCAACACTGTTTCTCAGCACAAGCAAAATAAAAGAATGCTATACTGGTACATTTTGTATAGAGAAATGGTCCATATGTGAAATGTACTATTTCCTGTTTGCGTTTCTGTCGCTGCTGCTGTCAGCAGCCATTAGTATGCCTACTGTACACTCCTTGAGTCGTTCTTTTTCAGTAAGCTTCTTTTCGAGTTTTCATACCAGTTATATCTTTCAGTTAGTTTTATTCATTTGAATCTTTCAGTAGGCTACACTCAGCAGAATCAGTTAATTTCGGTAATTTGAGTCTTTCAGTACATTTCGGTCATTTGAGGCTCTCAATACAATTCGTACATTTGAGTCATTTGAGTCATTCAGTACATTTAGTTCATTTGAGTCATTCATTACTTGTCATTCATTTGAGTCATTTGAACTTTGAACAAATTGAATGAAACAAAAGACCAGTCTGACGGGCTTCTGCTCCAGTACAGTGGTACACAAGCAATTTCTTATGATTTGTTTAATGACATAAATAGAATTTGCAATGCCTACAGCAAATACTAAAAAGTCCTGCAGGCCAGTTGCTTACATTTTGATAATTTATTGTCTTTAGTCTTTAGTGAAAAACAAACAGCTCAGAAATAAGTCACCTCCTCAATTTCTACATAGCATACACCATTGTTAGGCTTTTCACAGATGTTTGCACATTTAACCTGCATTTAAAAATAAAAGGTGTGCAAATTACGAAATTGTTTGCAACCAACAAGGGACTGATTATAACAATATAATCTATAGGCTATTTTATTAAAAGAGCACACTATTTAACAGTGTAGGACAATTTCTAACAAATGTGTAGCTTTATTGATACAGAATCTGTTGGGAAATGCCTACTGATAAACATACTCTTTCATTCATGTTTTATTTAGGCTACATGATATCATGCAGTCAAAGACCTCGGTTAAGTTGTAAGCCAATTGTTTTCCTTTTTAAGCAGGCAAGTGCTTGTCATTGCCATACAAAGATGTTTGGGTGAGGGAGAGCGGTAGGGATCCAGCAACAGCGTAGCTAGCTTATTGCGGATCCGGTCCCTTCACATCTTCAACATTGCCACTGCTTTCAGTTAGGGAATATTGCATCTGATCACACAGACGGGAGGGGCTCGTAGAGCACACCAGCTCAAGTGGATCAATGCTTTCCTTGACTAATTGTTAGTACACAGCCCAATGGTGAAAATAAGGATTCAACAGGAGTATCTGCAGCTTCACTGAATGGTAAGTTCGCAACTTACTGAGAGCTGATCCAAATTAACAAATCTTTGCATGGAGATGAGTCAGTACGATTCCTTCACCAAAAACATTTGTTCAAAAAGAACGCATTGTTCACTAACAACACACCATTAGCCAATGTACAACCCTCTGTCATTGAGGTAATATCTTGTAGCAACTGACTCAAGGGAGGAACTAGCAACATGGGGGGATTTGAGTTTTAGGGAAGTTTGTTCGCAGCCATATTTGGAAGAATACTTTTGACTCGTATAAACTAAAAAATCATCCCATCCCAGTTGACTGAAGCTCTTCCATCCCTGGGCAATGCTGGAGCTATGTGTGCATTCTCCTGTGGGGCTGCCAGCCACACTCAGCATTGGCCCATCCTCTAAAATCATACCACCTGGCAACATCTTAGCTTGATTTTTAATCTGCATCTCTGTCCTGTGCTATGTAGCAAGATGTTAAGCTAAATCAAATGATATCATGAAGTACAGTTTACAAGCTAACCTAAAACCAAAATAAAGTATGTTGGCATATTTGTATATAGCTCAAAGGACAGCAAATGGTCTGAAGTTTACTAATTCCTGGCTCCTTATTCAATTTCTGCCTGTAGTACAAATAAGTAATAAGCTAGAAACATTTTTTCTTGGTCATATTTTAATTAATACATTTCCACAGATGTGTTATTGTTTGTCATTTATTAATTAAATTAAAATAATGTCCGGAAAAAAAGTGTTTTCATCATGAATCATTGAGAAAGAGTCAATGTTGAAGCAGACTGGATTGTCTCTGGTTGAAAGGAGAGCTTACCTTCAGAAGTTCCCTACCTCAGAGTTGCTTTTAGCCATCAACACTAAATTCAGGGAGAGTCTGGCCAACCCTAATTTTATGCTTACCTTAACTCTTTGGCTACCCTCAAGCTTGACCTAACCCTTGCCCTTGATGGTCTTGTTTTAGTACTTTCATGTAATCTTGATTTGTCTGAACACAGCAATGATGTTTACAAAAGTCTGTAGTCTATGGCTTGAGTAGACTGCAAAGTAAGCTAAAGCACCACCCTGCAGCCAACAGCGTATATGCACACATGCAGATAGTATGGCTTCCTGGTCCCCAGCATCAATAACTGCAGGTTATCATGTTGTTGTGGTCTTGACACCCCCACAGTGCTCATGTAAACAGCCCCCAGCATTCATGTGATGCTGGTTAACAGACCGAACCTGCAACCCTGCCCCCCCCCCCCCCCCCCCACCCCCCCCCACATACGCCACATACACTCACCTCCCTCTGCTGCCGATTGCATGTTGTGAGACCATGGGCAAGTTATCTAAATCTCCCTCTCTTAAACAGTTTATCAAAACTTGGCGGTCAGGCTGTGCTGCTTCCATGTGGCCTCAATCCTAAACGCGCTGGTGCAGATTTTAATTTGGAAAGATTAATGTGCACCGAGTCCTAATGCTGCAAGCTTTCAGTTATCTCCGACGATGTCTATCAGCTAATTCCTACAGTGGACTGTAAACGTCCTGCATTTTGTCTGCACTCGAGGTGGTGGTGGGGGGGGGGGGGGGGGGGGGAGACAACGACACTGCCTAGGAGAAAGGAATTGAACCATTTTCTCAAATTTCCTCTAAATTAGAAAGTGTCTTGCCCACTTGGGCCGTGCGCTTAAAAAGCAGAGGGGGAAGCGTTTTTCATTACTCTGAAGTGTACACCATTGGGAATTGAATCTAAACACCGGCAAGTGCCCTGAGAGCCTCAGCACTGCTGGCCTCTCATAAAAGGGAAAATACACTGCCAGAAAGTATAACCATTTCTTTAAATGATGAGCATCAAGTTACATTTTTTCCTCTAGTATGATGGGGCAAGTATTCTTCAAGTCTTAGGTTTTTGTTTGAATTCTCCTGTTGTCTAGCTGGCTAATTTTGCTGCATGGCTATTGAGTATAAAACGCCTGCTGCCTCCCTGTTTTTCTCATGTTCTGAGATAACGTATTTCCTAGTCTAGTTCCAGATGTAGCTAGCCCAATAAGTGTTCACAATAAAAGTTCTCCTTCTGTAAAGCACACAACCTTGACCACTGTGCTAGAGTTTTGTAACTAGCTATCAAACACGCTTTCAAGAAATAAGCGAAACGATACTGTGAAGACCTGATTGACCAGGGGGGTCGCTGGGGCACGATCAGACTTGCACTGCACCTACCCACTCAGATCTCTGCCTCCCCAAGTTGTATTATAGTCCACACTGGTATTGAATTTTGACCCCAACATTAGTATTAGATCTATACCCCACCACAGTATTAGGTCCAACTAGTTGGTATTCTATCCTGACTTTATGGTAATAATGGTCAGTCAGTCTTTGGCTGGTATTGGCTCCCCACCCTTCACTAATATTGGCTCCTGACACTGTGCCAAAAAATAGAGGAACCCTTGGATTATAAAATCATGGCTCAAATACAGGATTGGGCAAATCAGAGAGGTACAACATGTGCAATTCATTTTAATTAGTATACACTGTTAGTTGCACAGCCAAGAGTAAAATTAAACTGGCAATCACAATTAGGAAATTGCAGAGTCAAATTGCAACACATTAGTCCCAGTGAGAAGGGAAACGCTTGCAGTTTAATTTACCCTATTTGCAAAGAACACAATGCATCGCTCATGGAACAATGGCATAAAATTTACCCCCTTCATGAGATTTGCTGGAGTAATTATGGTAATGGAATATTCTCTCATTCATTGAGAACCCTGATTACATAGGTGTGTAAAGGTCTTACATGGCTGCTCATGTTCTCGCCACGTTCTCCTGATGTTCTTGCAGCATGAGGCTATGTGGTCCTTGTACCCAGTAAAGCAGTTTTTGTTTTTGCAAGAGTGTTTTCTTTATAAAAGGGGCAAAATTGGTGAGGGGTTAATAAGATGCTCTCACAGATTCAAATGCAGCATTGCTCTATGCTGCCTCCCTTTGTTTCCTGAAAACTGCTTTTTGTTAAGTTACCTCGACATTCCCACAATGGTACCCGCAGAGTGTCCCCCAGAAAATGAGTTTGCCACTTGCATTGTCTTCTATTAACATACCCACTTTGCATTTCCTCAGCGGGAAATGAATCTCTGTGTGTGTGTATGTGTGTGTGTGTTTGAGAGCGTGTGTGCTTGGGTGGGTGGGGGGTGGTGTGGGCACTAGTTTCCTTTTATCTGCAGAGTAATAAAATTACAACTCTGACAAAACAGTCTTTGCATTTTAAAAGATGTTTAATTCACTAAACATGAAGAATTAATTACAAATCTGCATTTAAAAGGATTTTATTTTTTCACTTCTTTACATCTGACTCAGTTTTAATCCAAACACGAGGACATGAGGGTGGGGTGGGGTGAGGTGGTTGGGGGTGTCGTATTGAAAAGAACAACGAAAAAGAGTAATGTAATAGCTTTTTTCAGGCAATGACTCACTTTAAGGCATCTCACTGCAGTGTTCTTCTGATAGCTATAAAAGAGCATGCTTGGCTGACTTCTCTCAGTTCAGCCATTGGACTGGAGAGAGCAGCATTGGTGACAATCCAATAGTCCGTAGCTCTGACATGATCATCAGCCAGCCTGAGGTCCTCCATGAAAATGTGTGTAGATGCAGAGCACAGTCTCCAGTTTGGGTTATCTGGTTGGATTTGAAGCCCAGGACCTGTGATGAGGTCTGGGGTTTCTGGTGAAACATGGCGAAACGCAAATACGACACCGACTACATTAAATGTGTTTTCTTACATTGAGGACAAAAGAGAGGGACCAAAACCTCAGTGTGTTGTGTGCAGCAAAGTGCTGGCACATGAAAGCATGAAGCCATCAAAAATGAAACGCCATTTAGAAACGAAACACTGTCTTATAAAGACAAACCTGTTGAGTACTTTCAAAGATGACTCCAGGAGCTGAGGGCATTGCAAAAGTGCCTAACGTCTTCATGTTCGAAGCAAGAGCAGGTACTCTGTGCATCTTACTACGTAGCTCACCGTATTGCAAAGTCCCCCAAACTTAGGTCTGTTATGTCAGCCTTATGATGAAGGGTTCAAGTAAAGTGCTACTGAATATTCTTCATAATACATTGCTGTTTAGTATGTATCCCCTGATAGGATAATCTCTGCTACAGTTAAATTTAGACTCTTGAAACTTGATGAGCATCACCAGTTTAACTTGTTTAAAAAGCATATATACCTGTAATTCAAGATAAGTCTGCCTTTTTATATAATTAAAGAAAAGTCTGCCTTTTTATTTCATATTTCATACAGTTCAGTTTAGATTCTTGAAACTTGATGAGCATCACCAGTTTAACTTGTTTAAAAAGCATATATACCTGCAATTCAAGATAAGTCTGCCTTTTTTTTAATTGTGTTTTTAGCCCTAGTTGCACTTTTTTTGTTTATTTAATGTTTTTAACCGTGCATAAAGGCATTGTGTATTACTGCACTATTTTTTGTGAAATAAATTTGAGTGGTTCAAAAATTTAAGAAATTTGGGTTGTAACTTAATGACTAAGGAAAAATGTGGGTCCTGAGGGTAGACCAGTTGAGAACCACTACTCTAAAACATTGAAACAGAAGTAGAAAACATATTTTTTGATTGTGCCAAAGAACAATACGGAAGTAGCCAATCTACACTTCAGGAGTAAGGGTAGAAACAGAGCCCTTGGGGGTCAAATAACAACATCCAAATAAACTGTCATAAATCATCTCTATCAGAGACTGAGAGACTCAAATCAAAATGAATTCACTCACTATAGTCGCACACAAAAGTTAAACAACACAATTAACATTAAAAGCCACCTTGGTGGGAAAAAATGTTTTGATTAACTTAAAGTTCACCTTAAAATGTATCAGACACTTTATAATGTATCAGAAAAAGCATGTGTTCTTATTTGGACATTTAAATAATGTTATCAGCAGGAAGTAAAAACTTAATAGCATACTAAATAATTATGCTATTGGAAAAAAGTTACCAGTTGGACATTTTATTATGTTGTTCAATATAGCAGTGGCTACATTACTTTATAAGAAATAATACCAGTAGTGATGCCAAAAATACCAGGTTGTTGACAAATGGTTTATTTTAGCTCAGTAACAAAGACAAAATATTAGGCTCATGCCATGTTTTTTGTAGGGGTATTAGCCACTGTTCTTGTGTGTGGGCAGTTTTCTTTAAGCCAAGCTCTGGAATTTCTGTCTCTTAACCCAAATTTAATAGGTGTTCACATTAAAGGTAGACTTTCAGAGGAACTTACTATACCATTATCAATGACTCATCAAACATATTTACTGGAGTTATTCTTTAATGCATGTATTTATCTGGGTTAAAATAACCTATCAATATCCATACCAATATTGTTCAACATGGCATTCTCAATTTTTTTCAATTCTGCGTAGTTCTGATTTATATAGTATACCGCTAGGTATCTTTTAAAATGATTTTCAATTCAATAATAATAATACGCCCAATCAAGGGTGAATAAACAAGGACCAAAGTATGTCGAATGGGTGGGTGACTACTGATTTATAAACAACATTGCAAATTCTATCATAAATAGACAGGGTAATTCATCTGCTGATCTGCATGTGAAATCATGGATATCATTGCTTTTTCAATAGTGTGTTTTGGTGAAAGTTTAAATTGGTGAAAGTTCAGTAATTTTACGCTATTTTTTAGATCAATAATTTGCTGTACTGAGAAAGGAAATATCCTTTGTTAAATGAATAACTTGGTTTTTTACATTGAAAACATTTTTGCTGGGATTTTATAACAATGATAATCAGACCATAAATATATTTGTTTGTGTATTTATGTTGGCCTGCAGGACTCTGCATGCAAATGTAATTGGGAGGAAAATAATGCCCCTGTGAGCAAAATTGGCAGCTTTATTCCTTTGCCATTCCACTTTCTCTTATCAAACTTTAGATTAAAAAATTTTAAGTGCAGCTGTCAGACCCCCAAACTGTTTAATTTTCCTGCAGCATTAAATAATAACGTGCTGTGTATCTATTACTGATGTGGGGAGATTTAGACTGCCACAGGTCTCGGCTGTGCATTCAGAGCCTTAACAAAGCACTCTATAATAGACTGGGACTGCCATTATCCATTCAGCAAGAGTAATAAATTACTTGGCCAAAGCATGCTATATACCAAACCAGATAACAGCACAGAGGAGGAAATGAAATTCTGCTTTTGTTGAAACATTATGATTTATGTATTGTAATATAGAATTGTGGTGTTTGTGTGTGTGTGTGTGTGTGTGTGTGTGTGTGTGTGTGTGTGTGTGTAGCTAGTGGAAAAGGAATAGCAGGGCTACTGATTAGAGTACACAGGGCTATTCTGTGTGAGAAAATGCAGCCCTTATACTGTACAAACACTCAAATCTTTACCACTTTGCAAGGTATTGTCTCCACACTAACCTATGCCAGAGCTCTCAGATAAAGTTCTCTTATTTTATTCCTTTTTTATTTATTATTTCACTGTCATTTTTAAATGGTGCACTGTACAAGATCCATTGCAACAGTCATACTGCAGAGGGAAACTTACTGTGAAGAACACTTATGTCTAACTCGGACAAGGTCTGATTAGGACAAATTATATATTGCGATACACTTTTTGTCATATATATATGTGTATCGCAACTCCACAAAAAGGATCATATACATCCCATATATGTGTCACACATTAAATAGTAAATACAGCATCACAGTGATTTGACTGCATGCAACCTACTCTTATGTATGTGCTATGGAAATTCTGCATATTACACAAACTCCTGCTTGCATACTCACATGTATGTGCCTGTGTATCTCTGGTGTCTCTTAGTCTTTTCAGTGACCTATAACCAATGTAATAAGTTCGAAGGCTATTTCTCAGTACCATGCATTTGTTTATTTGAGACTGTTTCATTGTTTGCTGTTATAGTTTCAGCTGTTATAGTTTCAACATGGAGACAAAACAAACAATTCAGTTGGAGGAGAAAATCCATAAGCTTCAATAATAAGCCACTATCTACAATTCAGAACCATCAAGCTAGGAGAAACATTATCATTTAACATGGCGTGTCTCAATAAACAAATTTTAGGGTCTTCATATTGCATTAAGTTTGAGTCTGGCCTAATGTAACCTAAGCGAAGATGGGACGGGGGCCAGGGGAGGGTAGCTAATGGTGGGGAGTCAGAGGAGCCCCAGTCAATTGACCCCAGGCCAAATCACTTGACCTAGCTCTCTCACGCTTTGTCTCATATGGGCTCTGTGTGCCAGTGACGCACACACACATTACACAAATGCACTCATGAACGCGTGGACAGACACAAACACATGCAGAAACATGCATGTAAGCACACACACAAGAACACACACACACTGTGGTTGAACATGGATCAAAATCTGTTAAATATTGTTGTAATGGTTTGTTTTTAGCACTGAAAGAATAAAATACACTTTTACAAAACAGTGGTCTAGTCATGCTGGTAGATGAGAGTGCAGCATCACAAATTAGAGTCCGAAATTAAAGCCGGAAAATAATGGATTAAATGAAAGCACTGCGGACAAAACAGGGAGGGAGGAGAGAAAGAATGTAAAAAAGTAACTAAAGGCAGTAACAGAAATGAGATTAACTGTATAACAATGCAACTGCATAATGCACTTACACTTTGTGTAGCTTGAGTGCACAGGCCAGTGATCCTCAAATGCTTCAACCAAGAGACTGTACTGCTATTACAGAGAAGCACTGGAATAGATTAGTGTTTGAGAAAATATTCTTGTGTAAACAAGTAAAGTGTATACACACATACACACACACACACACAAGCAGAAGCTCTGGAATAAAATTTGAAAAGAAAAATCAGGGTTTACTCAACTAAGTGTTAATTGTATTTTAGTATTTTGACCAGTTCTCATCTGCAAATAAATGTTCTGAATGACAATATTTTTATTTGGAATTTAAATCAAATGTGGCCAATAGTCCATGGAATAATATCAAAAGTTAGATTTACATAGACTCATACACACACACACACACACACACACACGTATATATATATATACATGCATACATACATACATACATACAGACGGGTGACAAATTAAAGGAAAAACCAACAAAAAGTGGCTTAGTAAGGTGTTGGGCCACCACGAGCCACCCGAACCGCTTCAGTGTACAACCCCAATTCCAAAAAGTTGGGACGGTAAATTAAATGCAAATAAAAACAGAAATCATTCATTTGTTAATTACTTTGACTTGTATTCAAACAAAAACAGTATAAAGACAAGATATTCATGTTTTACCTAATCAACTTCATTGTTTTTTGAAGATATACATTTATTATGAAATTTATACCTGCAACACGTTCGAAAAAAGTTGGACAGTCTAGTATTTACCACTATGTAACGTCACCATTTCTTTTAATAACACTTATTAAGCGTTTGGGCACTGAAGACACCAGTTGGTTAAGTTTAGCAAGCGGAATTATGCAGGTCTTCAGCTGCGCAATTGTACGGAGCCTTCGTTGCCATATTTTGTGCTTCATAATGCGCCACACATTCTCAATCGGAGACAGGTCAGAACTGCAGGCAGGTCAATCTAGCACCAGACTCTCTGCATACGTAGAAATGCACTTGTAATCCGGGCAGAATGTGGTTTGGCGTTGTCCTGCTGGAAAATGCAGGGATGTCCCGGGAGAAGACGCCGTATAGATGGCAGCAAATTGTTGCTCCAAAATTTTTGTACATATCTTTCTGGCATTAATGGTGCCCTCACAGATGTGCAAGTTACCCACGCCATAGGCACTGACACACCATGACAGACGCTGGCTTTGGACCTGATGCTGATAACAGCTTGGATGGTCCTTTTCCTCTTCTGCAGCGAGAACACAACGGCTGTTTCGTCCAAAAACTATTTGAAATGATGACTCGTCAGACCACAAAACACGCTTCCACTGTTGCTAATGTCCATCTCAGATGAGACCGAGCCAGAGAAGTCGGACGGCGCTTCTGGGACAGTGTTGATGTATGGCTTCTGCTTTGCATAGAAAAGCCTTAACTTGCATCCGTGGATGTAGCGGCGAATGGTGGTTGTCTGACAAAGGTTACTGAAGTATTCCCGAACCCATGTCATGATATCCATTACAGACATGACGACTTTTAAGACAGTGGCGTCTGAGGGATCAGAGATCACATGCATTCAGAAGTGGTTTTTGGCTGCCCTTTACGGACTGGAGATTTGACTGGATTCCTTGAATATTTTAATTATATTGTGCACTGTAGATGGTGAAATGCTCAAAATCCTACCAATTTGTTTTTAGGGAACGTTGTTCTCAAGGGTGCTGGATTATTCGCTGACGCATCTGTTGCCAAATTGGCGAGCCTCGACCCATTCTTGCTCTTAAAGGACTAGGCCTTTCTTGGATGCTCCGTATAGGCTATACTATAACACGATTGCCTCACCTGTTTAACATCACCTGTTTCATATTACCTTGTTCTTTCAACTTGTCACATCATTATTAGTCCTAAATTGCCTCTGTCCAAACGTTTTTGGAATGTGTTGCAGGCATAAATTTCATAATAAACGTATATCTTCAAAAAACAATTACGTTGATTAGGTAAAACATGAAATGCCTTGTCTTTATACTGTTTTTGTTTGAACACAAGTCAAAGTAAATTTACAAATTACTGCTTTCTGTTTTTATTTGCATTTTATTTACTGTTCCAACTTTTTTGGAATTGGGGTTGTACTCATATCCCTCTCTGTGTAGTTGTCGAGGGACTGTTCTTGCTGACACAGTCTGATCATGTCCTGCATTGACATTCTCAGTCACCTGAGGACGAGTTGCTCTTCTGTTTTTTTATATATTACACTAATCACACTAATGCATAAGCATCAAGTCGTCGAATGTGCGACCATATTTACTGATGTCTTTCCCATAGCTCTAAATGCAGATGTCACTTGAGTCACTGTTCCTATTGAAACACTAGCCAGTTGAACAGTCTTTGTGACTAAAGCTACTGCCAGCCGTGCCCCAATAATGAACCCTCTTTCAAAGTCACTTAGATCTTTTCCTCTTGCCATCTTGATCCTAAATTGAAGTCAGCTGGGCCTGCTCAGCATTTTTTTACATGCCACAGAGCATGATATGATGCTTAATTGTATCTTGCAGTACACCTGTATGGAAGCATCTGCATTCATTATGTTCCTCCACGCATTTATTCTGGTTTTTCCTTTAATTTGTCACACATCTGTATATGAATTGCTAAAATATAATAAGGTCAGAGCAGTTCAAAATCTTATTTCTTTCGCCATACTTAGTTGCAGGCACCAATAGATTCTTAAATTATTAATGAATCTATTTGAAATTAAATGAAAACGTGCCAAGTTCTATTTGGACAATTCGTAATCAGTTTTATGTATACATTTCCGTAATATTTTACTGGGTCTTGATCTCTCGGTAAGGATTATGTACTAATTTTAGTGGTCCTTCAATCAATATTAGTGTGCATTTTGCACTGTCCATGCCCACTTGATGACACTAATGCGGCAAAAACCACTGACCAATTATAGTAACCTCTAGAATGTATGGTTGAAATAGGCGCACATACACCTGTCTTTGTAAACTCCACTTTCCTGGTGTTTCTGTTTCCTCTTCTGATCTGGGAGGGGGGGGGGGGTTCTGGAGGGTTGGGGGGTTTAATGAAATGAAATGACCAACTGTAAAAATGAATACCATGTTCCACATTCCCCATTGAAAGGATGAGTGCTGATATCAGGATGTGTTACACTGTATTTTTAATAGATGGTCCCTGGAGTCCGGCTAGATTAATGTGGCCCTGTTTCTCTGCTGAAGGGCTGTGGGGGGTTGAGGTGCTGTTGATTCACTGCATCTGTGAATCTCGGATTGTTTCTGGAAACACGTTGCTCCAACACTGCATTTGCATTGCCAGAATGAGTTTGAGTTTTGAAAAACCACACAGCTTCTGGTCAGGGCCAGTTGCATCCAGCGGTTCTCTGTCATGTGCCCCTGCCAAATGTTGCCATGGAGACCAATGAGGCTCAGGTATCTGGAAAAGCTAGCCTGAAGCATAGTACAACCCTTTCTCTCTTCACGTAGCTGATGAGTGAATAAGGGTGTGTTCCATAGATGCCCCAGAACCTGCAAAACTATCGCTCCCAATTCTCACAGTGAAAGGGGCTTTCCTGCAAGTATCAACAGGTGAAAAATCAATTGCACAGGTGTTTCTTTTTAGAAAATGCTTTAATATATTCCCAGCTACAATTAATTATCACTGCAACTTTTTACAATGTTACAGCATGGATGCATATGGCTGAGCTGGATGACAATGTTGCTGCACATTTAGTTTTTTAGGCTGTAGAATGTTATGGAAGCACTGTGTTCTTGTAATTTTGTTCAGGTTTTTCCAGATGAAAAAAGTGCCATCTAGACTGTAGCTGGAAAGTAGTGGCTTTTGTGTAACAATGCTACACATTTCGTTTTATGTGGCAATTATGGGAGAAGGGTATGTTAACTAAGTAAATAAAATGGCTTGAAACTGTGGAAAATCTGTGGCATGTGCTTCTCATATTTCAGCCCTCTAGTGGTCAGCTGGTGTACTACTCCTATCATCCACTTATCAGTGAGTGATATTTGGGTTTGAAGATTGATTGTGGAACCTCCTTTAACTGAACTGTCTTAGAATGCTTCACTTGGTTCATTTATTCACATGGGCTTTTGAGTTTCCAAAAAAATTATTTCAGAACGTACAGCTACAGCAAAACCATACCAATAGTACTGACAGATGTATGGACAGGTGACAAATGAAAGGAAAAACCAACATAAAGTTTTTTTTTTAAGATGGTGGGTCACCACAAGCCACCAGAATAGCTTCAATGCACCTTGGCATAGATTCTACAAGTCTCTGGAACTCTCTGGGGGACACCCATGACATCCTGGTGCAGGGTCTAGCACTTCAACATTGGTGGACTAGAACCACAGCATGCTGCATTAATGTGGTGTCATGCATTTTACATGCATTTACAAGTCTGACCAGTAAACTATGTTGGCTGGGAGATGATGACTGATGATGAGGGTTGGTTTGAACTGTCAATCAGTAGCTGAGCATGCAGGTGTGAGAGCGAGTGCTTACTAATTACATCGGGGGAGCACTGCCCAGACCCCAATAGTCAGGACAGTGTTCAGTGACATATGTAGACTAGTTACAGTACAACTTCCATTAGATTCAAGTCTCTTTCAATCATGCATATTAAAAAAAAAAAAATTGCAAATAAACTCCAGTGTCCAATAACAATACATCACCCTGGTAACAGGAAAGTATTTTGTCTTCAACAAACCAAATTTTGCACCCACTACAATTTGGATTTCACCATAAACAACTGAGAATGCAACTTGCTTCCTTTTGGAAAAACTAAAAGACTTTATAGACAAAGGTGATCTGGTGGGGGCAGTTTTTCTGGACCTTAAAAAAGCTTTTGATACCGTAAATCATAGAATTCTTATGTCTAAATTATCCAAATTAAATTTTTCTGGAAAAGCATTGTCTTGGTTTGAGTCTTATCTCCAGGACCGTCAACAGTGCGTCATGGTTAATAATAATAAATCTTAATTTTTGGATAATAAATTGGGTGTCCCACAGGGATCTGTACTCGGACCCCTTCTCTTTAGTTTATATATAGGTTAAATGATCTTCCGGACTCATGGAGCTGGTCTCCAGATGTACGCTGATGACACTGTCATAAAAGTGTCTGGTAAGACTACCAATGCACTTACTCTACAGTTGACAGAACATCTAAAATCAATAGCAACATGGCTGGATAATTCCTGTTTGACACTTAATGTTGAAAAAACTGTGTCCATATGCTTTTCATCCAGGAGACGGCCCACGCCAGATGAACTACATATTAACATCAAAGACAAACCAGTTAAACAGGTGACAGAAGTTAAATATTTAGGTCTTATACTGGATCGCCAACTGAAATTTGACAAGCATGTTAAAAAATTGAGTAGAACTGTAAAAGTCAATTTGTACTCATTTAGACTAATCAGAAACTGTTTGCCATTTGACACTGCAAAGTTGTACATGCACTCTATGATTTTTTCGCATTTTAGCTATTGTGTTGCCTCTTGGTCGCAAGCATGCCCCTCGGTTATCAAACCATTACAAAGGCTCTATAATCGTGCAATAAAAATATTAGACAAAAAGCCAATAAGATTTCACCATTGTCACGTTCTAAAAAAACTGCATGTTTTAAGTTTTGATAACTTTGTTAAGTTTGCCAATGCCAAACTTACTTTTAAATGCCTACATGATATGGCTCCAACATGTCTTAGTGACATGGTGAAATCTTTGCAGGATTCTGGTCTCACCACTAGGGGCGCAACTGTGGGGAATTGTAGAGTTCCATATCAAAAAACTTATTTTGGCCAGACAGCCTTTTCTATTAAGGGAGTAAGCATCTGGAATACTTTACATGTGCACTTTAAAACCGACCATAACTTTGACATTTTAAATATAAACTGAAGCAATTTTTTAAATGCACCCAGTCGTGTAATCATATGTGATTATGAATTGCTAGGTTTTTATTAGATTTTATGATATCTTTATTGAATGTTAATGTATTTAATAATGCTTTAGTAGTTTATTGTAAGTGTTTTATGATTATATGATTTTGTGCTGTATGTGTATGTGTTTGAAAAGCCCAGCTAGGGACAAGCATCGGAAATTAGCATATGCTATAAATGCTGTGATACATTGCATTGGTTATTGTTTGTCAATACGCTATGTTAAATGTATCTGTCCCTATCAAATAAACCTTTAAATTTATTTCAAAACCATGTGTGCTACTGCCACACTGTTAAAGTCTGTCAGCTAGCTAGCTATACTGCATGTTAAGTATGCAGCTGTGGGATGATCTATTATTATTATTTATTTAATGAGACACTACTAGTAACTTCTTATTTGGAAAATTAGAGTTGAGCAGCACTTTGGAACAGACCCGAAGTGACTCTGTAAGTTCTGCTTCATAATTGAAATGATATGGACGGATAAATATGGTACACATAGGATAGTAATGTACCCTACTTTAATAAATAGATTTACAGATCTCCTAATCTTCCAATTTAAAAAGCTGTCTTGCACAACTGTGAAAAACATAGGCATGTAGCCAAGTTTTTTAATGAGGTGTAGCATGCCTAAATAAGAGAAGAACACCAGTAGATGGGACTTAGACCTACTTGCCTTCATGTGTAAGAAATTAAATCATGGGATATTCATTGAAGTTTTACTATATTTATGTTAATGTAACAACATGTTACATTGCACTAAATAATTGATAGTGATGGTTCAGCAGTTTAACACTATAATGAAATTAATTGTTATTGTTATTAGTAAGTGAAATTATGTAAAACATACTTTAATGAAGAAATAATTGAAATTATAAGAAATAATAAAATGTTTTGTGGTGATTTTTCATTTGCCATAGCTTCTTACAGTACAACCAAAAAAGAGTGATTTCTCATTTGCCATAGCTTATTACAACCAAAAAGACTGAGCGATTAAATTTTAATTTTAAAAAGTATTTAGTGTTAGAATAACATAAATTTTGACCAATACAGTTGATTTGACTGTATTGGTCCAAAAAAAAAAACTAAACATTTTAAGCATATAAATTAGATGGAAATTGGAGTACGTCCACTGGGAGGCTGCTTGTCCCAGGTGGGCGGCATCTTTCCCCAGCTGTTGGGCTACCCATGATTTTTATTTTATTTTTTTGTGTATAACTACTACAGTTTATTTCTCCAAAAATTATAATGGCTTAAGCATATACATAATGTAAATAGTAAACTGTTATCCAAAATACTGCATGTTCTAATATACCTGTAAATTGGCGTTGTTCTTAAGTCAATATCAGATCTTCAGCGATATAATTAGCTGGCATGGTTCTAACTCTACAGTAGAAAATTAGCAAAATGAGCTGGCTTGGTTCTAGCTCTAATGTATAATGTCAGCTGCTTTAATCAGCAGTCAAGCAATAATGTCCATGCTGGAATTTTCATAGCCAGCTATCCAAGAGACATCTCTAAACTTGCTTGTCCTTGGTATTATGCTAATATAGGACTAATCATCCAGTAATTATCACTATGAGTTGAGGGAATTCCTGCCTATTAGCCAAAGTCCCTTGAGACTGCAGTGGGGCAGCAGATCGATATGACTGCACCCACAGCACTGGACATGTGACCAGCGTGATGGGCAGGCCATGGACATCTTTTATCATCTTTTAATTTTAAATTCCTTGTACACTCATTTAAAAAGGTAGTGAGGTGAGAAAGTATTTGCCCCCTTCCTGATTTCCTCTATTATTGCATATTTGTCACGCTGAATGGTTTCAGATATTTAGACAAAATATAATATTAGACAAAGGGAAACCGAGTAAACAAAAAACACATTTTAAGTCATTATTTTATTTATTTAATGAAAAAAGTTATCAAACACCCATATCTCCCATGTGAAAAAGTAGTCACCCCCCTAGTAACTCAACCAATTAACCAAATTTAATTGCTACTTAGAATCAGCTGATTGGACACACCCAGGCTTGAATGCAGTCAGCCCTATTGAATCTAAACCTCACTCATATTGAACATGACCATCATAGTGAAGTAGGTCCACAAAGTCCCTACAAGCACACTATGCCACGATCAAAGAAATTCTAGAAGAGATTTGAATTAGTTAAAATATAGCTGCATGGCCATGCCATGGCAACTTGATCCGATCATTTTGAAAGTGTGGCTGTAAGCACTGATAGCAAGTTTTATGTCAATTGACCAAAGATTAGGTGTAACTGAGATATGAGCTCACGTCCTGTTTGGGTCGTTTTCCTTTGATTTGGCTGTATTATTTGCACCCTAACTACATCATTTCCACTGTCTCAATGGTAACACATATTAGTGGTAACACTTTGATAACATATAACACAAAAATGCTGTGTAAAGTTTCTGTTTCTATCATATATATCGTATACATCACCCAGCAGTCAAACATGGTGGTGGTAGCGTAATGGTGTGGGATGTTTTGCTGCCTCTGGACCTGGACAATTTGCCATTATTGAAGGAATCATGAATTCTGCTCTATACCAGAAAATTCTTAAGGAGAATGTCCAGTCATGTGTCAGTCAGTAAGCTGAAGCTTAATTGATCCAAAACCAGACCTGGGTCATACATATTACTTAGTATTTTTTACATAGTATTTTAATTACGTTTAAATACTTATTTAGAAATGATTTGAGGAATACATTAGAAATACATTTAAGGAGCATTTGCATGTATTTGCAATTACTTTCAAATATGTCTTTAAAAAGCATTAACAATACTGAATTTTCAAATACAAAGTGTTTGATTTAATGGAATTATTTGAAAATATTTTCACAACATAAGGCCAGTGGTGCAACATGCACAATTGTACCAAACTGTTGAAAGCACTGGATATTTGAGAACCTATCAGCTCTGAAAGTTGAGCATTTTGTCTAATTAAAGGACAAATTAGATTTTGATGAGAACACGTCAAGTGACTGCTGACGGCCCCAGTCCAATTGTACCAATTTGCATTGTTAATTGATAGTGAATATGCACAGCAAAATTCTATTTTATCAGTGTCTCACCTTACAATATGTAAAAGATAGAACTGTACATATGGCTGTTGAACACTGACGACAGAAAAAAAGAGGGAATACAGTACAAGGCCACTAACTTTAAAAAGATTGCATGGATACAAATAAACTGCCATCCCCCCCATGCAAAGACATGTATGGGCATTTAGGCTACTGTCTGTTAGAGGCAGTGCATGGGTTGTTTAAAATTGCCAGGGAAGGCTACCACTGCCCATAATTCAAATTCAACCCCTAGCCTCTATTAGTTCCCTTGGAATGCCCTAGTATTATAACTCGCTGACATCACACCAAGAGCCACTCACAAAGATTGTACCAAGAACTCTGGGATACCCCGTTCAGTATGAAGCCTACATTGTTGCATTTCTGTCATTTCTGTTCTCTATCATCAACACATTCTCATCCCGGCTCGTCAAATATTGCAGCTTGGGCAAGGGCTTTTCTCGTCACTATTCGACACGTTGGCTAGACTTGGGCATCTTCGTTTGACAAGTTTGGTAGCCCATTGAATTGAATTACCACTTCGGCGGATTTTGACGCTATGGACAGACAGTAGCCTGAACCTCAGTGCAAATTCGGAGCATGTATTTGTAGGTAATCAATACTATTGTGACCTATTCGAATTTAATGACTTAATTTCTGGTATATGTGTATGTGATTTTATGTCATTTTAATACTATAGGCTACACGGTTAATTTTATAAAAAAATCAACATAAACCTAGGCTAATGCATGCTGGGTGGCATAGTTTATTTCAGTAGCCTAGTAGTCAATGGGCTACTGAACTCATCAACCGAAGACGCCCAAGTCTAACCAACGCGTCGAAGAGTGACTAGAGCCCTTGCCCAAGCTGCAATATTTGATGAGTTGGGGTGAGAATGTGCTCCTATCATAGAAATATTTGTAAATATTTAAAAATTGTATTTGTATTTTAATGTATTTTTAAAAGGCTCTAAATACTATTTGAAAAAGTATTTGGTTTCCCAGGAAAGTATTTATATAAGGGAATTTACTTTTTTAAATACTATTTGGGAAAGTATATGGTTTTCCATGAAAATAATTTAAATAAATCAAATACAAACTATTAACTATTTCATGTGTAAATGTATTTGAAAATACTTCAAATATGTAATTAACTATGTGACTGTGTGTGAGTGGCCTAGTCAAAGTCCTAACTTAAACCTAATAGAGACGCGGTAACAGACTGAAAAGAGCAGTTCAAAAACATACCAATTTGTCTAAATAAAAGCAGTTCTGCAAAAAAGAGTGGGCAAAAATTCCTTCACAGCGAGATGAAAGACGTGATATCAAATTATAGGAGGTACAGTAGTTATTGCTGCTAAAGGTGGTGCAACCAATTTATAAGTTTAAGGGGTATTTACTTTTTCACATGAGTGATATGGGTATTCAAATATATTTTTGTTTTGTGCTTACTCACGTTCCCTGTCTAATATTACATTTTTTCTAAAGATCTGAAACCATTCAGTGTGACAAATATGCAATTATAGAGGAATTCAGTAAGGGGGCAAATATTGTTTCATGGCACTGTAACTGAAACTCTGGTATTTGGTTGGCAATATCACACTGTTTATTGAGGGTGACGTTTTTTAAATCCAGGGAAATACTTTTCCACAGTTTTATTTCTATGTTTTTAATAGACTTTTGTATATATATATATATATATATATATATATATATATTGCTTGATTATATTTATATTTTATATTGTGTAAAGGACAGATAACCTGTTTTCTACACCCATGTACAGTATATGTAATTTAAATGACGAATCATAAAGTTTTGATCCCTTTATTAATTTTTTTAGAAAACATCACTTGGATACTTTAACCAGAAATGAATCAGTTGGTTTGACCTACAGCAGATGACTTCTGGCTGTGTTTAACTCAACTGAACTGTCCCATGTGGAAATCAGTCGTGGTTTCCATAAATCCAGAACATTCCAGTGAACTTCATTAACCCTTTCAAGTGAAGGCATTGCCCGCGTCGGCCTGCGGTCAGAGGTCCAAAAGGAGACCTGCTCCCCCAGAGGCCATTTGGTCCGCTAAAGTAAGCAGCACCTGGACCCCACAGCCCGCTGTTTTAATAAGCAGAAATATCGCTCTGTGAGAAAAACTCAAACACACATTGATGTTTCTGTGAATGTATATGGACATAAATACACACATTTTCACATTGAAACATGAAACATGCATTCACACACTTTTACAAGAACATAAACACGAATGCACACATATCCTCATTTCCTTGAATGTGCACACACTCATTTGCACGCATACACCATCGCTCTGTCATACACACTAAACACACAGACACACACATACAGCCACCAGCATGTGCAATCTTTCATTCATGGCGGCAGCTCTTTCTTGAATCACTGATTCCTGTGGCCTCTGTCTCTCAGTGGCCCAGGACACCCAGTCTCACGGGCAGTAGATACAGGCTATTTAAATGCTCCATTGGAGAGAGATTAAAGTTTATGCAAGGTCACTGGGGATGTGATAATTATAATCACAGGTTTTTGGCTCTGCAATGACAGCCATTTGTTATTTTCACTTGAGTAATTCCTGTGGCCCGAGGATGTTGACAAGCGTGCACTGATTTAGTGGCCTACCCCCCCCCCCCCCAACCCCCGCCAGCCAGCCAGCCAGCCAGTCGACCAGCCCACAGCCCCCCTCTTCCCACCCACCCCCTCCACACTCTCTGCTTTCCTCTGACACCCCCTTTGGGGCTTCTCTGCTGCTCAGCCCAGGAGCTTTGAGGAGAGAGGGCGGAGGTCAGAGAAAACTGTGGGTGTATTCATCCTCTCCATCCCTTCATCTTTTACCTCTCGTCTGCTCCATCTCCATGCTCTACTCCTCCATTATCACCTTGTCTTGATCATCCCTTCCTCACCATTTCTCTGCTACAGGTAGCAAAGAAACTGGAAACACCCATGTAATAGCACTTAATAGGTATTGGACCACTAAGCTTGTCCAGTACTGCCTGTATGCACTCTGATATCATTTTCTTGAATTCTTCTGGAATGATAGGATACCACTTTCCAAAAAAAGGCAATCAATTCACTGTTAGTTCATGGGAGTAGAAAATACATTCTCAGCTGAGCAATTGCAGGTGTGAGATCAAAGGTGTCATTTTCCTAAATTTAGTTTTGGTTCAGATGTTTTGTTCTGTGGATTCTTCTTCCTCACCATCTCTCTACTCTTCTGACTCCATCCCCTTCATTGTTTCTGCTCTCTCTTCCCACCAAATTCTGGTCCAAAAAAGTAATTGTGCTGAGGAAACACTATGAAGAAGTGTTGGTGACCAAAATAAAGTTGCTTAGATTCTTTAGTTTATTCAAGCCTTTTCTTTTCCTATGTTTCTATGGGATGCTTTAATTTTGTGTATTTTTAGTCTTGAATTGTGTATTGTTTTTGACTCATACTGAGTGATATAAAAGAGAATTTATCATTGAAAATTTCCCCAATGAACCCCAATGATTATTAAATAACATATTAAAATATCATAATAATATTGACTCAGCTGAGAAAAGGGGAAATTACATTATAGCCAGAATGTAATTCTGACAGCCAGAAGATGGCTGTCCCACATAGACCAGATACAGCTTATTTGCTAGGAGGTCTTATTTATCTCTGTCTGCTAGACAACATACTTATAGTATTACTGCAGCTGGTGGTGATACCATGACTGCAAGCCGTGAGGATATTAAATATCATTGCTCTACAAAATACTTACATACTAAACAAATAAAGCACAGAATACATCACAGACACAACAAGGATACAGCACAGACACAGCAAGGATGCAGCACAGACACAACAGGTGTACAGCACAGACACAACATGGATACAGCGGAGACACAACAGGGGTACAGCACAGGCACAACAAGGATACAGCACAGACACAACAAGAACACAGCACAGACACAAGAATACAGCACAGACACAGCAAGGATACAGCACAGACACAACATTGATACAGCACAGACACTGCAGGGGTGCAGCGAGGACACAAGTAATGCCCAATATACAAATTTGAATGATTGAATGAATGAATCTGTTTAGCTGTGAGAGGGCATGCTGGGATGCTATCTAGAAAATACCTCAAAATAATCCACCATTATATCACATATTGTAAATATACAACTGAAAAGGAAATTTGTTTTTTTCTATTTTATTCATTTTCATTTATAAAATAATACATATCATACTGTAAGTATACTTTACCACTTAGCAAAATCATAGCTACAAGGATAATTTTTCCTAAATTTGTATGAGAATTTGTAATCTGCACATACCTACTTGGTGGCCATCAAGGTATAGGGAACACACTGGAAAGTCATTGTAAATTGTCTGAAAAAAATTTAATTGAACACCTGGGACATGTTTAGCTAGACGTACTGTACCAAACGTAAAGCCAGTGGGCTGCATTTGCTCAGTTAAATTCTCAGTATTGGGTACAACCAAAACCTTAAATGGTGTTCAGATTCATGTCCTGTCGAAGTCTTGTAGACCTTTCAATAATAGATATTTCTAGTTGTTTATTTAATGTCCCAATACCTGTCTACACTTCCCAGCAAACTTATAGTACATTTTCATATACCCCTTGGACAAATTAAAATAATATCTAATGAAATTACTCTCTTCTTTTTTGTAGAAATTGTGTTATTCTTGCATTCCTAAAGTTGCTTTCATTACAGAAATTCCTCCACACAGTAACATGTCCACAGCTGTATATACACAAACACACACACACATTCTTGCAGAATACACCTATATATACATGCACACAGACAAACACACAGAGAGCAGTGTCAAGGTTAGAGTTTGTAGCTTATTTTTCCAGTTAATTTTTGAGCAGTTGTAGCATAACTCTGTCAGTCAGCACATGAAGGACAACCACTTCTCATGCAAGAAAGAGAGTAAAAACATTCATTAGGCATTCTGTGCCTGATGCCGTAAGCCCAATTGGATTTGTAAGAAATCTGAAGGCAATGCATTTGTGTAATTTGCACACAAAGTGGTCTGGATTGATCCAAAATAAACCCCTCAACTTTAAATGTGCAAAAAAAGAAAAGAAAAGAAAAAAAGACCAGCAGATAATTACATCATTTAGGAAATTGATCGCTTTGGAGTCGATGCAAAAGGTTTCGGAAACTGAAGATAAATGGCGCCAGGGCCTGGTCTGAGCAGCGGGCTCTGTGCTTGCCGATGATCAGGCAAAGATGAAATATTTCACTCTGCACAAAGAGGTGGGGACACAGTCAAAGCTCTTAGGGGGACAATGGAAGATAGCATTAGGGCCAACAAAAGATTTCATTAAGCCAAACAAGGCTTAACTACAAAATCAATATGTCATAATTAAAGCCAGCGTTATGCTTTCACACAAGTACAAAGAAAGGCAAAAAAGTGAGGGAGGAGAAAGGGACTTATTTGGGCTAAATGGTGCTCTGGGTTATTAAGATTTGAAGATAAATGCAATTCTTGTACAAAAGGACACTAGTCAATATATATATTTTCTATTCCTTTGTGGGAAAGGATCCATTCAGGGTCAGTATTAGAAAGTAGTCGTCCAGAATCTACCAGTGTGGCCTGTATCCTTTGAGCCTCAGCAGAGGACACAGGGAGAACTTGTGGTGGAACGCCAAGCATCCCAGACCTGTACATCAGACTAGCTGACATTTTCATCAGTCACACCAGGCCTGAATGTGTGGGCCTTCCAGTGGCCCCACATTACTGTGACCTGTGCATGTGTGCGTAGTGTTTTTTTTACCATATGTTTTCCTATGGTACATGACTTTCCTATGCAGATTAATGTTAGGTACAGTCTTCTACAATCTATGATTCTTGAATACTATGATCAATGCCGTACCCATCCACTGATCATCTACATGGTAACAATTTTAGGGACCCAGGACACAAGGCTGCAACTTTTGAAATAGCTAAAAAGAATCAACAATGTTTAATTCACAGGCTATAGTCATTAGGCTTGTATTTTTCTTGCTTGGAATTTCATTTCCCCTATCAAAGACACACATTGTTCCTGGTGATTCTAATGTTGTGGTTTTACTGAGCTATTCTGACTCTTAACCAAAAGGCCTGCTTCAAGTTTCACTCCATACATGGAGGTAAAGTTATGACATTACATGCTGGAGTTTGTAGCTTGGTGTATGGTAGGTCAAACTTTGAGTGATTATTATTATGACAATGATGGTGATGAACATTTTTATTAATTTGACACAATGCATAAAGATAATGTTGTAATACAGAGACAAATTAGAGAATGTGACATTACATTACAGGCATTTAGCAGACGCTCTTATCCGGGGCAACTTACACAACATTTATATAGCATTTACATTGTATCCATTTATACAGCTTGATATATAATGAGCAATGCCGGTTAAGTAACTTGCTCAAGGGTACAACAGCAGTGTCCCTACCTGGAATTGAACCTGAAACCTTAAGGTTACAAGACCAGTTCCTTACCCATTATACTATACTGTAACAAGTAATGCAATGTGTACTGCCTAAAGTATACAGTTGCAATTACAGCAAACACTTATTACAGGAAAAACAATATACTGTATTTAAAACCGAAATGCCAAACGGGAGCAACTGTGCCAAGACAAGCCCCCGGATCTACACCACACATGTTGGGAATGCAGTACGTACGAGCCATGTGGAAGCAACACAGGATGTCATTTGTGGGACTACAACAATATTTACAAGCTTTCTCCACAATTTCCAGTATGCTACATTTGTTTGACAATTGTTTTCTGTTTCATCCTTGAGTGATAAATAACTTGTGTACATAAACTGGTAAATAATTGTGTACGCCCACTATGCATGTGGTATAGATGCGGCTTCAGAGCTACAGATACAAAAATACATTTACCATAATTTCTGACATCAATTTGGTAAATGGTAAATGGACTGCATTTATATAGCGCTTTTATCCAAAGCGCTTTACAATTGATGCCTCTCATTCTCCAGAGCAGTTAGGGGGTTAGGGGTTAGGTGTCTTGCTCAAGGACACTTCGACACACCCAGGGCGGGGTTTGAACCGGCAACCCTCCGACTGCCAGACAATCGTCTTACCTCCTGAGCTAATGTCGCCCCTATGCTCGGGGCTCGCCTATGCTTACTGTGACACCACCACTGGAAGAGGTGGATTTTTAATGCATTACAGTTGGCTGGCAGCAGAGAAATACCAGCTTCAGCTCTAAGCGAATATGATGATTTCTTCTGCTTCATCTCAATTTCATGAATTCAGTTTTTTCATCAATCTGAAACCTATTGTAACTCTTTTCTGTGTGTACTTCCTTTGTAAAATGGTAATGCGTATCATTTGTTTTCAGGATGTCTGGGATGTGGAAATATTTTTTCCTTTGACTCCCTGATTAAACCCACTCCACTCCTTCCTTTCATTTTGATAGAAGATTGTAAAATGACACCAAACACACCTCTCACCTGTGGGTTTGTCGTAAAGGAAGCTGCAAATATGTGGGTAGAGTGTAACAGGGGGCTGCTTCAGATGTGCAGGTCGTGTTCGATGGTGACCTAATTTCATTGGGTCAGACAGAGGTCAAGCACAATACACCCGCAGGCTGTAACGCAGCTATGTGTCTTATCCTCATAATTGGAAGAGAGTTGTCAATATTCAAGCTGGCTTTGGGACACAATCTGCATTTTATCTTCCCCCAATTCAGATTAATTAGCTGTTATCAATTAATAGCCTGGTAAATGTGAACACCTTTTGAAATCAATTTCTTCAGAGGGTCTCAGTCAGCATGCCCCCAGCTATGGGGGATTACCCACATAAAACTCAAGGGAACAATCTGGTCAATATTACACAAAATCTATTTTTTTCCTCAAATGACAGTCCTCTTATCCCATAAAATGCCATAACAGTTATTGCTACTACTGCTGCTGTGTTGCTGTTAAATGCTAATAACATAATGAATATGAAATATACAGTGCCCTCCACATTAGTTTTTTGGTTTGGCTCAGTACACCACAATTTTAGATTCACATGTGTCTAATGTGCTGGTTCGCATTTTTTATTAAAAGGTATTTTTATATATTTTAATTTCACCTTGTACAAATTACAGCAGGTTTCATACATAACCCTCAGCCCACCCCCCCCACCCCCCACCCTCCATTTCAGGGCACCATAATGTTTAAGACCCTCTGCCCCAGCCTTATAATGACTTCCTTCATTGGCACAGCTAATGGCCCTCATGTTGACAAACACCAGTAGCAGACTCCTAGGCAATTGAAAGCCTAGAATCAAGACTAGATACTGAAAGCTGTCTTACACTTGCACTAAACAAGCAACTGAACACACTTGGCTAATCACAAACACCTGTGTAGCCATTTGTCCCAAACAGGGGCGTTCCGTAGCCTAAGGGGGCCTGTTTCGTGGGGGAGGGGGCTATGCATAGATTTTTTTTTTACATGACATATTTTTATTCAATAATGCATAATAAAAATCCACCATCAATATGTCCTGCCCCGACTGTTGTCGCAGGCTCCTGTGGACCAGCTTGGCTTTGCACACATGGCTATTTATTAAAGAACAAGACATCATGACAGAAATGTCCACGGTGAAAAGGGTAGCCTATTTTGCCTAGCATGCTTGGCATTTCACTGTTAAGATATTGACAGATTAATTATGATCTTGTAGACAGCCTGATTGATTGAATTAATATATCAGTGCTATCTTGAAATCTCCTCACAACCTACCTAGTTTTTACAGACGCATGTTTTTCTGGTGATCCACACATTGCTAACGTTTTTAAAATGAAATGATCTAAGTGTATTCCACACTGGTAACTGTTGTACACACCAGTGGGGACGTGTTACCACACCAGATGAACAAAAGCAGGCAACATTACAGGCTAGCTATCTATCTTGTTAACATTAGGCTACATGGGTTGTTTCTTTTCCAGTTCTAATACAGTTATGTGAGCAGTACCCATACTAAGCTAAATAGAAAAATATTGCGAGCTAGCCTGCTTAAAGACCGAGATCACAGACTCCAAAGGGGGACTTCTTGATTGCCTTTGCAAGTCCACAGCACTCAAGAGTTACACAAGCCTGTTGGAGTGTGCAAGGTTTGTTATGAAGTAGGCTACTGACTTACTGACTAATAGAACTTAAGCAGACTTTGAAACTCCGTCCACAGTTGTCATGGAAAAGTGAGAGTTCTGAAAAGTACCCGGATGTGCCGCAATGTAGCCACAAATGGTAAATGCATGGCTGTTTAATTTAGTTAAAAAATTAACATCTAAACATTTTTCAAAAATTCTTGTGGGTGCTCTGCTCCTCAGGGCCCGTTTCATTTGAAACTATTGAAACTGCCATGGCACACCCCTGATCCCAAACACTGCAGTACCATAAAATGGGGGGAGGGTGTATGAATTAAAAGTGCTGTAATGTCTGCATGATGAAACCAAAATGTGTAAAAAAATACCCTTTAATAAAAGCTGAAATTCTGCACATTAACCATATGTGAATTGTCTAATTACAAATCTAAAATTGTTGAGCTCAAATCAAAAAATATTTTTTGTCCCAAATGTTATGGAGGGAACTGTATATGAGTATATAGTAAAACACAGTAGAAATTGCCGCTTGCTCATTTACAGAAAAAAAGCTAAGAAATTAAACTGGAAAATAATAAGTCAGTGACATGGCCACAGTCTATTTTGGAATTTGAGGATACCAGTATGAAGTCCTGCCCCTTTGGCAAGGGCTGGCTAATGTTTATCCGTGTCCACCCACATGCAGGTTTTGATTTACTGCTGAAATTATCCTCGTTAATATCCTTCTCTTGATCACACAGTCCAAGGTCATGATTTAAAAAAAAATGTGCTAGAGAGCCTTAATGCATTTTTTCATAACGCTAAATGTATTTTTTTTTAATGTACACAATAAAGGGAGGATTTGCGCTCCCCCGGGATAATAATCCTATTCAATAATGCAACCGCCTTTTCTGGTTCAACATTTTGGAATTGGTGGACTCATTATGAATACGACTCAGCGGCATCAGAATCAATTATAAAATTACATATGTAGGAGAAAGGAGTGGAACTCCTAATCTATGGCTGGGTTGTGGCGGTCACCTTCCTGTAATGCTGCTTTCATTAGCTGCGGGACGGTGGCTACAGGGAGGCACTCTGGAGAGGGGCCGGGGGATATCTTTGCCAGGGAGGCACTCTGGAGAGGGGCCGGGGGATATCTTTGCCAGAAATAACAAACGAGGCCGCTCTCCTGATAAGGGGAGCTGGTTGCTGGCTGTTCAGTGATAGCAGGGCCCCATTGCATCTATCTAATTTTCAAGGGTCAGCCCAAAGCCTGCCTCCAGCGCTTCCCCTGAAATGCTGGAATGAATGCACCTCCCGTCATCATCAATGGGCCTAGTTTTCCTTTAAAATTTGCGTTGAGCTGACCCATTTAACCTGGATACATTTAGGAGGCCAACCTTAATGATATTGAAAAGTAAGTCAGTTAGTCATTGACTAAAGTATGCATGCGGAAAATTTATTGTTGCCATGGTCCAACTTCATAACTGGGCAGCAGTGAGAATTAATAAAACAATGCAATTTATTTTGCTTTTAATCATTTTCTTTTTTGATTTATATTTTTGTGTTTTGAATTATGTATTGTGTTAATTTTGGCCATTCTAAAGGTAAACACCAAGAGCCACATTTTTCAGCCAAGTGAAAATACCAAAGTTTGTGTGAACAATAACTCATCTTTAAAAATATCTGTTGAAAGTTTTCTTTTATGGTGTGAAGTGATAATTTCTAAATGTCATTACTATCTGACATTTCTGGAGATTAAGTCAAAATCGCCAAATGTAATTTTATAACAGAGGAAGTGTCTTATTACAAAGGTACAGCAACATTACATGGTGACGCTTAAGTACAGAAACACCTTAAAAAGCACCAAGGACTACATTATATAATCAACACACCTGCAGTTCACATCTACATTCAGGAATAGACTCACGTAGTCCAGCTTGAAGAATACTTTGTGGTATACAGAACAATGCAACAATTCTTTTTTCAGTGTTTGCTCCAGTTTGAAGTCATCAAGGTGTTGTTGAGGTAAAAAAACAGCAACATCCATGTTCTTAAAAGACCCTCCCCCCACCTTAAACAGCTGAGAACCATTTTTCGTTGTTGCTGGTCAATGTAACCACTGTTGTCTAACTTGCAAACATACAATAACTTCCCTCCCTCATGAGATCAGGCAGAGGCACACAGGGTTATTCAATGTCTGTCCTTTTATTACACACCCTAAAACCAACACAGCTCTGCTGAGTAGTGTTAGCCACTGCTTCTTTTCATCTCTGCATTTTCTGAAGCATTAATCTATGAAATTAATCTGGAGACTGGAGCTGACCAAACTCATTTTGCGGTAACCTTTCTCCCCGAGCCATTTCACGTAATTCTGGACTATTCCTTTTTTTCCCCACCTATGGGAGTTCCATAAAGTTCCTTTAAAATGTATTTTTTACCATGCAACAGAAATGTGCCAGCACCCTGTATGAAACAGGCCACAGTTTTTGCTTGGATCAGGACAGTTCTGGCAGCATAACACACACACACACACAGTCAAGCACACACGCGTGCACACACACTAACAAATAGACACTGCAGCATTAAAACGTCTTAGAAAAATCTTTTACAGCGTTCTCAAATGTCTTTGATGGTCACACAAGAAAAACATTCAGTCATTGCATCATGGCACTTGTTAAATATTGCACATCATGCCCACAGCACAGTGGGTACTTGACCACAGTATGTATATACAGTATATCTCTGAATAAAACGTTTTTCAACGTACAAAAATGCCAAGTTACTCACACATACAAAGCACTATAAGTCATTAACACTTGCTAAATCTAGGCCTGCCATTAAAGTACTGATATAAAAATTACGCGAAGTTACAATAAACAATATTGACTATCTTACCAAACACAAATTATAAATTCTTTATTCCAAAGCAATGCTGCTTCCTACATTCTTTCAAGTAACTGATCAACGTGTACCAGTTAGCACGTTTGCTTTGCTATGTATGTAAATGGCTATGACAAACGGCGTGGTGGTGCAAGTATAAGAGGCTGGCACCATCAGAAACGCAACAGAAACCCCCCCAGTGTATGTACTCACTGATTTTAAGGCCATCCAACAAACCTTCATTTACAAAATTATGAGAAATCTCCTTCAATTTGAGCCCCCGACGTTGCAACGTGTGTATCCTTCTGTCCTGCTCCGTTTTCTGTTATTTCTTCTGATATGCACTTTTTGTGTTTGCGGGGTTTATAAGGCATTTGGATACACTTAGCTGTTGGTAGGACTCCTCTTTGCTCTCTTCCTTAGCTAGATCACGGTCCTTACCTGACAATTTGAGAAGGAAAACTAGGTAACAGTTGTGACAAATAGAAAGCTAGAAATTTGACAGTAGCATGCACAGACATATTTCCCAGCAATCTTTGCATATCTGGAAATAACAGTAGTACCAAAGAAAGTCCCCTAAATGATCAAACTGATGAGTTGAAACAATATGTTTTTGTAGAATGGCCATGTCAGTGAAGTTTGACATGATCACAGACTATAGTACAAATAAAATATACTGACCATGAGCGAGATGAGTTTCTTTATTGAACAGTATATAAAAGAGACAGTGACAGCAAATGATCATATATAGTTATTCAAGGAATGTGTGACATTGTGTAGAAAAACTGTTATAGGAATGTACTTTTTTCACGTAGACTACTAGTAGTTATAAGTATGATTGAGTTATGTTTTTGAATGGAATGTTTTTAATGTGGTGTTGTAGGCAGTACAGATGTACTAATTTCGGTAGATAGAGAACAGGGCAAGGTAACATTAATGTAGAAACATGAAGAAGTAGTTAGTAGAAATGCCACAGTAGCCAGCTGTTGTAACTTAAGAAAATAAATAAATCTGCCATCATGAAATGCATATGGCTCCCCGTGCATGACTTTTGCTAAACATATGCATTGAATATTCTGATGTTCTGATAACGGCAAAAGCAATAGTTTAAAAGCAATAGACAATTATTAGTTATCAAATATCAAAGTGTGTATAAGAAATTAAAGACTCGCTTGAGGCGGAGGCTGGATTCAATCCTCTGACTTTGCAATTCCAAGGCAACAACATTAGCAGTACGCCACCAACAAAGTAACTGTCTTAGGCGTGAATTTTCTTGGTGAAATATGTTAATTTAGTGTGTGTATATGAAACGTATGCATTGAAAGTTCTGATATAATTTGAAAGTCATTATTGCATAAGGGAATGAAGTTATGAAGACCTACTTAGTTAAATGGGCATGAACGGCTTTGCAATAAGAAGAGGTTGTTTAATGCCGTTATGTGCTGATGATTTTAAAGAAGGCAGTTAGCACAATTCAGCTCTGGTTTTATTCCATATGGCCTGGCTATATTGTAGAGAACTTTCACATTGAAAGGAAATGTAGCCTTTTAACTGAACGTGCAGATGCTATGTCAAAATACAGTGTATACGTTTGGTGAAAGACCAGCTAGATTTGGTGCACAAGGATTCAGAAGAATTATACAGTTGCAAAGGCAATAGACAATTATTAGTGAGTAAATAAACGTGCCTCAGAAATGAGAAAATTTGGCTGAGACTCAGGTGGGATTCGATCCCTAGGTTCAGCAGTCCCATGTCCGCGACGTTACCAGTGAGCCACAAACTTACTAGCTGTCCTGACTGGAAACTTTCTTGGGGAAAAAGATATAGGCCTACCATTATATTAGAAGATATACCATTATAGATATCCATTTTGCGTGTGTATGTGACATTTTGATTGGCTGGTGTAGCTAAATGATTGGCAGGTGTTGGTAAATGTCCAATGGGGAGGCATATTGCTTGTGGGCTTGCAGAATTGTGATGATGTAATCAGACAGGAAAAAGAAGAAAAAGAAGAAGGAGAATATTCTAAATCCCCTTAGTTTGTGGCTTTATTGTGTGGACATGGGAAGTTCTTTTAAGGGCTGAGAGTCTGTGGTCAGTGTGGTTATTTATGTAGGAAACCCTGAAAAGCACCAAACTCTCGGTGCTCTATAGGTATGGGGCATGCCGCCCCACCAAGGCGTAACTTGGCGGGATGGCATACCTGCCATCCCATTATATATACACTATATGACCAAAAGTATCTGGACACCCCTTGGTCTGAAGCTGTTTTTCATGGTTTGGACTTGGCCCTTTAGTTCCAATGAAGGTAAATGTTAATGCTACAGCATACAATCACATTCTAGACAATTCTGTGCTTACCCAACAGTTTGTGGAAGGCCCTTTCCTGTTTCAGCATGACAATGCCCCCGGCACACAGTGAGGTACACATGTAACTGGTTTTCTCAAGAACGGTGTGAAAGAACTTGACTGGCGTACACAGAGCCCTAACCACAACCTCATCCCACACCATTGGGATCCAATGTGATAGGCCTCATCGCCCGACCTCACCAATGCTCTTCTGGCTGAATGGAAGCAAAACTCTTCAGTAATGCTCCAAAATCTAGTGTAAAGTCTTCCCAGAAGAGTGGACGTTGCTATAGCTGCAAACAGTGGACCCACTCCATATTAACACTCATGTCTCCCAGTCCTTGACTTTTCCTAAAATTGAGTTATTAAGCACCTCCTAATGTAAGAAAGTTTTTATATTTATATAAAATATTTATATCCCATTCCATTGTTCTCGTGCCTTTGAATGGTATAACAAAGTCGTGTAGCCTAATTAGGAATTGCGCGTGTTCTTTGACAGGCCTCTATTGCTGCCTAGTTACCTCATTGTAAAATAAAATACATACTATACTCATACAATGTACAATACATACTCAACTATGGGCATAATGTACAGTACTTGCGTAAGGTAGGCATAACCTTGGCACATTCACTCTCATTGTACATACCTAGCTAGTTATCGATAAAGTAAATCTCAATAACTCAATTGCATTGATGTCTGTGTTACTGGCACCAGACCCAGGGGAAATCTGAACTGGCAGCCCGGGTTACACAGGCTAGGAAGCAGGCTAGGTTACACAGGCTAGGAAGCACTGTGTAGCCTATAAACAGTTTATAAAACTACTGTGTGAAACTGAAGTTCATGGAAAGAACTACTCAGCATGACGACGCTCGTCTGAACAATTAGCTACAATATGAAGCTTGCTACACATAACACACATCTCAAAATCATGTTAAAACATTACAAAGCAATTAATACTGCATTCACATTAGATCCTGAACCAAGCTAAAGGTAGAAAAACAAGTTTTGCAGTACCTGTGGATCAATAGATAGAGGACCAAAGCTAGCGTCCTACTCTTTTATACGGTCTATGGTTGTACTTTATAGATCCCTGAAAGGAAAACCTGTTGTCATCACGACCGTACAATTATGATGTGAAATAAACAATATAACTTAATAGTAATAAATCTGTTATTTCCAGTAATTTTAGATTGAAATACAATATCAACGTGACACTAGAAGTAGAAGGGCGCAAGCGTGTTCCAGCTCAGCCGTGACGATATAAGCGTGCGTCGTGAGCACAGTACCGGTATGTGTAGTTCCTAAGCGTACTAAACGTACACAACGTTGTACCTTGTACTTGTCATGGGTCAATCGTGCTGCTGATATTATATTTCATGAGTCATATATGTCATGAGTACCGCATACCAATAGCTAACTGGTTCCCGACTTGTAACGAAAAATATCGCTCATTGAAAATTTCCCCATTCATTTTCCCATTGACAAATTTGCGAGGAGAGTGGCTTGGTGACGTTTTCACTTACAAGCTCTATATCAATGCATCATGTTGCAAGGTGAAATCATTCGTTAACGCGGTTGTTTATGTGGTCATTTAAATATACAAATAGGCTAGTTTCTTCATGGGCTATTTCAGTATATGATGAATTTAGTTTTATTATAATATCATACCACACAAATACACACATTTTTCTTCTATATTCTACATTTTTTGTGACAACTTGTAGGCTTTACTGACTTACGCAATCCGGCCATCGCTGCACTTAAATATAGCCTAAAACAATAGGACTAAAACACAACGGATGATTAGGCATAGTTGTTTCGTGATTTTAGACATCCCCTTGTGAAACAAATGTCACTAGTGCGGCAATAGTCATAGCTCAAGGAAAGGTTTTACAAAAAAGGTGTTTTGTGTCTGTGTGTGTGCGCGCGTCTGCATGTGTGTACTGTATGCACGGTCCAAAATGAACACACCGCCAAGCACCAAATGTGGGTAAATTTTCTCTGTGGTGAGTAAATCATGCAAGCTAACTTGCCACTCTGGTGTATAAGAAAATGGAACCCACATTTTTATTTTTAGATTAAATCACCCTACTTTTGGGTTGAGGAAAACAAAATCACCAAGAAATGCAATCATTTGGTTCTCTCCAGACACCATAACTTGTTAATCTACTGCACACAAACAGCCATCTTTCTGACCTACAGTTGAGGCCAAATGTTTACATACACCAGCTAAAGACATTCAAACTCAATTTTTCACAACTCCACACATTTCATGTTACCATACATTAACTGTGTTAAGTCAATTAGAGTATCTAATTTCAAAATAATAGCTTAGAGACAAATTTATTTAAGCTTTTATATACTATATCAGATTTTCAGTGGGTCAAAAGTTTACATACACTTTGTTAGTATTAGCCTAGTATTTTAATTGCTTAACTTGAATCAAACGCTTGGGGTAGCTTTCCACAAGCTTCTCACAATACTTTGCCAAAATGTTTGCCCATTCCTCCTGACAGAACTGGTGTAACTAAGTCAGGTTTGTGGGCCTCCTTGCTTGGACACTTTTTCAGTTCAATCCACAAATTTACTATGGGGTTCAAGTCAGGGCTTTGTGATGGCCACTCCAATACTTTCACTTTGTTGTCTTTAAGACATTTTGTTACAACTTTGGAGGTATTCTTAGGATCATTGTCCTGCTGGAAGACCCAGTTGCGACCAAGTTTTAACTTTCTAGCCGATGTCTTGGTGTTGCTTCCGTATTTCTAGATAATCCTCCTTCATCATGATGCCATCTATTTTCTGGGCCCAGGAGTTTTTATCTCAATCAGATCCGATCATTTTTTTTGAAATCCCGTATTTTGTGATCCAGGATCAGACAACTCAGCCAGATTTTGTCCCGGTATTTCAAAGCAATTCAAGATAGGATCATCCTGATCCAAATTCAGACTTTTCAAGATTACCAGATCCTGATTATCAGTGCTTTAAAGCACTGGAACATTACTGAGAAAGATTACAATTTTCTAACCTTCAAATTAGATATAATATTCTGGGGGCTTTAAAGGTGCAATATGTAACTTTTTGAGTGTCAATTTTTATGGCCCTACAAATGTAAACAACCTTTTCTTTTTTTGTTTTTTTTTACATCTACTATCTTTTAGCTCTGACAGCTCTTGATACAAGGAATAGCAGTTTGCAAGTGCTAACATTTTTGTATTTGATTTAAAAGGTTTGTTTGTAAACATTAAAGCAAAACAGGCTTGTATTTTGATTAACTTTTTATTTGGTTGAATGCACAGTTCTGAGAGGTAGGCTAGAGGCCACTGTAAATGTGACAGAAAAAAGTAAATAAAAATTTTACAACCATTGAGCCTACAAACAATGTATTATTTTAATTTACAAACTCTACCATCTTTTTTATATTGAAATGTATTTTGTAATGAATTGTATACTATATTTTGTTCTGGTAATCCACTCTAAATCCACCCTTCTACTGGGATCAAGGTAATTCTGATTTTTTGGATCAAAATGATCCCAATCCTATGTTAAAGTTTTAAACTACGCATTTTGAAGATGTGATCCAGATTAAAGCTAGGATTTGATTACCTGATCTGATCGGATTGCAGTGATCCCAATCCTGTTTTTTTGGTTTTGAACTACCCATTTGCAGGATTTAATCCAATCAGATCAAAATCTGATCAGATCACTTTTGAACTTCTGGGCCCTGAAGTGCATCTTTTCCAGCAAAACACCCCCACAATATTATGCTACCACCCCCATGCTTCACAGTTTGGATGGTGTTCTTCGGATTAAAAGCCTCCATACATAGCGCTGATCATTATGGCCAAACAGTTCAATTTTTGTTTCATTTGACCAGAGAACACTCCTCCAAAAGGCTTGGTCTTCATTCTGGTGATCACCTGCAAACTTCATTCTGGCTTTTTTATGCTAGTTTTGGAGTAGGGGCTTCTTCCTTGCGCGAAAGCCTTTCAGGCCACAGCGATGTAGGATTCTCTTAATGGTAGATGTAGATACTTTGGTACCTGATGCCTCCAACTCCTTCACCAACCGTTGTTGTTGTCTTGGGGTTCAGTTGAAACTTTCGGATCAAAGTTTGTTCAGCCCTGGGAGTTAATGTGTGCCTCCTTCCTGAACAATGCAGTGTCTGTGTGGTCCCAAGATTTTTATATTAGCATACAATTGTTTGTACAGATGCTTGTTTGGAAATTGCCCCTAAGGAGGAACCAGACTTGTGGAAGTCCACTATTTTTTTTCTGAGGTCTTGGCTGAGTTGCTTGAATTTTCAAGGGCAAAAAGGCAGTAGCGTTAAAGGTAGGCCTTTAAATACAGCCACAGGTGCCAATTAACTCCCAATCAACTCCTAATTATGACAACTGGCCAATCAGAAGCTTCTAAAAAGTCATTACATCAATTTCTGAAATCTTCCAGACCATTTAAAGAGACAGTCAACTTGGTGTATGTAAACTTTCGACCCACGGGAATTCTAGTGAATTAAAGCTGAAATAAATCTGTCTCTAATCAATTATTTTAAAATGACGTCGGATGTGGACAATGTAGATGCCCTAATTGACTCGCCAAAAGAAGTGTATGGTAACATGAAATGTGCAGAGTTGTGAAAAACTGAGTTTGAATATCTTTAACCTAGGTGTATGTAAACTTTTGGCCTCAACTGTAGCATAGCAGAAATAAGAACACCTCTCCTTTCCTTACCAGCTAAAACCTGCCAGCTAAAAATTTAGACTTGGATTTTGCCATTCTCATTCAAATGTGGAGACCTCCACAGAAAAAGAAGAGACCATCACCAAATGATGATAATGTGGACAGAAAAACACTGACGTAATTCTGTTGAACATTACCTTGCATGATGTTAGTTAGTTTGACACAGTAAGTACCTTTACTGATGGAAACTGTTAAAATGTTAATAAGACAAATTTTGTATCTTGAGTCTGTCGTGTCTGATTTAGTTTAAAACATCTGTAGGAAGCCTGCATTTTATAAGAAAATATATGAATATAACTAAGCCTATACTTTTATGAATGATCTTCTTGGTACTAAGTGTTCTATTCTAGTCTTCTTGGTTAAGTGTTCTGTTTTTAAATGGTTATTGCAGTGGGGATAGTTATTATATTTATTAAATTGATTAAAAATTGCATAGGTGACCACCTAAGATTTTTTTGGCCAGTCATTTCTTTCATCTACCCTCCACCTTGGCAGGTAAGCCAAACAGTGATGTATATGTTTGTAAATGTGCATGCTTGTGTTACAGCCTTTCACCATGCTTCTAACATACTGTAGATCAATGAAGATCAATTAATCCCCACAGAGCAGAGCCTGAGTTTTTTAATTTAATGTAATTTAATTTTTTAACCCCAACTCCCACCATGACCACTGTGGCTTGGCTTCCGAATACAAACTCGAGACTGAATATGATGTGGTCGGCTCAGGCCTACTCTGAATGATCTCCGCTATTCCTTAAACATTCTTTGGTTCACCCCTACATTCTTTATCTTTCTTCCCTCTTTCTGTGTCTGTCTCTCTTCCTCTCTTCCTTTGTCTCTGACTCTCTCCTCCTGTTTCTCTCTCTATTTCTATCCCTCTCTCTCTTACACAGAGCTTTATATTTCTTACATGTAGCAGTTGAATCAGTGTCTTGCTATATATGGGCTGATACAGCCTATTCAAGTACCTTTTCTAATGCAGGAACTGTCTGAAGAACAGAAGAAATGCAAGAAGTGCAATTTAATCCCGATGTCATTACCTAAACGCTGAGATAGGGCAGAGGATTACCACCAATGTAAATGAGATATGAGCTGCTGCTGTATTAGAGCACTGCCTTTGAATCCACAGGATGACTTCAGCAAATAGTCTAAGATAAGGAAATCTCTGTAATTACAGGGGAGCCAGGCCGGTCAATTCAGCCCTGTAAGTACCTGAGCACGCTTACTGTGGGGGGCGGGGGAGAGAGAGAGAGAGAGAGAGAGAGAGAGAGAGAGCATGCTATTCGCTGCAATATTAAGTGATTTTGTGCGATCAATAGAAGTACATGGTGCCAAATGAAAAGATGAGGGCCACAGCGCACATCCCTTTGTGGTTGCTATCGCTCTATCATATTTGGCAATATAATTTCCAAATTAAATGCTACGGTTCATTACATCCCAGTAGAGACTGTCTCTAATGGAATCAGAAGTACAGCAGACGTGCTTTGTGCCTGGTTCCTGCTCAGTTAAGACATTATTCTGTTCTAATTATCAGATAATAAAGGCTGAAATTATCATTTCTGATATTTACATGTGAGGAGTCAATCACCATTTGCAGAAGAGAGCTTTCAGTGAACAATTAAGTTCTAATAGGATACTTGTTTCATTCAGACCAATGTCTCACAATGAATCAAACAAGCTCTAACAAGCAACATCTGGAGGCAAAATATTGATGAGGTTATTGGTTATTGCCGGGCAGAGGTGGGTGGAAATGTGTTACATGTACCTTTCTACTGCACTCCAGACGTTGTACTTATATTACCTCATTATTCATAAATGAGATTTAATATTATTTTAATTGGAATGATTTCCTATGGCACATGAAAACAAGGAGAGAAGTGTAATATACAAACTGATATTTACACTTAAGATTTTGAATAAATCCTATAAAATGGATGTGCTCGTATGTACAGCCTTTGGATATGTCACATTGCTATAGAAGCTGGGTTGGATTTATGCAAAGTGTATTTTCTTTCTTTATACCACAAACCACCAAATGCCATATATTTGTTACAGTAAAGTCGGCAGGTCATCAGGAACTTCTCTAAATATCTACAATATTTTTCAATGCACACAGACACTGCCTGTGAAAATCAGAAACATATATTAAAATGGGAAGAAGGTCAAGAAACCCAAGAAAATGAAATATTCCTCTTACTCATTTGTGATAAAAACAGGCTTGTTTATACAGCCTACAGTTTTATTCCACCCATGTATAGAAAGCGTACTGTGGAGATGTTTAGGGTTCAGTGTTTGCTGATTTGGTGGAGAGAAATGTAGGCCCATGTTGAAGCATTGGTGCAGTCTATGTAGATCTGATGAAAAACACGTTTTCAATGCACAAAAATGCCAAGTTACTCACAAAGCACAGTCTATAAGTCATAATTCCAATCTAGGCCTGCCATTTATACTACCAAAAGTATTGATATCAAAATTACACCAAATTACAAGGAACAATATTAGCTATCTTAGCTCACACAAATTAAACAAGCTGTATTCTAATTGTTTCAATTAACTTGGTCCAGTGTTTGTTTCAATCATTTTTCCTTTACCATGAATGACAAATAAATGAATGTGTATGTCATATTGAATAGAAGTGTTTTTAGTGGCCAATTGTACATGACAGACCTACTAATTGTTTGTATGTCGGTAGAGGATATAGTGTGTAGGGCAAGCTAACATTAATGTGGTATTGCAGGGTAGCTACAGTAGCCTAATTAAGAAGTAGTTACTTGTACAGGCACAGCGGTGAATGTGGCTGCTTTGACTTTGATTTTTAAAGAAAATAAATATACCTGCCATGAAGAAGTCATTATTTTGCGCCAACTTATGTACCACCCATAACGTTACCTACTGGACCGAAGCGCAACGATATTGGAGCTTAATTTTGGAGGTGTCTGTACTAACGTTATACAAGGTATTAGCAAGGTAGCTCGTTAAACTCGATCAAAATGCTGAACTGTCTAAAGTGTGGGTGCATTTTATTTGGATTTCAGAAATAGAAATAAGTTTCCCACAAAGATCATACCAATTCAAAAGCTCTATTTGTGTTTTGCTCTATTAAATGTTTCATTTTTAGTTACCCAGCAAGCCAGTGTAATGAGTGAGAGGTTTATTTGAGTCTGTGGGGGCATTTGAACCCGTGCTTGTCACTCGTCTAAAAGTCCCATAGGCAAACACTCTACCCAGGGATGTGTACTAGTGATGTGGACGCTGGAGCTGCAAAGTGTTTTCTTTTAATGGAGAGAACTTCCATAAACGTCCATTTTGGATGTATATCCAAAGTTTTTATTGGCTGGTGTGCCTAAATGTTCAATGAGGAGTCATATTCTTTATGAGCCTTGAGCATTTGAGATGATGCAATTGGCAGGAACAAGAAGAAGGAGGAAACGTTATAAGGAGGGAGCATTATTGTGTGTGAAGTTGTTTGTGAATTCTGTCTGTTGAAATGGGATCAGAAGGTACATAAATTAATATTTTTAAGGGCTGAGACTGTGGTCATTATGGTTATTTTTGTAGGGAACTCTACAAACTGGCAACCTTTCGGTGCTGTGTAGGTATGGAGCATGCCACCCAGCCAAAGCGTAACAGTTTAGCCATGAAGCATGAAGAATATGTGAAATATTTATGGAATGCATACACCACCACCTTTCATTGTTTCTCAAACTCGATCCTGGGGTACCACTGTGTATGCTGGTTTTTATACCAACTAAAATTAAAATTTCAGAATTTTTACAAGCCATTCATTTTTCTTAATTTAACATTTAGACCAGTTATTTACCCTCTTAAGCCACAGAAATAGCTATGCATGCCATGAACACTAAAGTGAAGGCCCATATTCACATTGTCATCATTGGCATCCCAGTCTCGGAAGACCATAGATTTTTTGCACCTGGGAGTTGCGTCTGCTGTGGCTGTGGAGTCCAATCCGTGAGTGGCAGATTCGACTGCAGATGTTACATGTGTAGGCCGGCCCCGATGATGTTGATGGTGTGGTGGTGTCCTGTTGTTGTTACCGGTAACTGCTACCTCCCGTGTTATGCCTCCACTGCACAGTGGACTTGGAGATTCCTCTCCAGGGCACATGAGGCCTGGGCAAGGTGTATGGAGGCCCTGTGTTGCCCAGGCAACAGGGCTCCCCTCTCAGCTTCCCTGGCGTGATCCAAAGGAATGGTGAACCGATACATTTGGCGTCAGTTTGGCTGCAGGAGTTTCCAGAACAATGCTTCAAAATATTGAACTGCCTGACGGAGTGCAAGCCGTGTTTTTCTGTCAGGGTTTGCGCTCCCTTAGCCTTTTCCGTTCCAGAGGATACCCACAAGGCAGTGGGGGGTGCTATTTGACCCATAGGTGGGGCAGTGGTTGGCAGAAGCCACGGCGTATCCACTCACCGGTGGGCCCGTATGTCACGCCTCTGGGGCCCACTGCTGCTCCGAGATCCTCATGCAGTTCAGCATGGGATCGCGAGATATCCAGTTACCATGTGTTGCCGCGGGGAAGCACTGCAGGAGTCTTGGTGGTGGAGAGGCTATGTACTGGCAGGGGGAGGCTTACACACTCAGCTCCCCTCTTTGCTTCTCAAGGTTGAAGAGCTAGCCAGTGGCAGGCACACAAAACAGGTCGCTGAAAGCAGAAGTGCAAGCTACTGCAAAGCTACTGTTCTGCAGCATCATTCCAATGAAAAAAATCATTCCAATTAAAAAAGGCAACTGCACTCTTCACATCGAACATGCCCTGTGTTTTTCAACACCAACACAATTCACATTGTAGTACATTGCAAATGATTACATAAAGTCAAAAATCAGTAGGCACCTAATTTGTGTGAACACATGGCCACTAAAACTAACCATTTGGTGGATAATGAAGAATTTTAAAAAATTATGATAACAAGCCAAACCTGCTTTGTGTTAAGAAATGTAAAGAAAAAGTTATGAATGTACTTGTGTTCAGCAACCTAATTATAAACCTATTGATTCACCTCAGTCTTTTAATTCATTCAATTAAAATAAAAAAAATAAAAATTTAAAAAATCTTTTAATGTAATTGTTTCCAAAACAACACAACAAACACAGTGTGAACATCGGACTTCATAATGGCTTAAAGACCCCCTCCACTCAAAAATGTGTTCTGCTTCCTGGAAGCATGACTTTCACTATACAGATATATTTTTGTGCAGAACTTTCTTCACCATTCACCATTCTTCCATTGTAGACTGAAAGCTTCTCTGTACTTTCTTGAAATTTTGGTTGGAAATGTGTATGTACAAGAAAAATGTGTGATGTCACAAATATGTTGAACCTATCATGGTCCACTATACAGAGATAATGTCAGTAGAGTAGAGCTTTATTGTAGCAGCAAACACAAATTTGACAGGTCTTCTATCAATAGCTTAACAAAAGTCATCTGAGGGCTTAGAACCAGAGGGGTGTAAGTGACATTTGACAAACTTTACAGGAGAGTCAAAACAATAAATGACCATACTTTGTCCTGACTGTGTTTATTAAGATTAATCTTCCACATTAAAACTGCATACACATTTGGATGAAAATATACTTAATGAACAATAGTATGAAATTTATAGAAGACTTTTTAAATATATTTCTTAAAAATGTGGAAAAAAGTCACATACGCCGTTTTGGAACCAACAAGGCCATGCGTTAATGAGTTTAAAAAAACAGTAATTTATTGTGATAATACAAAATTATGTATAATACCTACCACAACTATAATGTGTATGTAATAAAGGTATGTTTATCTCTGTATCCATAAATGTTTTTAATGCATTTTGGAAAACAGCAACACAGTTTCCTTGATCAATTCATGGGACACTTTCTAATAAATTGCCAAGCAGTCCTCTGGATCTGGCTTCCTCCTACGTACTTCTCATTAGAGCTGCAGCAAGAGAGCGAAACACAGCAACTACACAAACACACACACACACACACACACACACACACACACACACACACACACACACACACATCTGCACATGTACAGTACACACATACTCACTATATTATATTAATTAATTAACAGTAATTCATTTCGCTGAGACATTAATCCTGGCCAAATAACCGATTAACAATTGAAAATACAGAACATTGGGAATGTGAAATATATAACAATAAAAAAATAACAATATATTTCATACAGATCATGTAAGTCTCACATGGATTTTTTTTCATGAGATACTAGCCTACTCTGACTGACTGACTTGCAAAGACTTGTAGAAGTCCACATAGGAGTGAGGGATACTCCCATTTCTGCAAAGCGTGAGTATGTCTTTCTTTTTCTCGACACTGATCCCAGGAGGACTTGTGTGCATGTTCTTTGGCTCAATTGCATGGGACCCTCTGGTCTCCTGCTTTGAAACTTCAAGCATTCTAAATGCTGGGTCGGAAAGTTCATATTTGAACCAAATCACTTTGGGATCCTCTTTGACATAGCGAAGCCATTTGATTTTCTGCCAACGCACAGCTTGTCCCTCTGTATCTCTGGTCCTGTTTCTGACTGATTCAAAATGCCGCTTCCCGACTCATCTACAACCTTCCCAAATTCTCCCACGTCACTCCTCTGCTGCGATCACTCCACTGACTACTGGTCGCTGCCAGGATCCGGTTCAAAGCCCTGACCCTCGCCTACACTGCAGTCAACAGGACAGCCCCTATCTACTTGCAGGACATGATTCGATCCTATACGCCTGCTCGACCACTCTGCTCTGCAGCAGCAGGGCGCCTTGTACCCCCTCCCACCCGAGTAAAGGGATCACAGAGCTTCTCCACCCTAGATCCCCAGTGGTGGAACAAACTCCCTGTCCCTTTTTGAACGTCTCCCTCACTACCCATCTTCCACCGTGGTGTGAAGACTCATCTCTTCAGACTATACCTGGACTAACTACCACCACTCTGTATATTTCATTCTAAATCCCCCTTTCATGACACTCATTACATGTTCCCCCATCCCAGCACTTTTTGTAATTTGTATTTGTCCTAATATTGTAGCTTGTTCTTCTGCCTAGTTGGCTTGGCAGAGGTTAGGTCAGAATAGTGTTCACTGTGTGAACTAAACTGTGTTCTTGGCTAGAAATAGCTGTACAAAATAAGTTTTGTATCTTATTGAACCTGTGTTTTGTAGTTGTCCATGACCATGGAATGCACTTTTGTACGTCGCTTTGGATAAAAGCTTCTACCAAATAAATGTAATGTAATGTAATGACAATGTGTTGAGAAAATGACTTGAAGTCAAGGAAGTCGCTGTGCCCAAGTTCAACCACCTTGTATGGCTTGCTCCTCCTTGCCACTCTCACAGGAGTATAATAACCCACTGGGCTGTATACAGGCACGTTTCTCCTGGCTGTCTCAATTGCAGCATGGACACTGTCGCATTCCATCTGGCTACCTTTCACACATGCAGCTGTCTAGCTAGTTGCTAGCTAGAATGCTAGCTTTAACCTTGCTAAGACCAATTTAGTTTAACTTACCTTTGTTACTCAGGGCTGACTTTGAATCCTGGATTGATACATTGTCTCCACCATCTTGAAATAAGCTCAATAAAACATCTTCAACAGTAAAACGCTGTCTTCTCCTCACGGTTGAGCTGGCTGACTTACATGTCTTATCAGCCATTTTGGCTCATGTGCTGTCCACAAGCTTCACCCACGATACATTTCTCAAGGCCAAAAGGGCGTAAGCGCACATACGCCTTTTTCTCTCCAAATATTTCAGTGTGTTCAGCGTTAGGTCTTTCAGTTTTTGATTAATTACTCTGGATTGATTTAGAATTCACGTGTCCTTCTGGCACTATAAAGATCTCACAGAGAGTTTTCATTTGATATAGCTATATAACTCATTTTCGCTAAAAATGTCACTTATGCCCTTCTGGTTCTAAGCCCTCGCATTATTCTTTATACGTCACTTCAGATACTGAAATCCATCTACCTATGACCAGTTCTACCTAATTACCTAGTTAGCTACAGTTATTTTCAGTTGCAAGCTGATTGGAAATGCAAATTGAGAACTAAACTTACCATTTAGATACATCCACGAGTCTCTTATTTTGGAGAAGAGTAGGGTCTTCTTTGGACTCTGAGTCTGACTGCGGCTCAAACATGTATGACTGTATTTCCCAATGCTGCCTCTTGTTGCCATCATGGAGTGAAGTACTCAATGTTATTTAGCTGGCTTACCTGGGGGAAGGTGTGGGGGGTTGGAGGGCATGGGTGCCTTGCCAATTTGCATACTTATAGATTCCAGCATCCTCAATAAGGGTGAAAGTGTAGAGATGCTACTAAGCCATTTTAAGTTGAACATTGTTGATGTAAAAATCATATTAAAAAAATTATTAGAAATTATTATTATATAAAATTTTAAGAAATATTAAAAACTCATCTGGAGGGGTTTTCTAAGAGGGTACATAATCCCTACAAACATGAAAAACACTTTTTAACAGCTTGTTAAAATACTGGGACTGCAATTGGTGGTTGCAATTGGTGGTTGCAACAAAAACCACCAACCACTCCAGAAGCGAGTTTGAGAACCACTGATTTAAATCATTACAGATAAATATGCCTATTAACCCATAAGTAAGCTCAGCAGAGAGTCAGTCCCATGGTCATGGAGCCAGAGGCTCCAAAGTATACAGTTAAACATTGTTACAATAACAATATGTGAAATTTAACTTACAATATCTATCAGCCACTTTTTTCGCTTACCAGCTTAGCTATAAAATGTTATTATGCTCAGAAATAAATGCTGCAGATGAAATAACGAGGCACCTAGGGTTGGGTAACGAAAACCGGTACCTTAATGGCGCCGGTTCCTATATGGTCAGCACCAACTGGACCGAATCACTGCGCAAATTTTGGTGCCTTGTTTTGGTGCCACTTTTTAGCCCCTCCAAGAAATCGCAATCTTGCGATCGCAATAATTAATGCAAATTCAACCAAACTCCACAGTATTTGCAATTTTGCCAAATTCCCGCGATTTCTCTGCATAATTGTCCAAACCCAGAGTCGTATAAAGAGCCGTATATATGGGTTAGCGCATATAAAACAAGCACGGAACCGTCCAGACCCACGGCGTAACTCACTCCCGCAGACACATTTTAGCTGGCACCACCTGCGCATGCGTCCTACTAAACGAAGCACCACCTGCGCATGCGTCCCACAAAACGTCCCTCAAAGGTCGTCCATGAGTGAGTGACCACAATTTGGCATGCATAGCCCACGTCGCCAAAAAATACGTAGCAAAATGCATCTGTAGGGGCTGCGGTCATAAAGAAATGCATGACAAAATGGTTAGGGCAAGTAATCATAAGTACTTATCTGTCACAGGAGTCTTCAATAATGTTGAATGGTGAACCATTTTGTGAATAAATTTGTTCTCTGATGAAACAATATCTTTGTTGGCAGATGGCTCCTTCAGACAATCTCTGTTATCAACACTGCTATCTAGCATAATTAGCAAGCATAGCGTAGCTCGACCTGTGTAACGTTACTTGTTGCTCCGCTGGGAAAGACCATTCATCACTGCATACAACTTGGTTTAATCCAAAAGTCCGTTTGGAAACTTTGTATTAAAATAACTCCTCATTTACAGCTAGCAAGGCTCTTCAACCTCTCCTCTCATCAAAACGAACGGCAAAACAGGAAATGACGGGGTTTATGGAAATGTGGTCTTATGGGAATTAGGCTACCAATTAGTAAAAAAAAATCTCTCGAATCACTCGCAGAGGTGGGTGGGTGTATGTGTCTTTGATGTAGGAGTAGATAAGAAAAAAGTTTCCACTTGGTCTTTCTTTTACTGTTAATTTAACTGTTATTGAGTTATGTTATGAAAAAGTATGTTTTTTATTTATAATTAGAGTAAATTTAAACTGTTCACAGAGTTCATATTGTTCATATCGTTGTCATACCTTTGTAATAAAAAAGAATCAAATCATTAAAGTTGTTGTTTGCTTTTTATTTTAAAGAAGGTATCGGTTCAGGCACCGTTTAGGAATTGGTACCGTTTTAAAGTATTGGTTTTGGCACCGGTATCAGAAAAATCCAAACGATACCCAACCCTAGAGACCTGACAGTGATATTATATTTACATTTCAATTCTAATACAACCTAACGTTGATTCACGGTTTCTCTCTATTCACTAATTTAATTTACTCCTTAACAAAAAATAAAGCAGCATTTCCTGTGGTAATCCAAGTAAAACAGCATGAGCGCAGTGAGGTCAGAAGCCGGAAATTTCCCACTTGAAATATCCGAGTTTCGAGTTGTCTTGAACACAGCGTGAACTTGAACTTGTTGTCTTGAACTTGAATCCAGATGCCAAGACTGAGACAAAGTGCAAAAGAACTCAGCTGAAAAGCTTTCATGTTATTTGGCTTGTCTTGTCTTTGTTTTTTTTAATTTAATATATACCAGAACCTATGAGGGTCCGGTGAAAGGAGAAGATTTTGTTTGCTTGTTTGTTTAAAGAACTCACTCTCATTTGACTAATAAAATAGTGGTAAAATCCAGAATTTTTGTATGTCCTTGTATCTAATTCTTCTCTCCCTCCCAGGAGAATTTGTGTACGACATGGGTTTATTTAAGGGTTTGTGAGAATTGTGCTCTAAGTAGCATTATGGTTGCTTGTATCGAAATGTTAATTCTTTTTGAAAAGTCAGTGCTGGCCTCTCATTACAAAAGTAGTAGCCTACAACGTACAGAGCCCTTGAATTTTTTAGCAATACATGTCCTTGATATTAAAGGTCATACATCACATTTGTTCTCTGAATTCTTACAAGAAAGTATCAGCCCATTAAATAAATCAATGGCCCAGTTTGTTATTTATTGCTTATTGTGGAGCCTGTTGCAGATACTAAGTTCCAGATCAAGTGTTGAAAGCAAGGCCATAACTATAATACAGATATAATCAAATATATATATATATATATATATATATATATATATATATATATATAATTTTTTTGATAATAAATAATAAATGTATTTTGATAGTTATGTTTTGCTATTCTGTGGCAGCCAGCTATGGATTACCATCCAAAATAATCCTCATCATTCACACCAGTAAGTAATGATAATTGTTACCATCAAAATGGCCACGCATAAAAATAGTTTGCCGGTCATTCTGAGACTTAATTCAAATAGCGGTTATATTTCCCAGAAGTGATAATTGTTTTTTTTAAATATTTATTGGACCCAATTATAACCATTAAATTGTAAGAAACACTATTATATTATTGAGACCTGTTTAGCAGATAAGGACAGGTTGGACACAAAAGAAAGCAACATAAGCTAGGTTTTACCGTCAAATAGTTAAACCTGCAGATCATTCAGTATCACTCGCACCAACATTTGGGAAGCTGGTGAAGGGAGGGAAAGCACTGCGGCATACACCAGTGCTAGCTTTTTAGCAAAATATTTTAGCAAATATTGTGGTTCCCTTCATTTTTTGGAAAAGAAAAGAGTGTATTGGTTTTTCTGCAACCAGGGGCACGATGTGAAGTCACTTCCAACTTAGCTTGCCCGCACAAAAGTGGCAAGAACACCAATTACATATTACAAGTAGAAAGGATTTCACTGGTTGTAACGTTTTAGTGATGTACATGTACCCTGCTAATCCCACCCACTGTAAACCCGGCATTCAGCTGGGAAAGCAAGCCAATCTTGGCCCAAGAATCATTTAAAACTATTTCTGGGTCATTTGTGAATGCAAAAAAGTATTAAAACAACACATTTGTAAAGAATTCACAGATTTCAGCTTCCTGGGCCTTTAACCATAATAAAGATAGCTAGATAGATAGGTCACTAGCTGGCTAGGGAGAGAGATACACTATATGCCCATAAGTATGTGGACACCCCTTAATCTGGGGCTTTCATGGTTTGGGCTAGTTCCCTTAGTTCCAGCAAAAGCTAATCTTAATGCAATGACATTCTAGGCTATTCTGTGCTTTTGTGTTTAGAAAGTGTTGTGTTGTGTCACAAACCTTTGTAAATTCGGTAAAATAGTTTATTTCAGTTTGTAATTTTAAGTAGTTATTAATTATTCATCCAATCACATTATTTTTAAATAAGCTATTTTATCATTGTTTCAATCCTTGTCATGTCCACTTCATTTCATTAAGTCAGGCTTTACTGACTGTTTGAACTGTAGTAGAGATTCAATTTATCTTTGTAACAACTTCGACCTAACCTCTCTACATAAAGATGAATGATTAAAATTACAGATAGGCCTACAGTTTTTCATTGACTTCTGAGTGGCTCATTTGGTTAAGGCACCACACTGTGGTGCGTGGATGAGCTCCTTGGTCTCGGACTGAATCTGGACCTTGTTAGTGCAAAATCAGGTTGGTAGTCCCATTGGCCAATTTCATCACCCAGGTTATGGGAGGGTTCAGTCAGTTAGGGGTCTGCATTTCATTGCTCTTTAGCAACCCCACTGGTTGGACAAGCACCCATGAACTGCATGCCAAGGCTGCATATGAGATGTATTCCTCCAACTCAACTCTATGTGGCTGGCTGTGGGCTGCGTTGTGGAAAAAGTAGCGCTGGTGATGCCACGTTTCAGAGAAAAACCATGACTGCCTTCACTCTTTCGAATCGACAGTGAGGGCTTGCGCATGAACACGGCTACAAATAGTAACTGGATATTTCAAAATTGTGGTGGAAATTGGACATAGTCCCACGTTGGGCGCCAAAAAATGTTTTCAGCCTGCACATTGCACCTCATGCTTCAACGTCCACATACCATGTGGAAGGATTCTTTGAGGGTAAGTGAGGATGTTTTACCGCATACACAGTATACGACCTGTAGGAATGTTAAGAAATAGGAGTTTAGAATTTTGTGTTTCATTCTGTTTAGTTGATCAAATGAGTCAAAGCACCAACATTTATTCCTGAATACATATTTTGAGCAAATGTTTCAAAACAAGATTACTGCAACAAGATTGATATCAGCTGCAGTGGTTTTGAAAGCCCAGAAAACAAGACTGGTGAAGGTTGGGTTTGACTTTTTTTGTAAATATGAGATAGAAACCCAAAAAATGATTTGAACGGTTGAGACAGCCCTATTTTTTCAGGAGTGATAGGCTTCTCATTATCTGCTTGCATATCAGAGGACAGAAAAGGAAAACTGATTTTTGAAAGAAATTTAATATTGTGATCCCACTTGAATTTGACGTGTAGCAAAAATATTAATGTGCTCTCTGTACACATTCAAAAAGGGATAGCTGGTATGTATGATGTTTATCAACGTGGAGAATCTGGTCTGTCTACCCTAGTTTCCACTTTTTGGAAAACTTATTGTTATGCACAGTGTAAGAAGTACAGTAATTTGACCCTACAGCTATGCCTTCAGTGCTTCCCAGACAGTAGTGTTGATGACATTAGAGAACAAGTTGGTATCTAGGGAATCAATAATCATCTTAGAGATCAATTTCACAAACTCCTTATCACACAAAAGCAAAGTATTAATCTGCGGTTGTTTTCTCTGAATTCTTTGAGAGGAGTAAGTAATTTCCGAAATGACTGGGACATGAGATCATAATACTTTGGTCATTGCAAGGTGGACCAATGTAAAACTGTCTGTCATTGGGGGTTAAGACAAAAATCACAGAATGGAAGGACTGTCCACACTCCATTTGGAACAAAAAAAAAGAAAAAAGAAAAGAAAATATACAGCTTTGAAAGGAACAGTGAGAACTTTATTGCAATATTTAATATTTTGTTAAATATGTTATGGTTTGTGGTAGCTTGCTATTCACAGCTGAGCTACCAATAATAAAAACAGTCAATGCTAGCATTACAAATTGCTACATGTAACTTTCAAACTGTATTTTGTGACTGTTTATCAAATGTAAATCTGTCATTAACAGCCTACATCCAGCAAATGAAATTGCACGCACACACACACACACACACACATATATGTATATATATATATATACAGTACTGTGCAAAAGTCTTAGGCACCTGTAAAAAAATGCTGTACAGCTAAGATGCTATCAAAAATAATGAAATGAAAGGTTATAAATATCGAAAAAATAATATAAAGAGCAGTAAATAGTTAAAAACTAAATAAAATCAATGTTTGGTGTGACCACCCTTCGCCTTTAAAACTACATCAATTCTCTTAGGTACACTGTCCTGCAGTTTTATAAGAAAATCAGCTGGTAGGTTGTTCCAAGCATTTTGGAGAACTTACCACAGTTCTTCTGCAGACTTTTGGCTGTTTCGCTTGCTTCTGGCTCTCCAGGTAATCCCAGAGACCCTTGATAAAGTTTTTATCTGAAAAGTAGTCTATTACTTAAAATATTACTTTATTTAACAAAATACAAAAATGTATCTGTAAAATTTCATTTTTTGGAAAATTCATGTTTGGAAATCTCAAATTTGCTCTTTTCTACTAACACACTAATGCAGAAAACAAAAAATAAACTAAATAAATAAATAAATAAGACCAAATATATAGCATATATTATATTTACAAATCTAGGGTGCCTAAGACCCTTGCACACAGTACATGTCCCATATAACCAACAAACCTGAGGTTTCAGTTGTTGAACTATGAGGTTTATGTTTTCATTACATATCAAAAAAATTAAAAAAAGATGGGGCCGGATGTGTGAACTACAAGCTGAAAAATGTGTGTCATAATTCTGTAAGGATTTCTGCAGTGACACAATTTTAGTAGTTTTGGCTCTGTACTCCACCACGTTGGATTTGAAATGACACAATGAATGTAAAGTTAAACTGCAAACTGTCAACTTTAATTTGACCGTATTTACAGTACATCCATATTGGGTGACTCATGTACGAATTACAACTCTTTTTATACATAGTCCCCCCCATTTTATGGGACCACAAGCTATTGGCATTTGACTGCTCAGCTGTTTTGTGGCCAATATCCCCCCATTTTAGGGGACCAAAAGTAATTGGGCAACTGACTGCTCAGCTGGTTCTTGGACAGCTGTGTGTCATTACAGTGTTAATTCATAAACAAGAAGGCTCATAAAAGTTAAAGAGTTGATTCTAGGTGTGGAATTTGCATATGGAGTCTGGCTGTTGTCAACACGAGAACGAAAGAAGTATCAATGCAAGTTAAGCAAGCCATCATGAGGCAGAAAAATCTGAATAAATCGATCAGAGGTATACCCAAAACATTGGGTCAAAATCAGAAAGCCCCACTCCCAAAAAAAGAAAAAACAGGGCTGTAGTCCAGACCTGGCAGTGCATCACCCAGGATGATACCCAGCATAGATCTGCTGATGTCTATGGGTCGCAGCTTCAACCAGTCCTGGAATTTACTAATTACTTTTGGTCCCCTAAAATAGGGAGGCAGACTATAGCCGCGTTTCCACCGCAGGAACTATACCCCGGAACTAGGAACCTTTTGAGGAACTCAGTGCGTTTCCACCGCAGGAACTAGGGTCTAAATTTAGTTCTGGGGGCTTTGTTTTACCCCCCAAAACGTTCCTGCTCGGGGGGTAGTACTTTCCGAAAGTACAGGAACCTTTTGGGTGGAGCTTGCAGCGCTGAACATTTCTGATTGGTCGAGTACTCGTAGCATTTGTGTTGTATTTATTTTCCGCCATTACCCGCCATGTTTGAAAATATGCAGCGGCAAACCAATTTATTTTCATAATAACTTCAAATCAAACTTGTATGTTATGCGGCGCAGTAGCCTACTTTTGGTTATAGCCTGCCAACGTCTTGGAATTATAACGTGTGCTCTTCTGTTCTTTTCTTGCTTTAGTATTCGTTTTATAAAATGCTAAGCATTCGTGCTGGGACAGCATATTACGTAGGCTACCAAAACATTCAAACGGATTAATTCGGTTGCTGAATATTTTCTTCCGGATTTTCTTTGTTAGCCCGTTGTTGACTCAAAACGTTTGATACAGTTATGTGAGGTATGCGGTAGTTCTGCATAATTAACATTGGTGATACAGTACAAGCAAACTGGAAATCACCTTCCGCACTTTTTATCCGGGTAAAATAACAGGTTAATTCTAGTAATCTTCCCTTTAGCTTTTTCAGACTGCCGTAATTTTACTCAATTTTACTGCCATTTTTCAATTCCACGAAAAGACCAGGAAGACTATGGACTCATTTATGGTGCATGGTTCGCATCTGGAGGGCACACTTCGCTGCTCGGCTAGCAGTAACTTCGAAGGAAAGCAAACGGTGGCTGTACCACTACTAATTTACATTTTCACGCAAGTCCGAGTTTTCGTTCTATTCTTGTCATTTTGCGATTAGCCTGATATGGAATTGACGACGAGAAAGTAATAAAACAGCAAATTGTTTACAACGTGTGCATGTTTTCTGCTGTTAATGAATGTGTTTGAGAGGATATATGAAAATCAATAAATACAAAAGTAACCATATATAGTCATTGTTGGTAACCCGTTGTATATAAGTGGAATAAACCCCTCCGGGCTGTCCCGGTTATTAGAAAATAATGTAGGCTACTTCGGTGGTAGTGTGGGGTTACAGAAGAAATCATATGACAGATGGACCGACGACAACGTCAGTGAGCTAATTTGCCTAATCTTCGCGGTACTTTAGACCCCGGTGGAAACGCAGACAACCATTGGCTGAAGGAACCTTTTAGTTCCTGGTAAAGTAGTTCCTGGGACTGAAAGTTCCGGGTAATTTTGGTGGAAACGCGGCTTATGTATAAAAAGGACTGTAGTTCCTACACAGATCACTCTGACGATCTGTACTTTAACCTCATACTCATTTAAATCCCAATGTGTTGGAATACACAGCCAAAACTGTCCATATACTTACAGTACAACTGGCACTATATGTGAACACACATGAATGTGCTTATGAACAAACACACACACACACACACACACACACAAACACGCACACACACTCAGAAACACACACACACACACGTGCATGCACGCACATACAGTACACATATAAATTGTTATGCCACAGAAATATCCAGCCCATGGCTGTAGATCTTTCTAAATCCTTCCTTTACTTCTCAGTTCCTTGTAGTCTTTGAGGTCCTTCACTGGCACAAGGTCACAGTGTAGGCTTTAATTGCAGGGAGCTGTTATGTGCTTTCATGGGCTTTGCCATGATAAATTACTCATTGGTTGAAAAGCTAGTCTATATAAACAAGCTTATCTCTGCCCAAAGACTTTAATGAAAAATGACTTGCGAGTATCATTGTTAATCACGGTAATTGTTAATGTTAAGAGGGCTGGTTTCTGGAGTCTCCCTATTATTGATTTAATTTTATACATAAAGAACAATCTGCCACCCCTCCCGTGCATTCTAATTTCTAATAATCTTCCTCTTTACTTATTTATAGCCTTTGTGCGTCTCATTCTGGCTATCTGAAGATAAGAGAAACCCCTCTTTTACCTTTCACATAATACTGTACCCTCACAAAAAAAGGAAAACCTGAAATCTCAGAAGATATTTTAAATGTAAAAATAGAATCTTAAAACATTTCAGTTATTTTCTTTTCCATAACTGCAGTTTTATAGATACCTTTCATTATTATAGCATTCAGTTACATTTTTCCAAATCCTGTATGTGAGTGTTTAATTGACACATTTCACAGTGTATGCAATATAAATGAATTGCCATGTACATATTAAAAAAGTGTGTTCATTAAAATTGTTGATCTCATAATTTTGCATGGATTACAACTTCTTTCATGAAGATGGACATATATTCCAATTCTGCTATACAATTATCACCAAATATTTTGTATAATTAAATATTATTGTTATTTTTGTCAAAGGTGATGTACAAAGCTGTGATATAACAGACAATTTAGTTGTGATTTTTAATCCGAATGTAGCAATAACATCAATCTATTTCACAGAGCAGTACAGTGACCTTGAACCTTAATTTTGCCCTTTGTAACGTATCACACTGCTAAACTGATGCCCACACAATGTCTTCTGTGTGCCCTCACAGTCTGCTAGATTTTATTGGACTATTTAAATCATCATGTGGACCTACAGTAACTGGGGTTAAACGGGGGAATCGGACATAATTGGTTCAATTAAGGACACCATTTGCTCATTTGGGTAATTAAAATGGAAAATGGATAAGAGAGGAATACCCAGGTCCTGTAGACTGAACACCAAATACTGTGTCTGGTGTCCACTGTGTGCAATTCTCTGGACCAACTGCACAGCGTGAGGTCTGAGTACTTTTGTGCCATTCACATTGAGGAGTCATGTGGCCTTTTCTTTGATGTCATCATGCAGGTTCCCTTTAATAAGCATGCTATAATATACTAATTATGATCACAGATCACAAGCTACTTATGTATGTTTCAGTCTGTGACTGATAATGCATGGTGTGATGCCAATCAAACTAGGATGTATGACATCTCAGCATAAACCTATACTGTCACATATGAGAAATTGTTTTGCTGTATCCTCTAATGTTCAACCCAAAATGTGTACTGAAACACGGAAAATCTCTCAGACACTCCGAAAATGATATCATGGATTTCCATGATAAATGAGGCTGCATATGTAAATCAATGGAAATGTGTGTCTTTGGGCTTATACATAACAAAATTCCGAGGAGGATGGTTACGCCTTGGCGGGGTGGCATGCCCCATACCTATACAGCACCGAGAGTTTGGCACTTTTCAGGGTTCTGCACAGAAATAACTACAACAGCCACAGACTCTCAGACCTTAATAAGATTAATTTCGGTACATTCTGACCCCATTTCAACAGACATAATTCGCAAACAACTTCACACATCCACACAATAAAGCCCCAAATTTAGGGGATTTTGTATTTTTTCCTTCTTCTTCTTCTTCCTGCCCACATGCACATATTTAATATTGCTTCCCATTGGACATTTATTCAACATTTCTGAACATTTATAGCTACATCTGCCAATAACAACATCTCATCACAGTAGCCAATTACAGATGTTGCAAAAATGGTATAAAAACTCTGGTCACCATATTCGTATTGTGTGGAAGCTAGCTTGCTTGCTTAACTAACTATGAAACAGTGTTCGAATTACGGGCGGAATTGGGGGGGTCTGACCCCCATAATTAAGACTTGGACCCCCCCAGAAAAGGTAAAAACCCCCAGGTTGGGGGGGTCGAAACATTTATATATCCTTCTTACCTGTAATCGTAAATATTACAATATATTTCCCATCAGTGGCATCACTAGGATTGTCTGATACCCCAATTCCGCCCGTAATTCGAACACTGCCTAAAAACATTTAAATGGTTGCTTTTACAACTGTATAATCTTTTTGGGAAGCTCATTTATATTTTATTTACACACATTCTCTATCATTTCACAGGCAAACCGCACATAATATTGTTTAATGACTCCAACACCTAAACATGATTATACGGCAGGCCATAAAACCTTGGACTCAATTTTTAAAAATAACCTAACCACACTACCGTGAACCAAAGCACGGTGCGGCCTGCTATACAGCCAGAATTGTTTCATTTAGCCTATATTGTACAGCTGGCCAGCTACTTAGCTCAGCTTCATTCAACCAGATGACAACAGTCCCTAAAAACAAAATGTGGTTGTGGCAACGTACTGTTAACATCCTCTATTGGTCTCATAACGTCTTCTTTACATATCAAATTACGTAGTATAAATGTAAAAACGTAAGACCAGGGCCTCGTCGCTGCGACGTTGCAAATCAACGTTGTTGATACGTAACAATTACGTCCTTAAAACTTTTGACAATGTAATATAATAACCTTACCCCAACGTTGTGATTACGTCGGCAGGCAGTCATCACACAACGTTGTGAATCCATCAGTCATAACATTATAGATTTACGTTGCTGACACATTGTTTAAACTTCTTTAATACGTTATTGACCTTTCCACAACATTGCTGATTGGTCACTTACTTACTAAACCCTGACCATACATTTAGATTTTGTGTATTAAAAAAATGTATATCATGGTGTTGTAATTTTGATCTCCATTCTATCCTACCAATGAAATGCCATTGCTTCTGTAATTCATGTTTTCAAAATTTATTTTCAAAGATACTCAGTGCAGCAGTAAAAAATGTACATATCAAGCCCAAATAGAATAGAAAGCCTTTATTGTCATTGTATAGAATACCATTGAGGTCAGGTTCAAGTTACATTTCTGGGTAGGCAATATGTACTGCAGCAAGCCTAATTATGGTACAGAAGATGAGACAAACATACAAAACTAGATACAAAAACAACATAAAAAGGGTGACTTGCACTAGTGCAATGTCCATAGCAGGTCCCCCAAAGCATACATGCTAGTATAATATACAGTACCTCCTCATCACCATAATCACTTCCATCACCATCATAAGCATCAACTGCAGCATACTGACAATATCATGACTACCTCCTCCATAGTATTTTTCTGATAAAATGATGGCATTGCCATCATTACAATTTCTTGCTTTGTCAACAGATTAAAGTGCACAAGAACTAAATTAAAACACCCAAAACTGCTGGTCAATAAAATATACATTGTCTTGCATTGTTGTAGTTGCAGGACAGTGATAACCATAAACCAATGATTTCAACATAATAGCAGTAGCTGGGTTTACATGGAGCCTAATATTCCGATTAAAATCGGTTTAAAAGCCCAAGCAGAATGAAAATGCTCCATATAAACACTTCAATCAGAATAAACAGGCCCAAACCGATTATAATTTCAATCGGTTGCAGAGGGGTAGTTTAAACCTTTTCATAAACCGATCAAAAGAAAAATTGTACCATGTAAACGATGAAACTGATTATTTTCTGGTTGCGTTCTTTCTGCGCATGCCCACTGTCTTGACGTAAATGCGTGGTGACGTACGTTTCTCTCCACTGATCAAACACGTCGTGATGTATTCATCACTTTTGCGCATGTGACACAGCTGTTCCGATTAAATGCGTCGGCCCCAAGGGGCAACAACCAGAGGGCAACAACTTGCCTCTATGAGTGAAGCCTTTTACCCCAGTGGCTACTGCGAGAACTGCAATGCCTGGTTGCAAAAAGAACTTGAAACCCCGCCCACCCAATGTTAAGTCAATGGGGAAAGCCTGAAAAGTTTTTTCTCTGCGGAAATATGAAGTCAATACATTTTTTACACAAGAAATGATGGTTTAACTAGTTAATCCCATCCCTTGTAATGTCTCCCCTGGGTCTGATTTTTAAAAATAATTCTGCCAAAATTCCCAAATCTGGGTTAATTTCAGTGCGTGCAATGTGGCTTGTCCTACTAACGTATGACCATATAAGGATTTCCCCATCCTCGCAGCCAGGCAATTTTGCTTCAGCGGCAGGTGTGATGCTGTGTCGTTTTATTCCGATTAGCTAGCTACATACGATCTCACCATTTGAAAGACAACTTGGGTAAATCCGACGACTGTCTTGTAAAAATCTAAATGTCCAAAATATAAAATTGTAAATGCTTGTCCAATAGAAATAAACAAAATATAAAATAGCCATGTGCAAATTCAAATATGGCCTAAATCATATCCCTTTAAATAAAACAATACACAGGCGGTTCGTCAGAAGAGGAGGATTTTCGCTTTCTGTTGGACTCTATTAAGTCTGTATACCCCGTCAGTTTGTTGGGGTGAACCCTCCGTTGACAGAAAAAATAACAATCAGGCTACAGGGATTTATCCATTAAAATAGACTCATCATCACAACAAAGAGGAGCCTGCTCAAATTCAAACAGAAACTTTATATGTGGGAAACATAATGCTTTGTAGCACCATTATTTATTTATTACCGTAAATCAACAATACAGTTCAATCCGCTTCTGTTTTGCTCCAGAAAACGATGTCATCTAGGTCTATCAGCAAACATACGGCTTAGCTATGCCCAGAAGTCCTCAATAATAATAATAGTATTTCCCAAGAAATTACGAATAATCGTTGACCACGTTCCGTGCTGCGTCTTTTACTGCTACCACAGAGTAAATGAATAAGTGAATGCGATGATAAGAAAAATTTCGGTTACTCTGACCTAAAAAACGCTATTCCAAAAGCAAAATTAGACATGTTATATATCGTTAGAAAGCTTATACTCTCACCTGCTGAATAAATGAATTGTCAATCAAGCCAGACTGTACTAAAAAGGGCGACAACACTAAAAACAACGCGTGTGCCCGTATATTTCACAAACGGATTGTCCAAGACAATAAATGACCACTCAGTCAAATAGTTAGCTATCCACAGCCAAAACTAACCTACAACTTACTGCCACATATTTTCTCAAGTTCGAAGTTGAGTTCTTGTAGGCTGAAATGTCCACATTTCTAAGCAGACAAAGAAGGCAGCGCATAATGTAACTACTGTTTTTGGTAGTCTGTAAGTAAAACGTAGTTTGAACGTGAGGCCAGGAGTGTTCTGCCTCCTACGAATCACCCGCCGTTGTTTCAGCCATTGTTGTCGCCCACTCATCCTTCTGTGTGCTGTGACTGGCTACGTTTGATTGGTGAAACGGAGTCATGTGGGGCTATGACAGAGCCAAAGCAAAGACCAGTCAGCCTCTTTGGCTGAAGTCTGTCTGAGAGAATGAAACGAACAGAACGTGCATTGAATAAAAAATGGGTAAAAAATAAAAGTAACGAGCGGAATGTAGCCGAATATAACGGAGTAAAAGTAACATTTTTTCTTCACAAATATACTCGAGTACAAGTGAAAAGTATGTTGCATTAAAACTACTCTTACAAGTACAATTTATTAAAAAAGTTACTTAAGTAAATGTAACGGAGTAAATATAACGCGTTACTACCCACCTCTGCTCATAACCCAGGTGAAACTATAGGTTCAGCTTTATGTTACATACCCTTATTTTTAGACTTGATTGCCAAATTATGAGTATCTGTTACCCTTAAAGGTACAGTGTGTAGGATTTAGTGGCAAAAAATTGCACCCAACTGAATACCCCCCCCCCCCACACCTCCCCTCACCCCTCCCTTTCCAACGATGTAGGAGAAGCAGTTCCAAAAATGACATCATCGTCTACGACAGCATCGAGTAGCCAAGTCTCATGATGAAGTTCCTTGATAGATTTATAAAATGTATTTAGTTATTTAGTCTGTAAAACTATAGGTCATAGCTTACAAGTAAGATAGCGATTATGATTGTTAATTGTTCCGCATTGTGGTAGCATTTCATTGCTAACGTTAGCTGCTATGCATGGTAAATCATAGAAAGACATGATGCATCACAGAAACACTACACTACACATTACACTGCTAATTAATGCTTACATTACACTCTGAAATATCCTCATTATAAAATACCACTAACCTATTTAAAGACACTCAATTTAAAAAATAATGTATATAACCAAAATATTTTGAGCAGCAATACTTACATGCAATGATGAAATCTTATCTGTTTTCAATAGATAGAGACAGAGACAGTAAATCAATTATATATTTCTATCCGCTTCTGTCTTACACCAGAAAACGATGTCAGCTAGGTCTATCAGTAAACATATGGCTTAGCTATGCCCAGAAGTCCTCAATAATAATAGTATTTTCCAAGAAATTACGAAAAACCGTTGACAACGTTTTGTTAGGTGCAGCGTCTTTTACTGCTACCACAGGGTTAATGCGTAAGCCAATGTGATGATAACAAAACTTTTGATTACGCTGACCAATATAACGCTATTCCAAAAGCAAAATTAGACATGCTATACATCATTAGAAAGCTTATACTCTCACCTACTAAATAAATGAATTAACAATCAAGCCAGACTGTACTAAAAGGGCGACAACGCCCTAAACAACACGTGGTATTACGCACAGCTATTTTGGAAGGTACCCATCACAAATGCGCGTATATTTCACAAACGGATTGTCCAAGACAATATATGACCACTCAGTCTCTTCGTTCTTCTTCTTCATCTTCAAACCGGTGCATTCGCGCCACCCACCAAAATTAAAAACGCAAAAAAAGAAACACGAAATGCCCTCTCTTGAGCCGTTTATCCGTTCTGGGCTACTGTAGAAACATGGCGGTGCAACAAGGCAGCCTTTGTGGAGGAGGACCCGCTCCCTATGTAGATAATGTACATATAAAGGGCTCATTCTAAGGTAACGAAAACACTGCACCTTTAAGTAGAATAAATTAATTATTCAACCTCGCGTTAAAATTGGTGGGGTGCAAAACTATCCTTTAAACTAAGCATTGATCTCAAACTGTTTTAATTAATTTTCAGTGATTAACAAGCATGCAAACGATCTGACTAATCAATTGGAAAGTGACACACAGCTTCTTCGCATTGTGTTAGGGAGATTAAATGATAAATGCGATTTAGAAAAATCTGTTTTAATCGCTAAGCAGTGGCAGAAACTTCCCCTGATTCTCCTTGAGTATCAATACAATTAATCCACAAAATAGGCTACTCAATACTATCCTATATAGCCAGCGCTCCCCAAATAGGCAGTTTTAGCGAGTAGCCTAGGCCTTCTAGGCTACATTTATTTTCATTTGCGGTACGAAATTGTGCACATTTTTATTCAGATTGCGTGGATTGTAAACAATCTTGAAGTGCAGGTTTTGTTTTTGCTAGTTATTCTGAAAGCTAACACGGTAGATAACAGACTGGTGTATCTTGTTTGTTAAGTGTAGACTACTTGGTGATTAAAACTGATTTTTAATGGATAAATTTAATTTATGATTTAATCCCCCTAACATGGTATGAAGAGGCTGTGTGTTAGGCTATTTGCCATTTGATTAGTCCAATCGTTGGCACGCTTGATAATAAAAGAAAATGAATGAAAACAGGTTGAGATCAATGATTAGTTTAAAGGAAAGTTTTGCGCCCCACCAATTTTTAGCTCATTCTCATTCTGCCCGCAGTTACTGGCTCATGTTACAAAATTTTAAACTCGGTGACTGGATGTTTCATGTCGAAGTGCACCATGGGAGTCGTAGTTAACCTAGAAATCTCCACACAGCACACAGATTTGCAAATCGCCACATGCATTTGCAGATCTCTGCCACGGCAGAAATGTAGCAAAAACATGTAAAAAGACAGCCGATTGAGTTGTAACTGATGATATAGACATTTACAGATCTCTGTAGGCATTTGCAGATCTGTGTACGCATTTACAGATTTATGTACGCATTTACAGATCTGTGTACGCATTTACAGATTTATGTACGCATTTACAGATCTGTGTACGCATTTACAGATTTATGTACGCATTTACAGATCTGTGTACAAATCTGATTACGCATTTGCAAATAATTCTGCTACAATAATAGCCCCATAGAATGAGTACAGAACCACACAGCCTGCAATGAACATGAAGAATGAATTTGCAACCATATTATTGTGTGACAGCTAACCATGGAAATAAGATAAAATGTTGTCATTGGCATGTAATTATATACAATAGAGAAAAGTTGAATGCTTTTTCTGACCTATATTATGTTATTTGTATGTTGTTTTTCCTTGGGTGCAGACTTTTGTGCATGCACATTCTGTACGGTTCTGCTAGATCAATGTCCAGATTGGTCTAGACTAATGCTCATTATAAAAAGAGGCAAGCCTTCTTGCCTGTTTATTGTGAGCAGTTATACTTATTCTGATGAACTGGGTTCACTTGCTATATATTGTCAATGAATAGGTTTGCAACTAAGACTTGACTATAATAACTGTATAGTATTTCTGCAGTGTCAGTTATTCACAGTGCCTTCAAACAGAATTCAGCTTATATTACACTGAGAGCATTAGCAGTGTATGTTTGGGTTGATCAGCTCTCCCATGTAAAGCAGCAATTTTTTACCCTTCGTTATTTCCACCATTTCATAACTAATCTCTATGCCATTTTGCAGGTGGACTACAATTACCATGCACTCACCAAATACCTATTTTGGTATAGCTGCATTACACCATTGCTGTGTTGTGGATATGCTTAAAAAATTAGCATCACAAAATGAAGACTTTTTTTATGCAAACATAACTCATTCTATCCCTTCATTCTATCGGTCATTTTGAGACATGTATGTCTTTTATATTTTCAGGGCTGTAGACTTCATTAAATTTAATTGATACCTCAAAATTTGAAATTTGGACACCAAATTGCCCGTAGATTTAACATGGGGAGACACAGTGCCACCTGACAAAATTGAGCTTACTTCTCCATGTTTGAATAATTCCATTGTTCTGAAATTCAAAATGAACATGACAACTATTGTGTGTATAAATTATGAAATGAGATGAAACGTATTACACGCCATACAAATATAATTGGTTAACAAAGCAGGAGGCATGCCTGTTGCATGCCTCCTGATTGGGAGTTGGTAACAGTATAAGAATGACTATGAATACACACCAATGAGTTTAGCAAATAAATGAAGATTATTGTTATTATGCCGTTGTGTTCTTTAACCTAGAAACATGACAATTCTGGCGACAAGGATGAGATCTTCGTTTTATATGCAATTTGTAGCTCCCGCCATCAGCCATTGGTAAAACAAAAACGTGAAGGTAACATTTGCTAGCATGGTGCTTTACAGCAGCAAAACAGGTCTCGTATTTGACGATAACAGAGAGACATTTGATAACTACCAACAACAAAGCCAGTTTATACTATAGTTAACAACATCACTGGAGGAGAGGGTAAAAGAGCCGTGTTTCTGTTAAGCCGCGTTTCCACCAAAAGTACCCAGGAACTACTTTTCAAGGAACTAAAAGGTTCCTTCAGCCCATTGTTGTCTGCGTTTCCACCGCGGTCTAAAGTCCCGCGAAGATTAGGCAAATTAGCCCACTGACGTATGAAAAAGCGACGTTGTCGTCGGTCCATCTGTCCTATGATTTCTTCTGTTACCCCATACTACCACCGAAGTAGCCTACTTTATTGTCTAATAACCGGGACAGCCCGGAGGGGTTTATTCCACTTATATACAACGGGTTACCAACAATGACTATATATGGTTACTTTTGTATTTATTGATTTTTATCGATTTAATCACCTGGAATTGAAATATTGCAGCCGTCTGGGCATATTTTACCGTTGTCAAGCAAAACTGTCGTTGGTAGTTGAACTTGGACCGTTGTTATGCAACAAATAGGATATAACAGGGCAATAGTCAGATTGTAACTGTTTTATATATCCTCTCAAACACATTCATTATGTTTTTATGCGAACATTCACTTTCATGTCTTGACATCCGAGGCGACCGAATGCATTCACATTTCCAATATAACTGGCAACAACAGCAGAAAACATGCACATGTTGTAAACAATTTGCTGTTTGATTACTTTCTCATTGTCAATTCCATATAGGCTAATCGCAAAATGACAAGAATAGAACGAAAACTCGGACTTGCGTGAAAATTTTAATTAGCAGTGGTACAGCCACCGTTTGCTTTCCTTCAAAGTTAACTTTTTTGGGGGTAAAATAAAGCCCCCGGAACTAAATTTGGACCCTAGTTCCTGCGGTGGAAACGCACTGAGTTCCTCCAAAGGTTCCTAGTTCCGGGGTAAAGTTCCTGCGGTGGAAACGCGGCTTTAGTGATTGGAGCAAAGTCGTCTGCACCATTAAAGGACTTGGAACACTATACGTTCAGAAACTGCAAGCAGCACGCGGGTGAGTCGCTATCCAAGTGCACTGCTGTTTTGAAAGGATTGTAAGTGCTTGTAAGGATACTAGCACTTACAATTTTGGCACAGCAGCATAATTAGCAAGGAATTGCACAGTCAACTGTTAGACAAGGTCAATGATGGAAATTTAGCATGGGCAGACTTGGTAGAGGTGACAAACAATTTTGAGTGCACCTCCAGAAGCATGCAATGGTCCCAGCTGCCACCACATCTGTATGAACAGATCATGTGGGCCTATGGGGTAGTGGAGCATCGAGAGGATCCAGAGGAGCGCGACCGGAGCGAGCACAGGGGAGGACCGCCAGGCTCTAATTGGTGGTAACTAGATCCAGCTAATCAACCTAGATTAGTCTAAAGTGAATCGCATAGACGATCCAGTGCAGAAATTGTGTGCAGAGGTCAAGGTTCTGTTCAGTCCAGGGCTAGGACGTGCCACAGGAACCAAAGCAAGGTTGCGGGTACCGCCAGAAGCTAAAACAAAATTCTACAAAGCAAGACCGGTTCTGTATGTATTACGAGAAGCCGTAGCTGCGAAATTACTGGAGCTAGAACAGCAGAGGGTAATCTCTCCGGTGCAACGTAGCGATTCGGCTGCGCCTTTAGTTTGTATACCTAAAAAGGATAACTTGGTGCATTTATGCGGTAACTATAAGGTTACGATGAATCCCTGGTTAGATATTGATCAATATCCGCTACCCAGCACAAGACACAGGATCTGTTTTTAATGTTAGCCGGGGGAAATCATTTCACAAACTGGATTTGACCCAAGTTTATCAACAGCTATATTTAGATGAGCAAAGAAAACCATTTCTCACTATTAACACGAAACAAGGGTTGTATGTCTACAACAGGCTACCCTCTAGGGTCACCAGCACACCTTCCTTATTCCAGCGCACCATAAATCAAGCCCTACAAGGGTTAAACGGAGTTCTGTGTTACTTGATATTTTAATTACAGGCAAAGACACAAACGAGCATTTGCTAAATTTGGAGCTAGTGCTGAAAAGGTTGAGTGAACATGGGTTAAAGGTGAACAAAGAGAAAAGTGCATTCTTTCAGAAAAGTGTTATTTACTTAGGTCACATGATTGATGCAGCCAGGTTACATCCTATTAAGGAGAAAACTGAAGCAATTGAAAAGGCACCAGTGCCTAAAAATGTCTCGTAACTAAAATCATGCTTAGCTATGGTAAATTACTATAGGAAATTCATTTCTAACCTATCGATTGTAATTAAGCCAATGACTACCTTGCTACAAAAAGACAAAGAATGGATTTGGACGGACAAGCGTCAGACTGTCTTTGAGCACAGCAAAGCACAGCTGTCTTCAGTGGCACTGTTAATACACTGTGATCCTACACTGCCAGTTATTTTAGCTTGTGACACCTCTCCGTGTGAAGTATGTGCAGTAATTTCAGATACATTACCGGATGGAAGTGAAAAGCCGGTAGCTTATGCATCACACACATTACTGTATGTCGCATGTTAAATACTTACCAATGAGTTCAGCAAATAAATGAAGATTATTGTAATTATACCATTGTGTTCTTTAACATAGAAACATGACAACAACAACAGGACACCATTACAATGAGGCACACAGTCACCGAACAGCCAGTCAGCCATACACTGGGTCTGTCTGAAGTAGTAAGCAGTCAATTAACTATAATGTGTTGGATCCAGTAAAACAAGGGCAAAACCATGTGGCTGGCCAGTTCTATTAACATTAGGTACCAAATGTAGGCTATATAATGTTACATATATGTAGCCTAATTCATGTACATTTTTGATGTTGTAGCCCTGGCTACTTAATGTTGTTAGGTAGATTAATTGTATGCTCATCATGAGAAGAGCTAAGTTATGTCCTGAAATACCACTGCTTCTGTTGCTACCATAATATTAGCTACCCTGTATCTTTGTTTTTACCAAGTTGGACAGATGGGAAGTATTTGTTTCTGGAAAGCACAGCTATACCATAGCTATACCAAACTATTGTGGTATAAGTTACTATATTTTCCATTATGTTTTGCGCAATGTCTTCATGAAGAACAAACATAACAAATGTGAATTCACTTTTTCTTATGAATGTGAAATTCCATTACATTTATTTAATCCCTGAAAGCACTTATAAATGAGCAATTTGGTTTCTTACATGTGGTTGATTTCTTGTGGAAAGTTACGTGGTAATGTGGTGGGCTGGGGGGTGTTAAATGGTGACTTTTTGTCACAGTGGTATTGAATGTAGGCCTATAGGCACAGTATTATTTATTTTATTGTATGGTGCTACACTCAGTGTGACTCTGCCCAGTGGTGAGTAGCCTACATGTTGTTTGAAGTACAGGATACATATACAGGGCTGTAGCCGTTGTCAAAGATCTGTGCTGATACACCTTGATGGAGAGCAGGCTGATGTTAGTGTTATGGCTAATCAATTTAATTTCCTGTCTTTTGAAGCTTTGCCATTTCACTTGTAATGTCGATTTTTGTGATTAATATCAATTTTATGTGAATCAAAACGTGTTGCAAATAATAAAACAGGGTTGATCAACTGATTTACCGACTTGCTGCAGTTACAGGCCACATGGATCTCTTCAGGTGGCATGCAGTTCCCACAGTATGCCCCAGCATTTTAGGTACTAGATACAAAATGCTGTGCTGCAGATGCAATATAATAAGACTGGGTGCAATATTTCTGCATTTCACAATTATGATGTTAATTAATTATCCCTCTGGCATTTAAACCCAGCTCTGGGCTCTCATGTTCTGTGGTGTCATGTGATTAACCTCCCACAGTCTGGGGATTCTCTACAAGATCATTGCTATGTTGATGATATAATTATTATTAATTCTGTCCCGGTGTTTCGTTGACATTGTTAATTACTTGTCGGTAATCAGCTAATGTTGAATCGGCCTCCTTGCTTGGCTTCCTAACAGACGGCTGGGGATGGGTGTAAGCCTGCTTCGATGCCCACCCCCCACTCCCCAACCTCTTTTCCCTCCCAGTGCACTCCGATGTGACTGCACTGCCACCACTCATAATTAATTATTATCTTTTCACCACAAAGATCTGCTCCAGATCAGAGCCTTTCTCCATCTAATTAGATGGCTGCTTCAATTATCTGGAGCAGGGAAGCGATACTCACTTGTCAATAAATCAGGGAAAGCAATGGAAGCTCATTAGAGCTAAATTTCAGAAATTATCCTATTTACAGGCATGCCAATAAGCCAGCTGAAAGAGCTGAATACTCTTTTAGCACTTTTCTCTATGTGTGTTTTTCTCCTCTCCTCAGAGGCCTGCAATGTCCTTCAGCTTTGAAGGCTGTTTACACCAACGGAAGGAGTGAAGGCAAACAAGATGCACTGCAGCTTCTGCTTCCTCAGAAAGAATATATAACAGCACGGAGACATACTGACCTCACATGTATATACTATATATGCACACATACATGTTGACGCACACACTCGCACACATATACCTACACACACATGCATACACACACGCACGCACACACATATAGAACTTCTGAGATATGAACATATTGGGAATGGAAGCTGTTTGAAATTCTGATAACTTAGAATTAAAAATGCACATGTTTGACTGTGTTTATGGCTTTAATTTGATAATTTATTGCTTGAAATCTTAACTTACATTATTGTAGCCGTTTTAAATATGTTACTCTCATTTTGTATAAATATTTGTAGCTCATTGGACTATACGTGTTTCAAGCAAAACTGGCATACTTCAGCCAATCACAATGCTTGTTCTTTTTTTTTGTAGTGTTCTGAATACGCAGGTCATGTTACTCATATTACTGTACTTATAATGTTATGCTATTTCTGACAATAGAATTTTTTTAATCAATGAGGTTTCTTCCCCATGTTTGGTTGGTATTGCTCACTTACTGGCTACATGTAAGTCAAAAATTAGTACAATTGCTTAGAGAGAGAGATCATTTCTGCACCAAAAAAATCGACATTAATATATTATTGCACATGTACACCTTGCATTATATTGTTCTTGAGGGCCATTCATACTCTTGAACCAAAATGATAAATTATATTTGTGTGGTGAACTGGAAAGACACCATTGAGCTGGATCTCTTGTAGTTCACTCTGAGACTGCTAGCAACTAGCTCTACAGTTACACAGGACCAAGTTAAAGAAACGGATAGGAACAGAGCAGCAGCTTTGGGATGTGGCTTATTTAGTTCCTGTGAAACACACTGGAGAAAGTTTATTTGTTACTGTTTCAAGGCAAATTAATTACGAGTAATTAATGTGTATTACAAGTCTTTGGTTTACATACACCAGCTACCTGCATAATCTTGACCTTAACATTGTGGGGCTAATCTTCTCCTCAGCTATTTCAAAGATAGCCATAATTTTTTTATGTAATTGCACAAGCGATAAAACTGTACTTATAGTAAGTACACACATAATACACTGCTTATTTAGAATAAAACAACATTAAAATATAAAATAACAATAAAGGACCACTCAACCATTCTTATCTCGTTAGCATACCATTAACATAAGTAGTTAATGACAGCATAATTGCACAGGTAAATTGCCTTCTTTCTCTATACAGTGTCACCGGAAAATTGAAATGATTTAATTTATCTTGTTCTTCTTTGTCCAGGTAGAGTCACTACTTTACTATTGCTCTGGCTTATGCAACTGAAAACAGGACAAAAAACCTCAAGCCATATACGACTCCACCCGCCTGGCTGGGGGTTTGGTCCTCTGCCGTTACACCTCCTGAGTTTTGATCCCTTCTCTATTATGCCCCCTACTTTCTTCCTACCTGAATAAAGCAAGAACTAGGAAATGAGGACAGACTGTCCACTGTCCTTTAAAAATATAAACTATAAAATATAAAACACTCATTCCATCAAACAGACTTTACCACATTGTATAATTTTGAGGCAAGAAATTCCCCCATTGTAAAATTTAGATAATATTTGTCAATTAAATAGTGACCTTTGTCAATGAAATAATGTGGTTGATAAGGCATAATTTTTGCTTCCATTTCCATACCCCTTTCAGATGACATTAGTCATCTTTGAGTTTTGTGTCTGAGGTCCCACTGTACTGTACACAGCTGGTGCTGACTTAATCCACAGATCTGATATATCAAAGAGGCTACATGCGCAGGGATGTGATTTTTATAGATTAAACTGAAATCGGTAAGCAAAACATGGAAAATTAAAGGAAAAATAATGATAATGCACTGTGCCTTTAGGAATTCTGTATTATAGAAAATAATATACATGGATGGAGCAATGATTATATTCCTTAAAATGTAGTTGAATGCCCCACCTGGAGAGAAAGAACAGAAGTATCATCGGACTTAAGGACATGTCCATCGGACATGGACTTAAGAAACTAGTTAAATTCCGACTTGTAGCGCTAGCACTTTCAGAGTTTCATCCCAGCATAAGCATAATTACCACATAGCTAAACGAAATACATTAAAAAGCATTTAGCCCAATGAAATTAGAATTGCCTTTCAGATGACTATTGCAATCAAATAACAAAGCAATTAACCTAGCTAACTAGTTCAGCTAACCTGTGTCATTCATGACAAATGTATTGTTTAAATGATAAATAAAAATTATATTTTAATATTATGCATGGGTATTTTTTTAAAATGTTTTAATAAATATAAAGCTATCAGCCCTTTAACCTGTATTAGGATATACCCTAAACTGTGATGTACTGAGGGCTCAGTTATGTTAACCTTATGAAGGAAGGGTGCACAATTAAATAGGGCTGCCAATAATTTTGACACCTATCTTATTGGGAAATTAACTAATTGCCTGCTTGAAAAGACCTTTTATCTGAGCAACGGTTTGAGTATAAAAAATATTTGAAACCATTTGGATTTTATTGGATCTGTTTTAAATTCAGACTAAATTCATATACTGATGATATGCAATCTTTTCTTTGCGCAGGCAAGTTCATTTGGCACACAGTGTATTTTTGTTTTTATTTTTTTGGAATTTCTTCTTCAAATAAATGTTATCTTTGTGTGAGAAACCCTGATTCATCAGTGAAGAGGACCGTTCTCCAGCATGCCAGTGGTCATCGAAGGTGAGCTTTTACCCACTCACATCGATTGTGACGCTGAACTGCAGACAAATCAAGACCCCGGTGAGGACGTCGAGCACGCAGATGAGCTTCCCTGAGGCTATTTTTGACAGTTTGTGCATAAATTCTACGGTCGTGTAAACCAACTGTTTCATCAGCTGTCTGTGTGGCTGGCCTCAGACGATCCCGCAGGTGAAGAAGTCAGATGTGGCGGTCCTGGGCTGGCATGGTTACACATGGTCTGCGGTTGTGAGGCCTGTTGGACGAACTTACAAAACCTCTGAAACGACGCTGGAGGTGGCTTATGGTGGAGAAATGAGCACCCATTACTCTAGCTACAGCTCTAGTGGACATTCCTCCAGTCAGCACGCCAATTGCATGATCTCTTAACTCTTGAGGCATCTGTGACATGGTGTTGAACAATCAAAAACTCAACATTTTAGGGTGGCCTTTTATTGACCCCATCATAAGGAACACCTGTGTAGTGATCATGGCTTTTAATCAGCATCTTGATATGCCACACCTGTGCAGGAGATGGATTATCTTGACCAAGGAGAAATGCTAGCTAACAGTGATATAAACAAATTTGTGGGCAAAATTTGAGAGAAATAGGATTTTTGTGCACATATCTTTGAGGTATTATTTAAACACATTAAAAATGGCTGCAAAAAGAAAAATGATGCGTTATATATTTTTGTTCAGTATAGTTTGTAGTACAGTAACTTGGCGTCTTTTTGATATCAATACTTTTAATGGCAGGCCTAGATTTAGGCAGTTTGAATGAATGATTTATAGACAGTGCTTTGAATGTGTAACTTGGCATTTTTGTATGTTGAAAACATGTTTTTTAATGAGATATCAATTTATTTTTGCAAAGTGTTTGTTGTAAGAAAGTGAGAACAGTAATGCATATAAATGTAGAAGATGAGAGAGAAGTATACATACACAGAGATACATGCAAACACGCATACATTGTAGGCAGTGCCGGATGTACACTAGTTTGATTGGGACGCAGAGCGAGCTTTTGGGGGGGCCAAGTTGATGACATGATTTGTGATGAACAGCGGAGCGGAGCTGGGTGTAAAAAAGTAACCTTTTAAGAAAAGGTTGTGGATTATGGCTGTCCTTGTGTGAATTTGTACAGTCTGATGAACGTGTAGCATTTAGTACTTTTGCTTTGCTATATATGTAAAACAATGGCTGTGACAAAGGGTGCGGTGGCGTAAGTATAAAAATAAAGATTGCACCATTAGAAAATGAACAGAAATATACCCAGTGTATGTAGGCTACTCACTCATCTGACGGCCATGCAACGAGCCTTCATTGACAAAATAATCAGCAAGCTCATGGAATTTGAGCTCCGTAGGTCACCATTTGTGTACCCTTCTGTCCTGCTCCGTTTTCTCTTATTTCGTAAAGATCAAGCGCTAACAACTCACCTTGAAGCCTTTCCCCCCAATGGCTAAAGAGTGAACTGCAATCCCTGATTGCAAAAAGAACCTGGTCCCAAAAGAACTGCCCACCCAATGTTAAGTCCATGGGGAAAGCCTGAAAAGAGGCGAATTTTCTCTGAGGAAATATAAAGTCAATACATTTTTTACACAAGAAATGATGGTTTAACTAATGGTTGTAATGTCTTGTAATGTCTCTCTGGGTCTGATTTTTTAAAATAATTCCTCCAAAATTCCCAAATCTGGGTTAATTTCAGTGCATGGAATGTGGCTTGTCCTACTACCATAAGAGCATATAAGGAAATTCCCCATCCTTGCAGCCAGGCAGAGTGCTTCAACGGCAGGTGTGATAGGGTGACCAGACGTCCCCATGTCCCTGTTTTTAACTGTGCGTTAAAAACAGAGCACAAAGTGAAATAATATTTTACATGGCAAGAAAGACCAGGCAGCAGAGCCTTTGGGCAACAGAGGGGGCTGCTCGCTATAGCAGCTTCATATCACTCACTTTTTCTACTAATTGCTCACGCTAGTTTTAGAGAAAACTTCTGTGGAAAACTCGGCCAGAAGCTAGCAAGTGTCAAGTGAATCCACAACATCACCACAAAGTGATACTGTGTCATTTTATTCTGATTAGCTAGCTACTTACGATCTCACCATTTTAAGTCCAAGGTCCAAAAATGTTGTGTGCTGTGTTCAACTGTACTAACTGCTATTCTAACGGTGAAGCCACACTATACGCGGCCCCGCCGCGCGGCGGCGCCGCCTCCATTCATTTTGAATGAGAGGTGGCGGCCAGACCCCGCAAGGCATGTTGGGATTGCCGGCGGCGCGGCGAGAGGCCGCGGGGGAGATGGCAAAAATTCAACTTTGACCCCCTCGCCGCGTCGCGGTAACCAGTCTGATTTGATCTAATGATCCGTCAAGTAAATTGTCCCTATTTTTTTCTAATTTTAGTTCCACATTCTATCGTTCCACAATGGAGGACCTAACTCGTAATTTCCGTATCGGGTTTCCCGACTTAATAAAATCTCCTACAGAGACATTGATAAGAGGAACGCAGCGTGGAGAAAAGTCTCTGGAATTGTCGGTGGCTCTGCAATGTAGTTATCGCCGTTTGCTACTATCACTGTCCAGTCTGAATAAAAATCATTTTGCAGTAACCTAGCTCTGAAAAATGTTAATAAGCTGCCTAGCTAGGCTGTCTAATGTCTAGCTATAGTTAGTAACAACAAACAATAACAAACAAAAAAAAATCTTCCTAATGTATTAGTTGCTAGTTGTTCGTTTCTACCAGCCACCTAGCTAGCTAACCAGATATAACTTTGAAGGCATTATCTGGCTAATTAGCCAGACAATGTTTTTGTTGTTGGTTGTTACTCACTAGCTAGACATTAAACAGCCTAGCTAGGCAGCTGACTAACATCTTTCAGATCTAGGTTACTGCAAAATGATTTTTATTCAGACAGGACAATGAATATGAAACACGATATTAAACCCGGTCAACATTTAACGAACACAACTGTCTGTCAAATATAGGTGACACGCCCACAAACAGCCGACTGTGGGGACGCGGCGCGGCATCTATTTTATCTATGTAAATATCTAAATGCTAAACATATCTTGCACAATTAACCTTTTTAAATGTTATGACAGTTGGTAGGCTAATTCATTGTTGATGTTGCAAATATGTTCATTGTTGTAGTATGTGGACTTTTGTAGTTCAATATAATCGTGTATTTTTATATTTCCAGTACATAAGTCTTTGTCCCAAAAACATCTAGGGCTGTGGATACCCACAAGTCAGCGAGATCTGGCTAAATAACAGCGTTTCAGCACGGTAGTACAGAGAGGGGCCTCTCGCTACGAGCTCTTGTCTACAGTTCTGTGGTTGCACGGACACGCTTGTATTCCAGACGTGGGCATGTCTAATTACCATGTAAGGTAGTCGGGGTGGATTTTCCTGTAGTCGTGGACTCCACTCTTTTGCTCCACTGCGCTTGTGTTGGTTGCAGCAGGCAATGGTGGCGCCCTAGTTTGGGCTTCATGTGCCAGTGAGGACTAACCACAGCAGCTCAGTGGGTGACATCATAATCACTTCATCCATATTTTTTGGCTTTTTTGGCCAGCCCTATAAACGCGAATGTCTGTGACTGAGTGACTGAGTGAGTGATGAAGTTACACCATCGATCGGCCAAGTTATGAAGTTACACCATTGGTCGGCCGGTCCAGCCATATACTAGGTTTTGACCTGGTCTTGTTATATGGTCTATGGTCGAGATGCACTTTCATTGTTTCTATGGTTTATAAGGCATTTTGATAGGCTTAGCTGTTTGCTGTTTTGCGTAGCGCACACTCATATGTCCCAGCAATCTTTGCATATTAGAAAATAACAGTAGTACGAGAGAAATGAGGAGAAATTATGAAATGGAGTAGTTGAAAGAATATGTTGTAAGTAGAATGGGCATGTAGGTGAAGTCTGACATGATCACAGACTACAGTGCAAAGAAAATGAATTGACCATGAGTGAGATGGGTTTGCTTATTGAATGGTATATAAAACAGACGGTATAAGCAGGTATTTGTTGAAGCAAGATGTGACATTGTACTGCGAGACTGTAGTATAAATGTACTTTCCTGATGCTCAGCACTAGTAGTTATAATTATGAATAAGTCATGTTTTAAAATGTAATGTTTTAATGGGGTGTTACGGACAGTTCATAAGTAGTAATTGTATGTGGGTACATAGAGAACAAGGCGAGGTAACATGAATGTAGAAACATGGCATTTGCTGATAAGTTGCCAAGTGAAGAAATGTAGTTCGTAGAAACGCCACAGTGGTCAGCTGGTGTAACTTTTTAAGAAAAGCAATACATTTATCATCATGAAATGCATATGGCTGCCCGTGAGTGACTTTTAGTAAACATTTGCATTGAAGATTCTGATATTTTGAAAAGTGCAAAAGCAATGGACAATTATTAGTGTAAGAAAATGGTAGTTTAAGATAAGAAATTTATGTTTTACTGTAGAAACAATAGCAACAAACTGGTTTTTGAAATAAAATGTGGATATTACAAAGGGGTGTAATTATAGGTTAATTGTGTAGCCCAAAGCGTTTACAGTGCTGTGTCATTGTAAGCACAATATCTAACTGTGGTAAGATAAGGTACTTTATACCAAATGTTCATAGTGCTCAGCAACTGATCATTAAATGATTAATTATTTAATATCAATAGAATGGTATACTTCTATACCATTCCTGTGTGAAAATCTGTATGATGGTATGGAAATGTAATAATCACCAAAAATTTAACTAAAGAATGAATTGTGGTGATGAACTTAATAAGAATCTATGAGTGCACTGTAATTAAAAGTATTACCAAACAGACTGATACAGCTTTCCAAAGTTTAACTCCACTGCCTGCCCAGAGGGAAGCCACAAGCCTTTAATGCATGATTTTAATTAAAGATAAGTTCCTCTTAGTCTGCACCCATGCTTAGGTTACTAAGCTGAATTCAATACACCCTTATGTCGCAGGTAGCAGGCTAATGTGTAAACAGGGAAAAATATCGGAACTCATTGCATTTCATTTGTTCCTGATCAATTCAGATTGACTGCACTTAACATGCAAATGTGTCTTGGGTCAAACTTGCCTTCCTCTTCACTTGGCAATGGTCCCAGTACCCAGGCTGTTTGCTGTGGCCTGTTCTGTCACTGACCTACATGGCGCCAACAGCAGTGTGCGTGCTGCTCAATACATGTAGAATCTGTATGCCTCTCTGTACTGACCCATATTCAGCAAAGTGTGTATGTATGTCATTTTAAATACATACTGCATGTTGGGTTCAATGTTGCCCTCTATGTGTATCTTTTCCTATTTGTCCCAGGGCCACTTTGTTGAGCTTACTGTTTTGAGGTCATGTTGACATTAGTCTAACTGGAGAATGAATGCTTTACAGACTGTAGAGGATACCACATTACAGTCCAAAGGCTATAAAAGTGATAGGATGATGATAGAGTTTGAGCTTACATTGGTTGGGAGGTGTACTGTCTGTGTAAAGAAGCCCAGCCTGGTCCTCAGGCTTACACAGTCCAAAGGATATGGTGTTTTGTCATTTTAAAAGTGCTCTGTCATGTCTAAAGTATGTAAATTTGGTACAGCACAAATTTATTTTAATTACTTATCTGTGTGTGTGTGTGTGTGTGTGTGTGAGAGAGAGAGACAGAGTAAGAAAGAGAAACAGCTGATTTGTACTGCTGATATATTCCAGAACTTGCCAGTTAAAATGTACAGCTGATCATGTAGAAATTAGAGTCCTCATTCTGTACTTTTGTATGACATTTGTAAAACCCCTTGTTACAGTTATGAAGGCAGCATGTTTTCTCTTGAATTGGTAAAATGTCAGAGTATGTCATCACTGCTGAGAATTACTATTGCATTGTATGAGCGTGAAGTGTGCTCATCATAGGAGTACACATAAAAGAATGTTACATCTTCAGTGGTTTGTCATCAGGACATTCATTAAATGGACAGTGGATTCTGGACTCTTGCTTGTGACAAGAGATGGTAATAGGGAGGCTGACTGTCAACACTCGATGTAAGGAGGTAGCCAGTAATTAATGATGCCATTGTGACTCATTATCTGTATTGTTTAGCTGTCTGTTTATAATTGACAATAAACCACTGGATCTCCTAAAATAAGAATCTATCTATCTGTCTGTCTGTCTGTCTGTCTGTCTGTCTGTCTGTCTGTCTGTCTGTCTGTCACAGAAACATGTGGTAGAATAGTTTTTGGGCTGAGAATGACTTAGGAGACAGATATAAAATATAAATAAATTGTGGTTCTCTGGGTGGTTCTGTGAATAAAATCATGAGTGTGTATCATTTTATTTTGTCATTAGTATATTACAAGACTGTTATATACTAATGACGAAAAATAATGGTTTGCTTTTTTCAGAATAACAGAAAGACCAAATTATTTGATTCAATTTAAAGTTGTAGGAAACTGAAGTAGATGTGTTGGTTGCCAACTCCTATGTGTGCCATTTTAATTTAGCTTGAAACCAAGTACTTCTCATATTAATACCCCATCCTACTGTTGTAAATTTCCAAGACTATGGCTGAATGATCACTTGTGATGGATGCAGTGTCCATCTATGTTCAGCCAAGGTACAGAGCTGAGCCCATTAAACAGGCCTATGTAGCAATTAGTGATTACTTTTTCTACCTACATTAAAGGTGTTCTTGACTCCTTAAGCTCCTTACGTTTGATGCTGTCCAGTCCATTAAGCCATCCAACAGCCTGCACATCATTTTACTTTAAAATTCAGAAGAATATGTTCTGGAATATGTGCCACATTGGTAAATGACAGCAAATAATTTTGGGTAAAACTCCAAAACCTGGAAGACAGGAGTAGGAAACAAAATATCTGTATTCTTATAATATTCTTAACCAGCAAGCCCAACAAAGCCTCTACACAAAACTGTGACCACATCCTGTGGTTGTAAGGGTCCAGTCAAAGAAGTTTGTGTCGAAAGAATGCATGTTTTTTAAAGATCATATGGTGGGTTAAGACCCCTATAACCATGTCATTTAAAAAAATAACAATAATAATTGAAAAGACTCAATCATATTTTAATATGTAAAAAGGAATTTGAGATATGAATTGTTTTCTACATACTAAAAAGGGGTGTGGTATATAGAGTGATGTTGACCAAGGTGAACAATGCCAAGTTCACCATAGGTAGCTAGCAATAATGGCTAAGGAAAATCCTGCAATCCAGTAATACATCAATATTGTAAAGGTTTTCTTATTTTTTTAAGTCAAAGGTGTCATTTCTTATCTGTGTGTAAATGTGTCTAGCTACATCTGATCAAGTTCAACCTTATTTAAAAAAATGTCCAGGCATTTACTGCAACTAAATGACAAAAGTTATTGCTGATACTGTATAATCAATAGCTATCAAATTACCCATCTGATGGTCCAAAATTATGAGTTGACTGACAGAGTAACACCATACCGTTTTATTCCACCAAAAATAGATAAGTAAAACAGCTGATTCAGTTTTGTATGTGTGTATTTGAATATGCATCCCATGACATCTTTCCCAGCTGAGTATCCTATATGCTCTGTCTTGCCAGTTAATTGATGTAACGAAACAAAACTATTACACTTTGACATTTGTTAACAACAACATGGGTAGTAGGAGCTCTAACATTAATCAGTATGATTGGGAGTATGTATTTCATACAGTTACTGTAGGACATTTTGTTTTGACTATTTTTCTTAAGTATATACATCATAAATTCCCATTACATGTGCTTTACAGGCTTCGTTTTTGGCTTGGTTAATTTTAATGTGGATAAGGTTACTTTATTTATGACCTACTGCTTTTGTACAAGAAAACAATACAAATAAAACATACAACACTGAGGAACCAGATAGGCTCTCTGTGTGAGTATGGACCATTGACTCTAGCCATTCCCAAAACCTACAAAAATCCTGTTGCACACATTCACTTCTTTCCTGAAAATTGATTTAGCTCTTTTGACCGAACCTCAGTCCACCTTACCAATTCAATGTTAGATTCAACATAAAATACCCCAGTTCCCTAGCTTACTGAAAAAAATACTAAAGTAATTTATTTATTCTTTATTTCTGTGATTCAGAATCCAATGCTGCAAATTCACAAGTGGATATTCACATTATTGTTATTATTTTCAGCTACTTTTTATGAAACTGGTTCAGCATACTATGTTAAGAAATCCTTGTAGATTGGAAGCCAGTGTTGCCTCCAAAAATGGCCCAATATACCCTTTTACGATAATTGAATATAACCTCATAACATGGTGCTGAAAATATTGCTGTTTCACCACCTTCCTGTCAATAGGGTGCACGAGGTTGTGCCAGTGTGTGACTGCATATTATGAGTAAAGTAAAAAGATTTTAAGACAGTGAGAACGCAGGCGGGGGCGGGGGGGTGTTGGGGTGGTTGGCAGAGGGGAGGAATCCTGAATCAATACCAAAGGCCACATCCATGTCACGCCTAAAACATGCCAGCGGGGTCGCTCTCCTTGTTATTTTTTTCAATTACATATTTCCACACTGCTGTTCTGTAAATCTGTTAGTTAAAGGATTTAATAGCGGAACACTGCATGGGGTCTGAACAGAACTGACTGGAACAAGTGCTGTGTTTTACAAGGCAACATTCAAAAATGGATTGGTTAAACACCGTTTTTGAAGGCATTTTGTGAGGGCATTTTCATCTCATTGGAACGTTACTGTGACAGCGCTAATTAGGCAGAGCTCTTTAGCTTGGACACCCGTGCGTAATTTCCTGGGGTGCAAAGCCATTTTGACACTGGTGTGAGACGAATGTGCTTATCATTTCCTACAGAGCCGGGTTGTGGCTTTTTTGATCGCAGACCTGATTGGAAATATTATCCCACAATAATCATTATTGTGTCAGTGAATTCTTCTGCTTAGCTGACACCTAAAAAAAAGGTGTCAACCAAAATAATATTGTATTTTCAGTGATAGTAATTCTGAGTAACAAATGGATGAAAAACCTACACATGGTTATTTGAAAGAAAAATAACAATAAGTGTAATTAGAGGATAAAATAAATAGCATAAGAAAAACTAGAACTGGGGTGTCCAATCTTATCCAAAATGGGCCGGTGTGAGTGCTGGTTTTTCTTTTAGGCCAGCACTACAGCACCTGATTCCACATATCAAGGTCTTCTTGACTGAAGACCATGATTAGTTAATTAGTTGAATCAGGTCTCGTTGTGCTGGGATGAAACAAAGCCCTGCACACACACTGAACATTTTCTGATAATTACTGGAATGAGCTAGAATAAGGCACAGCCATATGGAAGAGAAAGACCTCTCCTAAAACTGAAGAAAATGGGTAGAAGACTGTCCTCCAGATTGGCAGCCCCCCAGTGTCCCAGAGACATGTGGATATCACCCTGCCCTGATGGGAAATTATTTAGAGCACCCAATAGTTATTATATTAACAAATAACATGCACTTCACATTTCATATTTTGTCAGACTTAATGTGGCCTTTTGTATTTTAAATTTAGGTTAATTTAAGGCTTAATCCTTTATAGTTATGTTAATTTAAAAGGCTCATGCTTTTAAGGTTACATTAATATAAGACCTAATCTTTTGAGGTGAGCCCACAATCACAGCAGGGCAGGCATACGGCGAATGCACGATCTTGGACCAATCACACAGAAAATGAGCAAAAAAAAGATTGTTCAAAAGCATTTCATGAGAGGATTGGGGCAGACTACCTGGAAGAGGTGAAGCCTCCATTGGCTCTGCCATTTGGAAAGACGTGGAACTGTAGAGAATAGGGTTATGGGGGAAAAGACGGTGGTAAAAAGGGTGAAATTGAAGGGATTAGCATGAGGCGCACAGCTTTTGATTACCTCTGACTGGGAAATATTTCAAATCCACAAGGGGCCCCTCAGATGTTATGATATGGTCAATTCCACCCCCTGTGTGTTCTGCCATGGGTCCCCAGTTATTGAAATTGAATTGATATTTTGTAAACTTCATTTGTGGATAATGTGATCTGACAGGGACAGACGCCGGGCCGAATTGTTTTCAAACCGACTCCAAATGAAACTTATTATAGGGTAAATGTGGATTCCTAACCCCCCCCCCCCCCTCCCACCCCCACCTCCTCTCCTCCTGGCCTCCTCTTCCCTTTCTGCATTGCTCACGGTCCCCCTTATACCCTGAATATGTATCCACTTTCCAGGGTAATTGAATTGATACTGTCATGCGTGGGGCAAACAGATTCGGGGGCCTCCCGGTCGGAGAGCCTGGGAGATTGAATTGGAACGGCGAGAGAAATTTCCTCGGCACAGGCCCACGAGGTCACAGCGCCTTCATAAGACAGACACACCTCACTGTTCCCTGATTGTACAGACGGGCCCCATTGTCTTCACAATAATCTCCCTCTGATATAATGCAGACTTTTCCAATTCCAGCGGCTCTCGCCAGACCTCAGATGTGTTACATATTAATTTCCTTCCCCAGAAAATTTGCCCAGCTTTAGCTCAAATTCAGTTAGCTGGATTGATGAAAGTGGCAAAAGGATACGACATTTACTGATTCTCCCTTTTCACCTTTGATTAGTTCCCCTCGTGAGTTATTCCCTCCCTGTCACAGTGCTATTATACCGCTGGGAGGCCCAGACTGTGATTCTGGCAAGCAGCAGGAAAATCAGGTGGGCGGAGGTGGCCTGGGAGAGAGACCTGCCATGCTGGGTTTAGGGGTGTGAGAGACACCTGCTATGCCAAGTTTGGGTGCAAGAGAGAGAGAGACCTGCCACACTAGGTTTGGGTGAGGGAGAAAGAGACCTAGTGTGCCAAGTTTGATGAGAGAGAATCTACTGCACTGGGTTTCAGTAAGAGAGACTTACTGTCCTGGGCTTAGAGAGGGAGAGATAGAGATCTGTGGCACTGGGTTTGGGTCGGAGAGAGATCTACTGTGCCAGGTTTGGTGAAAGAGAGTCCCGCTGCACTGGGTTTGGGTCTGAGAGAGACCTTCTGTGCATGGGTCGTAGTTTGAGAGAGATCAACGCCACACCCACTAACAGAATAGGGAACTACCTGCAGTGACTAAGAAAAGTCACAATGCCACAATGACCCTGACAATGAAGTCTGACCTCTCAATTTTTTAGTGACTTGAAGTACTAGCGATTTGGTCTATTTTTTAGGTTTAGATTTTGGGTTTAGACTGAGTTTAAGTGTAGGGTTATGTTTTCGGCTGAGTTTAAGTTAAGTGCAGGGTTAGGGTTCAGGCTGAGTTTAAGTAGAAGATTAGCGTTTAGCATTAGGCTAATTATTGGGTTACGTTTTGTAGAAATAAATTTAACAATGCATGTTTATACCTTATAGTATACAGAGCCAATGGGTCTCCTTATAAGAGACTTGATTACTGTGTGTGGTGCACCAGTCAAGTTTTGTTTACATTCATATTTGCCTTGTGTAAAATATGACATTGACTTATGCAGTATATAGCATACATGTATTGTGCAGGTGTATTTACTTTTACAGTTTGTTTAAGGCCATAAGTAGTATTTAGTTCATAAGTATCATTTGTGTATTTTAGTTATGGTCTATGTTTAATCATTTTTATTATTTTTGTTGTTTTTCTTGTTTTGTATGATTATAAAGACCAAGATGCAATAACTTGCATTGACATGACAGCAGCGTGCACATAGATTAATAGTGTTATAGGTTTTGATATGCTCATTTCTCAGGCTGATTGAAATGTATGGACTAATGGCAGAACAACGGTCTGAAAATTAGTTACATATACAGTATGACATAAGTGCAGTTCATTTTCTGTGTCTGCATTACATTTATCCATTTAGAGCACCCAGAAATGACAGAGGTTCATTTCTACTCTGATTTGAATCCTTTGTTAATGAGTAAACATGGAACTAATTGTCTATCTCATGTTAAATGAAGATTTTATGGATACTTTCAGAGGAGCATGTAATTAACCCAGTCATAAACATTGACTTTTGGTTGAAAGACTTGACTGCAGTCACGCAATAAAAAAAAATTATTTTTGTCCCCCTTGCCCTCTCTCCCCCATTTGCATGCTCACTTGTTAGTGCAGGTTTCTTCTGCCATATACATTTTGCTGCATGATACCGGTCACTCTGTCAGTTTGGTAGAGCACAGACATACATGTGCACCCTCTATGGTGTGAGATGATAGCCGCCTCTATATTTCACTGCGGAGTTCAGCTCAGCTTTGCTACCATTGCTTTGGCAAACTACACTATTGTGCAGCAGGCACAGGCAGATGACTGTTCTACCAGATGGGTTGCTATTGTGTGAGAAGAAGGAGGGTTAACCTACCAACTGATACCTCTCTCTCATGGTTACTGCACTGGAGAGAGCTTAATCTGGTATACTATATATTGAAATATACAGTATAGGTAGATAGGTCTGCAACTGGAAGTTTACAATTTGGGAATAAGCATTGAGACAAAAATGTAATTATATGAAAACAATTATTTTGGCAAACAAACCAAAAGAAATCAAGCTGAACTTTTGTCGTGTTTTGGATTGTTTATTACTTACTTATTTTAGTGTATTATTTTTTCTCAGATCCCCAGAGGGTGAATTTGTTTGGTTTAAGTAGCTTGCTCTCTCTCTCTCTCTCTCTCTCTCTCTCTCTCATAAAGCTGTGAAGTTGTTTAAAAAGACTTTACAGTAGTATTGTCATGTTATGAGGCTTTAAGAAGTGAACCCACCTTTACATATTTACTTTTAAACAGCCATGTGCTGCCTCCCAAACGTTTAACCCCAGCATACATGAAGCTGGTCCTGGCTGTACTGATCTGACTATGTGTGTGTATGTTTTTATTTTATTTAAGTGCTATTTGATTGCTGGCCATCTTTTTCAAAACAGTAAATCAATTAATCAATTTTTAACCTTTACACCTCTTTATGAAATGGCTTTTGTTGCCGTTGCTGTGCCAGCCAGAGCCGAAGCCTGTGAATGGTGGCCTCAGGATAAATCTATACTTGCTTAATGTTATGTGAATATTCTATTGCAAGCAGAAAGCAAAGGTTTTACATCTCATCCGATACATGTGCCTCCTAGCTCTTATGCACTTAGACATTATTGTCATATCATTCATCTGCCGCCAAAATACTGCAATATCAATGACATGCAGGGATGAGAGGAAGAAAGGAGCAGAAAATAAAAAGACACAATAATAATGATAGTAATAATAAATTACTGGTAGGAAGATTTCTGAATAAATGGTCGCTTTATTATGATTGTCTCTTCGGCTTAAGATGATTCCATCTCATTCAATTGCATTTAATTTCTTTTTAACATATCTTTTTTAATATTGAAAAATGACACGCTGACACAGCGGCCATAACGGTAAATGATTTTGAAACCTATTTCACCAGTTCAGGGAAGGGTAAACTTCAATGAATGTTAACTCTTGCTCCACATACTCATAAATAAAACACACAGATGCATGAACCCTCTGACATGAAAAAGCACAATAAGATAGGCTACATAGACACAGTAACATTCCATGCACAAATACAGACACACAAACTGACACAAGGACAGACAGTATGCACTGTAAAGCACTTGCATGCATATTACACACTCTCAGACTGCACAAATATCCATTATCACATTGACTCATATGTGCTCACATATATTGTCCAGGATTATTTGAAGCATGTATATGCTCGTGCATGAATGAGTCACAGCCAGACTGCCTCCTCACTATTTCATTGAATCAGTTGAAGTTCATTTTATTATGTGTGAATTCTACACTGCATAGAATCTACCAATACCTGGACATTGTCTTAATATATCTCATTTTGTGGGAATATGAAATATTCTCATTAGCTATGAATGGTTGTAATGGTTGTAATTATATCAATTATGTTCAACTGAGGAATACTGCAAACAATTGGTAGACTAATGATTCATCAATACTGGATAACCAGGGTGTTTCTTTTACCTGTTGGAGAGGCCACTGGGGCTGTCAGATTTAGCTTCCAGTGATAAAACACAACCCCTCTCCGTTTATTGAGTATTTTGAAGATTTACGTATTTCTAGGATTTATCAATCAGAGTCATGCCCTCATACATTTCATGTGATGTTCAGAACAGTGGAAGGGTAGCACATTACAGAATGTTAAATCATGTCTTCAGGTGGCAATCTATTTGACTCATCCACAAATCATATGTAACTGGTTAAATATAATGTTCTTCAGGCATTGAAGATTTCAGTGAGGCTAGAATATACTTAGACAGTAAAAGTACATGGGAAAATAAACTGTATTTCTTGAAATATCCTTTCATGTCAGAAGTAGCCATTTAAAGGTGCTGTGACATCTCACAATGAAGATAAATCCATAAGCTGCAAGAACGTCTATGCCAAACCATTTGGATTTCAAGATAGTACATGTATTTTACATGCCTTTGAAGCTGTTCTCTTTAGGATTATTTGAAATTCTGAATAAAGAAAGTTCATCACTTTTCCGGGTGTTTGCTTCCCTGTAATACCACTGTAGGTACTATTTAGATAGTTCTGATGCCTACTTCCTAGGGGCAACCGAAAACCATTTTTAAAAGCCAACAGAGGTGCCATGACCATGGGAGGCTTAAGATAAGAACCTGTGTGACTTTGCTGGTGGTTTTCTTTGTTTATGATTTTTCAGATTTTCAGTGATGACAGATTATAATTGACTGATACAAAATTTCTATTATTCAAAAGCTTTTTATGGAGTGGAGACATGGGCATTGTAATTTTAGTTTCCAAAAGCAAAAATTGCATTCACTTTTTACTTTGACAGTCAAGCATTAAGCACTGTACAAACACTTTTTAACTGTGGATGGGCACTAAACACTCCTCGTTGAATCATCACCTCAAAAAATTAGCAATAGCCTTGACAATATTGTGGTCCATTGAAAAAAAACAAGGGTACAAGACTGCGTATAGAACAATTTTATAAGATGCATAAATTACCAAAAGGCATTGCATTAGGAATCATCCAATCACAGAGCTCAATTTTCTGTAGGTCGGCCATTTTGTTAAGGCAATGTTAGGGGGTCTGTGGTTAGTCCAGTCATCAAATGACTCCCTATGGTCATTTCAGAACCCTTAGTCTCATCCACTGTATAGACTCTGGCCCATGCTATCACCATAGTAAAAGGTGCTAAGGCTCATGGGTACTATAGTATTTGAAATACAGAACTGAAAAAACTTGATTTCTCATAAACAAAGCTGAAACATTTGTGATTAAGGGTCATAACATCAATCTATCTTAAGGTTTCAAAATATACACATATTTGTTGCATGATATTGTGGCTAGTGCTTGGATTAAAATCTATGATCTAGAGAATCTGCATTTAAAACGTCCAGAACCCTTTGCCCTGCCCACATTTCTACTCATATTGCAGTGGATAAGAAATACCTTACCTTGTATGTTGAAACCTCTAATAGTGAGGTCATGCTTCAATTATACAAGGCAACAAAGGGCAGGACATTAACCATTTAAAAGTAATACGAGTCTGTGTTTATTCTGTAATTTCCCTAAATTTGTTTACATGAAAAGGCTGACAGAATGACTTATATTGATAGAATGGGTCATCACTCTTAGCACAGACAGGAATCTATGATTCAGTAAATAAAATACAATTTTTGCATTGCTCTTATGAAGATAAGAGGAAATATGGTATATGTCTATTGTGTTCATTATTTGAGTAGAATTAAAGCTGTAAATGACTCTAGGGACAAATTTCCAGACAACTGTATGCTGTTGCCTCAGTCTACTTAATGGCACCTTTGCCTAGTAATTATACTTCACAAAACAAAAAATGCATAGCTGGAGCTACCATTATGTTTGAACCAATCAGCATGAATTTCACTGGGAAGAGCCAGACCTTTTGGTTTGTTCAAATAATTCCAAGGTTCATGATTCCTTTCTCTCCCATCACTACCTCCACCCTAACTCATCATCTATTTGCAGTATCCCTCCACTTCTGTGTCCCTCAATCACAGTCAAATATCTGTCAACAGGTATTTTAGTCTTATATTTAGACTTAAATAAGACAAAAAGATTGCCAATGAAGTGAAAGTTTGACTCATTTCAAGATTTGCCATTTGTGAAAGACAATTTTACTTGTCAAGTAAAAAGGAACTTAAAACAAGCTAATATTTTCTATTTGAGAGAAAAAAATATTTTAAGATTTAAAGTCTTATTACAAGACAAAAACACAGAGACAGAAGAGGACTTTATTGCAGTGTTCCACTTATCCTTATAGGCATGTAATATCATGGCCACAAACTGCAAGCCCAAGTACATTATTTGTTTCAAATATAGCTTCAATACATATGCAGTAATGAAACAAAGCTCATTTTGATGCACTGACATACTGAAATAAAGCCAAAGAGGCCCAGATAATCATAGCATACATCCATCCCAGTACAGATCAGTTTATTGACATTTAACATTTAACAATAAACTGTTGATGTTGATACATGGGCTAAATATTGTTTTTAATATACTCTCAATATGATATGTTGAAATATTCCAAAGAGGAATGCCCATTAGTGTTACTTTCATTATAAATGTTTTTTAAATATATTCTTCAATACATTTGACGTATGCGACACGGCTTAATCAATGTTTTTTCTTAACTTTGACTCAGTTATTTTTTTTAGTTACATGTAGCTACATGTATCTTTTTTATGTGTTAGATAAGTAAATAAGCAATTACTAAATTAACACTCCAATGTCATTGTAAAGGACTAAACGAGTGCTTGCATTTATTGATAAATCAATATTAAGAGCAAATGTTGACTTAATCTAGTCAAGGGTGTATATTTAAATATGTTATTAGGGGTCCAAACAGCGACGCTGGTGGAACCCTATTGCAGACCTGCCAACCTTAGGAAAATATTTTGAGTACCACAATAGTCAGTGTTATGCTTAGTTCACATGCTTTCGCACCACTTCGCTTTGCACACGACAGTCTGCAAGAGACACAGACACACACACACACACACACACAAGCCTTTCTTCATAATTCTAGTTTTGACTGTAGAAGTGATCAGGCAAAATTGTATAATTTGACCTGATTCTAAAATATCACTTGCACTGCACTGGGCTATATTATGATATACTTTCAAGGCAAAAGTTTGAGTACACCTGCTTAAAACAATTATTTCATGATTATTATTTCATTAGGCTATATGATATGTGTGCTTATACAAACTGATAACCAAAAGTGAATTGCATTCACTTATTTAATAAAAATGGAAATAATTTATTTGGTATATTGTAACATATGTTTTCATTTTCAAGTATTTACAGAAACTTATGTTGTAATGTAAAAAAAAAAAGCTTGCGATGTAAAACACTGTCAATTATGAATAAAACCAAGTTTCTGTTCATGATTTCCATTTTTATTTAATAATTAAATAATTGAATCAGCTTGTATAGGCACACATCATATAGGCCTAATGAAAAAAATGTAGGCTTTTGTAACTAGAGGTTTAGCCAAATTATTACCTGAAGCTCCTTGGTGGCTAATGTCAAAATCTTAATTGCACAATGTGCAAAATGCATGGTTCGGAAGTTTTGAGGGGTGGAGGCACGGCCATTGCTCCTGATATTTTGCGAGGAACTTCTTGGGGGGCATGGACTGGCTTCTTTTTAGTAGGTCTACTGCTCTCTCTTTCCTTGTTAGTATCCTCGTCATCTGACGTCATATTTATTTTCTAACTGCAAGGCTGGTCAGGTGACTGGCTGCAATAATAGGAATTATTTGCTACGTTAGCAGTCTATAGTCAAACACCTTTGCAATGGTCACTTTGCTCCAACAGAGCGTGCGCGATTCAAAGTTTGAACAGGGAGCCTCCGTAGCGTTTGAGTTACTGCAGCTAAATTACTCCATCAGTTATTCACGTCTCGTAACGAGGCTAAATCGCATGCAAGCTACTACTACGGCTAACTATATACACAGATTTATCTCATTAGGATATACCCCTTGAAATGCATCATCTCCTGAAGTTACCAAACATGTTTTACCGTTTTATATGTTAACATTACGGTCACATTTTTGTGCTTGATTATTACTCCCCACTTCCCATTTTACCTCAGCAATGCAGCGTTGCGCCTCGGTGGATAATAAAGTACCGCTGCGTATCAGTGGATGTTAAGTGGGTCGGGGAGGGGTTACAGAACCACAAGCACAAGGTTGTAGCATCTGGTTCAATCCGAGGGATGTAGTTTAAATACCGAATAAATGTACGGTATTGTTTTGTATTTATTGGTTGTTTTCCGTATTTAAATTACAATAATTTTTTTTTTTGGCATTTTGTACCTGCGTATTCTGACCAAGAATTGCATGGTTGGTACACAAAATGCGTGCAGGTTGGCAGGTCTGCTATTGTATCTGTTAGGATTATTATTAGGGGTCCAAGCAGCGAAGCTGGTGGAACCCTATTGTATCTGTTGGAATATTAGGAGTCCAAGCAGCGAAGCTGGTGGAACCCTATTGTATCTGTTAGGATTATTATTATTATTATTATTTTTTATTTTTTTCTCCGCTAAAAGTGTCTGAGGCTCAGCAACCATAAGTCCTAGAGTAACCAAATTTGGTAAGTGGGTTCCTATGGCCCCCCACTACTCAGGCACTACAAATCACCTATGTCGGCCAGATAGTGGCGCTATAACAAAGGGTCATGCGTAAAAGGCCATAACTCCCACACCATAAGTCAGATCAACACAAAACTCCCTCGACCTATGCATCTGAACGTGCTCTACAATTTTGCTATTGGTTCCACCTATGTTCGCCATATTGTTTGCCTGCCATTTTTACTTTTTAGTTGCGACGTAGAAGCTTTCTCTGCTAAAATGTCTGAGGCTCAGCAACCAAAAGTTGTAGACGAACCAAATTTGGTAGGTGGGTTCCCATGGCCCCCCACTACTCAGGCACTACAAATCACCTATGTCAGCCAGATGGTGGCGCTATAACAAAGGATCATATTTTAAAAGGCCATAACTCCCACACCAGAAGTCAGATCAACACAAAACTTCATCGACCGATGCATCTGAATGTGCTCTACAATTTTGCAATTGGGACGCCATATTGTTTGCCCGACATTTGGACTTTTTTATTAGTTGCGGTGCGGAAGAGCTGTAGCTCCAAATCTAAAGTGTTACGACATCTAGTAAATTCCTTTACGGCAAGCGGCTGGAAGACATCCATGGCGACGCAACTAAGTAATCCGACACAGTCGGGTCTAGTTTTTATCAGTGTCTGAACTTCATAATGGACAATATTATCTATCTGGGCATTCATAAAAATATTCTTTCACCACTCAAAAATCGTATTCCGTCATAGTAACAAGATAAACCCTACATCAGCCCTAAGATATGCCAACACGGCAGTGAAAACGCTGCTCACTGAGTAACGAAATAAATGAGACAACGTTTTAAAAAATGATACCACGTCATTCTACAGTCAATATCTGGGACTAAATATTGAATAAATATACAACCTTATTGTTGGTTTTACACGTAGAGATGTCTCTTTTGAGACTGAGTGGTCATATATTGTCTTGGACAATCCCTTTGTGAAATATACGCGCATCTGTGATGCCTGGGTACCTTCAAAAATAGCTGTGCATAATACCACACCTGTTGTTTACGGCGTTGTCGCCCTTTTTAGTACAGCCTGGCTTGATTGACAATTCATTTATTCAGTAGGTGAGAGTATGAGCTTACTAACAATGTTATAACATGTCTGATTTTGCTTTTGGAATAGCATTTTATCGGTCAGCATAACCGAAAATTTTCTTATCATCGCATTCACTTACGCATTCACTGTAGGGTAGCAGTAAAAGACGCTGCAATAACGAAATGTTGTCAATGATTTTTCATAATATCTTGGAAAATACTATTATTATTGAGGACTTCTGGGCATAGTTAACCCATAGGCCTATGTTTGCTGATAGACCTATCTGACATCGTTTTCTGGAGCAAAACAGAAGCGGATAGTATCATTGCTTTACTGTCTCTGTCTCTATCTACTGAACACATAAAATTTCATTATTGCTATGTAAGTATTACTGCTCAAAATATTTCGGTTCGTTCTGTTGCTACCATAATATAACAAACTTTCTTGTATCTACAGCTGCATTTTCTCGCTGCAATTACTAATATTGAATATAAACAAAAGACTGTAGTCTTTTAAGACTTATGCTGTAGTCAAATGACTTATGCTGTAATCTGCCAATGTCGAAATAAATAATACGGTACTCTGCGGGCAGCAATGCAGGTAGCAGGGATGCGAGTTGATATTTCGTTTTTTTGTTTCGTTTTATTCAATGTCGTAGGCTATTTATTATTTGAAATATGTATTGTTATTATCTGTCTCTGAGGCGCTCTGAAATGTGCATTCTCTGCTAAGCTGAGCAATTGATTGGAATATGTGTCTAATGTAGTGTTGCACGGTATACGGAAGCTTCAGCACCTTTTCGGTACTTAAAAAAAAAACGGTTTGGTATCAGAATTTTCCGACGTTCGGTAGGCTACTTTTAGGTCAAATGTAAAAGCCAGGGAAATGAGTCTCCCGCATTACTTATTGTGAGGATGAAAGGTGAAATTTGTCAGAATCTTCGCTAGATGGCAGTAGCAACTAAGGTAGCCAAGTCAGGTGACGTGCGCTTGTGCATTCCACCTCGTTGATACAGTGCAAGCTTCGACTCAGTTCACTTCAGTAGCAATAGGTGTTCTGGAAATTTGGAAATATTTTATTATAGGAAGATGCTGTATTGTTTTTAAAATATGCTGCTTTTGGATCTATTTAAAAGTGAAAGACCTGTTTAAAGATTATTTAGTTTACAATTGTTTAATTTTTGAAATATATTTAATATATTTTTATATTAGTGTTGTAAAACTATCGTCCTATGCTTATTAATATGTTGAACAGCCTTCAACTTAAAGGTTGTTAACCCTCTGGGGTCTAAGGGTAAAATGAGGCACACTGGTGATTGTGCCATGCTCTGACATTTGTGTAAATTTCATCAACGTTATATGCAGTGATTCCAAAGTGTTTCATATCTCTGTTTTCAGCACAAACTCAGCTACAATAATATGGCAGCAGTAAGTAGGTCATAATCATATGTGGATTGCAAATTGCTCTAAAAACACAAACAGTAGTTTTGAACATGCACAGGAATGTTGTAATAAAACACACTAAACAATTGTGACTAAGATTTTTGGTCACTGAAATGTGTTCATCAAGGTATCAAAAGATGACAAAATATTTTAGCAAATCCAATGAGAAATATAAAATAAATTGCTAAAGGTTAGTGTTGTGACTACTATTTTTCAACACCAGGTGAGAATGGGAGGGCAAATGGCCTTTCTGTAATGAATATGCATTGGGTAGGACGACCTGCCAGCTAAGTAGGCTATTCACACCTGGCCGCATGCCTCCCCACCACTAAGACAAAGACTCAGTGAGCCATTTAGAAGACAGAAACAAAGACATCTTTTGATTTTCAGAACATTTATTGAAGCAAACTATACGCATGGAAGATGAGATGAGACTGGCGTACTCTTGCAACGCTTGCGTGGCCTCTTAGCTAGTGGTGAACTAGGCCGTGTTTCCTGATCAGCATCTCTGTAAATATGATAAAAACAAAATTGTTAGGAAATGTGACATCAAATCAAACTTTATTTATATAGCACATTTCCTTCAACAGGTGAAAATTAAATGTGCTTTACAAAAAAGGGGCAAACCACTAACTAATGAAATCAAAACTTAGGAAATGTGACATGGTTACATCATATACAAACAAAGAACGAAACAAACACAACTAGACGCAGAGAGGTAGCCTATAATTTTGAGAAGCAATGGTTAGAATCGTTAGTAGTGTGGGAATTTACAAAAGCGCATATTAGTGAATATTCCTACAAACACACAGAGAATGTAATACAGCACACATTTACAAATAATGCAAGCTATTAACCAAACAACATTAGCTAAACTAAATAAACATTGATATTCCAGCTCAACTACACGCAACTCATCAATAACAATGCCTCAATCTGAAGTAGGCTAGGTCTGTTTAGCTAAGTGGTTATTATATTGCTATTTCCCGAATTTACTTAGTATGCTAATATCGATTGTGCGAGGACATCAGTTTTAGAATCCTAGCCACGCCACTACACGGCAGGCATGGGCTATTTATTACCAATATGATTTTAAAAAAAATACAGTCTACCTGCTACTTCTAACACACAACCAGACGCAGAGAACCTAGCCTATAATTCTGAGATGCAATAGTTTGAATCGTTCGTAGTGTGGGAATTTACAAACGCGCATATTGCTGGATATTCATACAAACACAGAGATTGCAATCCAGTACACATATTTACCAATATGATCATAAGAAATATACTTACTCATGAAGTTGATCCTCAGCTGGATCAGTTCGCTGTTCGAAATTACACCGCTCTTCATCAATGTCGGCTTCCAGACGGACCATTTTCCAAAATTAAACGAAATGTTTACCTCAAAAGAAGTGAATTAGGCTACACTTTGACATTCTATCTTGCTTTCGCAGGCTTGGCATTTCTCTCATAGATCTCGCATCGCCCCTCCCCTACTCTCCTTCTATGGAGAGTAGTTATAATGTCGTTAACATGTGAATGCGATTTGGGCAGACTTCCTGATGAGCGAAATTCACATAGTAATGAGTAAGGATTAACGAAGCATACATGGTTTAATTAATCAAATTTAGAACTTTTAAAACAATTCATATCATTTGTCAATGGGCGCATTGGAAAGTCGCGATTCTAAGGTTTCTGTCAATGTTTTTGTTGCGTCTGTATGATAACAACTTGTGAAGTTAATCATCCAAATAGAAATGAAAGTTCATTTAATCTCGCCGAGCTCCGCCGGTGGAGCTCTTGGCCCCAGAGGGTTAATAAACCAGGTTGTTACTAAACCGTGAATTCAAAAATGAGGTCAACCCTTGTGGACATTTCGTTTCTGATCTATTAAAGTAATTTCAGTCTCGTTAGATACTGAGTATCGAATCAGTATCATTTAAGTTTCAAGTATCGTTTCAGTATTGAGTATCGTGATACTAAACCTGGTATTGGTATCAAAGTCAAAATTTTGGTATCATGACAACTAGAGCCCGACCAATGCCAATGATTTTTGGGTCCGATGCCGATCCCGATTTTGGAGAGTCCTAGCCCACCGATTACCGATGTTTTGACCGATATTTTGTCAAAAAGTGCAACATTTTCAAATCAATTTGAAAAACTTATGTTTTATCAAAGTTTCTATATTTGAGAACATTTAACTTATAAGCAAACAAATAAATAAAAATAAACACACAAAGAGCATTTTGATAGATAAAAAAATGTAAAAGATGATATTAAATTAAATATATATATATTAACACCATCTTCAAGTGGTGTGAATTCAAAATAACTCCACACGTTGCTTTTACTCCTTTCTTTTCCAGCCATCTATAAAAAAAATAATTTAAAAAAATCAGTTTTCCAGTTTCAAACATGTATTTTTATGAATATTATTATTATTGTTGTTGTTATTATTATTATTATTAATATGTTATTATTATTTCTTAGTATCTATTTTCAGTAAATTAATTATATTTTCTTATTTTATTCCTACTACATGATTTCAAAGAGTAAGATTTTATCTAGCGAGCTTCCCTGTCCATAAGAATTCGGTGGTGAAAAAAACTACAATGCGCTCTGACGCGTGACTAGATGACACACACTCACTTGCGATAGCGCATTAGCTGTTGACATAGCCTCATTATTTCTTATTATTTATTCTCAGTAAGTTAAATGAATTATATTTTCTTATTTTATTCCTACTACATGATCTCAAAGAGTACGACTTCATCTAGCGGAGCTAATGAGTGAATCAAGTGTAAGTTAGATTAAACTAAATTGACTGGATGAAATACGTAACGTGAGGCTTGTCCGTAAGAATTCGGTGGTGAAAAAAACTACAATGCGCTTTCGTGCAGGTTACCCGCGCTAAGTGTTGGTTGATTCACTTCTCCAACAGCAATGCTTCTCTCATGTTATCACGACAAAGCTAGATAACCTGGCTTAAAATGATCCACGTTATAAGTGTTTTATCTGCGTTTTTACTGTCTGGTTAGCTTGCTACGATGACGCGTGACTAGATGACACACTCGCTTGCAATAACGCGTTGGCTATTGACACAGCATCATATAGTAGCTAATATCATTATCTCAGATAAAAAAACAAATGTGCGATGCATCCAATCACCATTTTATTTTGGCTGGTTATTTATTTGAGAATACAGCGATGTCCTCTGGACATGTAGATCCGACGCTGCTTATGTGCTCACTGCCAGTTCATAAAGGCTTGCTAGCCAGCTAGCTTGCTAAAGTGAACCAAATATGTTAGCTAGCTCGCTCGTTTGATAATGAGGATTGATAAACATAGTGTTCGTATAGACGCGTTTAATTAAAAACTTTCACTAAATATACATACCTTTATTGCGGCAATCGAATCTGTGCAGGCAAGTCTTCCAGTGGAGAATATTGGATGAGGCACGAGTGACAAACGTCTTATTACAGAAGTAGCGCGTCAGCTGCTGCAGTTCACACTTGTATTAGAGCTCCCTCTACTGGATAATTCTAGTAAATAGCAATTACAATGTTGGAACAGACAAGTACAGATAAATGTTTTTTTGTTTGTTATACTTATTTAAAAATCGGGACACATCGGCTGCATAACTGCCGATCCCGATGTAGTCAAAAAAGTCAAATAATGGCCGATATATCGGCCGGGCTCTAATGACAACACTAGTCTGACGCCTTTTTTAGTTGCAGCGCGGAAGCACTGAATCTCTACATACACGCCGGGCCATCCAAGTGTTACAACATGCCATCTAAGTGTTACAACATAGTAAAAGCCTTTACGGCAAGTAGCTAGGACACATCCATGGCAACGCAACTAAGTAATCCGACATCGTCTCTTAGCACAAAATTGGCCATAAGTCATCAATATTTTATACAATCATCATGATATTCAGGTGATATGTTGGGTGAAGGTATATGATCATGAGGACAAAACCATTTTAAAATCGCTCCATAGGGGGTGCAGTAGTGCCAATGCTTGGACCCCTCCCAACGCCGCTTGCGGCTTAAATTATATTTTGTATTCTTTATTTGAATCCCAGATGATGCTGATACAAAGGTTATGAAAGAATTCATAGGTTAAACTGCTGCAGTTTACACTGGCCTTTGGGGCTGCTCTCAAGCCCTTCCACTTGCTTTACACACTGGCCAATCTGCCTTCAACCTACTCTTCTGTTAGCTGGAATCTTGGTTGTTTCATGGTTGTGACTGGAGATGACAATGCCCTGATCACTTACGGAGAGAAAGACACAGAGAAAGACATCCTCTGCCTCAGAGGCAATTATTTCGGCTTCATAACCCCAGAGTTATTTTGCTCAAAATGACTGTGATCTTCAGATAATTAAAAAAATTCACAGACCAAATCCAATGGGATATACTCTGTATGAAGTATATGTATGTGTGAGAGAGGTAAGAGTAAGTGAATGTGTGTATGTGTGTGTGTGTGTGTGTCCTATTTTCAATATATCATATTTGGGGGGGAAATAGATAAACACTAGTGTTTTGGTGACCATAGAAGAGACGCATTAAGACTGAACTACAATAATCAACACATCACCCCCAACAACCCCGCTGCGCTTCCCCAGGGGTACCACCCCCTCATTAGGGGTCAGGAGTTTTGCGAACAGATGGCCTGCACAACCCCCCAAGCCTAGCCTGTCCTGTGGGAGACTGTCTGACACACAATGAGTGTTTTAGGAAAACTGCTCATTCCAGAACCAAGGGCACAGAGCTGTCGGTCCACAAGGCCAGCAGGCCTAGGCAGTAGCACTGACCCAGCACTGATACTGACCCAGTACATCGGAACATATCGGGGACTGATTTTGTATATTGATAGCGGCTATTATCATTAAATCTTAGTTTGCATTTTTGTGGTTATCAAATTATTGCCTGCCTATATTTATTATTTGTAAAAAAAAAAAAAAAAGAAAGACTTTGCCAACATTTACAGTGCACCAACAGTTTTCCACACTCTGACTATGAACATGAGAAAACCACATGCTGTGGATCTGAACTAGTGGACTGCTTAGCACAAATTATTGTTGAAAGCTTAACCACAATCCATACAGAAAAAAAACATTACTGGCAGCATGTCAAACAATGTGTAATAAAATGGGGGAAAAACAACAACCTGAGAGCACGATGAAATATGCTTGAAATATGCTTGCATATGAGCATTTTTGTTTGCTTCTTGTCAGTATGTATTCTCAAAGCCATATGGCCCTAAAAACAAAAATGAAATGACCCACCTACCATCATAGGGTGTTTTTGTACAAAGATTTAGTATTAAAAAACTATTCCACAACCCAAACTGTGGCTCAGTGCCATCCACTGATGGTATGGTTTTATCTCTCCCGAAAAAAGAGAGAAAGGGCTAAAAAAAAGAGAGAAATGAGATTCCCTTTTTTTCATTTATACACCCGTGATAGCAAATAAAAAGACAAAACATTATTTGAAGATAGAAGATACAAGCCCAGCGATAACAGGACTTGGGTAGAGGCCACAGAGGTGCTGTGACTATTTCATCTTCCATGGTAACTTAAACACCAGACAAAAGCCTTCACACCCCAGAGCTCACTGCCGGCCCCCAGAGATTGAGTGGGTTTGTAATAATTCATAGACTTTCGGCTTCACTCTCCCGAGGTGAGGAATCACATTACTCTCTGATGAGATGGCCACAGCGGCAGACCAAAGCTGGCTCTTCTCATTGTCTGCAGATGGTCAGTGCTATCCCAGTGTCCCCTGCCCCACCACCGGCTGCCCTGTCCATTAGGAGAGAGGTACGATGTAGCAGGACGTAGTGATCAGGCAAAGCCCTCCATGATGGGACCCTACCCTCCTGAGCAGCCTTGAGCTTGGTGTTGGGTTTTCTCACTGCAGGAAGCAAGGATGAAGTTGGGAGCAGTGGTCCTGCATGACATTTGAAAAGCCCACTAAATTCAATACCTTTGGCATATCCTGTAACGATCCCATAAGGAAAGATGACCTGTATGTTTATACACTGGGAAAGGAAAGAATTTGAATTGTGAAAAGCATTGTTGCCATGTAATTGTTTTTGTCTAAAAAATATGCCAACAAATGTGAGGTTTCAAAGTTTTGACCACTTACTGGCAGCCCTTAAAAGTGAGCATGCCTAAGGATGCTTTTGCAGAATCCACACAGCATTATGATATGAACAATCTAATTGTGTATTTATGTCTTTATGCCCTCTGCAACAATTACAAAGAAAATTAAAGCCGCAAGCGGCATTGGGAGGGATCCAAGCATTGGCACTGTTGCGCCCCCAATGGAATGATTTTAAAATGGTTTTGTCCTCATGATCATATACCTTCACCCAACATATCTACCGAATATCATGATGATTGTATGAAATATTGATGACTTATGGCCAATTTTGTGCTAAGAGACGCACTTCGTCGAAGTTCGTCAGGTGACAGCGGCCATACTGTTCATCCAATTGGGCCCATCTATATTGCGTTTATGTAGGTTGTTCCCCTGAGGCACTGTATCTGATTTGGTGCTGATTGGGCCAAAATTGAAAAAGCCCTGTAGAAAAACCGGTGTCTGATTACTTAGTTGTGTCGCCATGGATGTCTCCTAGCCGCTTGCCGTAAAGGCCTTGACTATGTCGTAACACTTAGATGGCATGTCGTAACACTTAGATGGCCTGGCATGTATGTAGAGCTGCAGCGCTTCCGCGCCGCAACTAATAAAATAGTAAAAATGGCAGGCAAACAATATGGCGGACATAGGTGGTCCCAATAGCAAAGTTGTAGAGCACATTCAGATGCATAGGTTGATGTTTTGTGTTGATCTGACTTATGGTGTGGGAGTTATGGCCTTTTAAGCATGACCCTTTGTTATAGCGCCATAATCTGGCCCACGAGTGATTTGCAGTGCCTGAGTAGTGGGGGGCCATAGGAACCCACCTACCAAATTTGGTTGGTCTAGGACTTATCGTTGCTGTGGCTCAGACACTTTTAGCAGAGAAAAATAAGAATAATCCTAACATATACATTAAGGCTCCAGCAGCTTCGCTGCTTGGACCCCTAATAATAAATAAATAAGTAAGTAAATAAATAAATAAATAAATAAATAAATAAATAAATAAACCAAGATTAAAGACACATGCAGGACTGCACCAAATTTGGTGAACTATTTATACTATATGGTTCAGCAATTACTAGTGAACTGGAATACTCCGATACTTATGATTTTGTGTATTTCATCAATACCAAGTATCAGCAAATAATCTTAAGCAACACATTTCAACAGGATTAAAATGACTACATCAGTTTTTCCCCCAGTTTAATAGAGGGTATGCATTGACGTCACTTTCCCACCGGAATACGCCCCCTCAGTCGGGACTGAGTGGCAAAACATGCTGCCACATGGCTGCCTTTAGTATAGGAAACTGCAAAACCGGGAGTAAAACAAACGATTATCTGCTTAAATTAAAGGCAGTTGGACTCGACAGTGATCCTTATAACTTACCAATGAACCAGTGGTCCATGGACATTCAACAAGAAATCGGAGCTATCTTTTTACAGACTGCTGAGTGCTAAAGAAAAGTGAAACGATGCATCGCTGCAATTCGCAAAAACAACTTGAATCCAGGCACCGAAACATGGATGTGCGGTTGTTATTTTCAATCAATTAATTAATTGATTGGATCAATTAAAGTTTCTGTTATTGGCAGCCACTAATTGTTTATGTGCACCCAAACGCTGTTAAGTATGCATTTGAACTGTTCCAAAACTATTGTTTTGAAATGTGGCCAGGATGCTGTAATGCAATTAGTGCTTTAACCATGTCAGTTTTATGGGCTTTGAAACATGTTAATTAATGAATGAAATCATAATAAGCTGGTAGCTGCTGTTTGTATACATTTCTAAAACACAGGTTTGCTTGTATCTTTGTTTTATTTATTTTTCTAAATTATCCATTTTGGATGGTTAAGATGCAAACCCCTTAATGGATTCTGGCTGGAAGTACTGATTATCTGAGTTAATGTGTGCTTTTTTGAAATCCTCATTAACCCAAGGTCGCTGGTGCCACGCAGGCGTCAGAACCATTGTGGCGTATATCAAAGAACAGGAGTTATTGATCCCCTGTGGCAGCGTATATAGACTAACTCAGATGCTCTCCAAGCCTCTGAAGGGGGACAGTTTGGTTATACTGAGAGATCTCATCAGTAGGCAGAGACCCCTTATAGTAATCAATATTACTGCTCCTAAATTAGATTTGATGGGGCGTCTATGCCTCAACTGCCTCTGGAATTGGTAGAGACGTCTTTTTCCTCTTTGTTGTGTTTTGAAACATCCTCTCACTGAGGTTTAGTAGGATGGCACTCTTTGGGAAAAGTTTAACAAGGTGGTGTACTTTTGGAATAGGGGTAGCAGGACAGTGCTCTTTTGTAAAAGATGTAGTGGGGTAGTATGCTTTTGGAGAAGGTATAGTGGGGTCGCAATCTTTTGTAAAAAAAAATGAAAAATAAATGTTATACGGTTATACACTTTTTGAAAATGTGTAGCAGAGTGGTACTCTATTAAATGGGAATATTTTACATGGTCTTATGTTACAAAGATTACATTAATTTAAATTGTGCTCTCATTCAGAGTGACTTAAATGTAATAGAACATACATACATACTTGATTTACAGTGAGCTCTATAACGTTTGGAACAAAAACCTTTTTTTAATTAATTTGGCCCTGTTCATATGTCTCACATGTGGTTAAAGTGCAGATTCTCTACTTTTATTAAAAGGCATTTTTATACATTTTGATTTTACCATATAGAAATTTCAGCATTTTATATACATAGCCCCCCCTCCCCCCCTTCCCATTTCAGGGTACCATAATGTTTGGGACAAATGGCTTCACATTAGTCAGGTGTGTTCAATTTCTTCCTTGGTGCAGGTATAAGAAAGATTTATGTCTTGATTATAGGCTTTTGATTGCTTTATGAGCCTGTTATTGGAGTTTGTCAACAAGAGGACCAGAATTGTTTCAATGAAAAAAAAATCCATTGTGAGAAGAAATAAGAAAAAAACTGTCAGAGACTTAGGCCAAACCTTACCAAAACCAACTGTTTTGGACATCATTAAGAATAAAGAGAGCACTGATGAGCTCAGTAATCACCTGGGCCTGTTAAGCTAAGGAAGACCTATACTGGTGATGACTGAAGAATTCTCACCATAATGAAGCAAATGTTTATAAAGTGATGTAATTGCTACCTGTGGAAACCAAAATATATTAAAAATACTTTTAATAAAAGCTGAGAATGTGTACAATTTGACCACATATGAATTGTTTGATTACAAATCTAAAATTGCACAGTACAGTGCCAAACCAAGAAAAAAAAAATACATAAGTCGTATGGTGAAAATCATAAAAGCCTGTGGAATCACCCATAAAAATACAATGACCCAAATTAGTACGATAGGTGATAGTGCTAAGTGGGTGGTGATTCTTTTTGAAAAGGTATAGCAAGGAAGTGCTTCTGTGCTTTTAGGCAGGTATCATGGGTTCTGTGGATTCTAATAAATGAATATGAATAAAGCCCAGAAAATTACCAGCTGTAAGTGATGAAGCAGCTTTTCAAGCAGTAGTATCCCTCACTGCCTCTTAACTGACTCCTGAGCAACCCCCTGATTGACTGACTTCCTAACTGAATTGCTCTGACTTTTCAACTCCCTGAAAAACAGACTGACTCCCGGATGTACCTGACTGACACACTGGATAGCTCTTGCAGCAGCAGCATGTCAATTTGAGGAGTAACGTAATGGATATTAACAACTTTTTAGTACTTCAGCCAAAAAGTATAGATAAATAAAACAAAGAATAAATACAAATATAGCTGCATGGTAGCAATGGACTAGGTTCCACTGAATGACAAGGAATGGACAAAACAGATCGTAAAGGCTAAATTGTTTGATTAGTCCAGATATGCATCTGGACCAAGTATCACCTCTCTAGGACAAGTGGGACATTGGGCTGAGCCTTAGACTTTCAGTGCTTATTATAGCGCCCCCTATGGGCCAATCAGTGCCACTTTTGGTGTCAAAGATAGGCGTGGCCTGGACTATCTGTGGGCCAAAATGGGCAAAAGTTACCAATTTTTAGATGAGTCATTGGACAAAATACGAGAGAAAATACAAGGCATCGTGGGAAATGGATTGTTTGCAATGGCCAGAAGTTGAAACGGCCGTATTTTCTTGAAATATCAAGATATCACCACGGCACTTGGTAGAGATGTTTACCATCATGTTTCTGGCCGACCTGAAGTGGATTTATTACTACTCATGATTTTACAACGAATTGAATTTCTTTGCAAAATTTTTTTAATTGATTGCCTAATAATTTTGCCACTTTTTGACCAATCTCTTAGCTTTTCTCAAACTATGTTCATGCATATCACTTGGACCTGCCCTGCATATTACGTGTCATTCAGACTTATGGTTCATGAGAAGAATGTTTTTTAAAAAATTCAAAATGGCAGAAAAAAATGATAGGCGGACATTATAGGTCCCAATTGCAAAATTGTTCAGAATGTCCAGCTGCATATGTGTATCAAGTTTCACTTCTCTAGGACAAAGGTGGTGGCAGCAATGAGCCTTTGACTTAGAATGCTTATTGTAGGGCCCCCTATGGGCCATTCTGTGCCATTTATTTATGGCCAGGTTACGCGTGGCCTGGACTATCTGTGTGCCGAAATGGACAAAAAGTTGCCAATTTATGGATGAGTTATTGGACAAAATACAGGAGAATAATAGTAAATATAGCCGCAAGCGGTGATTCCGGGGTTCAAGCCAACATGGACCGTTAGAAGGTGAAAGCTACGAAGTGCAATAAGAACTAGTCGGAATCAGAGTAATTGTAATAGTCAAGTCCATTCAAGAAAAAAATAGTCATCATATCATACAAGAACTAAATAAATAAATGGCGGTTTGATTGTGTCTGCATGAAAACTATTTAATGATAGGTATTGGGTTCGGGAAAAGGGAGCCTTCAACACATTTATAATTAATGGCTATATTTCTGTTTGTAATTGTTATTTATTTTACTGGTACACTCGAGGTGCCACATAATACCAGGATATACCCATAAGCCGCGTTTCGACCGCAGGAACTAGGGTCTAAATTAAGTTCCGGGGTCTTTATTTTACCCCCAAAAACGTCCCTGCTCGGGGTGTAGTACTTTCCAAAAGTACCGGAACCTTTGGGGTGGGGCGCAAGCGCTGAAAATTTCTGATTGGTCGACTAGTTGCAGTGTTTTATTTCAACCGCCATGTTTAAAAGTCTTCATCCGCAAACCGATTTATTTTCATAATAACTTCAAATCAAACTTGTATGTTATGCGGTGCAGTAGCCTAGTTTTGGTTATAGCCTGCCAACGTCTTGGAATTATAACGTGTGCTCTTCTGTTCTTTTCTTGCTTTAGTATTCATTTTATAAAATGCTAAGCATTCGTGCTGGGACAGCATATTACGTACCAAAACATTCAAACGGATTAATTCGGTTGCTGAATATTTTCTTCCGGATTTTCTTTGTTAGCCCGTTGTAATTGACTCAAAACGTTTGATACAGTTATGTGAGGTATACGGTAGTTCTGCGTAATTCACATTGGTGATACAGTAAAAGCAAACTGGAAATCACCTTCCGCACTTTTTGTCAGGGTAAAATAATAGGTTAATTCTAGTAATTGTCCCTTTAGCTTTTTCAGACTGCCGTAATTTTACTCTGCCATTCTTCAATTCCACAAAAAGACCAGGAAGACTATGGACTAATTTATGGTGCATGGTTCGCATCTGGAGGGCACGCTCGGCTAGCAGTAACTTTGAAGGAAAGCAAACGGTGGCTGTACCACTGCTAATTAAAATTTTCACGCAAGTCCGAGTTTTCATTCTATTCTTGTTATTTTGCGATTAGCCTATATGGAATTGATGATGAGAAAGTAATCAAACAGCAAATTGTTTACAACGTGTGCATGTTTTCTGCTGTTGTTGCCAGTTATATTGGAAATGTGAATGCATTCGGTCGCCTCGGATGTCAAGACATGAAAGTGAATGTTCGCATAAAAACATAATGAATGTGTTTGAGAGGATATATAAAACAGTTACAATCTGACTATTGGTCTGTTATATCCTATTTGTTGCATAAAAACGGTCCAAGTTCAACTACCAACGACAGTTTTGCTTTGACAACGGTAAAATATGCACAAACGGCTGCAGAAGAATATTTCAATTCCAGGTGATTAAATCGATAAAAATCAATAAATACAAAAGTAACCATATATAGTCATTGTTGGTAACCCGTTGTATATAAGTGGAATAAACCCCTCCGGGCTGTCCCAGTTATTAGAAAATAATGTAGGCTACTTCGGTGGTAGTATGGGGTTACAGACGAAATCATAGGACAGATGGACCGACGACAACGTCGCTCCATATGTCAGTGGGCTAATTTGCCTAATCTTCGCGGGACTTTAGACCGCAGTGAAAACGCAGACAACAATGGGCTGAAGGAACCTTTTAGTTCCTTGAAAAGTAGTTCCTGGGACTAAAAGTTCCGTTTTGGTGGAAACGTGGCTATATATACTCATTTGAGCTAAATACAGTTCCAATTTACATTCTTGAATGGTCATTTTTAGATGTGAAGCACCTTTATGACTGGCAATGTCACTAACTCACTCAGTCAGTAACTCAGTCAGTTAAGTAATGGTTCTTGATGCAAATTTGTAGAGTGAGGATAGATGGATGTCTGTAGCAAGTTTTGTGTAAATCAGACTCACGGCGTAGGAGTTATGACCTTCAGCCTTTGCCCAAAGACTGGTGGTGCGCCCTATTGGGCGATTTCAAAATAGTTTTACACACGTGGTTCAACAGTGTTATGAAGCATATCCTGCAAGTTTTGTAATGATTGGACAAACAATTTTTGATTTGTAATCTGATTTGTGTTATTCCATGCCCATTTTTGCATTTGTAGCGCCCCCTAGTGGTCGATTTGAATGAAACTTTCAGGGTACGCTTCAGGTACTTATGTGGACGTATCCTGCAAGCTTTGTGATGATTGGCCCAACAATTGTTGACTTTGGTCTATTTATGTACTGAGCCATGCCCTTTTGAAGTTCATTGGTCAATATCTTCAAAACGCAGTAAGATATCAACAAGCTTTTGATAACTTTTAACAAGCTTGGTCCAGTAATGATCCACAGACAATTTGGTAGCAACCGGACGTACGGTTTAGGAGGAGATGTCAAAAATGTGTTTTTCAAAAAATTGTAGATTCAAATTTGTAGAGTGAGGACAGATGGATGTCTGTAGCAAGTTTTGTGTAAATTGGACTCACGGCGTAGGAGTTATGACTTTTCAAAGTTCAAAATTTTGACCTTTAATTTTAGCGCCCCCATGAGGCCGATTAGGGTCATATTTCTTGGGCAGCACTTGCACACAACTTCCAATCAATGGGTAGAATTTCACATCTCTATCATTTACCATCTCACGGGAATTTGCACAAACATTTCTGAAGAAGATTAATAATAAATCAGCACAAAAGCAAAAACAATAGGGTTTCAGCCCTTCGGGCCTGAACCCTCATAGTAGGAATTCCAGCAATTACAATAGGGTTACACTAATAAACACTGAATAAAAAGTAATACTGACAATAGCTACATAAGGTTGAAAGTAAGATTTTCTAAAATGTTTGTTTGTGAACAAGATTTAAATGAAGACGCAGAGGCCCTGATAAAAACCTGGAAAATAATTTCATAAAATTTAAGCCCTAGACAAAAATGTCTCAAAAATGTCCTCCCTTGTTTCAAAATTTATGGCTAGGACTGTGGGGAGGTTTTTTGTAGAGGATCTGAGGGATACAAATTATAGGGACATAATATTAATAAGGGAGGATAAGGAGGCCAGAAAAGTGTCATCAGCCAATATAAACAATGGCTGTTTAGTTCTTGTTTTAAAACACAGTAGTGTAGTTCTTCACAGTCACCCTTACTTTCAGCCTAATAAAGCATACATATTAATAAAGTCCATTTCTGTGCTCTTTCACTTTGAAGTGCTTTCAAAGTGAATGATAAAATCTTGGATAAAATCCCCTTAATGTATTATTATTATTATTATTATTATTATTATTATTATAATAATAATAATAATAATTCATTGTATATTATTATCATTTTTAAAGCTTTCGTAATTATCAGAATCATCTCCATTCTCATCCTATTGCCATATACGGTCTTACTTGCTTTTCTGCCATCCCACAGATATTAATACAAAGTGTACCGTGCTAAATTGCACATAGTTCTATAGACAAATTCTGTGCTGATAGAACATATGAAAGTTTCTGCAGGTCCAAACTAGCCTCTAAACCCCATAGTGGCTTTGTCTCTACCCCCTCCACCCCCTGCCCCCCCATCAGCAAACCCACCCCCAAGCCCCCCACCTTATCATCATTAGCCATTTTCTAGTGGATAGAGATACAAAATAAGTAGCCTTTACGGTGGGCCATTAAACTGTCATTTGGGCAACTGTGCGTGAGGGGGCTTCAGATAACGGTCAGTACTGGAGCAGAACTGAGTCTGTGAATCATCGCTGTCTGAACTGCACTTAAATCACATCCACCACTAAACCAGTCAAGTGTTTCATTAAAGAGGAAGGCACTTCACCAGGCGAACACTTGGAGAACCGGGCAGAAAGAGACAACAAACATGCTGGTTGTGACTTTTTTGCCCGCCCCCTCCCACCCCCCACCCCCCGACTCTACTGCCCAGGGTAACAAACTTGTGTCAATCTAGTCTTCTTACCAGATGTAAAGCGACTGCAAATACCACTCCTTCACAACTTCTTTACATTACAATAACACAGGTGTAATGATATAATAAATGTTACCATAATAATAACAAAAGCAAAATGACCACAGCATGCAGCACACTTCCAACCAGCCTCAACATTATGCAGAATGTTTTTGTTTCAGTGCCATTTAGGGCATTGCTCTGTGGAACACTGAACTTCATTTTTACCCATAATTTCACATTTGATCACAAATCTATATTACCATCATGGGTGCAAGTGTCACACTTTGAAGAATGCAATGGTACCACTTTCTTGGGTGACTGTGGTGTTGCATTTCCAACATTGAAAATTCCTTCTTAACCCTGTTACTCTGAAAAGGATCATTGGTGTTCAGCGTCAGTTTCAGTGTTAGTATTTTCATTGGATTTATTTCTGATTTATTTTGTATTTGTTATTTATTAGCTGTTTATGATTTGTTTGTAATTACAAACTCCTCAGCTCAAATTAAATGTTCAAGGGAGGTCTTTCCATTGCAAATCAATTTTTTTAAATGATTCAAATGTACCATCATTTTAAGTGATTCAAATATTATTGAAAAACAATGATTCCACAATTCCACCAGTGGCACCCCTGGTCGTTTTGGTATTTCATGTGGCACCATCTCCAGCTGGGTACACCATTTGGGAGTCCTATTATCTCTTGGGATGACTCCATTGGATGCATTTTGGAAATGTGATCAAATTTTGAAAATTAATGAAAAATATTATTTGGAATTCGCCCCAAAATGTACATATAATTGTGTAAATCTATTTTATATTCATGCACACATGCACACACACTCATAATGCATGGTTGAGTCAGAATTGTGACATACTTGTAAAGATTGGCAAGACTGAGCTACATATTCCTTATATGTTTTGTATGCAAGTTACTATTCCAATCAATTAATATTTTTTTAATAGTTCTTTTTACAAAGAGCATTGTCACAAAGCAGTTTTACAGAGACCTAGAACTCCTCAAGAGCATGCTAGGGTGACAGTGGCGAGGAAAATACTCCATAGGAAGAAGTCTTGAGTAGAAACTGGAGGGAACCCTGGCACAAGTTAATTGAAAAATTCTGATAACTTGATAAACAGGTAATGTGATTTTACCATGATTACATGATAACATTATAGCGCATAATGTCAATGCAAATATGTAATTGAAGCCAGGCAGCGTTGACCGTGGTCATGATGGGAGGTGTGTTGAAAGGCCAATGGGTGGCACTGGCAGGTAGAGCACAGGCGTGGAACTGGAGCTGAACCAATCTGGAGGTTTCTGCTCAGTCTTATGGCTACAAACTCTGGACACATGCCCAAAGCATAGTTACAAGAACAAAAGTGAAAGGGCCAACACAGTCATGAGGGCAGCTCCGAGACAGTCACCACCAGACCATGACTGGCTCATCATAACACAAAAATACCATGCATGATCTAGCAACAGCACTGACATCTGTCTACCAGAGACTCTATGGCTTATATCAGCCACTCAGCCGTCTCCCTCAGCCATAGAACTATCCGAAAATGGTATGGTGCTGTGGTACTTTTGGCTGCTCTGGGAATAACAAGGAGTGTTATTGCTGCTCACTGTGAGCAGAGTGTTCATGAGGGATTATTAGGGGGGGGGGGGGGGTTTGGGGTGGATAGGGCTGGAATAATTTGTCACAAAGAAGCCTGTTTTCTATTAAGACAAAACTGAGTTTGTGTATAGAAGTTTGAGTGCAAATGCATGTCAGAAATGCTGCATTTCTGAAATAAATTATAATGCATTACAGAAAAAAACTTTCAATGGACATAGAAATTCAAATCTGTTTTGTAATGGGATGTACAAATCTTAACAGCTCATCCTTCCATCATTTTATTAAATTGCCAACTATAAAAAAAGAAATATATTTATATATATATACACACACACACACACACACACACACAGGCCACTTTATTAGGTACACCTTGCACCTTGCTAGTACTGGGTTGAACCCCCTTTTGCCTTCAGAACTGCCTTAATTCTTCGTGGCATAGATTCAACAAGGTGCTGGAAACATTCCTCAGAGATGTTGGTCCACATTGACATGATAGCATCACGCAGTTGCTGCAGATTTGTCGGCTGCACATCCATGATGCGAATCTCCCGTTCCACCACATCCCAAAGGTGCTCTATTGGATTGAGATCTGGTGACTGTGGAGGCCATTTGAGTACAGTGAACTCATTGTCATGTTCAGGAAACCAGTTTGAGATGATTTGAGCTTTGTGACATGGCGCGTTACCTGCTGGAAGTAGCCATTAGAAGATGGTACACTGTGGTCATAAAGGGATGGACATGGTCAGCAGCAATACTCAGGTAGGCTGTGGCGTTTAAATGATGCTCACTTGGTACTAAGGGGCCCAAAGTGTGCCAAGAAAATATCCCCCACACCATTACACCACCACCACCAGCCTGAACCGTTGATACAAGGCAGGATGGATCCATGCTTTCATGTTGTTTACGCCAAATTCTGACCCTACCATCTGAATGTCGCAGCAGAAATCGAGACTCATCGGACCAAGCAACGTTCTATTGTCCAATTTTGGTGAGCCCGTGCCAATTGTAGTCTCGGTTTCCTGTTCTTAGCTGACAGGAGTGGCACCCGGTATGGTCTTCTGCTGCTGTAGCCCATCTGATTCAAGGTTCGACGTGTTGTGCGTTCAGTTGTGCTGTCACTGTAAATGTTTATATTGTAATCAGGACTCCTCTGAAAAAGAGACCTTGGTCTCAGTGGGACTTCCCTGCAATAAAGGTTTCATATCATATCATATCATATCATATCAGACATGCTCTTCTGCATACCTTGGTTGTAACGAGTGGTTATTTGAGTTACTGTTGCCTTTCTATCAGCTCGAACCAGTCTGGCCATTCTCCTCTGACCTCTGCCATCAACAAGGCATTTTTGCCCAGAGAACGCCTCACTGGATATTTTCTCTTTTTCGGACCATTATCTGTAAACCCTAGAGATGGTTGTGCGTGAAAATCCCAGTAGATCAGCAGTTTCTGAAATACTCAAACCAGCCCGTCTGGCACCAACAACCATGCCACGTTCAAAGTCACTTAAATCACGTTTCTTCCCCATTCTGATGCTTGGTTTTAACATCAGCAGATCGTCTTGACCATGTCTACATGCCTAAATGCATTGAGTTACTGCCACGTGATTGACTGATTAGATATTTGCGTTAACGAGCAGTTGAACAGGTGTACCTAATAAAGTGGCCGGTGAGTGTATGTTATTATACCTTTTTCTCCATAAGTCACATATTTCACTGTAGGGATGGCATTAAGGCAGACACGTGCAGTGCTAGGTTTCTGCCAGTTACTTGTGAACAAAAAGCTCCATTTTAGCCTACTCTGACCAGAAAACCTTCTCCCACATTTATCACTCTTGTTGCTTTCTTGCAAACTCCCCCCACCCATGACATAATGGCCAATATTGTCTATCTGGGCATTCATGAAAATATTCTTTCACCACTAAAAAATCGTATTCCGTCATAGCAACAAGATAAACCCGACATAGCTCTAAGGTGTGCCAATACAGCAGTGAAAACGCTGCTCACTGAATAACGAAATAAACGAGACAAAAAAAATGATACCATGTCATTCTACAGTCAATATCTGGGACTAAATATTGAATAAATATACAACCTTACTGTTGGTTTTACGCGTAGAGATGCCCCTTTTGAGACTGAGTGGTCATATATTGTCTTGGACAATCCGTTTCTGAAATATACGCGCATTTGTGATGCTTGGCTACCTTCCAAAATAGCTGTGTGTAATACCACACGTGTCGTTTACGGCGTTGTCGCCCTTTTTAGTACAGACTGGCTTGATTGACAATTCATTTATTCAGTAGGTGAGAGTATAAGCTTTCTAACGATGTATAACGTGTAATTTTGCTTTTGGAAAAGCGTTTTATAGGTCAGTGTAACCAAAATTTTATCATCGCATTCACTTACACATTCACTCCGTGGTAGCATTAAAAGACACTGTTATCGTTACTCTGGTTTTATTTTTATTTTTTTAATCAACTGACGGTGCGAAGACAGTAGTAGACAAAGCGCGCCAGGTTACAGTTGGCTAACCACGATGTACTGTATGTCTTGTGATTTCAGGTGAGCGACAACCTCTAAATGTGCACAAAAGTGATATTGCATTAGTACAGTGGATGTATAAGAATGCTAGGATGTCAATGATGCTAGTAGTGTGTGTGTGAGATCGCTAAATGTTACAAGTACATGCTTATATCATGTAGTCGCTAGCTAACTGGCTAGTTAGCCCTACTGTAGCAGCTGTTTAACTGGCTAGTTAGCCCCACTGTAGTAAACTAGAAGCTAGACATATCCGTTTGTAATCAGTAATATGTGCTTACGTGTGAATGTCCAGTAAATGTGTGTTTAGCTATGGTGAGAATAATGTGTTGAGCCGAATCTGAGAATTGCAAACTTTATTTTATTTAGATAATAGATCGCTGTGACGATGGCAAGATTGTGTTGTGTGGCGCAGCAGCAGTGAACTTTGTATAGGCTCTGTGTAGAGGAGGAACTCTATGTGTGGCTGGCCTATCACGGAACGATGTGGACACTGGACACAGCTACCCAATGAGGATTTTCCTTCATCACAAGTACGAATATTGAAACATTTTACTCGGATGGTACTTGTGCTCGTAAAAAGTACATTATCCGTACCGGATACTCGTTTCATCCGAGTATTCGGCTCAACCCTACCAAACAACGCTCCTGTTTCAAAGCAACTGAGCTCTTCTTCTAGCTATGGTAACCAGAACAATGGGCAATTGGACCTACTCAGCATTTTTATACACCATCACCATGCTGTGCTGTTAATTGTTCTCAGGAACCACAACTGTGCGGAAGGAGCTGCTTTCAATATACTTTCCAGCAATCATTTATTCTAGTGTTTCCTTTATGTAGGCAGTCATCTGTGAACCGTCTCATTATGAATAAGATAACTCAGTTCCCCAGTCTATTTCTTTGTCTGAGCACCAAATTGACTGAGAAGAACAATTTGGAACCATTTCGTGATCATCCCTTGCTTGTGCAAGAGGACAGATACGTCATCAAGTCCAGAGTTTGATTATTTAAAATAGGACCAACAACAGCATTAAGCTGCGTTAAATCAACGACCACACCATAATTACTGCGGTTTGAACCACTTAATGAAATTGGGACCTGTTGTTTCATCAATAGAAGACCTATAATTGCACCATTTCTTTCTCCGGGTAACTAAACAGGTCACACTAGAAAACAACGTAAAGCATTATTGAAGACAGTCGTTTCCACCCCCTAATACGAATGTAGCGATGCAGCTTGTCTATACAGCTTCGCTTGTTGCTTCGCTATATGTGTTTGGGAGGAGGGGGGGGGGTGGGGGTGGGGGGGGGGGGGGGGTGGTGGTGATATTCCACCCAGAGCACGCGGATGGGAGATACAGATTATGAATAGCATTTCAGGGATGAATAAACTCCCTGTACGGACATGATGGGAGCCTTGTTGTGCTCCTCTCTACATCTGTAAAAGCCACACATTCGTGAAAGCTCTCCACTTTCAGAAAGGCCTGCTGCTAATGCATTAAATATATCAGTGGGCAAGAGATAGCATCGCACGCTGGGCTCGATCACGTTGCCCGAAACCCCGGTGCACAAACCGAGCCTTGAATGGGCTCCAACCCCTCAGATTTTACGCAGTAAATCAGAGCTTGAAAGCAATATATATATTTTGGAAGATAACCCCATTTCAGGCAAGCATTCATTGAAATGATATAATAACTGACAGAGGAAGGGTGGGAGACAGTGTGCAAAAAGAGAACATGATAAATACAGTATTTGCAAGTGCCTTTATGGCGTGGCTTTTTATGGAAAGGGGAATTTAAACGCCCAGAAAGACCGAGTTAAATTGAATGCCAAAAAGCCAGTAAGCTTGCACGTCTAAAAAGAAATTCAATTAAGTAGGATTTTAGTGGGCTGAATGCGCCAGAAGTCTCTTCTCTTCTGATAAGGGCGACAGAACGCATGAGCCGCCTTTATTCGGGGAAAATGTCTGCTCCTTCTAAACGCGTAATCCCTGTTGAAAGCTCAGTATGTAGAGCCCAAATATCAATGCGTCGCGGAACCAATTTAAAGACACCAAATCAACTGGGAGGTGGGAGTTGAAGATGGACTCCCTATGGCTTAGAAGGGGGCCACCCCAGACTTAAAGTCCCTCTGTGAAAAGAATGGTGAGGACCTGACAATGGCTTCTGCCCCCACAGGAATCAGACACAGAACTGTCATTTTGTTGTGGTGTCAGAGCTTTCGTTCTTCCCCACAGTGAGAATTTAAGTACCTGCTTTACTGTAATCACTGGAAACCAATCACAATGCTAGGAGTGGAGTGAATGTACCGCAGTAAGTTTTTACGGTTGGGTGTATGCTGAAGGTAATTGAGTTGAAGCCTGCAAAAATACCCGCCAACGACCTCTAAACACCTTTAAGAAAGATTGGTTCATTCAGGTACAGTAATGGCTCAGAAACTCACTGGAACATGATATGAAATTTGCTTTTATTTAGCCTACTGTCGTCAAAATCCAGAACAATTTTTCTTTGTTGTGTTAACGGGCTTATTTCCTTTTTTATTGTTAATTTCCCCAAATCCAGTTTTTCGGCATAGTCTTGTTCAAATCCACATAACCCCCTTTGTTACCATTAATATATAAGTGGATGATATTAATGTTTCACTGAATTGTGGATTGTGTTAAGCGTCTTAAATGAACATCCGGATACTGTTTAATAATCTGTTTACCTTTTGTGTCCCTCATCTCTGTATGTTGCGGCATCAGCAGGATAGTATACCATTGCTGTGAACTTGAGAAAGCCATGCAAATTTGGGCTGCGAGGAGGATAAATAGGAATCTGAAAAGAGACCCCTGCCCTGTAATTGCTTCAATAACAGAGTTTATGGACAGTGTCCAGGTCTTAACAGAGTAATAAAACTTTAAGGAGATTGTAATAGGGAGGCTGTATGATAATTTCAGGGAATGTAGATCCAGGGTAGAAGGGGCAGGGGGTACAGGCTGGAGTGGTGGACGGTTTTAAAATATCCATACGCCGTAGCTTTCTCTCCCATTTAAATGCAGGGAGTAATGTTAATACATTCTATTATACACATATTTCATTCTTTCAGAAACACAGGAGCCGTAAACCAGTACACCATCAGTTTAAAGCGAACACAAAATAAGCACTCCTTTACAGCAGCAATCAAGGAATACTATGTAGAGCTTTAAATTGTCCATTCCACATGACTAACTAATTGATTGTCTACGCTGGGGTTAATTAATTAATTACAGGGCGAAATGTGTGTTAGGACACAAAATGAGCAGCCATTAACGTAACTAATCTGCAGGGAGGGGTTTAGCTACATAAAATGAATGTTAAAACTCCACGCGGCAACTAATATGATCTCCAAGCTTTCATTAAACAAACCTATAAAATTACTTGCTTCATTATGTATTTTAAGTCTTTTGCGTTGCATTGTAGAGTGTCTCTGCACCTTTTTGCCAGCCAGTTTTAAGTGCCTATTTGAAATCAATTTCTCTAATAATGATCTTAATGAGCCTATCAATTAGGCCTGCCATAATGGAACGTTACTCTGTGGTTTCAGTTATCACTTCAACTCTACCACTCATTTACATGCTTCATCTATCAAAAATGATTGGCTAATATTGTTTAGCTTCTGCTGGCGGGTGATAGGGAGATCGCAGGGTCTGGCGAGAAAGTCAGCACCTTGAAAATCCGTTGAAAAGGGACAATGACAATTATTATATCCTTTTTTTCCGGAATTTGGACACAAGGAAGGAGTGGTGCGCGTGTGTGCGTGTGTGCGTGTGCGCGCGCCCGCGCGTGTTTGGCGGGGGGGGGGTGCGTAGTGCGTATGCTAATTAGACGTAATGGATTTCAACATTTCAACCTTATTTACATAAGTAAGCTTTTCAAAGTCTGTTCCACATCGGCGATCTCATTATTAGCTTTCGTTCTTGGGCATTTATGAGGTTGGCCCTCGCCTCTTCACCCTCTCTCCCACCACTCTCATCTAAGCACGTCCTTGCTTTGACGACAGCAGACTGACGCTTTAAGCTTCCCGCTGTAATGTACCTGCCATTTAGGCACAAAGAATATTCAGTTTAAAATCGCCTTTTACTTTTTCAAGATAAATTCCCAAACATGGTTTCACGGGTCTGTTCAAGCACACCAAGGGGTCAGGGAGACATGCGGATTGTGACAAGACTTCATAACGCCGACCACAGGACAATCAAACATCCCGATACGAGTGATTCAATCTTGGCTGTTGGGCGCCCCCATCCCCAGATAATCTATTAGCTCCTCGCCGGGGGAATGTGGCAGGACAGGTAGCACAGTGCGTCTTTATCATCAAAAAAAAAAGAGCAAAACCCAACCAAACGAAAATGACTCCGATATAGCCTACCCTGTAATTATTAAGCTAATGTAGGCTATCGTGCACAACCCTGAAGGTTAGCTGCTGAACAAAACATAACTGATGACCAGCTACAGAACTGGGATGAATGCAAATCTGACAGTTCCTTCGTGCAAACTGCCAAAAAAAAACCTTTTCTAAACACACATGGTTAAAACTCTTTGTTCAATTCAGAATAGCCTACCAATTTATGAATGACTGCGAATGACATCTGAGACCGAAATCAATTCCTGTTTCGCGAGAGAAAGTGCGTGACTTCAGGGATTTTAGATATGAGAAACTGAAGCATTTAGCTATATATGTAGCCTACTCTGACACGGCTCAAAAGTTATACCACAAAACTATATCTACTCTATACGTATAGGCTACCATACCTTACTCATCTGAATGCGTTATCTCACACGTTATCTCAATTGAAGGAAAAACTACTAAACGCAACACAAAGGTATCCAGATCGCGCTTTCCATGTTGCATGTCAATAAATATAGGGACATAAAATCTACATACTAAAATATATCATCTATTTATCGGTCACATTATTCATATGCAGTTGCATCCTTATGATTTATATTGCCAGAATTAATTGTGACACTCTTATGTGATTAATTAGTACATGGCTGCTATTGATTAATTGATTAATCACATTTTTCATAGGTCTCATTTATTATATTATGTTACGGTTACACAATGTAAAGTCCTGGTGGATAAATTGAAAAAGCAAGGTTTGTAGAGGTTTAATCGCAATCCTAGGCCCTTAAATGGAAACGGTTAAATGCTAAAATAACGTAAATCTCCCATATTCCACCGCAAACCCCCAAGACTGTTGGCGACACTGTGAGATTAAACATCAAATTAACCAAATTATGAAAATTAAATAAACATTAATTATTTTAAAGCAACTAGTGCAATGAATACTTTTCGTAGTGCGTAAAACCCCTAATTTATATTTAATTGCTATAATGAGAAAGCTCTCAAACAAAATGCTTTCAAACAACTCGCCATTTACCAAATATCCTGTTAACGTGGTTTGGTTTCTGGTAATAGCATTCGGCTAATACAAGGACAATGTATTGTTAATGTTGTAAGCCATGTGCGCTGTAGTTTTTAGTTTTTTTTTTTTTTAGTTTAGTTTTAGTCTTTTAGTTTTAAGATATTTAAAATACCAAAAAACTAAAAAATTTTAGTTTTTCATAGGCTACAAAACTTAATTACTGAGCTGACATCCGTTCGCCCTTTTTAGATGTCACACCAATATATTATTTTATTAAGAATTTTAATAAAACAAAATGTTGGTAGGTATAGCCTAATCCATTTCCAGTCTTTCAGTTTTTCCCCAGGCCTCAGCGTATCGTCTCTGTAATAGCCTTTTGATCATCCAGCGTAGGCTACATAAGGATATGTAACAAAATGGAGATAAAGAAATGTTATTAAAATTGTGACATGTGGAGCACTTTCATGTGAACGGTGTGGAGCAGAAGCGGGCCGTACATCAGTGGGGCCATAATGAAATGCAAAAATCACCCAGACTAACAATTGGAAGCTTGTGTAGCAGCTTAGCCTGTTGGTCCAAGGCTATTCGTCATAATCAGCGGCACTTTTCTCATTAGCAAAAAGCCATTACTAGTAGACTTTATCAGGCGCCGTGAGTTATCAAGGTGCGGCCGGCAAGCCTTGCATGGAGCTGTGGGAAAGGGAGGGGGCCCCGACTTTAATAAGCGAACTACTTGAGAACTCCATGGTCAGTTGTCGTCCCCCCCCCCCCCCCCCCCCCCCCCCCCCCCCCCCCGTTAACTCGAGAAATGCCAGGAGTCGTTACCGCGAGCACTAATCCTAATGCGTCTCTCTCTACTACTTCTCCGCTGGCTGGTCGGCGAGTCCAGCGTGGCGGCATTGTGGAGCTGTCAGAAAGACAGACGAGTTTCCGACACAGGTAAACCCAAACACTCCGAAGTTTTTTTTATTTCAAACATCTCTCTCTCTCTCTCTCTCTCTCTCTCTCTCCCTCTCTCCCTCTCTCCCTCTCTCCCTCTCTCTCTCTCTCTCTCAATAGTGGTATGAGGCATTATTTTACCTCTGAGAATATGATATTCTAATGTGGTGAAACATGTAATTGAGCTTGACTGAAAACAATTGGATTTATGCGGATCTAATATATATATATATATATATATCTCTATATATATGCAGTCCTTTTTATTTTTTTTATTTTTAGATTTGGCTTGGTACTATACAATTTTAGATTTGCAATCAAACAATTCACATGTGGTTAAAGTGCAGATTCTCAGGCTTTATTAAAGGATATTTTTATACATGGTTTCACCATGTATAAATTACAGCATTTCTTATACATACACAGTAACATGTCCTGTGTTAATTCAACTCTTAACAGATATGTTACATTTAACCATAACCTCTGGGTTAAATGTAACGTTTCACTCTCGATACTTTCGGTCAGATTGCTAGTGAATGGTATGTCCCATAAATTTAATTGTGGTGTGTAATCATAGCCAGGGGATACATTTTAAAGTAATTGATTATTAAGATTTTTTAAATTGGTGTAATTTGACTTCACTTTCAAATTTATGCAAATTCAGATCAATGTTCAATAGTTAAGCTTTCCTGTTTGATATGACATTCTGCTGGTTATATATTTTTATATTAACTTGCCAACAATTATAGTTACACCAATCCTGCATGAGTGCACACTTTATTCAAAGAAAGACACACAAACTCTGGTGCTTGCAAGCATCCACAATGTTCAAGTCTCTTGACAGCACAGAAATCCTGCTTGACTCCTATGTTTCATATTCCATTAAGTTATCCATTAGCTTTCCAAATGATTCATCAGTGAACTGTATTGTAAGGTAAATGTTTCAGTTGAACTGCAGTTTGGGATCTTGTTTTAATTCAACCTTACATTCTTTTATCTGCTGGTCAAATATGATGTGAGCATTTAAATTAACTGAAGTTTTTATACCTGTGATCTCTGTTTCTGGTAAAACTGGTAATCAGCATCGAACAGAATGCTCAATAGAATGCCCATCATTTAAGCAGAGTGTTTAATTTGTTCAAGCCATGCCGTGGTAATGTTTTGATTCCTTTCATTTCCTTTCAGTTGTGTACTACATATCTTCCATCATGCCTTAGGTAAGGTTGCAATGAACAATATGCAAGATTAGAAGAGTGGATCCATATCATTACTTTCTCTCTTTTCATAGATGTTTTTATGATGACCATGGATAATGGACACCCATATAGTTTGTATCAGAATACTGGACCATTACACTTGATGTTTACCAGGCTAAACAAAAGAGAAATAACCTGTCTGGCCTACTGGATAGACGTGTCAGTTGAAGATGTCAACATTGATATTGCTGACATATTGTCACTGTGATAAACGTGACATCATGACATGGCATTGTACCACCAGCAGGAAAAATGATGTGGCGATATTGATCACATATCAAAGTGGAGGCTGGATAGCTAGATCTGTGACTGAAACATCCCAGTTTCAAACCAAAACTAGCCTGAAACTAGCCCAGTGTATCAGAAAGTGAAGTACACTACTACCAAAATCAAAACATTGCTACTACTCAAAACCAACTTTTGTACAAGATTTGCAGCACTGTTACAATAGATAATGCTGAATTAACAAAATAATCTCATTAACAGAATATAAAGATATACTCTCAATTTGCTGTTTGAATAACCTGTGTTGCACCTAACGTTGTAGCTGCCAGTAGAAATGTATATATATATATATATATATCTTATTTGTTGTCAGTTTCGTTGTTTTTTCATATTCTCCTCAACTTGAAATCACTGATTGTGCCTCTTGCTTTTCAATGTTAGAAGCACTGCAGCTGAAGTGTATGCACCCTTTTCTTTACAACTCAGTGTTTTTTTTACAGTCAAAACAGTACCAAAGGAGAAAGCTAGCATTGAGTTGAGATCTGGTGTATATTTCTGATTGAGCAACTGGTATGACAAACCAATGTGAGAACCTGGTGTGTCGTGAGGAACTAATGAAGAGGTAACCCTAAGAACTTAAACAAATCCAACAACAGGTGGCATGAGGTAACTTATGCCTAGTTGCTGCAGACTCACAGTCATTGTTGGCTGGCAGTACTGGCAACTTCTGATGATAGGACCCAGTCCTCTGTTAACAGAGGAGCCCAACTATTTGGGCATATAATAATTTCATTAGTACCATGGAGTGGATGGGAATCCTAGATGTGTAATGACAGACATCTCTAAAACCTCCAAGGCTAGGACCAGGAACTGTCCATAAAGCATAAAAATATACTGTATGTAGAGCAAGATTTGTGGCTCATTGGTTGGTTAGTGCAGTGACTGTCTGATTTGTTCTGTAAATGGCAGTGTAGTCCAAACTCCTCTGCTTTAGGAGAATATTGAAAGCAAACTCAATGATAAGTATGGTTGTTGCACTGAAAGATCTTATCTAATTATGCTTCTACTCATTTTAAAGCAACCAGAGTTTCTTGGATTTCATTTAGAGTTAATAAGTGTTTCCCAGGCAAATCCACATTAGTGAGTTTTTTTTTCTAGAAGCGTGATTTAACTGAGGGCGTAATGAACACTGTGTTAAGTACCAAATGCTACGTTGCATACTGAGGAGTGTGTTGTGTCCTAAGCATTTTCCAGGCAGGCATATCCACGCTGAGTGGTTCAGCGAAGCATAATTAATATCGTAATACATTTCAGCGACCGCGGCTGTGGCAATGAGCGAGTTAATCGCAAAGGCTGCAGGTCTGAAATGGCTCTATGCTTTCCGAATGGCTCCCAGCTTCCCCTCTTAATCTGTATTTTACGAGTGAGAAGCTTTGCATTATGCAAATCGTTGGATGGGAACAGGTGACATTTCTGCAGTGAACACGGGCTGTGGCCCTGCGTGGTCCGGACCGCTGATTTGTACATTAGTATCTGTCAGCGCTAGTGCCCAAGCCTTGATCTGCATAGGGGTAATTTCTTTTTTAATCTCCCTTCTTAAGGTGGAATCTGTGGGTGTGTATTCATGTGTCTGTGTGCCTATATATGTATGTGCATGTGTTTATACATGACAGTGAATAAAGGTCTTACTTACACCTGTGTTTTTAGGTGTAACCCATGAGAAATTTGTGTCTTTTGAAACTTGCTAAATAAACTTTACATTATAATCAGAATGGAGTATGTCTTGCCATGCTTAGGCTATAAACAATGCAGGAAATGACTGAAATGTTCTAAATTGGCAATTTGTTACACTTTTCCCTAGAAAGGCTTGACCTAGGTGACCTTTGAAAGAACTCTCAGCCCGAAGTGTGTTCCCAGAAAGTTCAACTTTCTTCATTTGAAAACAATATCACAAGCAGCCTCATTGAAAAAATGTTAACTAAGTAGTGGGGAGAATGAATAATGTACAGTGTTGTAGTGAGATGGAATCTTTCCCTAACTTTCATGGAAACAGAACTGTGCCACACACTTCTCAGTTTTATTATTTTCCAAATAAAAAATTGTGATCGATTATCTTGAGCTATCCGGTAGCGCTTGGCAGGGCATATTGTGCAGGCATGAGGCTCAAGCTGTGTGCTACTTGCAAAAAGTTATTTTCAACTTTCACAACATACAAACAAATGTAGCTTTTTTAAAGAAGGGACTTGACAGCACTTTCACATAGAGAAACAACATACATAAATATATATCTGGGACTGGAATTCAATTCCTGAAAAATATGCAGATTTTTTTCCAATACTACATAAACCTTCCACATCACGTGATGAGAGATGACAAATGGAGATACTTAAGGAGCCTGTTTGTTTATATTCAACATACACAACCTTCACTCATTAGATCTATGTAAGAAAAATTACAATTTGATTTTTTTGTTTGGCTGAATTCAATAGAACAATATCCTAGTTTGAAAACACACTCAAAAATGATCAAAATTACTTAAAAATATCAAAATAAATTAAATACAACAGTGAAATACAAACCAGAAAAATAGAGAGACATAAACATGTTGCAGCCTGTGACAGGAAGTTCCATGGTTCCAAGTGGTGCATATTTAGTCAGCATTGCCTGAGGAAGGGGGGACCCAGTTTGTAGTGTGGAACCCCAGCTCATCACTCAGCAGTGGCCCTTCTTGTGGAATGGGGACCAACAGCCTGCCCGCATCAGCTGGGCCTTCTGGTACAGTAGTTCTGGCAACTCAGCTGCCAGATTGTAAAAGGGAAGAAAGTGGTTGTTTGACTGAAGGCCACACATGTGAGTGTATGGAATTCCCAAACTAATATAAGTTTTTTCATTGATGGGATGTGCCTACAGTTGTGATTAGGCATAAGAAATGTTGAGAAAAAAATTGATTTCTGTGTAAAATGCTTTATTCATGATACTACTTTGGGATTGTAGTATAGAATGGAACAAACTATATATTAACTGATCACGTGGAATACATATACAGTATACTCAGTGGCCACTATTAGGTTCACCTGCAAATAGACTGCTCCTCCAAAGAATGAATCTTGAGGTTGCAACTCTATATATAAAGCATGCAGGCATGGTGAAGAGGTTTAGTTTTTGTTCAACCAAACATTAAGAATTGGAAAGACGTGATCTAAGTGACTTTGACCTTGATTGCTCTGATTTATGGTGCCAGATTGTATTTTTTTCATTGACTACCACTACCCACTGGTCACCTTATGTGCTTCATTAAAGAAGTGGTTTGATTTGCCATGTGAGGTAATGCAATCTAGAGGATTTATCTATTGAGCAGTAACCACATTGTTCTTTTTTAATAAAAGTAATGTTTGCAAAAAATGTAAGAAATGTATGTTTTTTGAAAATCTCCCTTTCAGTAGGCAGCACACTATTAATAGTGTCCAATTCAGTTATTGCTATATTAGTTTATCTGATATTTTATTTAATATTCTGTAGCTGTCCCTTACTGCCATGCAGCTAGAGGTTAAATACAATATGCTGTATTTGTGACTTGTTACCATCATCATTAGCATTGAACAAGGACCTCTGACCTTGGATTATGACACAGGAAATGGTATTGCAATCTCATCATGATACAGCCTCATAACAAGAGTGCAGCCAAATCTAGACAGAACAGCGGATATCTAGAGCAGAAATAGTCAATGAGCATCTGCATTTAAAAAGGAGAAATTGAGTAACAAAATGATGAACATCTCAAAACAGTAAGTCAACAGTCCACAGCAGGTTCAGACAGAATATACTGCTTAGGGAGACCTTCTGCTCTGTGTGCAATGTGGCAGTCTGGTCAGTGTTGACCCTCATGGACAGTTGTGAGAGTGAACGTGCTCTATTTGGCAACAGATAGAGCTGGTGCTAATCAGGCCTGGCTAATTATTTGTGATGTAACATTTTAGGAAACCCATGTTGCTGGCTGAAGTGGCGTGAAAGGGATACCATGCTGTAGGTGTCAGGCTTTTGGATTATTCATAAAAGCTGTTAAAACAGTCTGTTACACCATCTTCCACCTTAGTTTGTACAGATCATCAACTTGGTATGTATCCTTCTGGGATTTATTGGTTTTCTTTCTTTCAGTTTTTGTTTTCAGTTGGCCCAGACAGTTTTTCTGTGCAATGAAACATTTAAGATACGTTTCAATGGCCTGCCTTTACAATAGCTGGTATAGGGGGCGTTCAGAGTTTGTGTTCTAAAGCAGTGCTACTCAGCTCCAGGTCCTGTGGGCCATTGAGTCTGTAGTTATTTGTTAAAACATGCACTTCATCAACAGAGTTCACTAATTATTTTCCTTCCTTGGTAGTAGGAAGTAAGCTCATTAGTGAAATCAGGTGCATAGTGCATAGTTGGAGTAAATTATTGCAGAATCTGTGGTGCACAGGACCTGGAGTTCAGTAATACTAGTCTAAAGCAAATAGACTTCAGGCAACTCCAAAGGAGCTTGCACAGTGGCATTATGGCTCCAGAGGTTGTATGCCTGTATATTATTGGATTATTCTTCAAAAATAAAAGGCAAAATGTGTGCCGCAGTCTATAGGGTGGCGATCTCTCGAGCCAAATATAGTGCAAGTCCCCCCAGGGGTTTGGTTTATGATACATTCTGAGCTATGATACCTCTGTATGTTATCCTCTCAACATACTTCTTAGAGTTAGATAAAACGTATTGTATTGCTAATATGAATGCCTGGATGCCCCCATACCTCCCTTTGATAAAGACAGCTGGTTGTCAGAAATAACAAAAATATCATTTACAGACATTAATACTGTCTGGAGCAATCAAAAATGTACAGTAAAACCGAAAAAATATATATTTAAGTGAACTGTTGCTTTAAATGACACAAGTCTGTTAGCCCTCAGTCTAATGACAAAAACATCCAGCACTTCTATCCCCTCACGAGGTAGAGGCGCAGATAAAGTAACTCATTCATTCACTCATTCATGCATTTGCTGATTTTTTTTTATTTTTTTAACTGTACCTAGGTGCCACCGGGGACAGTTATGTTTTTAAAGGTTGATGGGGCATACAAACTCATAATGGCTACATATTTTAGTTGGAGTTAAATGTATGTATTTGGCATAATAGCATTACAGTACGGTTTAATTTTTAATAACTTTGTTTGCCATTGATGTGTCTGCTACTTTGTTGTGCACCATTCATTTTTACACATCTATTTGTTTTCCACTGACACACCTATTGCTTTGTAATTTACATATTATATTTGGTTTGTCATTGATGCATAAATATAAATGTCTATCATTGACATATATACTCAGTGGCCACTTTGTTAGCTACTCCTGCTTGTTAATGCAAATAGCCTGCACCTCCAAACAGCAAACCATGTGGCTGTAACTCAATGTATAAAGCATGCAAACACGATGAAGAGGTTAAGTTCTTGTTCAGTCAAAATTAGAATGGGCAAGATGCATGATCTAAATGACTTTGATTGTGGTTTGATTGTTGGTGCCAAATGTCTCAGAAACAGCTGCTCAAAAATTTACAGAGAATGGTACAATAAACAAAAATTATCCAGCGAGAAGCAGTTCTGTGGCTGTAAACGCATTGTTTTACAACAGTAGTGTGCAGAAAGCATCTCAGAAAGTACAACACATTGAATCTTCAAGCAGATGAGCTACAGTATTAGAAGACCACACTGTGTTCTATTTCCTGTCAGCTAAGAACAGGAATATGAGGCTACAGTGGGCATGTGATCACCAAAACTGGACAATTGAAGATGGGAAAAACCTTGCCAGGTCTATAATGAATCTCAATTCCTGCTGCAACATGCAGATAGTAAGGTAAGAATTTGGCACAAATAGCATGAATCCATAGGTTCATCCTGTATATTTTCTTGGCAAACATTAGGCCCCCTTAATGCCAACTGAGCATTATTTGAATGCCAGTATACCTAAGCATTGCTGCTGACCATGTGCATCCCTTTGTGGCCACAGCCTACTTTATTGCAAATGGATAGTTCCAGATTGATGATGTGTCACAAAGCATGTGTCATCTCAATCTTGTTCCACAAACATGACCGTGACTTTAGTTTACTCCAGTGGCCTACACAGTTCCCAGGTCTCAATGCAATAGAGAACCTTTGGGATGAGGTGAAATGGGAGGTTTGCAACATGAATATGTGTCCTAAAATTCTGCAGGAACTGCTTGATTTTATCGAGACAGCTGGACCAAAATCTTTAAGGAATGTTACGAGCACCTTGAATTCATGCTGGCGGCAGTGTAGCACAGTGGGTAAGGAACTGGGCTTGTAACCGAAAGTTCACAGGTTTGATTCCTGGATAGGACACTGCCGTTGTACCCTTGAGGAAGGTACTTAACCTGATTTGCTTCAGTATATATCCAGCTGTATAAATGGATTCAATGTAAAAAAAATTTAAAAATTCTTTTTAAATGCTATGTAAAAAGTTGTGTAAGTCGCTCTGGATAAGAGCGTCTCCTAAATGCCTGTAATGTAATGTTTTAAGAATCCAGGCTGTTGTGGAGACAAAAGGGTGCCCTACCCAGTACTAGATAGATGTAACTGAATAAGTGGCCAGTGAGTGTACATTGGTATTAATTTGATTTGTATTGGTATAAGTTGCATTCCATTGCTGTGTCTGTGTATTGGATTTTCATTTTTATACTCTTATGGCACATATTTATCAGTTCATCATTTATGCACCACTTCACATGATTGTATATATTAGTTTGATGTGTGTGTATTGGTTTGTCATTGAAATATTGGTTTGACATGCTTTGTTTTATATTTTATGCTGCCAAATCAGCTGCCAAACACATTAAACCAACAGATGTGTCAGTGGCAAACCAGTAGAAACTTCATTGACAAACCAAAAGATGTGTAAATAAACCAATATGTATTAATGACTAATTGATCCATGTGTAAATCAAACTAATATGCTAAACAAATGTTTTTCCATAGAGAAAAATTCAGTGCTAACAGCAGTATTACAGCTAACACTAGCAGTATTACCACATTAACACAGAGCAGCAATGCATTAAAACAGGTACAAATAAAATGCACCACAGGACAAAAATGAGTGACACTGAAAGGTATTGAGGGATGCTGATACTGAGAGATAATGGGCGTGTACACAACAGACAGATTGACATGGACCACCATACATTATACATTTACAGGAATAAGCCCTTATTCTATTACTATTTCAATAAGAAATAAAAAACAGTACATTAATACTACACAATCTAATGACAGGATGACACAAGCAAGAAGTTGTCGGATTCTAGTATTTTCTGGAGCGGTGACTGGACGGGAGAATGTGAAGAACGCCAGGGATTTGGGTCTGCCTGGTTCCACCTTAAACGAGCAGCTGCAAGACCAGGCTCCGATGCACTAATGTTTTCAACCAATAAAGAACAAATCAGCACCCAACTCCACTCATCTTATCATGCAGTCAAAACTGATGGTCAAAGTACTCATAAAGATCCCATTTAATCTTGTGCCTATCTATCACGCCGATGTCTTTATCCTCTTTGTGCAGCCGTAATATCAGCCCATTACCAAAGCAAAACAGATCTGGCGTGCATACAAGGCGAATGAAGTGCTCACTTTGATTTGACAGCGTGATCAGTGAAAGTGGTAATCTGTGAGAATCAAAAAGATCTCAATTATTCCATAACAGTAATGTGGGGGAACAGCTCCAAGCATGCACATCGGCCTTCATATATTGTGACATGCGCTGATATAACATCCTTGCCAATTTACGCTCTCCGTGCTTGACTAATCGCCGGCAGCTCTCAGCACCTCTAATCACGCCATCAGCAGAGAGAAAAGATGAGGAGGGGGGTTGGAGAGGGAGGAATAGTGGAAGAAAGGAAGAGAAAGAGCCTCAATCGGGATCCAAATGAAAGGAGATTGGAATACTATCCTCAATTCAAATTACATTTGTAAATGAGCCATAGTTCTTTATTCAGAGAGCATTAGTAAATCTGTCTTGTGCGCACACAACGCAAAAAGACATAACTCCTGCTCTCTGTGGCTAAGACAATGGAAGACAACCCAGGCAGAATGACTTGGGAGTAGAAGGTTGAGAGAGTCCATATTAGATAGGAGGGAATGTGTATATGGATTCTATAGCCATTTCAGGATCCCCCCATGCACACTACCCACCAAAGAAACATACACAACTGAAGAAAAATCATCTGACTTTGAAAAAGAGTCACACAAAAAAAATCTAATACTAAGATGACAACAAAGCAGAACAGAGCAGATGGACTCTGACAAAAGCCTCCTCGGGAAATACAAATCCATAATTGTACCTGAGTAAACCTTATTGCGTGAAGCCAATACGCGAGGAAAATAGCAGGCGTTTGTCTCGTGTTAAACCTGCTGTGGGGAGTAGAACTTCACACACCTTTTACTACTGGCAAAATATTTAGGACCTATTGTCACTGTGATAAGTGGTTTTTGGAAAGCAGTTGGGGGAAAGAGAATCAACATGAACATTTGGTGAACATTACAGAGCTGTGTTGTGGAAAACTGAAAAGGAGAAATGGATCCATAATAAAAACAATGGCCTCAGCAAAGGAAAAAAAAAATCCTGTATGTAAATCATGCGTTAATTAACCGCAGCTGCGTGAGTGTCTACTGTTTGATTTCTTTTAATTACTCGTTCAGCCCTGGGTTAGCCCCCTTCCACAACTGTTATTGAGCCAATTATCATAAATTCCCCTTGTAACAATTAACAATATTAGAGTGCAGTGCTGCATGTATTTTAAGTGTTATAATTAAGCTGAGCTCTTCTGTTAATTAGCCTATCTGACTCAGAGCTTTTTATGCAGCTCGTCTGCTCATTACCGCTGCCATTTAATTCAATTAGCACCTTAATTAGAGGAACAGCCGTGTCCTGATGTCGCAGGCCTTGTCGGAGGAGCGCGGCATGATTAGCAAAGACAAACACAGCGTGCAAATCGTGAGCCGTTATGTTCGGGGGGCTGCCAAGATGGAGGGCATCGCAGATGGGGAAGCTGCACTGCAACATCCTCCAGGGGGCTGGCACTAAGGAAGAGCAGAACATTGTGACCAGAACCATTCACACCCTCTCTCTCTAGCTCATTTTTTCTCCCTTGTTCTCTCTCTCTCACACACACACACACACACACACACATACACACACTCATGCAGGTCACACAAGCACTAGTATTACTGTGCCACTTTACTAATGGAAATACAGTAGAAACTGCAATAAAGCTGCATGAATCACAATGCACAATCCCCATTCAAGTTAACTTCCTCCTGCTTAAATCAGAAACCTTAATCAGTTTTTACACCCTATCAATGTTTTACAATATAACTGTCCCAGATGGCATCTAGATACAGTTTTCAAAAAGAAACAACAGAAATTGACTGTAAGCACACACACGAACACACATGCAAATGCACACACAAACACGCACACACACAGATGCACTTGAGCTCTGCATTTATTTGAGCCCATTTTAGCAAAATCATTTGATGTTTTATGAAAAAAGTTTATAAATGTGAAGTAATTCAAGTAAAGTATATTAATATATCACATCAAATATTCCCTTGGGTATTTCATAAAATAACCTGCCCTAGTTACTTTAACCCTTAAACTGGTTGCAACTGAGCCGCCACTTATTTAGGGTATTTGTAAAGTTGAAGGTTTATTTCAATAAACCAATCTTGATTTTTTGATTTATTGAATTGTCATAAAAAAATGCAATGATATCTTGGCTTGTCATAAATGATTATATGGTTACAATCATAATCTGCTTATTCATGCATGATTCATATAAATTCAAGTGCTTAACTGCACTTACTTCTTTTATGAACATATATCCCAAAAACTGTGATGAGCTTTTCTCTGTCATACTAGGTATGAGTTGGGAATGTTCTTTAATATTCAGTATTTCAGTGTAACTACAATGCTGACCCTTTCCACATATTTTGAGTTGGTTTAAAAAAAAAAAATTTCAGAACTGAAAATTTAGAAAAAAAAGGATTTTCTGAAAATACCATTTCAGAACTGCACCTACTAATGTAATATTAGTATGTGTAAAGCAAATATCTATAAAGCAATTTTTAAAAAATCTATAGGACAATAATCACACTAGAAAAATATGCAAATAATAGCTGACCCAGACTTTGAGAAATATGCAAGGTTTAATCATTTTTGAAAAGCATAAATATCACACTAATCACAAATCAGTGAAGACTGTTAATCGACAGATCAGTTGTTCCATTTTAGGACATTAATATGATCATTTTAGAGTGAATGTTTACATGCAGTTACAACTTTGGTTTAAAAAAATCATATGCCAAATTAAGGATTTCTGTGACTTTTAGGATATTTAGCGTTTACACGAACACTTTACACATGCATGAATAGTACATCACAGCTTGCTGAATAAAATGCCTTCTCCAGAGTTGTTTATTATTGTATATATAGCTTTTGACATGTTGAAAACATATTCAAATCAGACATTCTGTTGTTACATAAGTTTCCGGTGGCAGAATAGCTCAAATAAAGTGAATAATCAAGTGTTTATGCTATAAGATGCTATAATATATTACAAATGATATCAATCATTTCAAGATTAATATTTTCAGCGTAATGCATGTATTATATCAAAGTATATATATATATATATATATATATATATGCTGTATATATACACTACATGGCATGGACAAAATTATGTGGACACTCCTTCTAATTAGTGGGTTCAGCTACTTCAGCCACACACATTGCTAAAAGCATACAGCCATGCAATCTCCATAGAAAAATATTGGCAGTAGAATGGGTCATACTGAAGTGTTGACTTTCAATGTGTTACTGCCATAGGATGGCACCTTTCCAATAAGTCACTTCATCAAATTTCTGCCCTGCTAGAGCTGTGAGTGCTTTTATGGTGAAAAGTAAACATCTAGGAGCAACAACAGCTCAGCAGCAAAGCAGTAGACCGCACAAGCTCATGGAACAGGACCACCGAGTGCTGAAGTGCATAGCACGTAAAAATAGTCTGTCCTCGGTTGCAACACTAATTACAGAGTTCAGGACTGTCTCTGGAAGCATTGTCAGCACAAGAACTGTTCATCGGGAGCATCACAAAATGGGTTTCCATGGTCGATCAGCTGCACACAAGCCTAAGATCACCATGCACAATGCCAAATTGGCTGGAGTGGTGTAAAGCACACCATCTGTGGAGTGTTGAATCACGTTTAAAATATAGCTGTCTGGCGGACGAATCTGGGTTTGGCAACTGCCAGGAGAATGCTGCCTACCCGAATGCATAGTGCCAACTGTAAACTTTGGGGGAGTACAGAGCCACATCAAGAAAATATATTTTTGTCCCAAGCATTATGGAGCTCACTGTATATATATATATATGTACACACACAGACACGCACATACACATACACACATATGCACTAAACACTCCTGTTGGTGAAGCAGAAGACTTTTGAATATTTGGTGAAGCAGACTGGTGTAGGGTGGAGAGGCCAGGGCAGGGGCTGCCTGATTGGGCCAGTCAGTGCGGCGACGGCAGGACAAGAGTGACACATGAGATTAACGCTCTGGGATTGTGGCGGAGGCTTCCCGCTCCCCATGTCCCGTCGACCCAGATAAGGAGACCCACTCGATGACATGGAAGGACAAACTCAATTAACTATAATGGAGAAGGGCCATTCGGCACACCATTGATGGACGGGTATAAAATTTAGTTTTCTCGCGCGGGAAGAGATATTAAAACAGAGCTGGAAAAGGATGAGGGAAACAACAGCAACCACATTGTCGACAAGCTGAATCAAAGGCTATCAATGAGTGATATCGTAATCTGTGGATTAAGTGGCGGTTGGGCACAGTTTAATTTGAAATGGAATACGAACCCTCTTCACATCTGCAGAGCTGCCGTCCCAGCACAGAGCTGTGTACGTGGTGGTGGGGGGCCTTGGGGGGGGGGGGGGGGGGGGTAGTGGTATCTTGGGGAAACGAGTCTCCATGCTGAGGCATGGGGGGACTAAACCCATCTTCTAAATAACAGGACGTCCTTCAGCAGGGAATGTCGCAGGATTATACATGTCACAGGATTAAAATTCCACCTTTGCAGAATCCACAAAAATTAACTGCCCCACTCTTAATTTGATCATTTATTTTTCATTTCTTTCCTATTACATTTTTTATAATAATTACATTTTCTAAGAAACATGTAATTCCATAAAATCAGGTGTCCCATCTTGGTTCTTGTTTTTTTATTTATATGAACACACTATCAAACACAGACACATGCCCGAACACCTGCACGCTTGCACGCACGCACACACACGTATCAGCTTGTTGACATAAACTCTCAAATAAGCTTGAAACATTTATTACCTTTATACTATGTAGCAAACAATTAATACTCCTTGATTATTGTATTTTTTGTTGAACTTGTTTAAGAATAACTAACAAGTCATTGAAATATAATCATATTTAATCGATAAATACAGTAAAAAAGCATATTGTATTTCTGTGCATCTGCATTACTGTAATAAAAACAAAATGTACTATTTAAACTTTATGCTGTTACTTAATGTTTTAATTGTATCTTGTCTGTTTAAATCATTAAACTCTTTTTTAGTCGTGCTAATTAGAGGTAAATGAAGCAGGCCAAGCTGCCTAATTAACTTGTAATGAAACATCGTCTGGGCATCCCTCACCTACAGCACAGCTCCCTCCCCCTGCTACTGCCTGCCTGTGTGGTCTCGCTGGCCACTGTGGTCTGTCCATGTGGTTAGTTTCTGGTCAGTCTGGGGTTATTACTGACAGTCACTCTGGTCTGACAGTCACTCTAGTGTCTTTCTGGTTACTGTGGTTTGTCCTTATGTCCACTCGATGGTCTATCTTTGGTCACAATGGTCTGCCTGTGGTTCTGTGATCTGACTGTGTGGTCCATCCCTGTGATCTCTATGATCACTTTTGTTATACATAATTTGTCTGTCCATCTCCAGTCTCTATAATCTGCATGTGCAGCCTTTCTTAAACCATTCTTGTCTGTTTCTAAGGTCTGCGTCTGGTCTCGACAGTCTCCAATCTTTGTCAATACATATCAAGGCCAGAGAAATTAAAGATTTAAAATCATCACGTGAATGCTCTTGTTTTCTTTGGTGTGTGATGGCTACCTTCAAACATTTTTTTGGACTTGTGTATCAAAACATCATCCTTGGCTGATGTTTTTCATCCAAACACTTGTTTTACCTAAGTTGCAGCTTCTCTAACTGATGTGTAACTCTGAAATCCTGAGTGGGTATAACCTGTGAGTTTCCAGGGAAAACCTTGCATTCTGACTACACAAGAGGACTGACACCCAACTTTGTAGTCAAGCCATTGTTCACAGGTCACATACTACACTTGGTGCATGTAGTTTTACTTTGACCCTATCTGTGCTTTGTAGCCTCTGGATTACTTTGGGACCGGCAGTTTGCTTAAATGTTGCTGAATCTGTGCTTCTACTGCCCCTGCATTCTTGTGCACAGATTTTTCCAGTTTCTTGATGTAACAAATCACAACTGTTTCCAGTTCCTTGATGTAACAAATCACAGGTGACAAGATGTCAATATCTGACTGAATTTAAGCCTTCTGTAAAACATATTCTGACCCATGAACACATAAAATAAAATGATTTTCAAAACATGTTTTTGAGACCTTCATCATTCTTTTGAGGAGTGTAGTGTTTTGTCTTGAAAATCGAGAGTTAAACTGAAACTTCTGACTTATGCGCAGCTGTCCCCCATTTGGGATAAAACTGGCAAAACAACCTTCAAAAACAACCTACAAGGGGTTTGCAAATGCGTCTACGTTTCTATATTCTAGTCATACATGCTAAATAAACGCTGCGATTGGTTCCCTTTGTGCTCCCAGCATGTTAAGTTTGAGTGCCATAGAGTGGAGGTAGCGCTCCGGAGGCAGGCCTGGTCGATGGGCGTGCACAGTCTATCACACACTGTGACAGAGGTGGGGGGGGGAGTCCATTACAGGCACTCTGAGGTGTTGGAGGTAATTTAGATTACACTGCAAGTTTAATTTAAAAATCTATCAACAAATGTGAGATGCAGGCGGGAACATTTTAACTTGCACCTTTATTTTACTGCCGCCTGATTGTTCTCTCTCTCTCTCTCTCTCTCTGTCTCTCTCTCTGTCTCTCTCTCTCTCTCTCTCTCTCTCTCTCTCTGTCTCTCAATTCTCAGAAAATGTGTTGTTTTTTTCTGTGATTTAATTACAAACATAATAAGAAATAATGCTTTCATTATACAGTAATTCTTTTTATTGCGGTGTGCAGTCACCAGGGCTGTTTTATGCTGCGGGGAGGTAGGAATCTGCTAATGTTGTCATTACCATACTGCCAGCCAGCAGCAGTTTGCATTGTAAGTTTCTGTAGAAAGATGTAGAAGGGAATTGATTATGCAACCCTCAGCAGATACCAACCTCCATTAAAATATATATACCCTCATGGAGCCAGTGAGGCACCCTGATACAATTTATAAAACACATTTGTAAATTAGTCGAGAGGCACGTATCAAAGGGACTACAGAGCTAGATCCGGTAACTTTTTGATCCAGTAATTTCTTTGGTCCTTCTTGGTTTCAAGAAACTGCTGGCATTATGCAAATGCACACATTGTGTGAAAATGGTCTAAAGGTTGTGGTCATGAAGACATGAATACAATTGTCCAGTCAAGTTTATCTATTCTAGTGGAGGGTGCATTCCTTGATTCCTGCCAGCAGTGAGGAAAGCCACTGCGGGCCCATAATACGTCATGAGTCATAATTGTCTGAAAAGTTGAGTTCAGCTGAGCTTGATGACTAACAAGTTGAAAAATCTTCATGGTTTTCAGGAAAAAAGAGACTGCTACTATAAACTAAATAAGCCCTCTTTATTTGCTAAATTGAAACGTGTGTGTCTTATAACATCTATGGCATTGTAAGAAAAAACCCCAAGACCAAAAAAGATCTGTATCTAATCTGTTAAATCACCTAAGATGGTGCTATGAGGAAGTAAAACTGTGAATGAAATAAACACTTGGACATTTTATCATTAGTGGAAATATAAAAGACAGTTAATATGCAGGTATTCAGCTGTTCCATGCTGGAGTCACATCAGCCAGGTTTCTGCTTAGAGTGGAAACTACACTGCTCTCTCGGAGGTAAGCCATCTGGCAGTTAACTGCTTGTATAATTTCTCACATTAATTAATTTGTATAATAGCCAAGTTAATGAGGAGTTGTAAATGGCAACTTGGCTCTGCTTAATACCTCTATTTTTAAATGCTTAAATAAGGTGCTCTGGCACCAATGAAGTCACTTTTGAAGGCTGCATTGTCTTAATGGGATGCTGAGCATGGTGTTAAATGAAATCAACCCTAGGGGTTCTTCCAATGGGAGAAGTGCTGGATCCAGGCCAATGCTTCTTAAGCACTGAGGTGGCTTTTCAAAGATGTGGATTTGTGCTGGCAGGAATATAATAAAGCACAGCACAGAAGCCCTGCCATTTATTGCCCTTGGGAAAAAAACTGGGGGGAAAAGGCAGAGGGAAAAATTTGCTCACTTTGGGTCACACAGATGCCGTTTGAGTGATGAAGAAGACCTGGTATGTCAGACAGTCCTCACAGATTTGTATTGGCATAAGTCCTTATTATACACATATAATTATTTTTCATAGTCAGTATTAGCAATTGTCAATTTAATATGGGCACTCACCATCTCCCATGCATAGAAAGGGATGTAAGAAAGCAAGCGTGTATGAATTTGCCTCTCACACATAGCTTCAGGACAACATAAGGACCACTGGGCCTTGCCACGAGGGCGAGAGGCCCCGGCCCCCCCAACACCCACCCAAACAAATCAGCCACATATTTGACACCCCCAAAGGAGTGATATAAAAAAAAAACAGGAAGGGGGGGGGGGGGGGGGCGGGGGGTGGTGGATGGGTTGGTGGTGGTGAGGGGGAGGTCTGTCAGAAGGCCTAAACAATAGACTAGGCTTGTAAGTATCCTGCTTGTATCAGCTGATAAATGGGCTGCTCCTTAAAGGACTTATCTCCTTAGGACTCGCAGCATGAGGAATGGCGTCATTTGTAGTGTTTGCCTGGCTGGACGAGTCAGGCCGGATCCATTTAAAAGATAGTGAGATACTGTCGACAGCAATAGACAGGGTAATTGCAGAGCCACTACCGTGGTATAAATTACATCACTCCAAGTGGCAGAGAGGGTCGAGGAGAGCAAAAAATTTCTGACAATTCACTCCTCCCTGTTGCCCCTGCGACTGCTTATCACCGCTCAGCAGGGAAAAAAAGAGGCAGATGAAAAAAATTAAGTATTGATCAAATTAACAGTTTTTACTGAACCTTTTAAAAGGTGTGGGAGTGGGGGTTTTGGGGGAAGGGGAGTTCTTGGGAGATCACGAAGAGAGGTGTTGAGCAATTAAATTTGTGAGACAAAAGCGGGCTGCTGGATAACACTTGCCCTCATGAGCCAAAGCCATCTTGGTATCAGCCGACTGGAACCCAAACCCAAATCTGCCAGTGGGAGTCGATCTTGAAGGGGGTTGGGGTCAGGGAGGCCATAGCTGTCATAAAAAGACAAAGGCTAGATTTTATTCTGGTATTACACAATTAAGTAATTGTCTAGGAACCATTGTACCATTATACTAATCATTACTAGTTTTTATAATGATATCTAATTGCCTGTGTGTTAAAGTTATGTGCTACAAGGTGCATGTTCTATTTATACATAAAGTTATATATGACTTAATAATCCTAATTGTTGATATTAGGATCACGCATAATTGTTTTCTCCTTCACTGAACATTTCTACACAGAGAGAAAAGCACTGGGTGGAAAAGGGTGATGTACTCATGCTTAACATTACAATAGGACAAATATTTACATGCAAGATCCTTAAGTGTCATTCAACCATTCATAACTGCATGCTTGATTCCTACTCACATACTATAAGCCTGTTTAGGCCAATTTAGATCAGAGTCACAAATGTTATTTAAAAAAAACATTTTTTCCTTGAATTGCCGGCAATATCGCATGCGTGTATTTTAGATCTGTGCCACTGGGTGTGTGTTTGTTTGTTGTGTACATTTTTGTTTTTTATGTGGCTCATTGTTTCCTGCTATTCTAATTCTGCACAATGCTAATCTCGCTGTGGAATGTCTTTGGCCAATTCTCTGGCTCATCCAAGCTAAAAACAAAACCATAAGCATGCTGGTGTCTGACCTTACAGGCAGACAGATCAGACTTATTAGGTTATTATTTCCACGCCCCATAAAATATTAATAAATTAAACCCCGCAATTAATCGTCAAACCATAAATCTGCACGTTCCAATATATGTTTTTATATGTGCCTTGATGAGTTTTTGGTGTGTGCTTCCTAAGGCTCACATCCTTCACTTAGGTTAAAGGAATAATATTTCCATCCCTGTGAATTTCTGCCTGTCATCGTTCCGGAAAGGGGTACTGTGTCCAGACCGGCGATCCTGGTGTACTGGTTATCTGCATGGGCCTTTTATGCATGGCTGGCTTAATTTCCATCTCGCATGCGTTCGGTTATGGCTGCGTTCTGTCAGGCCAGGATAGTTAAATCAGTGGCGTACAGTGTAACCTTCCTAGTGGAGACAAGTGACACATTATGAAAAATTAACTGCAGTGCCCCTCATGTGGGACTGCACGAGTGAAGTGTGACGCTGATCCTTGAGTCGCTAATCTGTCCGACCTTGTTGATATCTCTCAGCTTAATGCAGCATAGTTGTACTGAGCACCATTGTAATCGCATGCTTTTTTCTTTAATTTTTTCGGCCTTTTAAGTTTTACCTATCAGTGCCTACTGTAATTTTCTCTCTCTCTCTCTCTCTCTCTCTCTCTCTCTCTTTCTCTCACGCACGCACGCACACATGCAAACACACAAACCTGGTTCAATGTGGCAACGTGTGGAAATATGTAAATGTGAAATATTTGCAGTAGGGAACATTTGGACACAGATCCCAACTGAGGCCTGTGTCTCTGACACTCCTGTTCTCTTCTGAACACATTAGACTCACAGTCATCTTCCAAGTACATAACATAATTTCCTGCTACATGTAAATTCATGCTGCCAGACAAATTAGACAAACTATACCTTGTATCAGTGAGTAATGCCAACTGAGTCAAATGCTTCAGCTACAAGCTCTGTGTGAAATTATATTGTTATGTCAATCTATATAGTTATATAATTGAATATGAGTAGTATTAAGTCAGGACATATTTTATTTGGATAGTGGAAAGCCATACAAATTGAAATATTGGGTAATATTCATGTTCTTGCCCTCTGAGCAGATATTGGCCATACAAAGCTCAAATTTAGTCTGATTTGTAACAATCACTTTTTCCTTAGGTTGAGCATTGCAGTCCAGATTGCTTCAGCATATGAAATATATTTTTTAAAAACCCAGGGAACATATTTAATGCCTTTATATGCATTTATATGTCAGCCTTATGAAATGATATGATATGAGTATGGTACTGTATGACTCATGACTTCTGTCCAAGATAAGTAATAATTGTAAAGTAAAAGTATCAGGTTAATTGGTATGCTTCCCCCCCCCCCCCCCACTAAACAGCCCAAGCTGCCCTTTAAATGTCTTTGGGCTATATGAATCAGAGATAATCCAACGTAAATGAAGAGTATGAGGGATTTAAGATGAACCTTGAAGATGTCTGACAACACATGATTCCATTGCAAATGTAGCTCTTCAGCCACTTCCTGTTCAAACATAAATATACAGCAGGCTTCACCTGCTGTCTAAGGCATTATCTCACTGCAATAGCTCTTGGTCTTAAGAATGCCGAAAGGCAATAAACACAGATAGCATCATGGCTTAGAAGTTTACATAATTATGTTCGATATAAAGTGTGGAGAACTGTTGAATGTTGTCCATCTTCAGTGGAATATTTTAATAAAGCTGCAATCCCATGCAGAAAATGACACAGGCTGAATAATTGACATTACAGGTGCCCCCTCCCCCTACAGATGAGGCAGAAATGCATGAACATTTCATCCCTCCATACTGTTTTTTTCCCCCCATCTCCGAGCCAAACATTTCTCAGAACTGATTTTTCTAAGCTTGGTCGTTTCGGCTGAGATTGGGTGCTCCTTCTTCCCTGCTTAATACGTCTTTTAAAAATCTCAGATATACACTGCAGGAGGTCTATCTCCCACGTCTGGACAGCACATTTTAATTCCCCGACACCTTTTAGTGATGGCTTCAATTTCCAGAGCTTTTGATAAAATCGCGTACTCTCCTGTGTATTGGGATTGAGCACCCTGCATTGGGAGTGGTTTAATGAACTGCCATAGTTTCGCTGCCTCATGTCTGACATAACCTCACTCACAAGTGCAATAAACGCACCATGATAAATGTACAGCTGGCAGTTGTAAAAAATATAGTTGTAATTGGGTTAATATGCTTTAAAATACTGCCCATTCATTACCTCAGGTTAGGCTTTCATGTGACTTATTCAGGTAAGTTAGAAGTGCTACAAGGCACCCATGTTTTATTATTTTGTTCTGGAAGATTCCACAAAGATTCTGGGGTGCCCGAGGGCTCCTTTATGGAGAGCGCAGTAACATGTGTAAATTAGCTGATGTCTGGAAGTAGATAAGCAGTGATGTCTAAATCAAAGCCCAGACTTACATTGTGTTTGTGTAAAAATCTACCCCTGAATCTAAGGAGCACTGCCAGATGAGGCGGCATTTTGTAAATAATGTGGACTATCATGTTTACCTTGAACTGCACTTAAAATTGTGTTACCTGTGGAAGTAATAGAAGACTTATACTGATATTAGTTTTAATTGCAGTTAGTAAAATAGGATGGATCACTAACCTTTGGAGGAATATAAATTATGGTTGTAATTATATGAGTCAATGCTGTGTTAGAAAAATTCATGATTATGTTGTACCTAAAAATTATATTTACTACACACTGGGATCTTTTTACTATGACATTTGTGTGGCCATATTCATTTTAAGGTATTTTTGGGAAGTATGTATTATTCACTGTTTATTATCTATTGACTTATAAGATAAACAGGAGCTAAAATAAGAAGTCCCACTTATTGGAAACCAAGCAATTACTTTGACAGGCTAAGTTAAGGATTATAGCCTTGTTAAGCAATGCTGGTTTGATTCTGTGATGACAGTTTGGTGAATGGGTGTCAATACTGACAGGAAAGAGAATGGCATTCGTAAGAGGTGCCCAGTGCAGCTCCCTCCTCTGCATGTGCAGTCCCTTTTTTCTCTTCTGCACACATAATAAATGTAGTAATGGCCACCAGCACCCTCTGAGATCCACAGATATCTCACAGATAAAGGCTCAGTGGAATTGGAAAAGATGATGAACACCAAGCTGCAGAAACTGAAACGCTCTCCCCCAGGTGAATAAAATCCACCATACGTTGTGGTCGGATGGCCCTCTCTCGCGGATTTAATGACAGCACATGTACTATACTGAAGAATCCCTCTGAATTTCAGACCTTTTCTCAGAGTATGAAAGATTTTTATTCAGCATCAATTTCACCCTTTGTATTTTTAACTTTACAGCTTCTGAGCCACGCCACAACTCCACCATATGGCCAACATGTTCGATGACCACAGAACTTGAAACAAAGTGGTAGCAAAGTGAAAAAGTTACGAGGACTTCTAACAATATGCTGTTTTCCCCTCATTTTCAGTCTCACCTAGATTCACAGAGGAAACGCTGCTTAGTTTTCTCTGCCATCTTATTTGTTTCTATTATTAACCAGGTCACTTACTGAAATATTTCAGATGAAGTATTTTGACCAGGAGAGCATCATCAATGAGGACCTTTCTAGTTCAGGCAATGCTTTTTATGAGAATACCCTATTTTCTGGATTTAAAGCACACAATACCGCACACAATACCAGTTTTGACGGTGTCTATAAACCTAATTGCCAATGGCTTTTGTTTTGGAAGGCAGAGTTTCTCTTGGTACTATACCCCCTACCTCAATACCTAATAGTGACTCCTCTGGTTTATCAGGCACCCGCATGATGCCTGCGCTAATTGCTTCAGCCTGTCCATCTCTGTGCAGTATTAGCTGGTGGATTACAGAGTGCAAAAAATGGTTGTGACAGAGAAAACATCGGAATGTACATTTCTACATAATAATTATACGCAATATCAAAGTGCTTCACAATGAAGAGAAGAAGCACACTTCAGGCAAGTGGGTGGGTGATGGACGGCAGCCATTTTATGGCATAATGTTCACCATACATCAGCTGAATTGACCAAGGAGGGAACTGGGTTGAGAGCTAGGTTGGGAATTTCATCAAGATGCCCCTTCTCTTAATTATAAGTGCCATGGAATCCTCTTAATTATCACAATGTTGGGCTTTAACATCTAATCCAAGGAAGGACCTCTTACAGTACAGTGTTCCCATCAGTATACTGGGTCATCGGTTTTACTACGTGAATCACAAAAGAAGATTGTTACCTACTGGTCAATCAAAAATATTTTGTTAATTTTCCCTCCCATCCCAGTTCTAACCAAAATGAATCCTGCATATTGTCAGCAATCAATCAGAGACAGATAGAATAATAATACATATTTCAAATAATAAATACGACATTGAGAAAAAAACTAAACAAAAAATGAAATATCAACTCACCATCCCTGCTACCTGAGTGCTGCGCGCAGAGTACCGTATCATTTATTTAGACATTGCCAGACTACAGCAAAAATTGCGTCTTTTGTTTATATTCAATATTAGTAATAGCAGCGAGAAACTGCAGCTGTAGACACAAGAAAGTTTATTATATTATGGTAGCAACGGAATGAAGTGGACTATATATATATATATATATATATATATATTTACCATCATTGTTTGATTATACCAGCATGTTTTCGCGCCTTTGCAGAGAATCTCAAATACTATCAATAAAAATGGTTTAGCTATTTCTCAGCATAATGACGAATTCAAAGGCCTAACAAACTCACCCGATATTGTCTTCAAATGGATCCATGCCAAAGAAAAGTAATTATTCATCCTCTCAAAAAGCTTTTACTAACAAACTTTTAGTAGCATGCACTCTGGCACTGTCTTCCATTGCTTCCCCAACCCTCCCCTAAAACCTAGTATATGGCTGGACTACCGGCCGATGTCAAAGACATGCGCGGTGTAACTATATCACTCAGTCAGTCACAGTCAGTCACAGACATTCGCGTTTGTAGGGCTGGCCCCGCTGTTGCGGTCCAGCCAAAAAAACAGTCCTTTCGAAAAGGATGTTGCATTTATTTTCTTCCAAATCCTTTCATCCCTGGAACATCTCACCCACATGTTGAAATAATTGGCTCTCCAAAATACATAGTTATACAATGAAAGGGAAAATGTCTGAATTGACTTGGGTCGTTGTTTCATTATAAAAAAATTTCAAAATGGCCAATCAGTTCCAATGACTAATTAAACCTGTTTCTGCCACCTGCACCCAGGGAGGCACTGTTCAATGAAAATGACATATTTACATTGGTTACCTGAACCAAAACCACAACCAGAACCAAAGATCACATTTTTTTCTCTACTCTTTCTGTATTTGCTATCCCAATCATTACCAGTGTTTAACCAAAGTCTGCTTTGCAATAAATGCCATATTCTCATCCAATAAATAATATTGAAGTCCGCCCCATTTGTTCTTTTACTGAGGCCAGTGGAGATGACTGGAAATGGATTGATATGGTCTGAGTGCTATGGGGGTGGTGGGAACAGGAGGGGGGGAAATCACTTTTCCTGGTGTAAAAATCCAGTCAATTCTTCTCCTAACACTGTTTGACATCTTCTTGTTTATTTTGCTGGTGGCAGGTGACACTTCAGAGAGGGGCTTTGTTGAGAGATTCTGCCAGGATGCCTCTTAGGTTACATGTCATTCGATAGAGGTCGATGACTCATTTATACTTCCATCTCACGGTACTGGTGAGAGAATGCGGGGTGGGGGTGCAGAACCCTTTGGAAAAGGAAGGTAGGACCCAAGAGAATTTTGGCACCAGGTTAGTCTGCTCAAGTACTGGTGGATCACAATGCGATGAAAGCATTTGCTTAATTTCAAATAGCATAGTATGTACATTTAAGTTAATTTTCTTATGTCAATACCTACTCATGTTTGGTCTGTCGGGATGCTGATCAGTAAGTATCAGTAAATGTCATTTTCACAAAAATACTTGACGAAAAAATAAACAAAAAAGCTACAGTAAATGTTCAATTTGAAAGACGCATTTATATTCCATTGTGGAGGAACTTGATCAGGGATACACCACATGCACTCCCTGGGGATTTGGATGTGCAACCAGAGGAGCAAGCCCGGTTTCTTTCCCACTACACTACATTATAGCAGGCATACTATAGGATGGATACAGTTAAAGAAAAAGCGTATAATTTAACTGTGCTATGGCCAGGTGGTGAGACAGAAGTGGTTAGTTGGTTTCCATGGCAGTAAAGATTAGTGGTAGAAAAAACAGGTTACAAAAACACAAAAATTACACCACAATCTAATCCTCAAATCACGTAATACAAATGTACTAAACAAGCCCACATCTAAGAAATTGATCCTAAAGGTGTGCTTTGAGCCTATCATTGTTACAGGACCAGTTTCACTGTCAGATTTCCTTGGTGCTTTATTTTTGCAGCGCACTTTGTGGTTGATCGTATTCACAAGGCTTAGTTTTGTCTTTTTAAGTCTAATAGAACACATAATTCAATTTCATTGATATGAAACAATATAAAAAGGTTGTTCACGTTTCCCCTTCTCTCTGCAGCAAGCAATGGATTAACAACTCAGCTTTTCAAGACAGAAAAAGGCACCCACATTCTAAATATTACTATTGCATTACATTCTTCTTTTAAACACAGGAATGTCATGCTTGGTGGAGAAATTGAATCCCTTTCTTTACAGCAACCTTTAAGGCATCCCCTAGTGATTGGGGGGAGGGAGATGATGGCCACATTCATTTGTGCAGAGAGTGAATATTCCTGACAACTTTATAAAGTGCCAGGGTGAGGGGTTATTCACTTACAGCCACGGTTGGCTGTAATTTAAAACAACGAGCCCTCGGATTTGTGCCTTTTTCCCCTCCCCTCCTCTCTGCACTCCCTCGGTGAAAGTTTTCAGCAGGACATTACACACAAGAGCAGGCAGCAGATTGTGGGAGATTACGCCGACATCCTGGGCCAGTCCTGCCGCAGCAATATCTCCATGTTTGCAGTCATGGCCTGCCACCCTTGCTGACCAGCTGGGACGCCCCAGTGCAGTGCCCCATGCACCTCAATCAACTGTGAGCGTTATAAATACTGACCTCCATAAAAAGTACAATGTAATGACGACTTAAACAAACGCAATTCATCACCCTCACAGCACACACATCACACTGCCCCACCACCCCACCCCAACATGCACGCACACACCCCACCCCCCTGGTGTTGGGCGACCGCGCAGCAGTCGTCGGTGCAAGCGCTGTTCAGCCGGCCAGTTCACAGCTTTGACCCAATCCCTCCGCCACCCCGGCCCCCTCTCCAACCAAGGGAGCTGGTTTTCCACGCTTAACTAATTCAGCTGAACTCTGAGGGAAAGCACAGGGTCAGGAAGGCTACTGCTATGTTAAATGTGAATGAGAAAGAGCACATTTAACAAAGCAATAGCCTTCTCTCCCTACTCTGTACCCTATTCACAGCAGAAATACATTTGCAAAACATTTAAAATAAAGAACATTTGTTGCTGATAGAATTCTTGATTAAGCAATGAAGATAAAATGGGTTTTATAAAGAGTCTGTCGTGGTGAGTAGTTGCTAATGTTACCCAAATACCAGCTTATGAGTCTTTTTCTGTTCATGATAGGACAGCAACAGCATGCTTGTCATTATAGCTATATCCAGTCAGCAATTCATCCTGGTTTATTAAAACATAGACTGCTGCATATCAGCTTCCCCCCAACTGATATTCAACTTAAAAAGATAAAGAACATACCCAAATATATACAGTATACGTTGCCGATTTATCCAACTGAGTTGCATTATTAGTGTGCAAATAGATAACAAATCTGATATTGTAATTGTTAGCATCGGATGGATTTTAGAGCTAATAAACAAAAAAAAAAGGGCAGCTTGTGAGCATCCGTGACCATGGTGTTGACAAATTGCACAGCATGACAATATGTATAAGAGCCTAACTGTAGTATATTTCCATTAACACAGCAATAGCAACCAAAACCTGTTGAATGTATGATCCCTGGCAGTGCTGATATATATATATAGACATGCATATTTAACTAGATAGATAGGCATGCCTTCAGCCAACCTAAGCTTGTGAAGTCCTGGAAATAAGCCTGTACTGCGCAACACTGGAGCTCCCATTAAAGTGAATGGGGAATGTCAGACCTTTTAAGGAAAAATAAATGGTATTTTGAAATTGTATTGATGAAAAGCAGATTGAAAAATATGCATTATGAAATAAAATATGCACATTTTAGTAAATGTTTTCCAAAAATATCCTTCTGGACCAAAACCACCCATACACCACCACCCTTTTGACTGATGCAAAAATGATCTGAATTCATGTTTTAACAACGAATAAACAACCAGATTTAGTTAGCAAGCATTAACACAAACAAGTAATGAATAAAGATTTAGCAACAGGCATACATTTAACTTCACAGTTACAACCAAATACAAATCCTAATTGTTCACAGTTAAGGTCATTTTCAAAATACGTATTTGAAAGAAAATGCTAAATATTTAGTTACATCAACAAGCTAGCTAGCTTGTGACTGAATAGTAAATATTTGAAGAAATAACAAAGAAGACATTGACAATGACCTATTTTTAAAAGGACAATAATAACAACCAGAAATGTCTCCAGGCATCAGCTCATGCACTTTTTGCATTCCATGCATTATATTAGATCATCATTTAGGATTGTTGGTTAGCCCACATCCCAATCCAGCTTTGCAGCACTAATCAACTACTGCTGCACTTCAGAATGTGCTCATCCATTAAGTATTTCTGCCAAACATCAGCCATTAATTGGTTTTAGTCTGTGTTGATTATTAATATTGATTAATACAGCTGGGTTGAATGGTGCTTCTCAATTTACATATGTTGTGTCCTTGCTTGTAATGTATTGGCAATATATTATACAGAATATACTGGAAATATTGAATATTTTCTTGGGAATACCTGCACAAAAATGTACTAGTCCAACTAATCACCTAAACCCTGATGAAATTTTATATGTTTTGGAGGGTTTAAATAGATCTCCATATTTTCAGTTTGTCCTTAGCATTGACTGACAAACTGAATCACCAGTTACTTTTTCTGTCATTTGCTAATTTCCCTGAGCATCTAAGACATGAACATTGCTGCACAGAATAAATTAAGTAGTGAATTAAAGCTTCCTTTATCTATTTCAAAAAGTTGCATTTTTCCTTCCAAAACAAGAATACTGGTCTCAGGGGTTACTTGAGATGAAACAGATAAACAAAGATTTCATTCACTACTTAATTTAATAATTAGTTTATTCATCCATCCATTATTTCATAATTCATGTCTTTGAATTAGAAATCATCTAGAAAGTAATATTGCGAACATTAACTATAATTATTTTCAGAATAGGAAGTTAATTGGTCATATTGATGCCACTAGAGAAATGTATTTGTTGCTAAACTGAAAAAATTAATTGTTTGGATACACTTAAATTGGTGCCAACTAAGATGTCCCTAATTTTTGAGATCTGAATTTCCAGATTCAAAGAAGGTTTGAAATGACGCTCTAAAAAGTATTGGAAACTTATTAAGTTCTTGTTAGGTGTCTTTTTGCCAGGAAGTGCAAATTTGACTGCAGTTGGATCTTCCAGCAAGGCAATGATCCCAAGCAGACTTATACCAAGAAATGATTAAATGACCACAAAATCAATATGTTGCAATAACAATAATTTTAAATGGCCCCAGTACTAAATTCAGAAAATCTGTGTAGACACGCTCAGTGTAGGCATGTGAGGACAGGTTAAGGAGTGAGCTCCTCTGAGTCCAGCAAAGTCTGACTCTGACTCTGAGGCTTTGTTTAACTGGTCAAGATGAGAACGATGACAGTGTGACCTCCTTTCAGTGAAATACCACAGATTAAATCTGTGGAAGTTTGCCAAAAGTGAAAAATAAGGTATTAATTACTGTACAGTTTTCAATCAGATTAGTGTCCTCTGAAAAAGGTCAATAAATATTTGAAAATGAAGCCCAGGGAAAGTGGGGTTGGAAGAACCAAGCAGATGCCAAATTAGAGCCCTCTGAGCACCAAATAAGTGGCAGAAATGTTTTTATTTATTTCATAAATAGGTCGCAATGAATCTCATTGCAGGAAAGTAGAGGAAAGGTTCTATCTGTTCAGCCACTAGAGATACTAAAGAGCAGAAAACCATCCAATAATATTTGTGAATTGCTATAAATCTGACACGTAACCAACAAATCTTGAATACTTCCTCATCTGCATTCATACCAATAACAAATAACACCAAGCTCAGTCTATATATTACATACAGAAAAACACTGTGCTTCCATTCCAGAGTACTTTAATATCTTATCTTTCTGTACTTTTCTGTACTGGTTAGATGTCATTTAACACAGTTAGCAATGGCAAATAAGCTCAAAAGTTCAACTATATAAAAATGGTTTAATGCATTGCACGTACAGCACATGGTATATGTTATTTACCATGAATGCACACATTGACACAATTGGTCTTCCATCTCTAATCAAATTACTAAAATTTAATGAGTGCAGTAAAAGAAATGGTTGGAAAGTTAGCAACACCTCTAGCCCTGTTTTTCACTCACAGATCTCTGTAGGGCATGGGAAACTTTGATATCAGCGGGAGGCGAGGCATAAATTCGAAAGCCATTGACCAATAAGTGATCACTTTCGCAGATTGAAGAATTCAGCCCTCTCCTCTGGGTCACTAAGAGTTTGCGATTGATTCTCTTTGTGAAACAGACACTATAACAACCGTGCATTATAAAAATTGCACTTGGGAGTTCAATGGGAACAGTGATTCCTCTGTAATTTGTCTTTGAGACCACTGATCCTGCCTCACCCCCCATTTCCACCTCTGGTTCAGTGTCCAGCTATAACTGTAGTTGTGATAGTCTTTTTAAAAGCAAACACATTTCTTTTATTTCAAAAGGGCATTTATTTTAGCATAACAACTCAGAGGCATCACAGCTATATCTAGCATATTTTAGCATAAATATAAGAATATGAAAAAGCTGTGCAAGTTCTCTTGCATTGCTGTAGAACATAAATGGTTCTGATGTTACGCTGCTTTTAAATATGGGTCTGAAACAAGGCTGAGAATGTGATCAGTTAACCATTAAGCATGTTGCTGTAGTACAATTTAAAAAATGGAAGTGTTTTTTTTTTTTCCAGGAAGTTGATCATTTAAAAAACCTATTATGGGCAAAATAGATTTTTATGACTACATATCCCCTTATACAGTGTAGTTCAATGTTAAGCCAAAGTTCATTGACACTTTTTTCCATCTTTGGTGTGATGATTGTTTTATATTAGCTATTGACTTGGCCTTCATTGATCCAGGGGAATGTATCACACAAATCATTTTGCACTAAACCACCAAATCAATAAAGAAATCTCTTGGAAAATTTATATTAAAAAGCCTCTGTTTGCTTAACTGAGTTCCAGACAGGCTGTATTGAGTATTTGGCTGATGAATTGAATGAGTTTAAATTTGAACACAGCAAGCCCATTAAAGAATGAATTCTTAAATCAAGTTCTGCCATTTGTGATTGAAATGAGATTTTCAATGGGACGGGCAGGCTGTAACATAAATCAGCTGTGCATTTTACTGCGTGCAATAAACAGAACATAACTCTTTAAAACACAGAGCAAGGTCTTTCCATCTTCATATGCACACTTATAAATTCATAACTTCATAACATTAAGTAACATCCCTCTTGTGCCGAGTCATGCAAACTGTTTTACTGTGTTTGTGTAAGTGTGCAGCAGATATAATTGTTGAGGAGGATGTGTTACTTTCATGCACATTGCATTCTGTACACTGTTCTTTGTAAATAATGGTAATAGTTTATGTCATGCCATTAATATACCTAAAACATTACACTGTTCATGAGAGACCAACAGGGGAAAAACATCCCCAGTATACCACATCAACTGAATATTATTCAATGAATAGATGTTCAGAATTATTTGCCATGAATTACCATGTTTCTGGTTTCCTTCTGATTGCATATTTACTAATGTAAAAAACTCCTTACCCAGGCACTTCACAGGGACTGGCCCAAAATAAGGCACACTACAGCACATGTTGCTCAGGGCAAAAGACATCGTTTTTTTGAACAGGTTGGGACTTTGGGACTGATGTATCAACGTTTATGATGTCTTCCTCAGAGTCAGGATGCCTTGATTACAATATGGGTAGCTCTGTATACATGAATTCTCTAAATTAAAATTTCAACAACTAATGACATCTTTAACCCCTTTGCGCCCATGCCAAATCTGGCCAATCCTTACCCATTTAGGGGGTACCCTATTTAAAGCTTTATAACTCCAGTTATGAGCATCACAGAGACTTGAAAAAAGGCTTAAATGAAGCAAGACATTTGTACCATTTACAATACTATTATAATACTTAGATTTGTTTATATTCATTATTTAGGAAGAAATACAGCACCACAAATGTAATTGTCTAGGCAAAAAATCAAAAATGAATTTGCTCTTTTTTAGTTTGAAATGAAATACTGAGAGATCCCATATATAAAACAGGTTAAACTATAAATGTCCTGGATCAAAGATTCCTTGACCACATGTGTGTACAATCTAAGGGTGGATATGTAGAACTACTAAAGATTTATGAAGCAAAAGGTAAGCAGTGTACCCAGTGTATCCAAATCTATCCAAAATGTCTAAATTGTGCATTGCTGTAAATCGTAACATAATCATGTATTTCATTACAAATAAAAAGTTTTGATAAAATTTTAACTAGATCCAATACCAATACTCGATATCAAGAATTTAAATTTAATTATTAATATCAAATTTTGATTTACTGATATCAACAAATGTATTTTCAACTAGTTAAAATTTTATTTAAGATATCAACAATTGGCATTTCGAGTAGTTAAAATTGAATTCATGATATCAGAAATTGGTATTTTAACTAGTTGAAATTATATTGCTGATATCAATAATTGATTTTATGATATCAGAAATTGGCATTTTAACTAGGTCAAATTTCAACTCTCATTTAAATGAATGAGAAAAACGTTTTAAGTCTCACTAGTTAAAATTGAATTTCTAATATCAAGAACTGGCATTTTAACTAGTTAAAATAAAATTTTCGATATCAATAATATCAATTTTAACTAGTTAAAATCGAATTTCTGATATCAGAAATACACATTATAACTAATTACAATTGAATTTCTGACATCAAGAATTTGCATTCTAACTAGAACTGAATTTGTGATATCCTCCAGAAATGAATTAAAGCTAAAACGGCTTGCCATACATCTGGTGCATTTAGCACAAACACTACTTAACTACCAAAAAATGCTTACATTACAGTGTGAAATATCCTCATTATAAAATACCACAAACTTATTTAAAGTCATTCAATTAAAAAAAATAATGTATATAACCGAAATATTTTCAGCAGTAACACTTACATTTGGATGATGAAATCTTATCTGTTTTCAGTAGATAGAGACAGAGGTAGAATGAATGCTGTCGTTCCCCAGTTCTGACTTAGTCCAGAAAAACAGCGATCAGCTCAGAAGTTCTCAAGAATAATAATATTTTCCAAGAAATTACTAAACTCACCAATAACGTTTCACCAGGTGCAGTGTCTTTTATTGCTTCTACAGAGTGAATGCAGAATGGATAATTATTCACAATTTTCGGTTATGCTGGGCTATAAAACGCTATTCCAAAAGTAAAATTAGGCATATTACACATCATTAGAAAGCTTCTATGGTCACCTACTGGATAAATTAAGTGTCAATCAAGTCAGGTTGTGCTAAAAAGGGCGACAACACCATAAACAACATGTGTGGTATTACGCACAGCTATTTTGCAAGGTACTCAGGCATCACAAATTAATGTATATTTCACAAACGGATTGTTTAAGACAATAAATGACCACTGAACCTTAAAAGGAACATCTTTATGTGTAAAACCAAAGGTACGATTTTATATTTATTCTATATTTAGTCACAGATATTGATAGTAGAATACATAATATAATTCTACTATAATTCCTCAGTGAGAAACGTTTTTCACGGCTGTACTAAATGGTAAATGGTAATGGTAAATGAACTGCATTTATATAGCGGTTTTATCCAAAGCACTTGACAATTAATGCCTCTCATTCACCAGAGCAGTTAGGGGTTAGGTGTCTTGCTGAGGGACACTTTGACACGCCCAGGGCGGGGATCAAACCGGCAACCCTCCAACTGCCAGACAACTGCTCTTACCTCCTGAGCTATGTTGCCCCCAACCCAACTGGCATACCTTCGGCTATTGTTGGCTTTATTTTGTTTCTATGACTTGTTGCTATGGAATACAAATTTTTAATGGTGAAAGAATATTTTTTATGAATGCCCACATAGACACTATTGTCCAGTGTGTCATGGGTGGGGGGTGTAGTTGCAGATGAGACTTCAGGGAGGGGGTGCTTGATAAATGGAAAACAGGTGCTACAATGGTGGTGATTAGAAAATCTGTCTTCAGCATAGTTGTCCTGAATCACTTAGTATTGAAGCTAGAACACAGAGTTTGTGTTTTAAACTCATAGTTTGGTTGCAGCAACCCTGAAGGTCTGAGCTGAACAATCTAATGACAACGGCGTCATGGCCAATAAGGGTTTGCACCAACAAGGTAATGCATTTATTTAGTATGCATCTTTTTTTCCATCACATCCAATCAGCTGGTAAGTAACTTGCTGGAGACCAAACATGTGCGACATCTGAAACACAACCCCGCTTATGAATAACATTATGAGGAATCTGTTAAAAATATATTTTTCAATGTTTGGTTTCCATACATCATTACTGATGTGGTCGTTGCATTGCACTAACAAAAAAGTGTCCGAATGAGATGGGGTTTATTTAGTTAGTGGTTTGATGAATGTTGAGCTAAGAACTTAATGATTATAGCTGGCACTGCTGTGAAAGAGGAGGCCAGAAACAGGTGTTGTGTCTTGGAATATCTAGGCCCTAGAGAGAAGTTAGTATTCTGCACACAGCAATTCAGAAAAACATATCATTTTTGTAAAAATTTTACCTGTGATCAAGGGTATAGTCCAAAACTCTGGGCCTTGTGCCTATGTATTTTCTGTGGGTCCACTTAAAATTAGCAAACTTTGTAGTCCCCCCACTTTGGGCCCTCGGTAGTCAGTTCCTCTATTCACCCAACTGTGACACCCCTGCCTGTGATTAGTATTAATAAATTATTTATGGCTGTGCCTAAACAATGAATCATATTTTCATATTTATTGGTGAGAAAGAAGGGGCTGAAGATCGATTGAACATAGAATACTGAAAAAAATTGTTTTGGTCAGCAGCAAAGGCTTCAGTGTCTTTTGGTTCTATAAATTATTTGAAACCCAAGGGCAAACCATAACATTTATAAATTGTACATGCACATGACACTGTCCCACAGAACATTCAGTGACACTCTCACTTAGATATTGTATACCCATGCTCCTTATAGAAAATGTGGAGCGTGGGTCCTTGGCAGACTGTGCAGACATGGTTACATGCTTTAGGTGTTTTCCACTCCACAGTTAATGCAATATATGTTTTTTATTTTAATAAACATATCTGCTGCTATTCAGTGACCAAGGTGGGTACAAACAGACAGACAGTTTGACTGACTGGCACTCAGAGATGTCTCAGTTCTCCATCACCAAAGGACGGACACCTGAAGGAGGGTGCATTTTTAAACCTATCAGTTGATCATTTCTGTTTAATTATGTGGGGTGGATTTTAGAGTAGATAACACGTTGTTATCTGCAGGTGAGGAGGATAGAGAGGGTATAGAAAAGATAAAGTCCCGCCGAAGATGCCCAGATTGTCACTGCTCAGATATTTTAATGAGCTTTTTTATTTATTTGGGGGGAAGGGAGCCAAACACTGAAGATGCTACCCAAAAGACAAGAGTACACAAGTAAAGCTGTTTTAAGTGTTGGGTTGTCACATAAATTTGAATTTAATGTACTGAAAAATATAATAAAATAATAATAAACAAACATGTTGCCATCCACCCATGCTTATGCTGAGGTGATGAGGACCCAGATAATTGTATCAGCAAAAGTGGTGGCTAAGGCGGCAGGGTATGGAGTGGAGCTCGGTGAGACTGCGGGGACGACAGCACAGGGGATTAAAAGATCACACAAGTCAGGAGAGAAGCTGCACGCAATGAAATGGCACAAAGATTCTGAAAGATATCCCTGCCATAGTTCTTTGGGTAGTAATGGAGGAGTCATTCAGCCAGGCACCAAACACACATCAATTACAGCCACACACACTCGCACAATCATACACGTGAACACACTCAGACAAATACACTGCATCCCACCACACAGACTCACACACACACACTCACCCGTAAAATCCCTACTCAGAATTGCTGTACACTCAGACAAACAAACTCACAGATGTAGTACTACACCACTTGCACTCCTGCACACACACTTACGCAGTCTTACACCCAAACGCAACAAACATATATGGATGCACACATACTATCTCACTCTCTCAGATACACACACATACACACACACATGCATGCACACACACACACACACACACCTTTTGTCTTAATTTGGAATTCCTAATCATTATTGCTGCCCTTTTCTAATATAAGGCCTGTCTCAACAATCTACACCCAATTTGTAGGTTTCGTACCTCACACATCCTCCAAAATGAGTGAGCTAGCCTGACACTTTTTCCTTTGCTCAGCAGTCAACCAGCTGAGATACACAAGCAATACAGCAGTGGCACTTCTTTAAGTGAGTAACAAACACAAAGCTTTGATACCCAAAATTGTTTCATACTTTAAAAGCTATCCAGCTGAGTGTCAAGAAGTGTAGAAACATAGAAGGAGAGGAAGCAGAAGGGATCGTGGGCACTGCAGTTCCATTTCCTGAAAAGTAACCCTAGGATTGACAGCCCCTGATACAGAAAAGATAATGACCCAGAAGGGACAACTTCAGGATACTTAAGAAAATAAAGGCATGATTGAAATAAATGTACAGGAAAGTCCTTTGCCTGACACCTTGTCACTTTGTCTTCTTGGGGTTTAGTGAACTTACATTATCCCACAATTGGGGGGTGGGTTGAAATTAGAATTTCCTAATGGTGGACTTCTGTTTGAATTATGGACTCCCTGAGTAAATACCCTCGGTTCTTTCAACGTGACCCCATTCAAACGTGTCCTTAAACAAACAAAGTCATAGATGGGAAGTGAGGAAACGTGGATTTTGTCCTTTTCGAGCCCCACCCCCTCCCTTTTAAATTTTGGTGCTAATAAGCAGATTAAACACAGTTTAAAGAGAAGGAGTTGAGGAGAATAAGAAAAAACAACACAGGAGGGATCGGCAGTGAATATCGGCTGCTTAATTAGGAGGGGATTTATTCAATCAGCTGACTGGCCTCTTAATTAAAGGCACTAATTATGCTATCGAAAGGTTCCCCTGGCTCTGCCTCCAAAAGTGGGTTGGCCAGGCCTGCGTTTCCCCAGCGTGCTGAAGGTGATGACCTTGTGATAACCTGCATGTTCATCAGTCAAATGACTGTCCCCGTAATGGTAATGCCAACGCACTGGAACAGTGGGGGCAGCTAATCTGTATTCAAATTACACCGCACCCAACAGAGAGGCAGAGTCTCTGGCCATAACTCAGTCAAGCTCCGAGCCGAAGGAGCGGGGGGGGGGGGGGGGGGGGGGGGGGGGGGGGGGGGGTCGGTCTTTGCTTATTCCCTGGGACCCCCTCCATGCACATTGGACATTATCATACATTTTGCAGGTGTCCGACAGGTCTGCTGGAGAGGGGCTGATATTGAAAATATCAATCATAAGCTCCCTGCTGACTTAATGGTCAATTTAAATTAATTAATTGGGAGGGCATGGGGAAGGGTGATGATTGGCTCGAAGGCAGATTCCACCAGACGGGTGTGGGCGTAGCTCAGAACATGGGTTGAGCTGGTACTGGTCCAGATTCTGATCCGTAGGCTAAGGAGGTCAGCCTAATTCTCACACATGGCAGAGTATGCATTGGTTTGTTGATTGATCTTAGAATTCATTGCCTGCCGTTCATTATGAAGCTGTTCTCACTGTGATGTGGCCAGAAAAGCAAATAAATACTGATCAGGGGTCATCACCGTGTCGGCTTGTGACGGACTTTTTGGTAAAAATGCGATTTTTACTACGGACATACAGAACTTGAAGTGGTCAAATATTACCAAAAACACACAATTGCATGCTAGACCTCACAATCTGCCATAGTACATATTTTAATACGCTACACAATTTATGATGATAGTATTTATAACATTAAAAAAACAGTGCCCTACCTTGTTATGATGAAAACTTGGGAGACTGGAAAGTCAGCCGTTGTATATGGGCAGGTGGCAATCTTAAAACAGGCATGAATGCGGCATTTCGTGTTTGAGATTTAATAGCGTGAAATCATATGACTGAAACCTCGCTCACAGCTGCAGGTGTCTGGGCTTAATGTGAGCAGGAGTATTATAAGTTTGCTCAGTTCATTGTGCTCCTCGCTGTTCTTAAACAGATTGCAATGTATATTATCATGGGAAAAAAAACAACTTTTTTTCCCATAAATTATTTTTATTTTTTTTTGCCACGGACACAGACAAGTCTTGCCACGGACACATTTGTCCGTGTACGGACACGTTGATGACCCCTGATACTGATCAAAATGTGCATCATAAACTGTGCACCTGCTCTTTGGAACAATCACAAAGGGAAAAAATACCTCTTCATTGAAAAGATAATCCTTAACTTGTGAATGCATGATTATAAATTCTTTAGATTACAGAGCAGTTCTAAATGCCTCTTACATTTTTTGTAACTTGGTTATAAAATGAATGTATTTAACATCAAATAAATATACTAAATATTTAGTCCACATGAAGTGTAAATGTGTTATTAAGAAGGAACTTGACTAGAAATTGAGCATTAGTAATTGCACTGTAATCTAAAGTTTTACTGTTAAAAAACCATTTTATGAATGTCTTATGATACTCAATTATTAAAACTATTACCACTGTCTCAAAAAAGCCTCTAAGACATGACAAACCCTAAATGCAGTTTCAGTTTTATTAAGAACTTTTGTCACTAGGTTTGCTCAGTAAATTAGAGAAGTCCATTCTGCTGGTTATGGAATTGATTTATTGTAGTGGAAGGAGGCCCCCAAGGTAGTGATCTGTAGTTGGGTTGAATTCAGGCTGAAATGTGTGTAAATTGTCTAGGTCACATCCCTTCTAGACCACAGATTATCTCTTCTTTTGACTTCTCATGGAGACAGGCTTTTGTACTGGCTAAACATTAACATCATATTTAGAATTTTGACTTTTAAAAAACCCTCTGTAAAAAACATGAATTTTTATTTTCTAATATTTTATATATTAAATGAATATATGAAAAATAATAAAAAATAATTTGCAACGGTAATGCACAAGTTCAGTTACAAATCTATAAAGTTAAGCATGAACAATAGATACAATATCTATAGTCATTTGAAACACTGGCCTTGCTTATTGAATAGCAAATGCCCTTAGGACACATGCCATTTTATTATAAAGTAAAAAGTTACAGGTGCATCCATTATACTTTCTAAATATTGGGGAAAAGGATATTTGAGAATTCCAGGCAACATTATCTGGTTTGATTCCAACAAGTATCATAAAAATACGTGCTTGAGATAAATGGTATTTTGCTGTACAGTAGATCCATCTTAAAAAATGCTACTGGTCTGGTAGAATTAGGAGAGCATGGCCTGCTACAGTGCCAGTTGGGCATGGCCACACAGTTGAGCAACAAACGAGCAGGACAAAAGAAACAGCAAAGAGAATGTAAGCTTGATCCAAGCATGTCAAGAAGCAATTCCATTATTATTTCTAATATAACATTGTTTACTTTATTATTCTTATTATTTAGATGTTATTATGGCCTGAATGTACATAGATCTATGAGAGAACTCCTTGCCTGTCCAGTTGCAGGAACTGATCAGTGGCAGAAGACTGTGCAGTGCTGGAACCTAGTAACTATAGTAAAGTGATCTGCATCTTTAATAGTATGTATTTTTTCATTATAAGAAAGACATTATGTTGCACCTTTCATCTCAGGATCTCAATGAACACTTAACAGTGAAGGAAGGGACTCATCACCAATGTGTAGCATCAAATCTGGGTGATGCACATCCGCCATTTTCCATCAGAATGATTACCACACATCAGCTGAAGTGGAGATGGTGGGCACATCATTCACATATTCATAACATCCGCCATAAATATTAAGTAAGTTTCAGGATGTCTGTGGTTTCTTGGTGAGTGTAAGCAAACTGCATATGAGAGGCAGTTTAGTTCATTTTAAGAGAATTTTGTCATATCAGTATTCACTTTCATAAGCCAACATTTTTGCACATCCTATATTGAAAAAACTTTTATTATATATGTGATGCAATTTCAATCAAATCAGTTTTCATAAATCAATTTAGATCACACTGAAATGCATTCCTTGTATTCTGAATCATTTTTTGATTGTTGCTGTTTAACCTCAACTCTAAGGGGAGTGTTTGGAGGATGGGAATGTTAACTGTATTATGTACTATAAATTCTGCATTATTTAATATATTGTCATAGACCAATATGTTTGATACATGACTACATGAGTTTTTCATGCATTGCTTAATACTGTGTGGCTGATCTCAGTATAGCCAAATGTTTCTCTGGTCTCAGTGTCCTGTTCATTACCTACAGCACATGTAAAGCCGCGTTTCCACCAAAAGTACCCGGACCTAGTCCCAGGAACTACTTTTCAAGGAACTAAAAGGTTCCTTCAGCCCATGGTTGTCTGTGTTTCCACCGCGGTCTAAAGTCCCACGAAGATTAGGCAAATTAGCCCACTGACGTATGAAAAAACGACGTTGTCGTCGGTCCATCTGTCCTATGATTTCTTCTGTAACCCCATACTACCACCGAAGTAGCCTACATTATTTTCTAATAACCAGGACAGCCCAGAGGGGTTTATTCCACTTATATACAACGGGTTACCAACAATGATTATATATGGTTACTTTTGTATTTATTTTTTTATCGATTTAATCACCTGGAATTGAAATATTCTTCTGCAGCCGTTTGGGCTTATTTTACCGTTGTCAAGCAAAGCTGTCGTTGGTTGGCCTGTTATATCCTATTTGTTGCATAACAACCGTTGTTATGCAACAAATAGGATATAACAGGCCAATAGTCAGATTGTAACTGTTTTATATATCCTCTCAAACACATTCATTATGTTTTTATGCGAACATTCGCTTTCATGTCTTGACATCCGAAGCGACCGAATGCATTCACATTTATATGTATAACTGGCAACAACAGCAGAAAACATGCACACGTTGTAAACAATTTGCTGTTTGATTACTTTCTCATCGTCAATTCCATATCGCAAATCGCAAAATGACAAGAATAGAACGAAAACTCGGACTTGCTTGAAAATTTAAATTAGTAGTGGTACAGCCACCGTTTGCTTTCCTTCGAAGTTACTGCTAGCTGAGCAGCGAAGTGTGCCCTCCAGATGCGAACCATGCACCATAAATTAGTCCATAGTCTTCCTGGTCTTTTTGTGGAATTGAAGAATGGCAGAGTAAAATTACGGCAGTCTGAAAAAGCTAAAGGGACGATTACTAGAATTAACCTGTTATTTTACCCTGACAAAAAGTGCGGAAGGTGATTTCCAGTTTGCTTTTACTGTATCACCAATGTGAATTACGCAGAACTACCGCATACCGCACATAACTGTATCAAACGTTTTGAGTCAATTACAACGGGCTAACAAAGAAAATCCGGAAGAAAATATTCAGCAACCGAATTAATCCGTTTGAATGTTTTGGTACGTAATATGCTGTCCCAGCACGAATGCTTAGCATTTTATAAAACAAATACTAAAGCAAGAAAAGAACAGAAGAGCACACGTTATAATTCCAAGACGTTGGCAGGCTATAACCAAAACTAGGCTACTGCGCCGCATAACATACAAGTTTGATTTGAAGTTATTATGAAAATAAATTGGTGCATATTTTTAAACATGGTGGTTGAAAATAAACACAAAAAAATGCTGCGAGTACTCGACCAATCAGAAATGTTCAGCGCTGCAAGCTCCACCCAAAAGGTTCCTGTACTTTTGGAAAGTACTACCCCCCGAGCAGGAACTTTTTGGGGGGTAAAATAAAGCCCCCGGACCCTAGTTCCTGCTGTGGAAACGCACTGAGTTCCTCAAAAGGTTCCTAGTTCCGGGGTAAAGTTCCTGCGGTGGAAACGCGGCTTATATCTATACTGATCTTGGAACATCAAAATGTTTCCTTCAGTCTCAGTCCATCGTACATTACATATAACATGTGTAATAAAGTATTATCAAGACTCATTGGTATTATTACAATTTATTGTTGGATAGTGTCTTATTATGTTTAATAACTTGCTTTGCAGTGCATATTCTAAAATAATTATTTACTCATGACTGCTCATAAAGTATCAATTGGTCATTAGTTAATTTGTTAGGCATTATCTGTCATTAAGTCTTTTTAAAGATGTCATTATGTCAACTTTAGAACAGCATTCTTGTTTTTGCCTTGAGTATGAAACAAAATATATTACACTACCATTGCCATACTTTTAGAAGGCAAAGTGCATATTATTCACCAACATACACACAGTGCCATCTACAAGTATGGTAATGACAGTGAAATATATCTTTGCTATGTACTTAAGCCTTAAATCTTAAGGCATTTGATTTTGAGATCAAAAGGTAAATATGAGGAAGAAGTTAAGCCAATCAGCTTTCATTACATGATATTTACATGTGTATATTTTTTTTCCTGTTTTACAGTAACAGCTGTTTTTGTGTTGAGTCCCCCCATATTCAGCTGTGCAAAATTAAGTAACTTGGCTAACTTTCTACTTTTTCCCACTGATGGATGCTTTGGTAGCATAGAGTCTATACATACATACATAGAAAGTGTGTTTGGGGTCATTGTCTTGCTGCAGGACAAAGCATTGGCCAATGAGGTTTGCATCGTGTAGTGTAGCCTGTAATTCTGCTCTCAAAGTCTTCTATGTACAGTGGCTTATGATATTTTCATCCCTGTCCTCCGGAGACTGCTAGTGATGTCACTGATCGTTGTTGTAGGGGTTTTCTTCACACCTCTTAGGATAACTCTGCCACCAACTGCATTTGTCTTCTTTGGCCAACCTGCACAGTGTTTATTTCTGAGTTTACCAGAGGTTTCTATCTTTTTTAAGACTTTCCAAACAGCTGTATTTGAAACACCCAGTTTCTGTACTATAATTCTTAATGAATTCTTGTGTTCCTTCAGTTTACAGGTTAGTTGTTTTTCAGCTGTAGTTAGTCCTCTGGTCTTCATGATAGTGTATGCCTCTGACTCCAATTGCAATCTCCACAGATGAAAACAAAAGCTAAAACCAAGACTCACTGCTCTTTTATGTGTCAACAATCCATGCAAAAGGAAACACCTGAGCAACAGTTAACAGTCATCTGTTAACTTAATTTTGCACAGCTGAAAATGCAACTGTTTCTGTAAGCATGTAAATATCATGATATAAAATCTGACTGTCTGTACTTCTGTCTCATATTCATATTTCGATTTCAGATGCAAATGGCTTAAGTACATGTGGGAAATGTGCAAAATTTCACTCTAACGTTACCAAACTATTGGAGGGTACTGTATGTGTTTGTCTGTGTCCATAAAGCTGGTTACACAATTATGTGTGTTACATTATGTCTGTAAGTTTACGGTATGTTTATGCACACCTGTTATTTGAACACATGTGACTCTAAAGCATGTAAACATGTATGCCCAGTACATCAGTACTTACTATGTGTACTTACACAAATGTAATTTCGACAATGCATATGCATGTCTATGCACATGTGTCTGTGTCTGTTGCAGTATATTTTACAGGTCTGCACAGCATGTTCATGATTTATATGTGTTTGTAGATAGTGTGTTTTTGTTTCTGTAGTTGTGTGCAGCAGTGTGTTTGTGTTTTCAGACCTAGAAGGTGTGTTTGTGTGCAGTATGCTTGTGTATGCAATGTGTGTTTGTATGCTGTGTGTATATGTATGTACATGCTGTGTTTGTAATAAGTGTGTCTATGTGTGTTGGTGTGTGTGTGTGTTTGCATACGTATGTATTTGCAATGTGTGCCTGTATACATTCTATGTTTTTGCATCAATATTTGTGTGTAGGAATCAGCATGTATATGTGTATGTCTATTATTTATGCAGAGTGTTTGCATTGTGTTTATCTCTGTGAGGTGTGTGTGCTTGTGGTCTATGTGTATTTGAGTTGTGTATATTTCTGCAGTTTGTGTGTGAGTTGTTTGTGAGTGCGTGTGTGTGTGTGTGTGTGTGTGTGTGTGTGTGAAACGTGTCTCCACTGTATGAGGTACAGGTACATGTTTTCAATGTGTGTGTGTGTGTGTGTGTGTGTGTGTGAGGTGCCTCCACTGTATGCAGTATAGGTGCATGTTTTCACTGTGTGTGTGTGTGTGTGTCTTTAACAGGTATCCACAGGTGACCTTGTGGTGGTCTCTGCTCCTAGAGTCTTCCTTTCATTCAGTCAGTAAGCTGTCCCTGGAATAATTCCTGGTAATGTCATGCATGGCTAGTTAACCTCCATTTGATCTGTCTATGAAGAGATTTATTGATCAATAAAAGGGTTAATAGATGGATTACAGATGAGGGGTAGTTAGTGGTTTTGTATGAATTGTTCTGATGACACCCGGGGGTTCTGACCACAGTTGGCCCACTCTGATATTTTGATAGGGAATCTGAATCCCTCATTACTGAAAGCCTTGTGTTTTATGCATTCATCCTTACTTATTCTCTAGAATGCAGTCCATTTGTTTATGAATATAATTACATTGTGTGAATGTGTGTATGCCATTTGCTATGTGTGAGTTTGCATGTGCACATCTGTATGTAAGCATGCACATGTGAGTTTATGTACAGCGGAGAATGTGTATATTTGTGGAAGCTTGTGAGTGCACGTGTGTGTGTGTGTGTGTGTGTGTGTGTGTGTTTATAGGTCCTAGGTCACACAGTGATTCTTTATCCCTATGGTCTGTGAAAGTATGTTTCATGTTGTGTGAGAGGTTGCTACAGTATATCTCTGATTATGTGCATTGCAATGAGCAATGTGTTCCCCTGGAGATCCTAAAAAAATAACATTCATATGAAAAATATATTTCTTTGTATTCTCATAAAAGTCAACTTTGAAATATGATATTATTAGAGACTATAACATTTTAACTTTGTAGAATATTCAATTTTGCATTTAGAAAATATTTAAATTTATCATGTTAATAACCACACTAAACTACTACTACTACTACTGCTAATAATAATAATGATAATAATTATAATTATAATAACACAATAAGATGAATAAGAAGAAGAAACATATAGTAATAATGGGACATTTAGTGGTCACTATCCAGAACATTAAATATAAATCCAATTAAACATATGTTGAAACAAATAAAATTAAAAAAATAAATGCAGATCTAACAATTTAGAATTCTCTGAAAATGTTTTGGTGAACAGTTGTTTCATAATTGTAGAAAAGAATGACTGAAGTATCACGGTCTTGTGTGTTTGAAACTTCCATGCGGTGGGAGGGGGGGTTATAACACAGGGAGAAATAGATAATACCTGTCTCCTAGGTACTGTTTAAATGAGAACCTTTTTCTCTTTGGAAGTGAACCTCTGTACACAATACTTAGCTCTAGTCCTATGGGGAATGAATCAGACTAGTTTCTTTTTTCAACTCCCTGGAGAACAGGGAATACAGTCCTGGAGATCTTCCAATCAAATGACCATTTTCCGAACTTCCTGAACACTTTAGTCCTTTTGGAACTATACCTCTAAGTGCAGTGCTACATTTAATTCAGTCCAAGCCTGAGAACTGCACATCAGTCATCAGGACCGGAAAGAAAAGTGTTACTTTCCCGGATCAAGACAGAATTGTTGAATTTAATAATTCATTTACAACATTTTTAGTCTTCTGGGAGCCCACTCCCTGTATTCTGTTATATTCATACAGTAATTTATGGTGATTTCCAACATTGATAAGCACACAGGTGACTCTAACCCAGACTCACACATTACTGCAAAACTACAATTTTTCCCACTTGCCCATGCTTTAAAAAAGTGTCTTTTAACCACACAAATACCAACCAAATTGAGTGATGGAATTTATTGTAATTACTATGAAAATTTAAGTCATCATTATTGGTCTTAGGGAGCAGTTAAATTGATATAAAACATGGCTTGTTCTTAAATCATCTGATTCACTTTTTTAAATTATTTGTCTTTATAATTTTAAATAACCAACACATGTACGTGCCTTTGTAATGCGACGATATTTAATGAGATGAGATTTTTAAATCTTCCTCCAAGACATGTGGTGGAATGATTCCTCTCTGACTATTTAATCACAGCAGAGAAAGTTTGTGTATATATATAAAACTCTGCAGTCCTGCCACAAATTGGAAAACGCATGAAAGGTTTTTTTTTTTTTTTTTTTAGTTGGGCAACTATACTAGTGGATTTCTAGTAATATTATTAATATATTTCATACAGCAGGCATATGTTTCAGTGTAATTGTGTGTTATTATGAAAACTGTGCTGTACAGTAACCATATTGGTGAAAAAGTAAACATGTTGAAAACTGTAGCAGCTTTACTTTGAAAATGCTGCTCCACTGAATCATTTTTCTTCTATAGAATATTCATTCAAATATTATTTGTCTGTTAGGATAAGTATTTTTGCATGGTTTCATATTTTCAGGTTTTTTATTTTATTTTTTATTTTATTTTACATTGGTTATGTGTCCTTTGCTTCCATCTAGTGGAGGATCAAATGATGTACAACCCAACCACAGGGCAGGATTATAATTTTAGTTTGGAAGAAATACGCATTTAAGGGAAAGATTATAATCACTCACAACTACCTTTACATTCATATGGTTTACAAACACTAAAAAATTGAGTGCCTGCTTTTATGTACTGTAATGCATAGGATTTAGGTCAATTCACAGCTTGTTTAGAACTGGCTGAAACTTCAGTTGTGAGTTCAAGTCAATGAATTTGGATTGAAGAATATTAAGGACACATTAAATGAAAGTAGAATTTGGTGCTATTTCAGTTTTGTTGCATTCCACTAATATTAGTTTCACTGAACTGATTTAGTAAAACTTTAATATAATAGATTAATATGATACATACAGTTCCCTCTAAAATAATTAGCACCCTGGGTAAAGATGGCCAAAAAGAGTGGATAAAATAAACAGTACATGTACAGAGCAATATTATATGCTTGCAAATTGAGAAAAAAGGTTTTTACATCATTTAACCTTATTTCCCAAAAATGAGTTACACCCGTTCCCTGTACTTTTCAGTGCACCTTCCCCTTCAAAGGATAAAACCACTGAGTGGTCTTCTATAGTGCTTTGTGGGATTGGATGATTGGAGGCTTGACTATTTCTCCATACAGAATCTTTCAAAATCTTCAGTTCAAACTATAAATTTTATTTACAGATTCAAGAACTGAGAACTGAGATGGCCGTTTCAAAACAATTTTATTTGAACAATTATATTGAACATCAATGAAAAATGTAACAAAAATACAAAATGTACAAAAGAGTTGATGATATAATTTCCACAAAAACAAAATCATTCAATAGTAGAGAAAGAAACAAGAGGAGAATAATAGTACTGCTGCCCAAGAAAATAATCTGCTGGGATAAATTCAGGCAACAGAAACACTAATGATTGTTCAGTCCATTCATAATTTCCATAAATGTATTAAACAATATAAATTTTGGAGCAGCTGTATATTAACATGTACTGTAAATAACATGGACAATCTTTGCAGGTGGTTACGTCTTTTATGTAATCACTGTTCTGTGGCAGTATGTGGATGATTAATTTTTTTTTTACATCACTGCCGTTAGGACAGTAAGTGCAGTGCTCATGGAGGTAAAATCTTCTAAGCGGCACCAGTAGCCAAGAGGGTTTGATCAATATGCTAAGGATGACTCAATCTTGGATCATTCTAAAACATACCAGAGGAGGTACAGAAGTGAAACCTTTAAGAAGAGGATCATTTTGAAAAACGGGCCAGTGTTTAAGGATGATGCTCTTAACTTTCCCATTGCATTCCATGAAGAAATAAAATAAGGGGATGTGGCATGTTTCACTTTTTGAAAGGAAGAACTTCCTGTCAGCAACCCCTGCTGTTAACCCCTTAGCGCCCATGCCAAATCTGGCCAATCCTTGCCCATTTAGGGGGTACCCTATTTAAAGCTTTATAACTCCAGATGTGAAGACCACAAAAACTTGAAAAATGGCTTAAATGAAGCAAGACAATTTACAATACTAATTGATTTGTTTAGGCTATATTCATAAATTTGGAAGAAATAAAGTGTCACAAATGCAATTGTCTAGGCAAAAAATCTAAAATGTATTTGCTCTGTTTTAGTTTGCAATGAAATACTGAGAGTTTGCTTAAATACAGCAGGTTAAAGTAAACATGTCCTGGATCAAAAACTTCCTGACCACAAGTTCGTAAAATCTAAGGGTGGATATGTAGAACAACTAAAGATCTATGAAGCAAGAACTAAACAGTGTACCCAGCGTCTCCAAATCTACCCAAACTGCATTGATGTAAATCACAACATATTCACATATTTCACTACAAATGAACTGTTTTGACTCAAGAAACTCACTTCTGCATCATTTTCAAGTGGGAATTACAAGCTTTCCATCAGTACAGTAGTCTAAAATCGCTAAGGGTCCAAAATCTCTCCAAAAAGGAATATAATGCTGTTTCTCCATTGTAAAGCATATAAGTGAGCGCCTTAGGAAGGTTTAAGATGAAACATTGATATCAGATTTAAAAATAATGCAAAGATATTGTCACAGTATGCTGGACAGTACCTAAATGTGTAATAATTAACTCTTGTATGTATTTCTATACTCTGTACTCTCGTATGTTTTCTTGTAGGGGGATGGGATGACCGTCCATTTTCAACCGTCCACCACGTTTTGGCAATGTTCCAACTCTTGCGTCATCACAAAAACTACTAGACAACAACAAATGCTTACATTACAGTGTGAAATATCCTCAGTATAAAATACCACTAACCTATTTAAAGACACTCAATTTCAAAAATAACGTATATAACCGAAATATTTTGAGCAGTAATACTTACATAGCAATGATGAAATCTTATCTGTTTTCAGTAGATAGAGACAGTGACAGTAAATCAAAGATACAGTTCTATCCGCTTCTGTCTTCCTCCAGAAAACAATGTCAGCTAGGTCTATCAGTAAACACATGGTTTAGCTACGCCCAGAAGTCCTCAATAATAATAGTATTTTCCAAGAAATTACGAAAAATCGTTGACAACGTTTCGTTAGGTGCAGCGTCTTTTACTGCTACCACAGAGTGAATGCGTAAGTGAATGCGATGATGAGAAAACTTTTGGTTGTGCTGACCTATAAAATGCTATTCCGAAAGCAAAATTAGACATGTTATACATCATTAGAAATCAATCAAGCCAGACTGTACTAAAAAGGGCGACAACGCCGTAAACAACACGTGTGGTATTACGCACAGATATTTTGGAAGGTACCCAGGCATCACAAATGCACGTGCTGTATATTTCCAATATATGACCACTCAGTTTCAGAAGGGACATCTCTACGAGTAAAACCAATGGTAAGGTTGTATATTTATTCAATATTTAGTCCCAGATATTGACTGTAGAATGACATGGTGTCATTTTTTAAAACGTTTATTTTGTTATTCAGTGAGCAGCGTTTTCACTGCTGTATTGGCATATCTTAGGGCGATTGTTGGGTTTATCTTGTTGTTATGACGGAATACGATTTTTGAGTGGTGAAATAATATTTTTATGAATGCCGAGATAGACAATATTGTCCATTATGTCATGGGTGGAGGGTGTAGTTGCAGATGAGACTGCAGGGAGGGGGTGCTTGTTAAATGAATGACCAGAGTGACAATGGTGGCACTGCGAAACTCCGTATTCGGCATAGTTGTCGCGTATCATCTACTAATGAAACTAAAACAAAGCGTTTCTGTTTTTAACTCATATTTTGGTTGCAGTAGTACTGAATGTCTGAGTTCAGTAATCTCGGCACGCCGGTGTGCTGACCACTAGAGGCTTAGCGCTAAGAGGTTAATGATGCTTACCTGTCCATTTTCAGTAAAGGACTTTCTTCTCCCCTACCTGTGTATCATTGAATTGTACATTTAAGTTATCCCACTTCTCTTATTTCTAGCTCAGTGTGTGGTCTGTGCTTACTTGCCTAAGGGTCTCAGGTTGCTTGGTCTTTGTATGTGTAGTTCCAGTTCTTTTGTAGTTTTCATTGTGCCCATATTTATTTTAATTCCTGTGTATTGCCCTTTTGCTGTTTATTTTAGTTAATTAATTAATTCAACTATTTATCCTGGTTACTAAAGAATATTGGGTCCACTCTTCAGTTCCATGTAACACCACTAATCAATGTGATCCTTTTAAGTTAAAGGTATACTATGTAGGATTTTGTGGCCCCTGTAGATGCTGTGTTTGTAAACAAATAAGTCTGATCCTCCATCCTCCACCCCACCCACACTGGCATTGTGGATGCACAGTCAGATGCTACAAGCAAAATGTCAAGCAAAAAGTTGAGGTGATCAGAGATATTGAAATTTTTTAGCATTTTTAGCAACGTGCACGATTCTATAGATGGTAAATGTAATTAAGCAGTGTTATAACAATCTTTACACAGAGTGCACCCCTAAGCGTGTGGGAACATTGTATGGTAGCTACCCCATATGTGAGTTACTCCGTAGTGTCGTTGCAGCTATTTTATATTTTTCCTCATTTGGTATTTAGCTATTCTAGGCCCTGTTTCACAGAGCAGGATCACTGAGTTAGCTGGATAACTGCACTGAGTAAAACTCGGAACCTTCCCAAATTTGGAACATGAATGGAAGTAAAAAGAGCAGCTCTGGGTTTTACCCCGGACATTTAGTTAGAACTTGGTTGTAAACCTGAAATAGCATGTGGAATAAGCAACAAGCCATAGGTCTATCTAGCTAATACACTTGTAAAGTGAATTAATTTTTCCTGAAGCTATCCATAGCCTTTTCAAAGTTTTTGGCACCTTTTTTTTTTTTGAGCTTTGCTCATTAAATTGACTAGACGCAGCATGCATGCTGTATCTAATACAGCTCCCCTGATTGAATAAATGCAGGTGAATTGCTCGAACTTGCTAAGTTACAACTATAAACAGTAACAGGAGTTCCCACGGGGGGGAGAACATCTTGATGGAAAAACAGAATTCAGTACGAAAGCAACACAACTTTGGACACCTAGCCACGTAATGTAACTAGCTAAAAGTAACAAATACTTTCAGGATCAACAGAAAACAGGTCAACTCCACGTCGCTTTTTGTCCCCTGGGAGAACTTCAGCTGAAGCCACCAAAGAAAAGTAAAAGGTTGTCTCTAGTATTTGATCGAGCCCTGTCGGCCTGTCTTTTCGCTTCACTGTATTTAGGTTTATTAGCATCACCCTTCAGCTAACTGGCAACAAACACTTTGCTGGAATCTGATCCCAAACCACAGGCTCTGTAGCCACGCCCTGGCCACAACGAAAAGTGTGTCACACCCAGAAACGTCACAAACATATTTTAGAATAACAAATACTGGTAAAACGTGCACAAATTTGGCTAAAGTGTGTAAAGACTAAAATTTCCAGTGCGTCATAGATATGCCTTAGCATAGTTATTTTATAATATTTTTGAATAAAAAATCCTGCATAGTATGACTTTAAAAGTGGACTCTATCAAATTGTTTTACCAGCTTCAAGCACATTTTTTCTATACAGTCAAAGGCTTTGGCTGATGCGGCTGTTCTTAGTAATTTGGGTGATACTGCTATGGGAGTATACACTCATTTTGCACAGAACTCTGTGTTCATGCCAAGTTCTAATTTAATCCTACAATCAGTATTTATTGCCACCTAGTGGATAAACAGTTTATCTCACAGAAACAATCTGACTAATCTGATTAATTCAATAGTTTTAAAGAGCTACAGTCCAACTCCAAAATGAGGTGTTTGTAATACTGAAAAAGGCAGCAATGTATTCATTCAGTCTTTTGAGCAATATGACTCAAGAGATTAGAACCCTACAAAGGCGCATTAAATCAGAAATTGACACTTCCATTGAGAGTTCCCTGGCAGCTGGGTGTGAAATATCCTGTTTGACCTATTATTTATAGCCTCCCTATGATTCTCTATGTCCTACTGTGTCAGGCAATTGTAGTCTTATAGAACCACAATCTTAATTTGTCTTCACCAATAAACTGGTTCCAGGTCTACCTTCGTACTGAAAAAATAATACTGATGTGCTTAGGGTGACTGATACTGAAAATATATCCAATGATATTGCAGCAACTTTGCACATTCAGAACTTGAACACTAATATCCCGTATGAAGGTGGCTTGCAAACTCCCATTATCTTTTTAAACACTCTCAATGGTTACGCTTCTTAATTTTTTATCTTCACAGAAAAAGACAGCAAGGACTCCATTCATTTCTTGGACCTCATTTTTTGAAGTGTGATGAAGGCAGACTGGAATCTACTATTTTCAGCAAACCCTGAGTAGAAACACTTTTCTTTGACTTCACAGAAATCGGTTCCATCATCTTAAACACAACATACCAAGAGGCCAGTTGTTGCAGGTCAGACATAACTGTAGTATGGACAAGAATAAGGAATAAGGTCTGTCAGATGTTCAGCGGATTTTTGCAGAGGTTAAAATATAGCAAACATCATCTCATTTATTATGCAAAGAGTAGGGGGTTCCCCGGTGTCCTGGCTAAAATCCCAGATCTGGCTCTTACAAAAACTTGTCACCTAATCATCCCCTGATTCAATTGGCTAAAAAATGTCCTCTCCCTCCAGTGGAGCTGCTCAGTGGCCAACAATAGAGGATTGTGGTTGTACTGGGCAGCTCCCAGGTGTGAATGTGTATGTGTGTGAAGCAGGGAGTTCTGGCAAAAGAGCATCCGTGCTCAGCGAACCTACCCTGGGTAAATAAAGGTTAAATAAAAATTTTATTGGGCGCAAATATTCTCAAATATTGGCCCAAAAGTGTTCAAAGTGAGTTCACTTCTGTACCTCCCGTGGTGTTTTCAGAATGTCCTGCCATATTAGGCTCAGCAGACATTTTTTTTAACAGGACATTTTTTATTTTTGAGACCAAATATCTTTCCGGGCAGGCTGTCTAAAGTCCGGAAAGTCAGGAAATTTCTGGTTAGGTTTTACTCGTTCCATAGAATAACAGTATAGTATTGTGGTCAAAATGCCCACTCCATTCTTTTTAAAAATATAATATAACTATGCAATATTAAAGATAAAGTAGTCCTCAGCATTTTGAAAAGCCTCGTGACCACAATCCCCTGGCTACAGGTGACACTAAAGATTTTGCTGATGTAATGTGGGCAATGTTATAATTCCACTGATGAAAAGTTTTAATCATCCATGTACTGGTAAGGAGAATTTAATAAACATTTAATCAGCTGCAACACTACCCATGTTATTTACATGTTTAAATGTATCCGCTCCACATGTACAGTCAGGTGCATAAATATTTGTACATTGACAAAGTTATTGTTATTTTAGCTGTCTACCACAGCATATTGGAGTTGAAATTAAATAATGAATATGAGCTCAAAGTGCAGACCTTCAGCTTTAATTTGAAGGTATTTACATCCAAGTCGGGTGAACGGTGTAGGAATTACAGCACTTTTTATATGTGGTTCCCCCCTTTTTAAGGGTCAAAAGGTAATTGGACAATTGGCTGCTCAGCTGTTCCATGGCCAGGTGTGTGTTAGTCCCTCATTATATCATTTACAAGTTAGCAGATAAAAGGTCTAGAATTGATTTCAAGTGTGGCATTTGCATTTGGAATCTGTTGCTGTTAACTCTCAATATGAAGTCCAAAGAGCTGTCACTGTCAGTGAAGCAAGCCATCATTAGGCTGAAAAAAAAACTAAAAACTCATCAGAGAAATAGCAAAAACATTAGGTGTGGCCAAATCAACTATTTGGTACATTCTTAAAAAGAAAGAACGCACTGGTGAACTCAGGAACACCAAAAGGCCTGGAATACCACAGAAAACAACTGTGGTGGATGACAGAAGAATACTGTCCCTGGTGAAGAAAAACCCCTTCACAACAGTTGGCCAGATCAAGAACATCCTCCAGATGGTAGGCGTATCTGTGTCAAAGTCAACAATCAAGAGAAGACTTCACCAGAGTAATACAGAAGGTTTACCACAAGATGTAAACCATTGGTAAGCCTCAAAAACAGGAAGACCAGATTAGGGTTTGCCAAGAAACATCTATAAAAGGCCTGTACAGTTCTGGAACAACATCCTATGGACAGATGAGACAAAGGTCAACTTGTACCAGAATTATAGGAAGAGAAGAGTATGGAGAAGGGAAGGAACTGCTCATTATCCAAAGCATACCACCTCATCTGTAAAGCATGATAGAGGTAGTGTTATGGCGTGGGCATGTATGGCTGCCACTGTAACTGGTTCCCTTGTATTTATTGATGATGTGACTGCTGACAAAAGCAGCAGGATGAATTCTGAAGTGTATAGGGCTATATTATCTGCTCAGGTTCAGCCAAATGCTTCAAAACTCATTGGACAGCGCTTCGCAGTGCAGATGGATAATGACCCGAAGCATACTGCGAAAGCAACCCAAGACATTTTTAAGGCAAAGACGTGGAATGTTCTGCAACGGCCAAGTCAATTACCTGACCTGAATACAATTGAGCATGCATTTCACTTGCTGAAGGCAAAACAGAAGGCAAAACGCCCCAAGAACATGCAGGAACTGCAGACAGCTGCAGTAGAGGCCTGGCAGAGCATCACCAGGGAAGAAATCCAGCGTCTGGTGATATGTATGGGTTCAAGACTTCAGGCTTCAGCTTCAATTTAATTTATGATTATGTTAGTTTGTCCAATTACTTTTGAGCCCCTAAAATTGGGGGGGGGGGGGGGGGGGCTATGTATAAAAATGGTTGTTCATACAATATTTTTGACAAAACCCTTAAATTAAAGCTGAAAGTCTACACTTAAATCACATCTTGACTGTTTCATTTCAAATCTATTGTGGTGGCGTACAGAGCCAAAATGATGAAAATTGTGTCACTGTCCAAATACTTATGGACCTGACTGTATATCAGCCTAAAATAATTCAATTTTACACCATTTTTCAGAAGCCAACCATGATTAAGTTTTTTTTTTCTCTCCAGTATAGGAGTTTTATTAAAAGAGCTTTTAGTGCTCCAGCCCTCCTTATATCTAGTTAGGATCATAAGGAGCTCAGTGTGGCAAACTCAGAAAACAGATGTAAGTGAAATATAATTTTTTTTACCTGGACAACTAGGAACCATACAAAACAACAAAACACTGGGAAACTACTAGGACGACCCTGCTCAGGATAAGCAGGTATAGATAATGGATGGATGGACACAGGTGCAAACAATAATTTAATCAAATATAGCCACAAGTGACAATTACAATGGTATTTATTAGCATCACTGCATAAATGGTTTCAGCCTTTGTCCCAAAATTTTACATGATATTCCCAAACTTTTAGGTCAACATACATAAGAGTTTCATGATGATCATCCATTGCTAAGCCTGTCACATGCCCAACAGATTGGCTGGTGGCAGCCATATTTTTTTCAGATATGACTTTATCATTCTACATCCAATGGCAGATGGACACAAATACATAGCATGCAATGATTCAACTTGATTAGTCAAGCAATCAAGGAGTTAGAGGAAGTTTTATTTATTCTGTTGTCATCTATTGGCAAAAGGGCACGCAAATTACCATGCTGCCTTGGAGTCAAACACTGCCAACATGTTATGTATACCAGGTTTCCTGATGTTCGGACAAGGCATTCATGAGTTACAGCTGTTTTAGTAAAAATGGCCACACTGATTGACGTGCGGCAGCCATATTGATTTGAAAAGTCAATTTAATATTGAGATTCTTTCTTGCATCATTTGGTGAGAATGGGCCAAAAAGCCCCAGACTAGTTAGCAATTTGAGGCTTTGCAAAAAATTCAAAATAGCAGAAAAACAGAATGGTTGTCGATGCTGTTTCTTGCAGCAAAGTTGTTCATTTGAAGAAGCAGAATCTACTGATGGAATGTATGTTATTTTCCATTAACCATAGCCAAACATATATTCTTTGAAAACTTGCATATTTTCTATCCACAATAACCCCCATGATTCCTTGTGCGAATATGGGCGGAACCTCCAGTATAACGTTACCATAACAACCAGCTGTTAAAACCAGAAAAACAGTCAAAACAGAAAACAAAATATGGGATCACGCTAGGGCTGAACGATTTGGGGAAAATATCTAATTGCAATTTTTCTGACAGATATTGCGATTGCAATTTGATTTGCGATATAATAAGTCAAGCTTCAGTTCAATATTCACTGTGTAGTAGATTTAAAACATGTGATGGAGCATTACCACATGAGATACCATCAAAATATTAACTGCTCTATATTCTAATGCAAGGATGAGAACTTAGATATGAATTGCTTCCAACATGCATTTATTACATTTGTTTAATTGGCATAGAACAACGAGAATCAACGAGTGCTCCGGCAGATTTAACTCTTGCTGTGCCTCACTCAGTGCGGTCTTCTTTTTCCAATTGTGCGACAAATGGCCAACCAACTGTTTACAAAGTCCTGTTGCCCGATTTACTCTTGCGTCATCTTTCACAGCATTTTCTGAAAAAGAAAAAAGAAATGAACCAAAACATTAATTGTGTAAGGTACAGTATTGCATTTTTCTGACTGAAAATAACAACAATAACAATAATAATGATAAACTTTACTTGCATAGCACTTTTCTAGCAAGAGCACAAAGTGCTTCACAGAAAGCAATACAATCAACAACAATAAGTAAAACAAATAAATCGTAAAGCAGGTTATTATTATTAATAATAATTGTAATAATAATAATAATAATAATAATACATTAAATAATAATAATAATTGATATTTATATACAACTTATCATACAAACAATGCATCTCAAAGTGCTTTCAAACAACAATATCTGTCATGGCTTCCGCTCCTGTGCCCGGACCCCGCCCGGCTTCCGCTCCTGTGCCCGGACCCCGCCCGGCTTCCGCTCCTGTGCCCGGACCCCGTCCGGCTTCCGTTCCTGTGCCCGGTCCCGTCCACCCCTGTCCCGTCCTGTCTCCAGTCCGGACCCCGTCCCGTCCTGTCCCGTGTTTGGACCCCGTCCCGAGTCTTGTTCCTGTCTTGCTCGTCCCAGTCCCGAGTCCTGTCTTGTCTCGTCCCAGTCCCGAGTCCTGTCTCGTCTCGTCCCAGTCCCGACTCGTCTCGTCCCAGTCCCAGTCCCGAGTCCTGTCTCGTCTCGTCCCAGTCCCGACTCGTCTCGTCCCAGTCCCGAGTCCTGTCTCGTCTCGTCCCAGTCCCGACTCGTCTCGTCCCAGTCCCAGTCCCGAGTCCTGTCTTGTCTCGTCTCAGTCCCGAGTCCTGTCTCGTCTCGTCCCAGTCCCGAGTCCTGTCTCGTCTCGTCCCAGTCCCAGTCCCGAGTCCTGTCTCGTCTCGTCCCAGTCCCAGTCCCGAGTCCTGTCTCGTCTCGTCCCAGTCCCGAGTCCTGTCTCGTCCCAGTCCCAGTCCCGAGTCCTGTCGTCTCGTCTCGTCCCAGTCCCGAGTCCTGTTGTCTCGTCTCGTCCCAGTCCCCAGTCTCGTTCCTGTCCTATCCAGTCCCGAGCCCTGTCCTGCTCTGTTCCTGAGTCCTACCCCAGTCTGAGTTATGTCTTGTCTCTAGCTCCCACCCTCTGTTTTACTCCCTCCCCAGGTCGGCCTCCTGGGGGGGGGGGGGGGGGGGTACTGTCATGGTTCTGTGTTTCTGTCTGTTTTTCCCTGTTGGGCCGCCAGATGGCGGCACTTCTGTTTTGTGTCCTGCTCGTTCCCCTGTTGGTTAATTGTATTATTGCTTTCAATTATTTTATTATTGTCTCGTTATTTAATCATCATCCCCACCTGCCTCTCGTTTTCCCTTCCCTCTGGTTTGATTGTTCTTTGAGTTCACCTGTGTCTTGTTACCCCTGTCTATTTAAGTTCTTTGTCCCCTTGACTCAGGTGCCGTTCCTTGTGTTTGTTTCCGACTTTGTGCTCATTCCTGACTTGTGTTTTTTTCTGACCAAATGTACCTACCCTTGTACTCTGCCTGCCTGTGTTTTGCCCTGCCCGTGTTTTTGAGTTCCTCTTGTTTTCTGTTTTCTTAGATATTTTTGGAGTTTGTGTTTTTGCCCATCGTGGCTCTTTGTTTGTTCTGTTTTTTGTTAGTAAAGTCTTTTTGTATCTACATTTTTAAGTTTCGTGTTTTTTCCCCACTCTGCGCCTGGGTCCTAAACCCCGTACCGTGACAATATCTAAAAGACAAAAGGGCAAAAACCACACTGAAGACAACAAGCAAACATAACTAAACACACACACACACAGGGAGAGAGAGAGAGAGAGAGAGAGAGAGAGAGAGGGGGGGGGGGGGCCTACACTTACCAATTGCAAGATGCAGCCTGTGGCCAAAACACTGAAGCCTGGTCCATTGATTTAGTTCCACAGCTTTGATAACATTTGATCCATTATCAGTGGTGATGCATGTCTGGCCCTCTTCTTTCAGACACCAGCTGGACAAACACTCTCTTAGTCCATGGGCAATATTCTCTCCCGTGTGGTCAACAGGAAAGTATGCCGTTTGCAGGCAGCGACTCTTCAACTGAAAGTCATTATTTTATGAAGTGTACGGTGAGACTTAGGTACGGCTCGGTCGTCCTGCTTGATTGCGTAATAGTCAACATTTTTCAGCTCCGTCTCAACTTTTTTCATACATTCCGCGTACAGTTCTGGGAGGGCAACTTGAATGAAGTATGTGCGGGAGGGAATCGCATATCCTTTATCCAGTGTTCGGAGGAGTTTTTGAAACCCATCTTTGGTCACGGTGTTAATAGACACCATGTCTTTAGCGAGGTAGTGCGTTATATTGTTCGTTACCTCACAGTGCCTTCGTGAGCCCTTTTCATATGGAGTAACAGTCGCAAAACGACTCTGAAATAGTAGTTTGTTTACTAGACTGGGCTAGAGCATCACTACTTTCACTTGACTTTTTGGCCGTACACTCGTCATATAGCTGCCTGTGGTGCTTTTTCAAGTGCTGATATAGGTTTGTGGTGTTGCCTCGTGATGTGGCGACTGCTCCACGACAGGCCTTGCACAATACCTTCTTTTGTTGCACATCTGTCGTCTCAAACCCGAAATACTCCCATACCACCGAAGTGCTGCTTGTCTTCGGGACTAAATTTTCCAACGTTGCTTCTGACTCAGCGAAGGTCATTTTCCGTACCACGCATGTAACGTTTTCTTTGGGTTTCACGTATTTGTTGTTGGTGGGCGTATACGCAGTCGCCTTGGGCCACTTCTGATTGGTGAGCATGACTGTCACACAAGGAGGATGGCATGAATTTGTAAAACCATTGACACGACAGTTTAAACCCTGGGTCAGACGCGCTGCATAACATATATCCTAGGGCTGTTTTATACTTCTGCGTAGTCTGCATAGTTTGCGTAGTTTGCGTTCTGTGTGGCACTCGCGAACAGGCCGATCATTCATACTTGTGCGGCATGTTGCACAGGTTGCGCAGGCCACGTGATTAGATTTTGTTACTGACAGTTATAGTTCTAAAGAAAATACCTTCATTCATATTTCCAAACCTACTAAATACTGCACCAATGACCACAAAAATGCTTAGCTAGATGTAACTTGTTGCAACAAAGACATTCACCCTACAAAAGCACTTTTAGTCATATATTTAACGTTGCACATGCCACACATTCCACACAACCCCTATGCAGACCCATTTTTACCTGTACTACGCAGAAGTATAAAACAGCCTTAAATTGCAGCCTTTACGATTTGCTAATCGCATTGTTCCAAATCGCGATTTCGTTTTGAAATCGATAAATCATTCAGCCCTAGATCACGCCATAGATCGCATAAAAATATGAACGAAGTGCTTCATGACATCACCCACTGCTATGGTTAGTGCTCACTGGCGCATGAAGCCCAAACTAGGGAGCAGCCACATTGCCCGTTGCAACCAACGCAAGCGCAGTGGAGCGAAAGACTGGAGTCCACTCTACAGGAAAATCCACCCCGACTACCTTACATGGTAGTTAGACACGCCCACATCTAGACAACAAGTGGGCCTTGCAACCGCAGAACCGTACTGTCATAACATTTCAAAAAAGTTAATTGTGCAAGATACGTTTAGTGTTAAGATATTTACAAAGAAAAATAAATAAAATAGATCACTAGCTAACTAGCTAGCTAGTTATATAAACAGATAGATAACAGAACTCTAGCTAGCTAGACAGATATATCACGAGATAACTAGCTAGCAAGTTAGCTAGATAAACAGATAGGTCGATAGCAAGCCAGTAAGCTTGCTTCCCCTAGCTAAGTAAATCCCGCTAGCTTGTCTTTTTAAAGAAGCTTCAAAACTGCTTACAAATCTGATTTCACAAACAACATATACAAATTATAAAAGACGAGACTTTATGAGAATCAACTGAAACCCTGAAATGGTCAGAAATCGCATTTTGACATAGGACCTTGTTAAATTGTGAAAATGTCTCAAATGTATTAACCGAAAGAACTGGAGAGAAGAATCCTTAGAATAGTGGTTAGTACAGTTGAACGCAGCACACAACATTTTTGGACCTTGAATTTTTAAATGGTGAGATCGTATGTAGCTAGCTAATCTTAATAAAACGACACAGCATCACACCTGCCGCTGAAGCACTCTGCCTGGCTGCGAGGACGGGGAAATCCTTATATGGTCATACAGTAGTAGGACAAGCCACATTGCACGCACTGAAATCAACCCAGATTTGGGAATTTTGGCGGAATTAATTTTAAAAATCAGACCCAGGGGAGACATTACAAGGGATGGGATTAACTAGTTAAACCATCATTTCTTGTGTAAAAAATTTATTGACTTTATATTTCCTCAGAGAAAATTGGCCTCTTTTCAGACTTCCCCCATTGACTTAACATTGGGTGGGCGGGGTTTCAAATTCTTTTTGCAAGCAGGCGTTGCAGGTCACGCAGTAGCCACTGGGGTAAAAGGCTTCACTCATAGTTGAGTCCCAGTCCCCAGTCCCCCGAGTTGTTGCCCCTTGGATCACGCTATCAGTGAATTAAAAAAAGGTGACATTGTCATCCCCCACCCCTCTGTTATATTGGATTGGGAGGATGACATGAAAAAGTGGCCGTAGTTGACATACAGATGTATTTGGCTGGACTGCAACAGCGGGGCCAGCCCTACAAACGCGAATGTCTGTGAGGGAATGACTGAATGAGAGATGAAGTTACACCATTGGTTGGCCGAGTTATGAAGTTACACCATTGGTCGGCCGGATTACGTGTTTGGTCCAGCCATATATTAGATTTTAACCTGGTCTTGTTTTCAATACTTCATGGAAAGTATCTCCGTTGATGGCAAAGCTATGAACAGCTTCAAGGGGTCAGAGGCGTATCAGTACCTACACAGCAACAAAATTGGACCCGTTTATGTTAAGGCACTGGGTGACTTAATTTACTTAAAAGCTGAAGTAGAGCCCAGCCAAAGACTGAAGATCGGCAACCACAAAGCCTGGGCTTTAGTTCATATCACGGGAAGAATTGAGACTGCCGGTTGCACCTGCATTGCGGAGCAGGGGAGGGCTGCATTTTCACAAATTTATCAATGGTTTCACAACTTACTAAGTAGTTTGCCACATCCATGTGTGGATGTTTATGATATAGGAGCGCATTTGTCGTGGTTGAATAATGAATAACAAACTATACACTGCGGATATTTTAGTGACATGACTGTAACGTTAGCCAAGTTATCGATATGGCTCATATTTTACTGACATTGATGTAGCTAACGTTAGCTAGCTAAGTTATTAATATGGCAGGCATGTAACATTAGCTGTGTATGATGTAACGTTAGCTGTGTATGCTAGCTATACATTAGCTAAGTTTATCAATATTGACTGCTGTAACATTTGAGTGACCTGTCGCTGTGTCAACAACAACGCCCCTCTCCAGCAGTCTCCTCTTCTTTGGAGGTTCGTACTCATATCTGAGCTGTAGTGTAAGGTAGGGGTTTAGGGCTGTTGGCATCTTATCCACAAAGTGGAAGGAACAAACATACAGAGTTTTGAGTGGCAACTTCAACTTCAGATGACTCAGTCACATTCTCCTTTCCTCTTCCCCACACGGCAGCTTGTGAAACAAGTACCATGGACGACAGAGGCATTCCGTTTTTTTGGTTGGATGGTGCTCATAACACGTTTGATTTAACCAATTGTTTAACCTTGTCCTATTATTGTGGCAGCCTTTCACTGCACAAGTTGTGCCTTAACTCCTGTTTCTGGGAATTGTTGTTGCAGGGTTAACGTTTGCTCAAGCTAGTAGCAAGTAATGTTATCAATCTAGTATTTACAACGCAGTTGATTGTTAGGGCTAGTAACTAGGTGATAACCGGAAGTTCTGCCCACATTTTGACTACTATGGCTGCACACACTGATTCATTAAGAAATATCGTGGATAGGGCCCCTAATGGTGGACTGTTCCCAAATTTTACAAAGTTGTACCAAGTCAGAGGTCAATATACTCACTCAAGTTTCACGACGATTGGTTATTGCTAAGCCTGTCAGATGGCTGCTGATATCTGATTGGCTGATGGCAGCAGGGCCGCCCCGTGGCATAAACGCTCTATGCGGTTGTTTGGGGCCACAACCGCTAGGGGGGGCCACATGACCTCGAGGGGGGGCCACACGATCCACGAGATGTCTATCTAAGGTAAATAACTTTATTTTCGTAATTACGTTATTCGTCCCCTATCGTAATGGAACGGCAACAGAACATTTCATAACAATGTAATGCAAGAAGGATTTTACCAAGTGAACATTTCAATTTATGTGGTTCCTTTAGCAGAGAGGCCAAAACTCAAACTTGGCTCCTCACCTTCTCCCAGTGAAGGATACATTAATGCAGAGGCGAGGCCATGGGTGGGCCTGGGTTGGCCTCGGCCCTTCCATTTAGAAGGCCGGCCCACCCAATCAAAACATATGATTTTGCACAATTTGAAATGTGTGTAATAAATAATAAATAAATATAAATAATTTCATAAATGTAGCCTAATACGACCAGCAAATTTCTGATAAGACTAATCTCTTTCTTTCATTAAAATGATTTTTTATCGTTTCATCTTGCCTAATTGGTGCGTGATATACTAAGGCCCACCCACATATCAATGCCACTGACGCGAACACTGATAATATTAGCTGAAAGCTCATACGGATACGCTAATGCTTAGCTGGTACAGTTTAATGTTAGCTAGAAATGGCAAAACAAAGCTCAATAAACCAGTACTTTAAAAAGGCCAGATTGGAGGAAGAGAGTACACCTCTCCAGGCTGCCGCCGAACAGCCAATGGTAGCCTGCCAGTGACCACTCTAGCGAGCCCACTAACGTCGTTACCGATAACGAGATCCCGACTGCTGTGGACCTGGCGTCAACTTCAGGGGACACGGGAGAAGTCTTACTGTCACCAGTGGAGGAGCCGCCAACGCAACCAATACTGCAAAAGTTTCCAGTGACTACCATAGCCGGAAAACCACGCTCCTTTTCTTCTGGCTGGTACGATAAATTTTGCTGGTTGGAGTAGCCTACTGTAGCTACAGCAAGAGATTCTGTATTCTGTAAATCATGCAGACATTTCCCGGAGATGTTGAACAAGCAAAAATTAATGGATTTAGAAACTGGAAACATCTGAGACCAACCTGTTTGAAACACCAGGTTAGTCAAGGCCATCAAAATGCACACACCAGACTGATTGCATACAGACAGAGCCATCAAACTGAGGGCAGAGGGACAATTGTGAATCAATTAAACAGAGACAAGGTGAATGCATCATTTGTTGAAAGAAATCGCGAGCACATTAAAGTGGTGCTTGATGTGGTGATGTTTTGTGCAAAGCAGGATATTCCATTGCACGGGCACACCGACACTGATGCAAATAAAGGCAATTTCTTAGAACTTTTTCATATGCTATCAATGTACGGTCCACCACGTTGTTTAGTAATGTAAATGATGGGGCTGCTGGGGAAGGATAACCCATGGTATTAAGGTGTTTGAATGTGGGACCAGCCCTTTTTGTGTCTTTAGAGTTGCTAAAATGTGTGATTGTAGCTGCTATGGCTGTGTGGTAGCATGCACCTTTTTCACATTCCTTTACATGCCATAGTATATAGTGCCCTCCACAAATGTTGGCACCCTTTTAGTTTAATTAAACTACCTTTTGTATGCATTTCAATGTTTGCTGGTGGTAGTAGTAGTAGTAGTTGTGTGTGTGTGTGTGTGGGAGGGGAGACAAAGTAAGAGAGATGTGGAGTAGAGGTGAAAATGGAGATTAAAATGGGCATCTTCATATTGAAAATCCCATAAGAATACTATATAAATGGCTTTAAGGTTTATGCGATCTCAATAATATACAATAATATAAAACAACTGATTATCATTTTTCTTGATGAATATTTTTTACATACATTTTTTGAGTATTGGGACACACCTATAATTCTATAACTGCACACATTGTTTCAGCCCGGCCCCACCTACTACACAATTTGGAAAAATGTGTCCTGGGTGGGTGGAGTAGATGTGTCAATCTGATTTGCATAAGTTATTCTATTTGCAAATTACTTGTACAACATAGGCTCATAAAACTTGGGTCAAACTGTCAAGCAAGGCTTTGCAGATCAAGTATGAACCAAGATTCAGCAATTAAATAGCATATTTCTCACCTCAAATGTTTTCAGAAAAATGTTTTAGTGGACTGTTTAGGTGGAACATGAGACAGTTTATGAACATGCTGCCATGTTTCTCCGCTTTGAATAGCATTGGGCCAAAACCAATCTAGCCAATCAGGTGCCAGCAGTGTTCCATCGTATTAAAAAGTAAACCAACGGATTTGTGGGCAGCAACAATTTTCTGACTGGATATCTTGATTTACGTCTATATGAGTAGTATATCCAAAGAGGTGCTTAGTTATCACGATTGGGGCGGGGTCAAAGTGGAATGTAGAAAGCACTTTACAAACATTAGATTTTTAGACATGTTGGTGCATTTTACACCAACACATTTTTTTTACCAGTGTTTTCTGATTAAATAATATTATTTCAGAAATGTTGAAATAATGGCATGGATCAAAATTTTTCATTGTAAATTAGGCATATATACATGTTTACATCTTAAAAAAAAAAAAAAGTGATCTAGTGTATAATTACCCTTTAAGCCATGCTTAAGTATCTACCAGCAATGACAGTTTGGTACTGTCAGTCGGTACTGCATTCATTTTTAATTGAGAGCTACTTAAATTAGCTATAGGTAATTATTGCCAGTATTGGCTGGTATGTAGCCAGGTGGCCAGCCACAAAATCCACACTCAAATAAAATGAAGGTAAACAGGTTGAGTTTACGCATCATAACTGAATAGCATTCATTTTGGATTTCAGCTTAAAAGAAGCCTGAAACCAGCCAATGTCAAATTTATTCCAGTACAGAAGGAGATGGAGATTCTCCTCCATTTAATACAATGGATCAGTGGTTTCCAAAATGTTTTAACTGAGCTCAAAAAAAGTAGTATGTTATGTATGTGGGTCGCACATCTAATTCTATGCGTGGGCTAATCTCCTGATTTAACTGTGAATACATAGACCTAGTTAAGCATGAGACAGTAGAATACAGTTGGTCAAGGTAAAGGCATAAAATTTACTCAAAATAAAAGTCCTAACAATAAAACAACTATTACATTCAATATAATGGAATTAATTAATCTGCCTTCTTACTGTCGCTCACAGTTTCTCATTCCACGGTACTTACGTTAGCTATCTAGCAGACCTGGGTCAAATACATATTTTAAGTATTTTAATTACTTTTAAATACTTTTTAGAAATTATTTGAAATTCAGCATTTACAAATAGAGAGTATTTAAATTACAAAATGTATTTGAAAATAAATTTAAGGAGCATTTGCATGTATTTAGAATTACTTTCAAATATGCCTGAAAACATTTAAAATACTGAATTTTACTGCTGACAGCCCCAGTCCAATTGTACCGATTTCCATTGTTAATTGGTAGTGAATATGCACGGCTGTATTCTATCAGTGTCTTAACTTTATGAAATGTAAAAGATGGAACTGTATAAATGGCTGTCGAGCACACTGACAACAGAAAAAATATGGAAGTATAGTAAAAGGCCACTAACTTTAAAAAGATTACAAATAAACTAGTAAATGGCTATCAAAAAGTCTGAGTTTGCCATCCCCCCATGCAAAGACATGTACGGGCATTTAGGCTACTGTCTGTTAGAGGCAGTACATGGGTTGTTTAAATTTGCCAGTGTAGACCACCCTTGCTCATAATATAAATTCAACCCCTATACCCCTAGTTCCCCTGGAGTCCCCTCAGTATTATAGCTTGCTGACATCACATCGAGGGCCACTCACAAAGATTGTACAAAGAACTCTGGGATACCCCTTTCAGTATGAAGCCTACATTGTTGCTGTCACGGCCATTTCTGTTGTCTAGGCCCGAGATACTACTTGAAAAAGTATTTATTTAAAGGAATGTATTTTTAAATAATATATGTGAAAGTATTTGGTTTTCCATTAAAAGTATTTAAATAAATCAAATACAAAGTATTTCATATGTTTGAAAATTCTTCAAATATGTATTAACATGCATTTTAAAATTCATATTTGTATTTAACCTAGTTCTGCTATCTAACTATCTAACTAGCTACCTAAGGTGGGGTACTCAAGGTGAGTGGGCAGGTTTGAAGACAGAGGAAGAGACTTCTTTGATTGTAAACACAGGACCACAGCAAGGCTAACAAATTCTGCATAGTATGTCTTTAACATTATAAATCATAATGCATTATATTTTCTTGATTTTATTTTGTTGTCTTCATGCTTCTATGGTTATTTTCAATGATACCTTATAAAACTCATACTAACATTGACGATTCAGCTTACATGATCTTTGAGATAAATATCTGCATCCCAACAGCAATCCCTCCATGTCCCCAAGTTTCAAAACCCCTGCAACAGACAGTTTCACACATTACCTTACTGCTAAGTTTTATTGTCATACTACCTGTGAACAAAGCAGTGCTTCTTTTAAATACAACTTTTAATGAAATCAAGTGGTTATACTACTGTACCATGAAACAGTAATGTTACAGTGGCTATTTGGAATTAAAATTTCTAGCACACAAACAACACTGCTATGCTGCAGCGGAACTTAAACGAATGTACTGGCCACATGGCAGGGCAAAATTGCTAATGTACTGTAAATCTATGATCTTTTATAAACTTTTGAAACATTTTCTCATTTTGTGTCAGATTCCATGAATGTTCACGTGCAGAGTATTTAAACAGCTTTTGAATTTGTGAAAAGGAATTATCATGTCCTATGGTTTTTCATTACAGGGGGTGCTGGAGCCTATTCTCGCGTGCATTGGACGAGAGGCAGGAATAGGACATCGCAGGGCACATACGCCATTCACTCACACACTCATACCTATGTGCAGTTTAGAGTCTCCGATTAACTTACTTGCATGTCTTTGGATTGTGGGAGGAACCTGGAGTAGCCAGAGGAAAACGCACGCGGACACAGGGAGAACATGCAAACTCCACACAGAAAGGCCCCCCTGACACCACCCACTGCACCACTGTGCCGCCCATTTTGGTGTTCATTATTTTGTGAATTCACATACTCCCTCTTTCCCCATAATAAATACAAGTGGAAATGAGAATTTTCCAGAATTCCCTGTGTCCAACTCTTCTGTCCACCCAGCAGTGTGTCATGGCGTGTGACAATGACACTCGTGCAGAGGGGGTGGCTCCGGGTTCCTGAGCACTTTCCCCGTTTGCCCCAAGAGCCAAATTTGCAGCATTGTTTTAAGTAAAAAATTTATATTTGCAGTGGAAACCTTCACCACAGTTTCATGTGTCCAACCAAAGTTCCAGAATGAATACCTTTTTATTATCATAATAAACATAAAAGATTACTGTGCTTTGCAGCATAACTTAACTGCAGCAAAGCACCTTTCACTCACAACTAGTCAGCTTCCCCCTCCTTTAATATATTTGATATATGTATATACATTAATATTTGAAGTTGAAAAAATAAGTCATTTTTTTGTTTTCCTTGATATGTTAACTATCATTCACAATCAAGATTTTAGTTGAATACAATCTCTAATGTTGACACAGCATGTGGTGCCATATTTCTACCGCAACACTGCAGTGTGATTCCAAGCACTTTATATTAACCAGTACATGTGACAGCTTTTACTTCATTTATATGATGGCTCAAGTGTAGGCTCAAGCATCTTACAAGTTGATACAACTGCATGGGGTTTATGATTCAATTTTTTTTTTTACGAAAGTACAAAAGCACAGTTCCTCCAAGCCACCAGAAGATGGCAATGTAGCAGCAGAGAGCCCAGACTGGAGGGGTAAATTGAAGGAACATTCTAATCTTCCTCTTAGAACATGGTGTCCCCCGGCTGATGTATAACTGTGAGATAAGAGTGTGTGTGTTTGTATGCAGTGTTATGGCATAAGTTTATTTATACAGTATGTGTTAACATGTAATGTTAATGTGCCTGTGTGTGAATGTGTGCATTGTTATATCATATCATTGTTCATTTGAGTGTTTTCCATGTTTGTTTGTGGGTGTGTGTAAGTGTGTGCATGCATGGGTATGTGTGGGTGCAAGTGTGCGCTGCTATGCATTTTATTGGCTATAACGGTGCTTCTGCTCAGCCAGTTGAGAGGTGCTTGTTAGCAGTTCCCCCTGCCCTCATCTGTGCAGTCGCTAAGCTGGGTAGCCAAGAAAAAACCTCTTCCTTCCAAAATGAACACTGCAGCATAGACTATGTTTCTAAAATGCACCTGAATGAACCACAACATTTTTGAAAAACTGTCCTCTGGACAGACAAAACCAAAGTGGGGGGGGGGGGGCTGTAACCAGACACTAACAAGACTGTAACAAGAAAGTTTTGGTGATATGATATTTCTCATGCCAACCATTTTCTCATGCAAACCATCAAGCATGGTCATGGAGAGGGGATGCTTGGGGCTGTTCTACAGGCATATGACCATAACCTCTCAAAACCCTTTACCAAGGTACTGTAGAGGAAAATCTGTTTGACAGCTAAAGCTTTTCCAAAAGTGGATCATGCAACAGGACAAGGATTATAAGCACATTATAAAATATATATAACTTTATAACTAAATGGCTGAAAGAGAAGCCAATGATATGTGTGGCAAGAGAGCTGTGCAAAAACAAATGCCGTAAACATCAATGAGGTGAAGTAGTTTGCATTGAGTTCATTACCAGCTGTCAGTAGACTTGGAGGTCTTTGTTGTCTGACAGACTGTAAGAATCAGTAGGTGAAAGAAATGGTTACCCTCTGTAAGTCATCATGGACACATTTAACATTTCTATTCCAGAACATTAGCTTAGTGTAAGGCACCAGTAAGAAAGCTAATCAGCTCATGCTAATTAGTATGAGCTTTTCTTTGTAGTGACGCCAGGATTCAGAGAGACCAAGGCCTCTGTCCTCACTCCTGGGGCCACTCAGCTCAATTGCTGCTGTGTTCTCCTGCAGAGTGCCCACGTATGCCTATATACACCCACATTCACACTCACTCCCACATATACACACAAACACACACGCAAAGGACACTAAAGGTACTAAAGTCACTGTGAATGGCCCTTTGATGACAGTATGTGTGTGCCAGCATGACCAACGCCAATCCACAGGACACAAGGCCAGCTCCTTATAGCCCGGTTTTCTGTATGGGGTGGTGTGTGCTTGTGTGTGTGTGATTGTGTGTCTGTACATATGTGTGAATATCTCTGTCCTTTATGCTTGGTGTGCATCTGAATGAAATCTTTGTGAACTGGTGAATCTTGGTGTCAGTATCTGTGTGCCAGTGCCTATTTGTGTGTAGCTGTGTGTGGTGTGAGCCGTGGTTCATAACATCTGGGGCTCTAAATTTCTTTAATTACTTGGGGGGTAAATTATGCTAATGTGGCAATGAGAACAAATACAATGCAACAATAAAAAACACAACCCTAGGTTAGATTGATTTGGTAATATATTTAGCTATTGATAAAATCATATAAAAAAGTGAAAATTAAATAAGATAATTTACCTAGCCAGCTAGCCAGATAATATTTGTTTGCTTAGCCAGCTGGCTGATGTTACTTTGCAAGCTAACCAGGTAAAGATACAGTACACTGCAGATTAGTGAATAAAAATGTTACAAATACACATGTATTACACAAGTTTGTTTTAATCAAGATATGAGAAAGAATTTTCATGTATGTGTGAAACACCATTTACTACCACTTTATTGAAAACACATGCTTGGATATTTACCTAAGCGCTCAAATGAAGTGCTTACACAAATGGTGTAATAGCCCCCATGCAGGATTCAAATCTTGGAAGTCTAGTCTCCTATCCATTGCCCCAGGTGCTTGCCACCACACCCAGCACTTACACTGCTGCCCTGAAAACAGTCCTGGTGTTCAGCCCATGCACTAATTTTCAGATACCCCCAGATCTGTCTTCAAAGCTTTACAAAGTGCAACTGCTCTGTGGGGAGAATCAATGACAGGAGACACAAATTGATGGAAGGGGTAACACCAATCGGTGGACACATTAAGACATCTGACACACCATATACATCTCCCTCTGTGAATTTGATTTTTAGGGATCGGATTGCACAAGGGATGCTGACTGACAGCATGGTCTAACATTATGTGCAGTTACATAGCCTTTATTCTTCAGTTCATCTTGACTAGGCTGAGAACGCACTAAAAGGACCACTGGAGCATTCCTTCAGCCTGTTTTGTTGATGCAGAAGGTGACCTGTGTCATTAACATCCTAAAACAGGGCCCCCCCTGAAATCCGATGGGCCATCCCAGTTGGCACTGACAAAATCATGACCCATAACTGGTAAATTGTCATGGACCTTCAAGGCAATAGCATTTTGTTTTCAAAATGATAGAACTGCATTCACAAGGGCTCACCCCAAACCCCTGTTCACATTTGCTCACTCTCGCAAACTCCTCACTACACTTTTTGATAATCACTCAAGTGCCCCAACTTCAGAGTGGACAAATAGCAGTAAAACTGATCCTGTAGCATGTATGTATGCCTGTTCAGAGGCTCCTCAATGAACACTCTCATTAGTTCCCAGGGGTAACAGAGACAGCAGACGCAGTCAGGACTCTAGAGGTAACTCGGGTCTAAAAAAGGGGAAATGAAAGACTGTCCAACGACTGCTAATTTGGGATTTTCACTGTCAGCAGCCAGGCCATAAATTCTACACCTGTTCAATGCAAAAATCAAAGTTGACCAGCTTTTGTTATGTACAGGAAGGAGACAATCATGGGTGGGAAGTGAGTGGTGATAACTGCTTGTTGCCAGGTAACAGGGAATGATCATTGAGTCTGAGCACTCCTAGACATGCATAGTTGTATGTATTTCATCAGCAAGTGCTTAAAGTAAGTCAATGAAATGTTCCTGATAAGCTTGCTGTGTTACAAGCTACTGATGTTCTACTGAAACTCCAGTCTGAATAAGCATGTGGTGGGGAGGTACAATTCTGTGAAGCATTATGGGGAAGAGTTTTACATTTAAAAAGTGTCTATGTTAAACATGGTAATGAGAAATTTTTGGTTGTACCCACATGCTGCAGACCACTTGTGCTCCACCTAGTCCACACTATCCCATGGGCAGAACACTTACAGTACACCTGAAAACACACAGTACATGTGGGTATGCTCATGTTTTCTTTCTGGCCTTCATACATTGAGCGATTTGTCCCAAATGTCCAGTCTGTCAGAAAGCATGTGCTTTCTGCAGACCACATAGAGCTCCACTTCATTCCAGTGCATTGCCATTGACATTTTATGAGCCTTGGAGAAGACCAGTGCAGGGTACCAATATATCTATGTAATATGTGACTATGTTATGAGCTTCCCTGCCTTTCTTCAGTGGAGTATAACCACTCCAAGGTCATCGGCATGCTGGTACAGCCATTCTCCGGCGCAAGCATACCAGATAAGATCCTCACAGACCAGAGGACCAACATCACTTCCCTACTGATGAAACTGCTCCATCAGCAGTCAAGCATTGCTACCATCTAGAGCAGCTCCTGCCATCCTAAGACTAGTGGTCTTGTCAAATGCTTTAATAAAACCCTCAAAAACATGCTGAGGAATTTTGTCAGACACAGCTGAGAGCTGGGGGAAATGACTGTTCTTTCAGCTCTGCTTATAGGGAAGTGCTGCAGAAGTGCAGTAGAAAGTTCACTGGTGGACCTTAGGCTAATAAATACAATTTCTGGTATTCACCATGGCAAATAGCCCTATATGGATATCAGACACTGCATTATGTATATACATTATGCATGTATATGATTTTTGCTTGCTTGATTTTAATGCTGTAACCTACCTATCACCCAGGGACTCCGGGTGGAAATGTACTTTTAGCTAAATCTGGTGCAATATATTTATCTGGTGCGCTGTCCCTGACAAATAAATAAATTCATTAAATAAATAAATTATTTGGCTTCAGCCTGCAGTACAACAAACAATTTTCTGATCATATCACCAAAAAGACAGATGCCCATTTTTAATTCATAAGTGTAATGTTAATCTAAAAAACAATTTGTATTGTAATTAAAGAATGTATCACTAGACAGACAATCTATCTATACACAGCTATCATCCGCTTCTGGTGCGCCGTAGGAAGGTCACACTGACAATGGCTCCGCATTCAACTCATAGTTATTTGTTTAGTATTATTTGAATTGTTTTTATTTTTGCACATACTGCACTGTCGCTCATACAGTATGATCGACAAGCACTTTTGGGAGTTCGTTCATTACTGGATACGGACTTTTTCTCAACTTACCGGAGGACGTGCTGCGATTCCTTTGTCCTGCCGCCATTGTGTTTACCAATACGCCGATGGAGGAGAAAGAAAAGAGGCAAACGCTATGCAGATGCATGCTATGCAGATCTCGGACAAGATCCTGCAATCCGCCGCTACCGAGCATTTTACTGGCAAATGTTCAATCGTTGGATAATAAAATGAACGAACTACACGCACGGATTAACTTCCAGCGGGACATTGCAAACTGCTGGCGTTTACTGAGACCTGGCTACACCCTACAGTACCTGACTCGGCTGCTACCCCGGCTGGATTTTCCATCTACCGGCAGGACAGAACTACGGAGTCAGGTAAACGCAGAGGCAGTGGGTCTGTATTATGGTTAACTCTCACTGGGGTTCGGATATAGCAGTACTTACAAAACACTGCTCACCAGACCTGGAGCTCTTAACTATAAAAGTCCGTCCCTTCTACCTCCCTCGGGAATTCAGCTCCGCTATAATCACAGCAGTCTATATACCCCCGCAGGCAGATAAAACGTACACACTAGAAGACCTCTACGGAGTAATTAATGGACTAGAGAACGCTCACCCTGAGGCAGCTTCTATTGTTGTTGGCGACTTCAATAGGGCTAATATGAGGAAAGTTTTGCCCAAATACCACCAGCACATTAACTTTCCTACCCATGGTGATCAGACTCTTGACCATTGTTATTCTCAACTACGGGACAGCTATAAACCCCTCCCCCACCCTGCCTTTGGTAAGGCGGATCACACCTCCATTCTTCTCCTACCAACCTACAGACAACGTCTAAAACAGTAAAAACCGGTTTTTCGGGCAGTTCAACGCTGGAGTGAGGAATCCATTGCCACTCTCCAGAAACCACAGACTGGCAGATGTTCTGTGTTGGAGCTGATGGGGACATCAAAGCGTGCGCCGACCAGCTAGCGGAGGTATTCGCCACTATATTCAACCTCTCCCTGAACCAGTCTGCAGTCCCCACCTGCTTCAAACAGACCACCATTGTTCCCGTACCAAAGAAACCTTCCGTCTCCTGCCTGAATGACTACCGCCCTGTAGCACTGACCTCCATCATCATGAAGTGCTTCGAGCGGCTAGTCAGAACCCACATCTGCTTCTTCCTGACACATTGGACCCCCTTCAATTCGCATTCCGCCCCAACAGATGTTACATTACATTACATTACAGGCATTTAGCAGATGCTCTTATCCAGAGCGACGTACAACAAAGTGTATAACCATAACCAGGAACAAGTGTGTCAAAAACCCTAGAGAGAAGTACCGCTCCAAATGCAGGGAACAACCACATAGTTTAACTTGGACCCTGTAGGTTAATCTGATTAACACTAACACAAACAAGAACAGCAACAACGCAGTCTATGCAAAAAATACAAGCAGTAGTTAAGACACGAGTGCGTCAACTGAGAAAGAGCTACCTAGTTATAACCCTAAGCTTACAGTCAATTTAGAGGTTACAGGGAGGTAGGGAGGGATGGAGAGAGGTGCAGCATGAAGAGGTGAGTCTTCAGTTGTCGCTTGAAGGTGGTCAGGGTCTCAGCTGTTCTGACCTCCACGGGAAGGTCATTCCACCATTGTGGGGCCAGAACAGGCAGGAGACGTGATCGGGAAGCACAAGTGCGAAGAGGGGGAGGTGCCAGGAGTCCTGAGGTAGCGGAACGGAGGGGTCTGGCTGGCATGTAAGGTTTGAAGATCTTGTGGAGGTATGCTGGGGCTGATCCCTTGACTGCCTGGTATGCTAGGACCAAAGTTTTAAATTTGATGCGAGCCATAACAGGCAACCAGTGGAGGGTAGTGAGCAGGGGGGTGAAGTGGGAGTGTCTGGGGAGGTTGATGACCAGACAAGCTGCAGCATTCTGAATGAGTTGCAGGGGTCTGATGGCAGATGCCGGTAGGCCAGCCAGAAGAGAGTTTAAGTAGTCCAGGTGGGATAGTACCATTGCTTGGACCAGGAGCTGGGTTCAGTAGGTGGTGAGAAAGGGGCGGATTCTCCAGATGTTGTACAGGAAAAATCTGCACGCCTGGCTTACGGCTGCGATGTTCTTGGCGAGGGACAACCTGTTGTCCATCACCACTCTGAGATTCTTGGCACAGGGTGATGATGTCACTAAGGTGTCCCCTAGGGAAATGGAAAAATCAAGGAGGGGAGAGGTTAGAGCAGGAATGAAGATTAGCTCCGTCTTACCCGAGTTGAGCTTCAGATGATGATTGTCCATCCAGCTCTGGATGTCCCTCAGGCAAGCGGAGATGCGGGCAGGGACCTGTGTGTCCAATGGGGAGAAGGAGAGAAAGAGTTGTGTGTCGTTGGCATAACAGTGATAGGACAAACCATAGGCAGAGATTACAGGGCCAAGGGATCTGGTGTATAAGGAGTGGTTCAGTCATTAATTCACATGGTTTTTCCTATCATTGTTATGCAGATGACACACAACTCTTCTTTTCTTTCCCCCCCTCGGCCACACTGGTCAATGATAAGATCTCTTCCTGCCTGGCTGACATCTCCACCTGGATGGCCAGCCAACATCTGAAGCTCAACCTCAACAAAACTGAGCTGCTCTTCTTCCCGCACAAGACCTCCTTGCTTCGTGAACTCTCAATCACGGTTGATGGCACCACAGTGACTGCCTCTCACTCTGCCAAGAGCTTGGGGGTGGTCCTGGATGACCAACTGGACCTCAAGGAGCACATCAAGGCAACATCAAGGTCCTGCAGATTCCTCCTATACAACATCAGGAGGATTCGACCATACCTGACGACGCACTCCACCCAGCTGCTCGTCCAGGCTACGGTGACCTCTCGCCTTGATTACTGCAACTCTCTCCTTGCAAACCTGCCAGCTTGTGCCATACAGCCACTACAGATGATTCAGAATGCCGCTGCCCGGCTCATCTACAACCTCCCCAAATTCTCCCACGTCACTCCTCTGCTGCGATCACTTCACTGGCTACCGGTCGCTGCCAAGGTCCGATTCAAAGCCCTGACCCTTGCCTACACTGCCGCCAACAGGACAGCCCCCATCTACTTGCAGGACATGACTCAATTCTATGTGCCTGCTCGACCACTCCGCTCTGCAGCAGCAGGGCGTCTTGTAACCCCTCCCACCCGCCCAAAGGGATCACAGAGCTTCTCCACCCTAGCTCCCCAGTGGTGGAACGAACTCCCCGTCCCTCTCCGAACCTCCCCCTCACTATCCATCTTCCGCCGTGGCCTGAAGACTCATCTCTTCAGACTATACCTAGAATAACCACCACCATGCTGTGTATATATATATATTAAAAAAAAAAAAAAAAAAAAAAAAACCTTTTTTCCTGTCACTTGTTACATGTTGCCCCATCCCTGCACTTCTTGGTAAATTGTATTTGTCCTAATACTCTAGCTTAATCTTCTGCCTAGTTTGGCTTTGCAGATGTTAGACCAGGCTAGAAATTCATTGTTCATTGTTCTCGGCTAGAAATAGCTGTACAAAATAAGTAATTGTACCTTACTGAACCCGTGTTCAGCAGTTGTCTACGATCATGAAAATGCACTTCTTGTACGTCGCTTTGGATAAAAGCGTCTGCCAAATGAATGTAATGTAATGTAATGAGAAGGGGACCGAGGACTGAGCCCTGGGGAACTCCCGTGGCGAGGGGATGGGGCGGAAATACTTTACCAGCCCAGGCAACCTGGAAGGAACGATCGCAGAGGTAGGACTCAATCCAGTCAAGATGTACAGACGACACCATCGCCCTGACAGTGAAAACCGCCTTCTCCCAACTAGATAAAGGAAACACATACGTGAGGATGCTGTTTATAGACTACAGCTCAGCATTTAACACAATTGTGCTCGCTAAGCTCGTTCCCAAGCTCAGGAACCTGGGTCTTAACACGTCCCTTTGCAACTGGATCCTAGACTTCCTGAAGGGCAGACCCCAGGTGGTGAGAATGGGTAATCTCACCTCCTCTGTACGGACCCTGACCACCGGAGCCCCTCAGGGCTGCATACTCAGTCCCCTCCTGTACGCCCTGTGCACACTTGACTGTGTGGCCACGCGCAGCTCCAACGCCATCCTTAAGTTTGAAGACGACACCACCATCCTGGGTCTCATGTCCAACAACGATGAGACCGCCTACAGAGAGGAGGTCAGCATCTTGACAACATGGTGCCAGGACAATAACCTTTCTCTCAACGCCTGCAAGGCTAAGGAGATGATCGTGGACTTCAGGAAGCAAAGGGGGGGGGGGGTCACGCCCCCATTCACATCGATGGAGCTGAAGTGGAGAGAGTCTCCTGCTTCAAGTTCCTTGGGGTGGTTATCAATGATGACCTCACCTGGTCCAGGCATTCGGACGTGGCAGTAAAAACTGCCCAAAAGCGCCTATACTTCCTGAGGAGACTCAAGACTCATGTCTGCCAAAACTCACCAGTTTCTACAAGTGCACCATTGAGAGCATCCTCACTGGCTGCATTACTGCCTGGTATGGCAGCTGCTCCACTGCTGATCGCAAGGCCCTCCAGAGAGTGGTGAAGACAAAGGAGCGCATCATTGACTGCCACCTCCCCTCCGTACAAGGCATCTACCACACACGATGCCTTAGGAAAGCACAGAAAATCATAAAAGACTGCAGCCACCCAGGAACACACACAAACAGGTGGAAACTCACAAGCAGAAACACAAACACAAGCAAGCAGATACATACAAGCGGAACACAAGCGGGAATGCAGGCAGAAACACACATGAAACGCAAGCAGGACCAAAGCGGGCAGATACATACAGTCAGAAACAAACACAAGGAATCAGCACCCACGTCAGGGGAACAAAGAACTTAAATAGACAAGACACAGGTGAACTCAATACATAATCAAACGACAGGGAAGGGATAACGAGAGGCAGGTGGGGACGATGATTAAATAACGAGACAGGTGGGAACAATGATTAAATAACAAGACAATAATGGAAAACAATAATACAATTAACACAGGGGAAACCAATGAGGGAATGAACAGAAATACTAAAACTGAGAAGTGCTGCCAACTGGCGGCCCAAAAAGGAAAAATAGAAACAAAAAGACAGAACCATGACACAGTCATCTGTATTTGTTCACAGAAAATGAAAAATAGAAAGAGAACCACAGACAGGGGTGCCCAGGGAGGTCTTTGGTATGTTGGTAATAAAAAATAGAAAAATAACAGCCTCTTGTCAATAGAATATTGATTAACCAATGTAATGGATTTGTTCAGACCTAATCTTCATAAGTATATTTAACTCAATTTAACAATGAAATTGCTTAGCCCCCTGTTGGCTGCCACCTTCCCTCCATACAAGGCATCTACCACACACGATGCCTTAGGAAAGCACGGAAAATCACAAAAGACTGCAGCCACCCAGGCTATGGTCTGTTCTCGCTGCTGCCATCTGGTAGACATTACCGGAGCATTCCGGCACGGACTACCAGACTAACAAACAGTTTTTTCCCCCAGGCCATCAGGCTTCTCAACCAGCAACATTAATCTCAGTGATCACATGATCTCCTCAATGTATGCTCTAGCCACTTTCTATGTACAACTCAATATACATTACCAAAATTTAATGTACATCGGCACTTTATATTTATAATTACATTTTATATTTATAATATTTAATACACTTATTTATCAATATTCCCAATCTGTATTGGCTTTGGTACTGCTGCTAGTGTTTTTGCTCTTTCTGCTATGTGTATTTTTGATATTTTTGCTATTCTTGTTATATTTTTGCTCACTAGGTAGTTGTTGCTTGCCATGTCCTAAGAAATTCATTGTTCAGAATGACTCTGTGTTATACTGGGCAATTGATAAATAAAAACACTTTGACTTTGTTACTCAAATCTTGGCTCTTGAGGTCCAAGAACTGATGGTTCTCCACCCTCTGTTTACCTGGGAGTGAGGAGTAAATACAATCTGGCCAATCAGCAGCATTAATTATTCAATTAATTACCTGGGGGGAAAGAAAACCAGGGCCAGATTTTGATTTGAGGTCCAGATTGGAGCATCTATGGCTTAGTGTATCTTTACATGGTGACATGTGACATCGACAGCTGTTTGGCTTGAATAGTGAAGACATTTGACAGGAATCAGAGAATAATGTTCAGCCATTACATTACATTACATTACAGGCATTTAGCAGACGCTCTTATCCAGAGCGACTTACACAACTTTTTACATAGCATTTTACATTGTATCCATTTATACAGCTGGATATATACTGAAGCAATGCAGGTTTAGTACCTTGCTCAAGGGTACAACGGCAGTGTCCTTACCCGGGAATCGAACCTGCAACCTTTCGGTTACAAGCGCAGTTCCTTACTCACTGTGCCAGCCTTGTGATAGACTTCCACCAATATAGGTAGGCTATGAAAAAGTAATGTAATTTAAATGTAATCAATAAATAGATTAAGACTGTTTGAATCCTATAACATTGAACTGTATTCAATTTTTCTTACTTTGTGTGAACCTTAAAGTTAAGAACTTGAGAATGGCTTCACTTATGCCACGTTGTGAATGGTTGATAGTTGATATCTCTCCATGTTTGAAGAATTGAGGAAATATTGGGTAGCATTGCTTTGGAATACATCTTATTTAATTTCTGGTGAAGCAAGATAGCTATATTGTTTGTAGTACCGTAACTTGGCGTCATTTGGATATCAATACTTTTAATGGCAGGCCTGGATTTGGCAGTTCTGAAGGAATGAGTTATAGATGGGTTATGTCTTGTATGTGTGAGTAACTTGGCATTTTGTACGTTGAAAACGTGTTTTTTTATTAGATATAACAGCATACACCACACGAACACATCACAAGACACTTCACATTTGAGAAATCATTTTTGATCGTAGGCTATGTAATAGTGACATTTATTGTTCTCTCAAGTAACCTAAAGGTTAATACTATGTTTAAAAAAAATTATGGAGCAACTGCAAAGCCTAGCCTAACCGGACATCGTGTCACCACTCGCGTGCGACTCACTCACAGGATGTGATGGATGTTTTTCCACAATGATTCCCCCCCCCCCCCCCCACCCCCAAAACCTTTACTCCCTGAAACGAATGCCCCCTCCTTCCTGGTCCCTCAAAAGCAAAATATGCCACAACGTCACATTTTTACCTCACAGAAAATAGAATATGATACAGCTATAATTTTTTAGCATATTTTGAAAAGTAGCCTACGTTCACTATCATCTGTAATTTGGCAAATATATATATATATATATCAACGAGCAAGGTATGCTTGATCAGCACTCACAGAAAGTCCACTGATAACAAGTGCACTAAATAAACGTAATCCGTCTGGGATAAATGCATAGGAAATTTGCCGAGGGAACCGATGGCAGAAGAAATGTCCGAGGTGGTCTACAAAAAGACGTCTTCACTGAAATAAACACATTAACAGCCGAAACAAACTATGACTAACTATAAACTAACAAACTACGCTATGATTCAAATATATTTTTATCCTGCTGTATTGTAGTGGTTTCTTTATTTTAGATTGTTTTTGCAATACTGTTACAGTTTGTAGTCCTAAAACCCGGAAGTAAGTTGGCATTGGGTTCTCTCGTCAGATTTCCAATGCATTTTTCCCGTGGGGATTTAGTTTTCTGCCGAAAGTAAGGTTTGTGGTGAAGGTAAGCCTAAATGAGCTTCACGTTTGTTCTACGATATAAAATACACCCAATGATAGCTTGCTAGTAACTAAATGAAAAAAAATCCTAAACACCGAAATATCTCAGTCACGGCGCTTCTAGTGTTAAGACTGTTAAGCTATTAACATTTAAAGCTATTAACACAGTACAATGTTTTTGTTTACATATCTCAACAACAAAAAAAAATCCATCAATTAACACATACAAAATTTAGGCCCACTGTTATAAGTAACATAACATAACATAATATAATGACGAGAACAGACCATTAGTGCTCTGATTACCTACAGACTAGATAGTATCTAACACTGTATCAACCCTAGTCTTGAAAATCTGTCTCTACTGTGACCTGGCAGGCTATTCCACACATTGACTACTCTCTGTGTGAAAAAAATCTTCCTAATGTCTGTATGGAATCTACCTTTTGTTCATTTTCATTTATGTCTCCTTGTTCTACTAACAGAACTCAACCTGAAGAATCTATTGTAGTTCACTTTGTTGAAAGTATTCTAAGTGTGGTGTAACAAATGTATTGTATTTGTATATAAGATAAGTATAGCTTCCTTGGATTAATACACAATACTTCTGGCTATATATCCCAGCATCCTTTTGGCCTTTTTTTACTGCTACAGCACAGTGCCTAGAACCTGCAGCACATGCAGAACTTTACATTTGGCTATAATAACTTCATTTGTCAGGTTTCCGCCCACTTCTGGATTTTATTTAAATCTTCTTGGATTACTTCAGTAGCTTCCAAACTATTAGCTGGACCTCCCAGTTTTGTATCATCTGCAAATTTGTCTAATGTACTTCCTATGTCCCTGTCAAGGTCATTGATATTAATGAGGAAGAGCAGTGGTCATTCAAACGTTGTGCTGGTGAGCATGCATTGGCCAGTGTCTGCATGTATGTGTGTGTTTACAGTTTGTGTATGTGCGCATATGTGCTTTTGTGTGTGTGGAAGGGTGAGAAACAGAGACATTGTGCAGTGCTTTAACTTTGTTGTCTAAGACATGATTTGCTAGACTGAAACACGCTCCTTTGTCTAGCAGGTAGCGGGAAATCCAATACATGAAACATGATTAGACTCTGACATTACTTAGTTTTCCCCAAGGAGTATCTTTAACTATTTACTCTAGATGCATTCAATCATCTACGAAGATCATCATCATTTATCACATCTAAGCGTAGCCTACAATTAATAATGCTTTAAACAACTATTTATTGCCCTGTTCCATCCCTACAATACCCTTGGGAGTGGGAGAGCCTAGCTTGCACCTGCAGAACATATACAGCCAGACGCCTCTTCTTTTCACTCAACTAAAATAAATATAAAAAGTAAAGAAAAGGATTCTTAATGGCTGACAGATTGATATCAGAGCAGTGGAAAACTATATTGCATAGACAACTAATAATTCATGGGAACATTAATGGTAGTCCATGGGCAAAATTACAGTTTCTGAAAATCCTATTACATAATACCTAGCTTGCTGTTATTTATTTATTTATTTATTTATTTATTTTGGTAAGAGAGAAATATGAGGTACCCTCT